>NC_134825.1:161465433-162101078 GCF_004210375.1 Tachypleus tridentatus
ACAGGTAAATGCATGGAACAAATTAGTAGACAGTTCATAAGCATTATTCTTGCAGCTTTAACTTATAGTTATGTTATTATTCTAAAGTTAAAATGTGTAATTTTGAACTTTTAACTGGAGATAGGCTAGATATCTGAAAAATTTCTAATTAATTTGTTTAATTGTAGGTTTTGTTTCAAATTGGTTTCACTGATTTATTTTTTAATTATATTTGATATATATATATACACACACACACACACAAACAATTTTTTTACACATGCTTAAAGCCTTCCTACCTCAACATTCTGCCTGCTCCATAAATGAGGTCCTTTTTCTGCTAACAGTTTAAGATCTTTCAAAGCATGAATTTTTACACCACCTCGTGGATCTTTCTTTATGTAATTTAATAAGAGATTCACCTAAATGAACAAAACACAACAACAAAAACTATGCTGATAAAAATCAGTTTTCTTTGTCTTTAACTTGTGTTTCTTCAACAGAAAGTCTACACTTTATTAAACAAAGCATGAAACAAAAACAGATGAGATAAATAAAAACTTTGAAAAATAACTAAATAATGTTATAACTCAAGAGATCTGAAATTAGAAAACTAAAACAATGGTCATATGGTGTGCAATTACAAAATATCCAGTCTCACCTGATCTGGAATATCAGTAAGCAAGACACTAGCCAGCTGTGTGAGTGTGTGCAAGGTAACCACTACAAACTGTTGTGACGGGTAACTGGGAAGAAGATCCACACAGAGCTTACGAACCTAACAGTAAAAGTGAAACGTTAATTGTTATTAAGATCTAGGCACAAAGAAAGACACATTGCCTGTGATCTTTATGAACGACCTAAAAAGATACTGTATGACACATTGCATCACAATTTGAAAAAATCTGCAAAATTTACTTTAAAAATTAATGCAGTTTATGAAATAATTAATTTAAATTTACACTTATTTCTATACAAGTTAATAAGTTCTAGTGCAATTTGTCAAAATGATTAACAACAAAAGTTTAAAACACTTACTTTAGATAAATTTAGAACAGCATTATCATTGTCTTTGCTTTCTGCTTACGTGACATAATTTGTCTTAAAATAACATAGCACTAATCACCATTTTCCCTCCACCAGTTCTCTTCTAAACCTGTACATTTCACTGTGGAAGAACTTAAAAGCTAAAAAGCATGGAAAATGGTATAGTTAACATAAGAAGATTAAGGAATTTGGGGAAATACACAAAGCAATTTAGAGACTTGCTTTACCTATAACAATATTATACTTTCAATGAAACGTCCTCTAGAAATTTAATAAAAGGCAACACTACAAGAAAATGGTCCCAAAACTGTCTGACAAATCAAAGGAGATCATGTCAATAATCTTTCCACTCTTTCCTTTTTAATCATTAATGTGAAAACTCATCCATAATACCCACAAAAAGGTGTGCTCCTAGCAAAAAACAAAAACGGACAAGTAATTTTTGGCCTGCATTACTGCATTTTTATTTGTATTGAACCTGTTTGAAAAGTAAGTATTCCATTAAGCCAATTTTTAAATTTAAAAGAACATACAAAGTTGTTTTTTGTACGGCTCTTGATAGTCTCAGATTATAACTTACATTCTCAAATAACAGAGTTTAATTTCATTACAGACTGTTTTAGTGAATACAAAGAGCAAAGAATTGACTGTGGATAAATTAAGAAATGTCCTCTCACTAAAGAGAAAAACAAAAATAAACTTACTATGGCAGCGGTCTGACCATCGTGGTGCATATTCTGAAAAACTGCCAACAGTTTTAACTTCACATTAACAGGAGTAGCAAGTCCTTGAATCATTTCTCCAATTTTTGTACAGATATTCGAAGCAAAAGTTCTTTATTAGGAAACATATATATTAGCTATATTTCAATGAAACAATAACCAAGGCATTTATAAATGCATAAATCCACACTGAGTACATGTATACAAAGCTTGCTTTAAAGTGGATAATGACTACATGAACTCAGAAAACTAGTAAGTTTTATATTGTTTCGTCGTAGTGTTTTTTTTTAAAAACTACTAAGTAGAAAAATACTGACCAAAGCACAAATCACATCTGGCTTTCATAGGTAATAACTCTAATGTTTGAAACCAGAAAAGTTTTAAAATGGAATATTTCACAATATATTGAGAGATCCATCACTTTCATCATTGTTAAAAATTAAAAACTTTAGTTTAATAGAAATAAAATTGTTCACACAAATTATCAATAAGCTAAAATTTCTCGACAGTTTGATGAGCAGTAGAACTTTGTAATTAACTCGATTACATCAATTAGTGTCAGGTAAAACAATTCAATAAATTAAATTAGTGTTTGTATTATTACTGTTTTTGATTATTTTAACTATACAAGTAATCAAAATATTGTCATCATTATTTTTCATTACCATTTTTTATTAATTCAATTATATTCAATTTGGCTGATTACTGATTGCTTGTTTTGAGTTAAGCACAAAGCTACAAAATGGGCTAGCTGTGCTCTACCTACTATGTGTATTTAAACCCGATTTTTAGTGGTACAAGTCTGCAGACATACCTCTGTACCACTATATCTCAGTCAATCAAAAAGATTGGAGTTTCAAAGTTTAGATTTTATGATTGCACTTGTATGTGTAATTTGTGTTTCTGATTGGTTTGAAATTGAATCAGCCCATATTTCATGTTAGAATAATCTGAAGGAGAGAAATCGAAACACAAAAGCATCACGTCACACAGAAAAATTTAATTAAATCTGAATTGTATCTACCACTATTTTTTAAAATAAGACCAACTTAATATGCATATGTTAATATAGCTGCCACTCACAGAGGTTTCGCAGCCAGTCAGACTATTTTTCCTTCTGTCTCTGCTAATCAAATACCTTTTGAAAAAGTCTTCGACTAGCATTTACAAGTCAACAGAAACGCTGTTACCAAATAAAAATTTGCAACTGAAAGTGTCATAAATCAATTTACACATACTTGGACTGAGCAGCTAAACAACCAGCTGCATAGATAGCTGCTTCCAATTCCACAAGGTCATGTGAATCTAAACTGGTTCGGATGCTGTGGTGAACATTCTTCTCTCTGCTACAATGGCTGCTATGCTTCCTAAAGTTCTGGAATAATGGGGAGAAAACAACAGTCTTTACAAGAGAAAAATGCTTAATTGTCCCTTTTCTAATTTTTTTCATAGAGGTTGACAGTGCAAAATAAAAAAAAATTTCACTTACACATAAATTTTGTACTAAATTATGTGCATGTTAAGCTATCTGAAGAATGTTTTACAGAAAAAGTGCAGAATCACACAGACACACAAATTACCCAACTTTCATTTCATAACAAAGGAAGTTTACATTAACTATATTAACATATATTAATTTTAAGGAATGCAAATGCACTGATGATAAAATTAGAACCGAGAAATATTTTTATTACAACAGGATAAATCAGGTCAGGTAAGATGCACTTACTACAAATGCTATTATGAAACAAAAAAAACTTATTTCACAACTTGAATGAATATCTTAGAATTTTGTTTTTATTATAAGATATAAAAAATGTCTAACAACAAAATCTGTGATAAAAAAATTATGTAAAGTATGTTTAATAAAGATAAGAAGAAACATTTTAAAAAACTTGGAGATAACTAACCAAATTCAAGTACAAACTGAACACATACTGGAAAGGAGTAAAATTTTGCCAGTATTTCAAGGTACTGAGTACCAGAACTTGTGTGTTATAGCAGTACTGGAACTTATTTGATCTGCTTATTTAAGATATGCACACATTCCTTTGTTCCACCAGAAATCAAATGTCTCTTAAAACTCAAACTGTCATTTATTATATTTACATACAGGTTTTTTTCATTCTCAAAAACAGGTCCACTTCACCCAGCTGAGTTGTTGGTTAGTTGATTTAGTGTTTTATGGCTATTTGCACCAAACATCCGGTAAAAAGGTAAAGTATAGTAAACGTAGTAAAATTCATAATAGGAAATGAAGGTAAAACAAAACAGCATTTAAAAACATAAATAGTATAAAACCAATGTTGACATCTAGTCTAAATTTTTAAAAGAGAAACTACAGTAAGAGAAGTTGTAAAGGACTTTCTGTAGCAAAATGGTAATGATCATAACCCATCAGGAAGACAAACAGGTAAGTACAAGAACTACCGTCAGTCACATGAAGTTGGCCTTTCCAGTCCTGGTTCTGAGTCGTGTCTCATCATGGCCGTTGTCAAAAAGTAATAAAAGTTTTAAAAGACGTGTTGCAAAATTTTAATAACTCGTCAGGTTGATTAACAGGTAGTTCAAACAGCAGCATCAATCACCTGAAGTTGGCCTTTCCAGTCTTGGTGTCAAGTTATTTAATGTTATGGCCAATATCTAATTTCAACCCAAACTAGAGAGGCTACGATTCTTAAAAGGGAACCACATTAAAAAAGGTTTAATGTATAAATTAAAAACTTAAATGACATTAAAAAGATTAATGGCCTTTAAAAAACTAAAAACTTTATCAAGGTAGACAATGTCACTATCACCAATAACACTGTCTAAGGTTACGGACAAACCTTGGGACTGAACATTTTTAAAATGGTGCCGTCGTTACGACTCTCAACAACACACAGACTACACACTGGTGCATCAGTTCCAGATAAAAGAAAACAATGAGTTAAAAAACTGTGACCAAAGCGTAGTCTAGTTAGAACAACTTCCTCTTTCCGATCCTTATGGAAGCAAGACAGCCATAGTCCAATATAGGGTTTTATTTGGGAAAGCTTGTTTTCGCATTGCTCACTCCAAGTCGACTGCCAACTGGCACAGAGCTGAGCCTTGAATACAAGACCATAGTCCATGTATGGAATAGGCACAGCAGTGTCAGTGCCAGAGTAGATAGATTTAGCTGCTGTGTCTGCAAGCTCGTTTCCACGAATACCAACGCAGCCTGGTATCCAGAAAAACTAAATAGAAGTAGATGTTAAAGAGAAATGGGCCAGTTGATTTTGAATATCGGCAAGAACAGGGTGTGAACAAACGTGAAGCAATTCCAGGGACAGTGGAGAACTAAGCGAATCAGTATAAATAGTGAAGTTGGAGTATTGTATAGCTTCTATATAATCCAGGGCACGAGAAATGGCGTACAGTTCAGCAGTGAACACAGAAGCTGTAGAGGGAATTCTGCATGCAACTTCCGAACCACAACAAACCATGGCAGAGCCCACAGAGTCACCTGATTTGGAACCATCTGTATAAACAGGAATAGAAAGATTGTTCAAAAGATGTTCAGTAAATAGAAGACAGTACTTTCAATCAGGATTATCTGCTTTTTTCAGATGACTTAAAGAAAGGTCACATTTGGTGACTGTAATAAGCCATGGTGGGATGAGCTGACCAGTGGATACTGCAATGTTATGCAAGGACAGACCCAATTCATCCAAGTGTGTCTGGATAAGAAGGCCAAAAAGAGTAATGGCAGATTGTCTGTTCAAAAAAAGTATGGCCCTCCAAGGAAGGAAAATACAACCCCAGGTGGGATGCTTTGGTAAGGAATGAAGATTTGAAGCATATAGTAAACACAGTTGCAAATGGTAAAGGTGCAAAGAAGGTTCATGAGACTACACATAAGCTCTGAACTGGAGAGGTGCAGAAAGCCCGAGTGCAGAGCCATAAACCAGTGATCCATAGACAAGTTTTGATTGAATAACAGCACGATATATCTTCAGCATAGAACATTGATCTGCTCCCCAAGTGGTAGTAGAGAGGACATGGAGAATGTTCAGTGCTCTTGTACATCTAATCCATAGCTGCTTAATGTGTGGTATAAAGGTCAGCTTACGATCAAAGATAAGTCCAAAGAACTTGGTCTCAGGGACCACAGGCAGCGCAACTTCACCAATACGGAGTTCAGGATCAGGATGAATACCCGTTGGTGGCAAAAGTGCATGGAAACAATTTTAGAGAGGGAGAAATTAAAGCTATTTCCCGTGGTCCATTTCAGTGCATGATTGAGAGCAGTTTGTAGCTGCTGCTCAGCATATCGCATGTTCAACGACTGAAATGAGATGTGAAAGTCTTTGACATAGAGCCTGTTTGTGACAGTGAGAGGGAGTTGTTCATTGATGGCATTACTCTTGATACGTCATAGTGTACATCATCTGGTCCAACCGATGTACTGCCAAACCGATGAAGGGTCAGTTTCAGTTCCACCAGTGTAAAGGGACAATAAAAATCGGAGAGACAATCACCTCGAAAGGTGATCGCTCTGCCCAAGTCTTGATGGCTATGAAGGCAGAGGAAGAAGCATAAGTGCTATATACCCAGCAAAAGCTTTCACCTAGAGTATTGGCAATGCTCCAGATATCAGCTACTTTCTGGCCATCAGAGAGCAAGATCGAGAGGAGGACAGAATTGTGTTGCCCACTGATCTTTCAAATCTTGTCCTGTATAAGTTTGGAACCAGTGGTAGAAGATATGCTGGTTGTGAATTTAATCCAAGATTCCTTCTGGCTCTGATGTCTCACCCATTGAGCATGTGCATGGGCCCGCTGGAAAGCAATGCGGTTTGAAAGTGTGGGATACCTACTGAAAGTATCCCAGGCCCATTTTTGAGCCTTCCATGCCATGTGGCAGGCAGGATTCCACCAAGAACAAGGATATAGTGGGAAACATGTCAAGGTTTTAGGAATACATTGAGCAGCTGCTTGTATAATACAGTCAGCTACTGCTGCCACACAGTCGTCTATTGATGGCTGACAAACGACGGTAGGATCAAGTTTTGTGAGAGCAGTGAAAGTGGCCCAGTCTACCTGATCCATCTTCCACCAGAGCACCCAGGTTGGGTGGCATCAACCATGGCCAGTCTCTCTCAAAATTATAGGAAAATTATCACTGTCTCGTGGATTACTGTCAATCCTCTATAAAAAATGGGAGAATAATGAAGGGGAGCAAACAACGAGATCAATAACAATAAAGAACTGACTAGGTGTATGAAAATAAGTAAAATAACCAGTATTGAAAAATGTTGTGATCAGAGAGCATTCACACTACAGAGCGACCCCTCCTACCAATACCAGCACTTACCCAGAGGAGATTATGTCTATTAAAATCTGCCAGGATAAAAAAGGGAGATGGCAACTGTTCAATGAAAGCATCAAGGTCTGATTTATCATATGTCTCTCCAAGTGACAGGTAGAGAGAACAAGCAGTGACGGTATAACCCAAGGAAACATAAATGACTAAAGCCTCCAAGGGTGTGTTGAGTGACAAAGACAGGGTGGGCACATGCTGATCAACCAACAGTGCTACCCCTCCATGCACTCGTCCATCACACAGCCTGTCATTTCTGTAGAAATAAAACTGCCAAAAGGTGACTGTAATGGCAGGTTTCAGAAGTGTTTCCTGTAAGGAAAGACATACAGGATGGTAGGAAGCAATCAGTGTTTTGACGTCATCCCTATTAGAATGTAAACCTTGACAGTTTCATTGTATCAAGGTGGCCATTTTTAATGATGTGTAGGCAAATTGGGTAGAGAACCCTTCTGTTTATGACCACGTCTTTTTTTCCTTACTGCCCCTATGCAGGGGAGGTTTATCGACCTCCATGAATCCTGCCCTGGGTCGATTGGGCAGGTCTTTGTTGTTGGAATGTGAATCCAGTGACTGAGGATGCAAATGAATGATTGTTTTGCATCTTGGGGTGGGAGAAGATGTGTGTGAAGATATGCCTGTACCTGGAACCAATGGGTGTGGAACTTGGTGTTTATTGGAATGTATAGAAGGGACAGAGATAGGTGTAGAAGTTGATTCATCAACTTTTTTAACCATGGAGGTCAAAAGGCTTTTTATTTATTTTGAGAATGATTCTTTTGAAGGCACAAGGAGATCTGTCTGCACTCCCACTGTAGTTGTGGAATGAAGTGCAGCAGCATATGTCCGAGATGAAGTGGTGGACAGCAATTTTCGAGACTCAGGATAAGTAATGTTATGAATTGTTTTCAAACATTGCACCTCTTTTTCCTCCAACCATTTAGGGCAAGAACAAAAGTAGAACGAATGAGAGCCATTGCAATTGACACATTGTTTGTCCCCTTCACACCAATAGGCATCGTGATCCTTGCCACCACAATGAGCACATGTCGGGGAACCATGACATGACGTCTTTTAGTGACCAAACTTCTGACACTGGAAACATTGGAGAGGGTTTGGAATGTATGACCATACCCTGCAATTAAGATAACCTGCTTTGATGGTGGCAAGTGCACATGGTGATGTAAATGTCAAAATAAGGATGTTGGTAGGCAATGCAACTCCATCTTTGCAAGTGGAGATGCACCTGATTTGAGGATGTTCTTCAAATCCCTCTCAACAATAACTCCTCATGAAGAATTCAAAGAAGCATGAGGTGTAACCACAATAGGTATATCCCCAATTGCCTCTGAATTCAAGAGGAGTTCACTGTGTTGAAATGTGGATGTTTCCACCAATATGTCTCCAGATCAAAGCTTCTTTACTGACTTTGGAGAGCCAGCAAGTCTCTCCAGTCCCTTCTGAATAAAAAAAGGGGGGACATTTGCCCTAAAGGTTTCTCTGAAAAAGAATGTAGGATGAGAAAATGAGGTACAGCTGGTGATATAAATGTTGAAGATTGCTGATCAGAATCTTCAAAATGTGGTCATTTACCTATTGATTGTTTTTTCACTAGTTTATTTAACTTTGTATATGGAGGATCCATAGGAAAAAAGAAAATTTCAGTGCCTACTGATCCCACCCATCATGGAACCCTATGAGGATACGCACTACAATTTCAAGCAAGAACACTGCACCAACGCCAGGGTTCCGTGAGCACTATACCCAAATACTAGCATCAGACTCAATGTCCACAACACCTGTTGAGAACATCCAACACTGGTACTTGGTTGACCCTAGCTCAAGTTGACCAGCCAATTGACCCAAGGGGGGCTACCCAAAGGCTGTCCGTCTACACTCTACAGGAATTCAAGGCCAAAGTGGTGTGTTTGGGTTGGACCCCTCAACCACCAGGATCCTCTCCTCCCCTTCACGGGTCACCACGCACAGCAAACACGTGGGTGGATGTTTAGATCCCAGAGGAGGTAAACTGAAAGAACAAAATCTTCCCTGGAAGGTCCCCTCACCACATACAGGAATCCACACTAAGGGGCCCAGCTGAGTACCACCCTATACTTTTTTTTTTTATTGAGAATTTCACTCCTGTACTAGGAATAATTTTTGTTAATTGTTAAAGGAAGAGCAAGATGCCTCTATATAAACACAAGAAAACTTGTATCCATATCACTGACAATCATAACTAAATGATGCACTAACCAAACTCAGGGTCTATGTTAACTTTTCACATTTCGTAACAATTTTGGAGCCACATTTGAAAATCCTATAGCTTTAAATTGCTGATACTGTGTAAAACAGAAGAACATTAAAACATTTTAATCTTCAAAATTTATACAATTTTTCTGAAACATGAATGCTACATGTCACCAAAAATTCATTGTCACACAACACTTTTCATTTATTTGTATTAATTTAACACTGTAACTAACTTAGTAACTTGGAAAGATTATTGTAAAATAATTCAGAAAAGAAATTGTGAATTTCATGGTGTAATGCCATATGTAGTATTATGATGGTGTAGTTAGTTCTTATCTTTCACATACGAGGGCCTATGACCACATGTTTTAACCACCACACAGTAATGTGTTGTCTGTCAGTTAGTCAACAGACACTAAAATGATGTCACATGAGGGATGCTTAACAGTGCAATCAGTAAAATGTATGTATGTCATGAATGATGAAAAGATTATATATGAGAATAATGGAATGGATGGCATCAGTTTGTATAAAAAACAACAACAACAACATAGAGGAGGACAATTCACAAATCTTCCATCTTCAGATCAGTGTGTGCAAAATGTTGCAGGTCTTTTTTTGTACTGTGTAGGATGTATTGTGACTGTTATCTCTGGTTCTGACTGGTGCACATGGTTTCATCCAATGATACCCACAGATTACTCACCTCTGATCTTGAATCTCTGTTCAGTGAATGATTTATTGTGTTAGTATAGGTGGAGCCTTTAATTTTCATTTTCCAACATTTTTCTATGTTGATGATTTTAGTTTTACTACAGTTTATTTTGTGTTTAGTCGATACGGTGCATTTGTTCTGCAATGGCTGGATTTTATATTTTCATAATTCTGCCGTTGTCTTTGTGTTCCTCTATCATTGTCTGAAATCTTCTTATTTCTCTAACGTACATTTTTGTTGCAGGAACGTGGAATGTCATAGATTATGTTTTTGTGTTTTTCATATTGTTTTTTTTTTTATTTCCACAGGAACACATTGAACATCTTGGCTGTGCATTTACATTTTGCTTTCAAATTTTACACATATTGGGGGTAAATCTATAAAAGATGAATTATGTACCCTATATGTTACAAAACAGTATGACATATGAACTTCAAAAGCCAGAATTAAAAATATTTGTTACCCTTAATTTTGGTTTTATTTACTCTTAAAAGAGAAAACATCTGGGGACACTGTGCAAGTACATCTAGCATATTTCATTTGCACTATTAAAATGGTAAAAATAACACTGATTTACTTTAGCATACCAGTGCACTACAAAATTCTATCCCTGTAACACTAATGCACATGCATGTAATGTAAATGAGGCAATAAAAATGCTCAGAATCCAAAAATAATAACATAGGCTTACAAGAATTTAATAAAACATCTTTCATTCATTTGTTGTATACATTTATACTTCTGTTTTTTTATTATATTCAATGTCACAACTATATTTTTTCGCTTGCAACATTATGCTGTTTATCATTTTTTATCTGCTACCCTCTATATAACATAAGAATAGAATCTACTATTCATAACAGCAAAGAAGAATACATTATATATTACTCATTTTGTAAAGCTTATGCTCACATGATACACAATTTGGCAGATTTGTTGTATTAGTCTCACAAAATGTAAAATTTTATAATTTCTGGACAATATATGAGTGAAAACTTAACCCCTAACTTCACTACTACTCCTTTCTGAAATACAGCTTTAAACTTAAACAACACTTACAATTACAATTTACAATAAATATTAAGTATGGGATATGTATGTATGATATTAATCCAACAAACCTCAATGTTAATGCCCGGGCCATAGGATCATTGCTATAGATGACACAATAGATCCTTCGAACAAATTCATCGACATTGAGAATCTTATCCAAGTGCTTTTCACTCTGCTGCATTACCTTTAGTACTAACACTCGAAGAAAATTTGTCCTACAAAAGCAATGGAAAATTAACTGTCACAACAAGACTTTTAGTCTTGTATTTAGTATGTTAACACTCATATAAAATTTGCTTCTGGAACAGTTTAGAGCAATTCTCATTAATGTAAGAAAATGTTAGATTATTAGAAAAGTGAAGGAGTTTTTACATTATATTGCAACTAATAACACAAGGTTGACATAAACATTCTTAGTTATAGTTTACAAAAAAAAACTTTAAACAGATTTACTCAGAAAATATATGAACCAAATTTTAAAAAATGGCAGAGAAAAGTGCGTGTGACTTACACACTGAAACTCACCCAACTCGAAATACTTCTCCTAATTTTAAACATGCTGAATTGATGAGGATTGGGAAAGGATATTTTTCAAAAAGTCTTGGAAAGCGAACAATGGCTTCACATTGTTCTCCAATTTTTCCAGATCTTAGTCCTTTTAAAAAAAATAATTATAATTTTTAGTTTTTTCTAAAGTATAACATTACATATAAGAAAAATATTTAATGTGCAAATTACAAAGGCAAAATGTTTGTTAATACTACCAACAACAGAAATACATGCACTGTTGGTTTTGCAATTTTTTACTAATACCAAATATTCATAGTGACAAGTCCAACATTCATTGAGGATTAGTTTTCATAAAATTTACCTTTATCTAGTTCAGTAAGTGTAGAATTTGCATCTTGATCAGGCTCTGACAGACCATTCTCTCCAAATGCAGATGGTCTTGATGTAATAGCAGTCATACTTCAATAACAAGGTTGATAATCCTTCAGTTTCCAGTATACCCTTGCCACCAGAATATGCAATGTTGTATTAATAAAAACTTAACAGTTAAAATAAGAGGCTCTTTTATCTGAAAAAAAAAGTGATTTCTTGTCATTAGCTTTCATTATGTGAGGTGTATGTTATTCAGAAATATAGTATATTGGTTCAAGTTTCTAAATATTAGTAATCATTTCTTCAAATATCATTCACTCGCATATCATAAAGTTCAATTTTCAAACATGTGGAATCAGGTAAGCGAAATAAAGTATATTTTAATTTTAAAGAGTACATACTTATGGACTTTGATCACGATAATGCCAGCAATAAAACTAACAGTAGTAACAAAGCCTTCTAATAATCTATAGATTACACCATACTGAACTTCTGTGGCTTTTCTAAACGTTTTCCCAAAATTACTGAACATTAGATAATTAGAGGTCTACCAATTTAACTTTTAAAGTTAATGTTGCACACAACTACTACAAGTCAGTTTCCAAAAGGCTTCAAAATTTTACTTTGAGTATTACAATTTTCAAGTTATACAACAGGTTACTGCTTCAGCTTAGTATAAAGTTCACATGTAATACTGTTAGTGTTACTATCTTTAGTCCAAAACTAAGTATCAGTTGATAACATAATGCTCATCCTGTAAATTGTAATACTAATAGCACTACAGTTTGCGTTACTGTAGTGTTAGTACTAAACAGTAACATATATCACCACTGTTTAAAAATACCAACCTGTAATTAATTTATGATTTTACAAATTTACCACAAAACCTAATACAATGGAGAGTTTGCAGTAACATTTCGTAATATTGCTTTCATTTATTTATTTATTTATATTAACTACAAGTCAGTTTCGTATACTAACAATAAATATACCCAACTTCACTTGAAAGAAAGCACCAATATAATACGACCTCTACTTCAATTTTGGTAATAATATTATATATATAGACACACACACACACACACACATACGTATAAGTATATACTAGATTGATATTTCATTAAAAAATGAAATTATAGTATCGTAAGCCTTTGAATAAATATTAAATTTAAAATTGTAAATTTAAACTTTATGCTTTCGTAGAAATATATACTCTTCAAAAAAAGAAACGCAAAAGGGATATTTTTGTTATTTTAAAGAGAAGTATATGTAATAACGTTACAAGCTCAGAGTATGTGATGTTACACTTCGCCTTTGCAGACTTTGGATGTTCAGCAGTGAATGTGCAAAGTTTCACACATGTCATACAGAATTACCCGAAATAAACTTGTCAACAATTTATTTCAAAATTTGCCTTTTGCGTTTCTTTTTTTGAAGAGTATATAAACTCGACATAGTGAGTCAACCACCATTCTAAGCTTTGAATTATATAGTCTATTTTAAATTGGTAATTTAAATGAAACACAAAACTGTATCATATATGAAATTACATTAATTTGTCTTGCGATGCATAATGAAACAAGTAATGGTATTTAGTAAATCGAATGCTGCATGATGTTCGATACTTTATATAGCCTTTTCTAACTTTTAAGATTAGTTTTTGTTGTATTTTTATTTAGCGCAAAACTACACGATGGCTACGTGCGCTAGCCGTCCCTAATTTAGCAGTGTAAGACTAGAGGGAAGGTAGCTTGCCATCACCACCCACCGCCAACTCTTGGGCTACTCTTTTACCAACGAATAGTGAGATTGACCGTCACAATATAACGCATCAACAGCTGAAAGAGCGAGCATGTTTGGTGTGACTGGGATTCAAACCCGCGACCCTCGGATTACGAGTCGAGTGCCTTAACCACCTGGCCTAACTTTTAAGAAAACCCTGTACTAAAGGTGTTCGATTTGCAGTTTACGGGTCGTTGGTTTGAATCTTGTCGGCGAACATGATCTTTAAGTAGGAGGGAGACTATATTAACATAATATAATGTTTGAATAACAACAATGAACCTATTTAGGCTGCCTAATCATGTAAACTAAACTAAATCTATTGTATAAAAATTAATAATATGATAGTCACTCCCATTTTTGGTCGGTAATGAATAGCGCAAGGGTTGACGATGAATGGTGTTGATTAACTATTTCCCTTCTAGTCTACCATTTCTAAATTGGGAACGTCTGGCCTCAGATATACCTCAAGTAGATTTACAGAAAACTAAACAAACCAAACTACTTGTATTGTATACAGAGAAGCAGCACAACAAGTTTATTTGTTGTTTGAAGTTCGCATAAGGTTACATGAGGGCTATCTGCGCTATCCGTCCCTAATTTTGCAGTGTAAGGCTAGAATTCAAAGCTGCGATACTCAGATTACGAGTCGAACTTCCTAACCACCTGGCCATTATATGCAGGCTTTCTGTTAATTCATCTATTGTAATGTGTAATTTATCGATTTAATTCATGTTTCTTATAAATCGAAAGCTCTATAAAATGCAAAAATCTTGTTTTTTAAAGGGTTCACTTTAGAAATATTCTTAATAAATTAATGTGATATTTGTGAATATCCGTGCATTAAACAATGTTATTATTTTTATCTTCAGAAGAAGTGGTCATTCCATAGAATCGGAAATGGCGCATGGAGAATGTCCCCTTCCCTTCTGCCTTGGGTGAAGATTTGACTTGCCACTCTTCTGCATATAACACTTGTACATCACAGTTACGAAAATTAAAACTTCAAAAACAAACAAACAACAACCTCAAAACTCATGCTGAGGTCAGTGACTTTACGGTTTTAAAACATTATATCACAGTTATAATGGAGAATAGGATGACTTATTAATTTTTTAAAAATATATTAATATCTCAGTGTTTGCTCTTAGATTATAAATCGTCATGGTCAATATTATGGATAATTTTAACACAAAATTAAAATTGTCAATCACAACAATGAAAAGTATAATTGTTATGATGGTATTGTGAAGCAATTGCCGTTTACATGAATGAGAATAAAGAAAGTAGACGGACAAGAACATTTGTAAAAGGATTGCTTTTATAGCATTTATAAATGGATATAAACGATAGTTCGATGCATTAAAAATTATAAAAATAAATATTTGCTATAACAAAGACCATTAACAGATGAAATTCCACACAAAGATACATGTAACAATGTTCTCTCTTGATGTTTTAGTCGTTCTTCTGTAGCTTTCAAATTAAGATATTAATAGAATATCTTGTTCAAAATTAAACACTGAATAGATTAATTAATGTGATTGCTTGTTTTAGTTGATTTTCCTAGAAATCTAAAATCAAGAATAATCTGCAATTCTTCCTCAGGTTTCGTCTTCTCCTTCAGTGACATCACAAATGGTAGCAAAGGCAGTGGACAGCTTTGAAGGCTTGGTTCCTTCAGAACAATGGGTGTTATTGCTGCTGTGGGGGTTACTGGCCACTTGTATGCTACTTTCTTAGGGTCTCTTACTGTCATTAGTGTCATTGCAAACACTGGAGACTAGAACCAACCCAACCACAGATATAACGAGCTTTTCTGTGTCAGATGTACTGGCTAACAACAAATCTTCATCCATCGTTTTGGACACTGTGTTTGTAAGGTCAGTCCTAAAGGTTTAAGCTGTGACTACTTTGCCGGTTCTATCGCTCATTGTGTGTCTGTGTGCTTTGATATAGTTTATATATATACATCCTCCCAATAATCGTCAAGTTTAATTTCGTGTGCATGTCTCTATCTGGAATTTTAATGACTGTTTTTTTCTTCACTATTCTGAATTCTAGTCTTAAATTATAACTGTTTAATTTTTTGATACATTAAACAAGTAGTTTGTTTTGAAATATACTAATACTTATTTCTTATTTTTTAGTTTGAACGTATGATGAAAAATGTTATAAACTTGGTTATATATATTACCTTTATACATCAGAAATTTTGTTACAACATAACCTGCTTTTGTGTAATGTGTTCCATTGTCTCTAACGTAATTATGCTTGTTTCAAAGACATCTAATTCTTGCTCTTGTTAAGAGTTAAAATAGAAGCTAACTGAAATTATAGGCTACAGTGAAGAGACTGCTGGTGACATAAATTAAAAAGTATTAGCATGACAATGTATGTTGCCTACAAAATACTCAACACATTTCCTAAAAGGAATTTTAGCACCAAATTTTACATGTAGCCTTTTGTGAAAGATCCAAGGTACATACCAAAACACTGGTACAGAAAAAAACAACATCCCAAATCATATAAAATGGTTGGTGGAAGATGTAAAAAAATAAGTAATCCTCCAGAAAACACCTTAATAAACCAAGTACAATGACATCTTTTTGAGCCAGACCAGATGGTCAATATAATGGCACCAGAGTTACCAAACATTTGACGTAAAAGGCTAGTGTGTATCACAAGGTATGTAACAAGAAAGAAAGGTATCTCAGTACCAAAAGTATGAACTACCTTGTGTACTTGCACATATATAACCACTTTAAGAATGCTTGAATGAAAACTAGAAAATTGATACAACAATAACATTTCTGGGATTGCAAAAGGTTGACAAGATGAATGATTACCAGGACTTGAGGTGAAACTGAAAGTCAATTGATTAAAAGATAGTCAAATCAAGCAAGTAATGGAACAAAAACTGTGCTTTACTTGTGCCAGAAAAAAACAAGACAAAAATAAAAAAAATGTTCTCTGCACCAATGGTATATTGGCATGTACACAAAAACAGTGACTACAGGAATAGTCTGGCCCAGGTAAACAACAGAAACAGCTGAAAAAACATTTTCTTATAACTGTTGAACACATCATAATGTAGCCGAATATCTTCACTTTATGCAGTTGAACTATACTAACTATAGGAAATATCATGTCGTATTACTCAGTTTAAGGTACCCACAGAACTTTATAAGCATTGGTAAACAAGTTTTGAAAGCAACTTGATGGCAGAATTTTGTAGAACCTCTTGGATTTACAAATCTTATCTTATAACTCCCAGTTAGATGCACTAGTATAAGCATAGAATCAGATTACTCAGAACACATTATCTTATTCATTGAAAAACAACTTATTGTATTATAGTAGATCTAGTATATGGACCATCTCCCATTAACAATCAAAAAGAGAAGCAAATTAAGTGGAATGGGTTTATCCACGACTTACCTTACGAGTAGGTAAAAAGTGGTCAAGAAGAACATAATTGACATTACTATCATCAGGTGACAAAGATGATGTTTTCAAATTAGATATGTACATGATTGACATTACTATCATCAGGTGACAAAGATGATTTTTTCAAACTAGATATGTACATAATTGACATTACTATCATCAGGTGACAAAGATGATGTCTTCAAACTAGATATGTACATAATTGACATTACTATCATCAGGTGACAAAGATGATGTCTTCAAACTAGATATGTACATAATTGACATTACTATCATCAGGTGACAAAGATGATTTTTTCAAACTAGATATGTACATAATTGACATTACTATCATCAGGTGACAAAGATGATGTCTTCAAACTAGATATGTACATAATTGACATTACTATCATCAGGTGACAAAGATGATGTCTTCAAACTAGATATGTACATAATTAACATTACTATCATTAGGTGACAAAGATGATTTTTTCAAACTAGATATGTACATAATTGACATTACTATCATCAGGTGACAAAGATTGTTGTTTGGAATTAAGCACAAAGCTACACAATGGGCTATCTGTGCTCTGCCCACCACGGGTATCGAAACCCGGATTTTAGCGTGCAAGTCCGCAGACATACCGCTGAGCCACTGGGGGGCAACAAAGATGATGTTTTCAAACTAGATATGTACAAAATTGACATTACTATCATCAGGTGACAAAGATGATTTTTTTCACACTAGATATGTAATAAGATGATAATTAAATACTTATGCAAACTCTAGATCATTGGATGGATTCCTACCTTCTGTAGGATAGTAAAAAAAATTGTAACATTACATGAAAAGTTATCTATGAAACTGATAGCATTAGAACTGTAAAGAAATGTGAGCACAAGATTAAAAATAATAACATAAAGTTCCGTACGAAGAGTTTTTGTTCTTCATTCAATTTTAAACATAATAATGTAAAAGAGGTAAACAGTTTTAAAATTATTTTATTGACTTTGCTTGTTAATAACATATACATTTTTAATAAAATAACTTCTTTAAACAAGTAATAAATAGTTTTAAATTTTTTGTGAATAATGAAAATATTATTAAAAATGCTAATTTCAATAATGCTGCTTTGATTTTAAATGGCATATTTTTCATGCAGAAGATCATGAAAAGTGGTGTATATTAATGTACTACAACCAACTCTTTCATAGTACAAGATTGTAGGTTACAAAACTTTTAAAAATATTTTCCAACAAATGATAATTATGAAATTACAATAATTACAAGAAAAGGTGAAAATAACTCTCCTAATATGTGTACACATTTGCAATATGTTTTAATAACTGTAAGTCCATTTAAGTGCCCTCTGAGGCTGTAACAGTAATAGAAAAATAAAAAATGTGATACCTACTTTATAAATTTCAAGACTTTCTTTTATTATTTCGTCTCAAGTTTTAAAAGCTGTCACAAAATCATGTTATCTTAAAAATATGTAATAAAAAATTTATATGTCAATGACAAAGCTACGGAAAACAAACAAAACCTTCAGAGTTTTAGCAAATTTTTCTCCATTTACGTTTGTTATCTAATATTTTTACCATTTATCTGTTAGATGATAAAAAATTAAGATTTTAAATTTTAATTGTTATTATTAAATTAATTTGCTTGTGTCACACAGCTTATGTCACAACTGAACTTCAAAAAACTTGATCCTCATTACCTTTTAACTGTTTAAGCTGTATATATATATATATATATATATATAATGCTGTAATACTAATCAGTAACAACTGAGTGATGGATAATTACTGGATGAACTTTAATATTTCAAAAATAACATTACAGTACATGTTAGTTTAAAAATGACAAATATAAAGTCGGGTAAAAAGTCAAGAAGCATTCTCTATTAATACTAAGCCTCTTTACCCATTAGTGCAATTCTATCACCTTTTTGTTTTATAGTATCACAACAAGGAATGTTTCTTAGTGCCTACTGCATAGTAAGTTGCCCAAAATGTTTCATTCATTAGAACAAGATTTATCTTTAAGCATATAGACTTGAGAAAGTTAACCGATGTTTTTGCCAGCATATTTATATCCATGGCAACTGAGAACAGTGTTAACTCTCGATATCTGACTAAAATTTTTATGTAGATATTTTGAAGATAAAAAGTTATGTACAGATTTTAAACTTCAAATTTTTTATGACTATTCTTATTGAAATACTACTTCCATAAATATGTATACATTCTTCACAAAATGCTTCATATCAATAAATATATAGTATAAAAATATCTAGAAATACTTGTCATTTCCTATATTTTAACACATTTGACTACTTTAACACACGGAACTCAGCTATCTGCACCCATCAAATATTTAGCTTAAATCCACCCATAGAGTTACTATAATTAAATTTTAAATTATTTCAATTAACTTTCTCCAGTAAAAGTGTTCCTGATATTAATTACAAGTCACACAGCAAGTGAGCAAACAGAAAAACACAGCCTTATCATTCTTCTCACAATACAAAGAATGTATATTTTTGTCTTGCTGCATATTTGTAGATATTGAGCTGTGTATGCTACAAAAGAAAAGAAATGAAGGCTTTTAACATGCCCAAAATTTCCTGTACTCTACACCTTTTCTTCTAAAATGACTTAGCTAGAATAGAAGGGGCTAGCACTTTTTTTTGGGGAGCACCACATATAAACATATACTATTTCACAAGTTTAGATGAAATTTTGACAAGAAAAATAAAATTGATACAGAGTAGACAGACTTCAGATCCAGATTTGTTTTTCCAAATCTTTCACTCTCAAGTTATGACTACTAAGACACATCAGATGCAACTACAGAACTTCTTGGAAATAACAGTTATGCACTGGAATATTTATTTTGACTTCTATAAAATATATATCAAGTGAGCCATCAAGTATAAATAAGAAAACATATTTTAGTAACATGTAAAGAACCACAAAAATCATCTACTAAATTTAATCACAACATTAGGGTAAATTCCTACAGAATGCCTGTCATGCTGAAGTTTAATAAGAATCAGTCTAGACTATTATCATGTAACTTTCACAGTTGTTTATCTTAAAAACTATCCAATATTTTCATCAGAAGATGACCATTGGTAACTTTCAATATGCTTAATGTTTTGTATAAAAATTGGACTATGAATTCTTAAACAGTGGTTAGTAGCTTATCCTTTTTTCATACATATTAACCAATCAAACTACCATGTTGAAATGTGAATACACAAACTAAGGAATTACACACACAAACTAAAGTAGTAACAGCAGAAAAGAAGTTTTAAAAAGTCATATGAGCTTGTATATAATAGAAACAAAAGTAGTAATAAATATGACACTTGGAAAAGTCAACTGTTAACACTGATATTGCACAGTACTCCTAAATAAGTATTAACACTTGTAATACCATATATTTATAACAAAAATAAAAGGGATTTCATAAAATAATTTATGCAATTGTGAAGGCCAGAGCCAAAACTACCAATAGGCATCTTAAGTTCAATTATACTTGAACTAAAAAAACGTGTTGTCTAAATACAAAAAAAATAAACATTAGCTATATTATTTATAAAGGTTGATAGTGTTTTTAGCAGATGTTTAGGGCTTTAAATCTTAGGTATCTGAATGTAAAATATTATATATGGATATTCATTTTTCATATAGTATGGTATACATATATTAAAGCTCACATTTATATATGAGAGAACCTAAAAATAGGATTTACTATGGCTGAAGCTGTAATAAGTGACTGAAACTATTCTATATTTATATAGATTAGCAAAACACTAGATTTTCTAATTATTTTATATCTACTTATTAGAATTTTTAATTTAAAATTAACTAAAATTCAACAAATGGAATTGGTCTTTAAACTTGTCAACTTGACTGCAGTTATGTATTCTTTTTCACTTCCTCTGTAAAATAAGAAAACAATGATTTACCTTTTTTCTCTAATTTTATTTACATAAAAGGAAGTTATTATGAAATTAAAGTACACACTAATATTGTGCTCTGCTTTTAAAATAAACTCACACGTATGGAACCATATATTTACTGTATAGTAATTATTGACTAATAAGTTAGCTAAATGCATACAATGTTCTTTTTCTAAAATACTCAAACAAAAACAGATCTCTAATTTTTAGATCAGTGACTATAGAGCCCAATTTAAATGATGCTAATGTTATGAATACATTTCAGCATCATACAGAATTTACTTAGGTACTCAGTTCTATATAGATGCACACCCAGTTCACTAAAAAATCTCTGATAATATTATCCCCAATTATTTTCTACACCTTTTGTAATGTTACTTGTTCACAGATTATATGCATCAATAATTCACAAAAGATCTCACAGCATAACAACGTCGACCTACAGTTGTGTGTATAGTTGTCTTCTATAATTAGAATGAGTTGTGCTTTTCAACATAAGGAAGAAAAATGTAAATGCATTGGTATCGAGATAAATACATAATTGGGTCTTATTTTGTAAGAAAAATATATATTCTTCAAATACAACACAGTATCCCCAGATGAACACTTAGCTAAAAAATAATAAAATCATTTAGAAGAAGGGTTTGTTTGTTTTGAATTTCGAGCAAAGCTACATGAGAGCTATCAGCACTAGCCATCTCTAATTTAGCAGTGTAAGGCTAGAGGGAAGGCAGCCAGTTATCAACACCCACTGCCAACTGTTGGGCTACTCTTTTACCAATGAATAGTGGGATTGACCATCACGTCTTAACACCCCCATGGCTAAAAGGGTGAGCATGTTTGGTGCAACGTGGATTCAAACTCGCAATCCTCAGATTATAAGTCAAACCCCTTAACCCACCTGGCCATGCCAGACCCTAGAAGAAAGGATACATCATTTTAATTTACTCTTTTTTTAAGTGGAAAGGAAGAAATAACCATTAAAGGACTTTGGCCAGTGTAGATCACTAGACTTACTTATAAATTAAATCTCATGATATAATACAGTTCAGGAGTGGTTGATGCCACAGAAAGATAGGTGAGGATCTGGTTGAGAAAATGGATTAATTACATGCCCACTTATAACTAGTGAATTGGGTTTAAACTTAAATTGCTTTAACATTATTACATTTCAACAGAAGCAATGTTCAGATAGTCAGGATATAGATACACATATAAATACGTAATAAATGAATATTGTTCTGGAACGAAATTGTCCAACCTCCCCTGCAGTAACTGAACAAAGAAGGAGTCCTGCAATATATCAAGAGATGATTCAACATCATGAAGACCCATTAATCAGTAACTGAACAAAGAAGGAGTCCTGCAATATATCAAGAGATGATTCAACATCATGAAGACCCATTAATCAGTAACTGAACAAAGAAGGAGTCCTGCAATATATCAAGAGATGATTCAACATCATGAAGACCCATTAATGAAATTTTGAAAAGTATTTCAAAAATATTTACTTTCATACATACATGGACAAATGCATGCATAAGCTAAGTTTACATTTGTTAATATACGTACCAGTCATAACTCTCAAAACCTTTGCAGTAGTTTTCAAGACCTCTGTCTGAATTTTATTTATTCTATCATTTTGATCCATACCACTTAAAGCTATGCTTTTGTGCTGCCATTATATGTCATATTGACATATCTCGGTATATTTTAAAACACAGTCAAACAAACTCATATAGACGTAACTTTATTTAGCAAGATTACGTGTAAACTAAACATTAAAGTACAGTAATGGTAGTTATAACAGTGTATAGAGTACAAAACAGTTATGAGCAGTTAGTGTATGACATGGTTTTATGAGTCGAAACAAAAAATTTCATAAAAACAAAACATTAAACTTATACTACAGAAAAAAAAAGTAGCTATCAGGAGTTTATAGCAGTCAAGAAATGAGCCAGATATATATTATTTGCAAAGTAAATAGAAAATTGTAATGAAGGCAAACTTAGCTGAATATGCAGAAATGTCTGTGTTTATGGTTTTAAACAAACTACACTTGTGTATTTTAGACCTAAATAAGCCAAGAAAGCCCACAGAAGTTGTATTTAGAATCAGGCTTATTTTAATTTGGTTTAAATGTTACTTGAGTGGTGTGAAATAGTTTGGAAATTTTGAAACAAAAGTTGAAATGAAAGACAGTTGTCATATGATGACAACAATATTGTGCCATTGCACAGCATACTAATTGTATCAAAAAGTTTGACTAATTAAAAAACAGGTAAGATAATTCTAAATGGATTAGCCAATATGCAATCCAAACGTCTCAGACATAGGCATTTCTAATTATATAATATCTTTAATGTTTGGTCAAGACATTTATGAGAAACGTTCTGGAGATACAAACAGACAAATGCAATCATATTATTCTTATAGATTATCTATTTATATCTGATTTATAATTAACTTTCAATAACCTGTCTTTAAGTTTATGTATAATAAGGATAGACACTTAGTTGCACTGTTTCAGATGTTCTCTTGCTACGCTTTCCATCAAATATGCATATCGTATTTGATATTCATTATTCTACATTTTATTTCCACACACATTAAGTTTTATTTGACTTCCAGAACTAGTATGCATCTAAAAGCTTAATTGTTCTATCCTGATTATAGATATGCATTCTGTCTTCAACTTACCCAAACTGTAACATCCAGCTGTAACAAGCTAAAACGTAGTACTTGAAGAATCTGTTAGAAAAAAATCACTTTCAAAAAAATCACCGTTCTGAGTATCACATTACATCATCTGCACAACAAAAAACAAAGATAATAGTTATATAAGTGTTTTACTGAAGTTGAAAATTAAGGCAGTTTTTGATCTTTATTCTTTTTTAATACAATACAATATTTTGTTTATATACTTAAAAAATAGTTTAAGTTAAAGGGATTTAAGAAAACACATGAGGAAAAGAAAACAATTTTAATTTGTAATAAACTTCTGAAATACTTTCTTAAGTTGTAAGAGCTTCCTACCACTTTTATAAAAAAAAGTGTTCATTACACGTTAAAATGAGACAATACAACTAAAAAAAGCTGTGTTTAATTCTTTATTTCCTTTATAAGCAGTATAATGATATCTAGGGTTCATAGTTCAACAACAAATGATATCTACGGTTCATAGTTCAACACAACTGTTATTGAAGAAAAGAAAATTGAAAGGTGGAAACAAAATATATCAATATTTGAATAAAAATTCACAAAAACCTGCCAGTGCTTAATGTAAAAGATACCATCAAATAAAAAAAAAATCCACAGAAATACGAAAGAATTGGTTGAGGTTATCCACAGATGTATTACCTTACTTAAATACATATGTGACTTCTGTTTTAATTATAAGTCTCTCTCTTTGAATATTTCAGTTGCACAGCTTAGTGTTGGAAATATACCATGATGATAAATGAATCAACACACACTCAAAAAATGCCATCATTGATATCAGTAAGGTAAAACACAGTCAAGAGCAGTTAACTGGAAAGCTTTTTTGTGGATTCATGGGTAAAGGGAATAATGTATCAGTTAATGAAGATTTTCTTCCAAACTTATCATTAGTACATACACATAAGCTATTTAGCTTGCTCAAACTTACATAAATATGTAAGAAATACCATAAAGCTAGTGCTCTTAATATGATTAGTCATGTATTGTTTAACATTTTAACTTAATAAAGATGCTCATATACGTACACTAAAATATTAAATATTCTATCTAAAAACCTAATAAATTTATTTATTTTAAATAAAAATTTATATTTACAGTGTATATTGTACAGATACTCAAATAAATTTAAACAAGCCTTGATAAAGTGGAATGTCAACCGATACAAAATATATGTTCACACATTTTTCCTGAATACCAATATAAAAAGATAAACTTCTAACATAAAAATTGTTTGCATTAGTTTTCATCTTTCAAATCGACAGTGTCATCTTGCTGATGACAGAAAATATGTAAGAGTTGCTTTTTTTCATCTTCTAAAAGTTAAGACCTATTCAAGTGTATCGCTAAAGGTAGAAAACATGTTGAAACACTTTGTCTGTTGTTAAAGCCTAAAATATGGCATTCTCTTGAAAAAACAATGGGAAACTAAAATCTAAATAAATAGATTTACACTGACAATGTACTTCCAATAGATACATGCCTCTTCTCGTACAAAGTTATCTCTATCATTCTGCCCTCTAAGCATCGGTAAAAATATTATCACACTTAGCACACCAATCTATATTACCCATCAATTTTGTATCAGTAATAAAGATGTACAGGTAACTACTATTCACCTATATTGGCATTGTTAGTTCCCTCTGATTTCTCACTCAATATTCACTTCCAAGAACTGACAGGGTCTAAAAGAATGAGTATCTTTTTCTTTTAAGTGTAAGAAAATGTTAATCTGATACAGTCTCATCTCTTCCCACACAAAACTAGAATAACACACTGAAAACATGAAGGGTCTATGTAAATGCTTAACAGTGAAACCATGTGAAAAGTAATCACCCAGAGATAACTAGTGTGTTTGGATACGAAACAAAAGCACATATGCAGGGCACTGCACAACTTCTGTAACAGGTATACTCCTCATCTCATAAGAAGGAAATAATCCTGACAGGAGTGGAAGAAAAGGATGTGTACAAGCTTAATACAAGGTTCAATCAACAGTAAAAAAGGGCAAGAGTTTGAATCATCCTCTGTCACACAAAACAGACTGAAAAATAGCTGGCTTCCATAGGCAAAGAACCACTCTATGGAATGAAAACTCGAAACCCACATGAGGAAAAACAGCAAATCAGGAGACAGTTTGTTGAAGTATAATGAAGAAGAAAAACTAGGCCTTTGCTAGATATCCACCCAACCTCAACAGGACAGATGAGGTTCCACAATCTCTCCTCACTAGGCTTTGCTAGATATCCACCCAACCTCAACAGGACAGATGAGGTTCCACAATCTGTCCTCACTAGGCCTTTGCTAGATATCCACCCAACCTCAACAGAACAGATGAGGTTCCACAATCTGTCCTCACTAGGCTTTGGCTAGATATCCACCCAACCTCAACAGGACAGATGAGGTTCCACAATCTGTCCTCACTAGGCTTTGGCTAGATATCCACCCAACCTCAACAGGACAGATGAGGTTCCACAATCTGTCCTCACTAGGCTTTGGCTAGATATCCACCCAACCTCAACAGGACAGATGAGGTTCCATAATCTATCCTCACATCAGGAAGTTGAGAATAACCCAAATAAAAATTAAATTAGAGTAATATAAACATTGTGGCTAGAAGGATGTGGACCGTGAAATATATGCACACCAACCCCAACCACAAATAAACAGATTGTCATATGCCAAGCAACTGGAATTACAAAGAGGAAGTTTACACTCAACTGAAACTAGATAAACTCCCAAACCCCTACAGCAGCAAGAAGTACAACAATTCAAACCCAGCATGATGGGGTTGTGTTGTTACCTCATCTCAACTGTCAGAACAAGGTAATACCTGTAACTATAAATGCAGGGAAGAGACATCCTGCACCTAGGATTACAAAGCTGCTTGCTTTTTTTAAATTTCACACAAAGCTACATAAGGGCTATCTGCACTAACTGTCCCTAACAATGTAAGACTAGGGGGAAGGCAGCTAGTCATCACCATCCACCTTCAACTCTTGGGCTACTATTTTACTTATAAATAATGGGATTAACTGTCACATTATAACACCCCACAGCTGAAAAGGTGAGCATAATTTGGTGTGACAGGAATTTGAACCAGCAAACCTAAGATTACGAGTCAAGCCTCCTAAACCACCTGGCCATGTCAGGCTATTTATACACAAAAAACATAGGAACAGAGTACATATATTTTATTCTAGTATTATGAGGCAGATGAAGTCCTCAATGCCTGACTGCAGGAGCATGGAAGGAAATCTTCTAAAACTGGAATTAATGAGTAGGGGTCCTCTACCGTACTCAACTGTGGGAACAGGGTGGTGCAATCATAAACTTGACCTGAAGATGACCTAGGAAGGTCGAAATGTTGTTCTCACCTTATCAGTAAAAGTGTTAATACCCATACCAGCTGTTCTGAGATATATATTTATAATCCTAAACCCAGTATTACAAGGATGATCCTGTGTATCTGATACTGTTTCAAATGACAATTGGTTTACTTGGGAACAAGAATCCAGAAGAAAAGAAAGGAGGGAACCCAGCTTTGCCTTCTCCTTCATGAATGGATAAATGTATGGTTGTATTTTAAGGTAAATTTCTACTTCACACTCAGGAGAAAGCCTCCTTAATCCAATACCTCAGTGACTGGGAACTGTTCAGTAGTAAGGACTCCTGTGCTCCACTTGGAAAAAAAAATGAGGGAAGAATAAATACTGTAGAATCCAGAGGAATGTCACACTAGTGAAAGTGCAATAGATGTCCATGATCATGCACTCATAAAATTGGTAGGAATGGACAGGAATCCTTTTTTGGTTTACTCATAATAGTCTGTGAATGATAGTTTTACCACTGGGTTAAACTTACAGGTACCTAAATCTACCACTATGCATGCCACTAATGATCTTGCTTAACACCCTATTTCTACAGTATGAGTTACAGCTCTACCAGTATATAGTATAGGTTTAGTAAAAGCACACCTGACCAGGTAACACTTGCCACAGATCAGGATCCTATAAGTAGTGGTAAAAGAGGGTCTTTGAAGAGAAAATATTAATGAAATATTGTGAAGAGACATACCCAATTCAAAAGCAAATGGACATGTGTAGAATCCCCATGGGAGGAGATAACATTCACCTGAGTAAGACAGAGCAAGATAGTGCAGATAATGAGAGATGAAGAAATTAGGAGTAGTTTATTCCTGCCTGAACAATTTCTTTCAATGTAAGGCAAATATGTACAACCAAAGACATAGTGATATGACAAATTTAATTGGAAGAAACGTTGAAGAGATTGCAACTTTCCATACATAAGTATGAGCACACCAGCCTAAGGAATTCACAAACCCAATCAGTCAGTATGACAAACCAAAATAGGATGATGCCAAAAAAAGTGAATTCAACATTTTTCTCCTAAATTGTACTTATTTTCAAAAACATTGTCAGGTTGAAAATGGAAAACAAATTATCAGTTAAACACAGGAATGTAACTCCCTGTGAATTAATGCCTGTACCTCTTTAGCAGATAAAGTCAAACACAATGTCTGAGTAGTTGTACAAGAAGTACTGTCTAAAATAACAGAAATTTCCATTGTTAATACACTGAATCATGAAGTCATTCTAAATTACTGTGTAATTTGGTAACAATAAAAATGTGTAAAATGTTGAAAGAACTGATGGAAAACACAGTAAAAGAAAACTGCTTAAAAAGGACTGATATGTCAAGGAAGTGCAATTGTAAATGGTAATCAGGTGCAAACAAATGTACATTTAAATGATGCTATGCTAATGAAGAAAGAGGTGATTGAGTATGAATACTAGATGGAACTAGCTGTGCCAGTATAGGAGGCACAACACTATTGGTGGAAGTTGGTCACATGCAATGTGCATGTTCAAAATTTGTAGAGTACATAAACTGATGTGCTGAGCATCAAAACATTTTTAGCAATACTTAGAGGGCAGGAAAATATTTGAGGTAGCTGTGAGAAGAGGTAGAACCACATTGGATTTACTAGAATTACTTACCAATAACTTCAGCTTTAAGACGAGCAGCCAAGAATTTACGGTAAGCCAGAGTTTGAGGGTCAACATTCTTTATGTCATTACCCTCACTAACAACACTACGTGCTGCTTGAGAAGACTTTGGTCGTTTCTGAGTGGAAGTCTTTTCATAATTAGAGAGTTTTTTCTCTCTTTCCTGACGTTTCAGTGCCAAAAGCTTATCACGCTGTTGCCGAAGGTATTGCTGTCTAGCTTCAAAATCTTGAGGTTCTACCTGAAATATCAATATTTGTACAAGCTTAATTTATAGACTACATATGACAATAAAATATTTACTTGTATATTTTTTCATACTTATTTTTTGTTTAGAAAAACACCAAAATTTCCAAAACAATTTATTAAAATTTATTTAATAGGAGAATAGTGCTGTGTTTAAACTACATTTTTAGTGTTTTAATTTAAACAATTTTTGGAGGTTACATGTCATTAAAAAATCACACAAGTTTATAAAAATAACCTTAAATATATAAAATATTCATGAATTTTAATGACTAAGACTTTGTGAAAGAGGTAGAAACAAGAGTACATTATAAATACTAAAATAAGTGAAGCATTGAGCTGAGGTAGACAGTGCCAGTGAAGTACTTAGTTTCAGTTTATTTAGTGATTGAGATGTTTGTGAAATATTCAAATTATAGTTAGTTGTCACAATCTGTCAGTAATGTAATTGACTAGTCATGAAAATGTACAATTAAGTTTATTTTTATCAGCAAGTGAATTTCTGTTGCCAGTGAAAATACTATATGTGAACTACCTTCAACTGTGTACAAATAACAGTAACTTGTAGCAAATGGTAAAGAACAAACAAACAAATTTGTTATTGATCAGTGATTATGAGAAAACCCACTTGTAGAGAAAAATATATGTGTAAAATGGCTGGTTTGGGTTAAGAAAATTTTTATGTAGAGGAGCGAACAACAGTTTGACCTTCTTCAGTCATCACCATGTTCACAAAGAGAGAGAGAGATAACTGACCACATGTTTGAAGGGGGTTGTGTAACTGAGTGTAGGAATGTAGAGGACATGCTTAGATGTTTGATTATATTTATTAATATAGGTATAAAGGTGTTCCTTTGTACTGGTTTATTTTGGGCTTGAGTTAATTTTGTAAGTAAGGCTTCTTTAATTTTGCATTTGTTTATGTTTGTTTCTTTATTTAATATTTGGCTGTTTTTATGGTTATGCTGTGTTTATTTGATTTGCAGTATTTGAAAACGTGTGAAGGTGACTTTTTGTGTTCTTTGAATCTAGTTTACATTTTTCTACTTGTTTCTCCAATATAGAAGGTGTGGCAGTTATCACATTGTATTTTATAAATAATGTTGGTGTGGTGTTTGTCAGTGTAGTTTTTACAGTGTCGACATCAGCAGCAAAATAACCAACAAGGTAACAAAATATGACATTCCAGTAAATACTAAATTTATTCAAAAACCAGGCACAAAACTAAGGTCTATACTATATAAAAACACTGACAGAACAGTCAATGACAATAAGACATAAAATACCATGCCATTCATAAACAATGGACCTGAAAAAACAACTACAAAGACTTTCTGAATGGACAATTTGGTATAATTTTATATTTTTTGTTTTAGGATTGTCCAAGGAATTTAAATAATCTAGGAAGAGGGCAGTGTTGAAGTTATATTTTTAATGTTGTAATTTGCCAGCTAGAAGGAGCTGCAGTTTTAATGACAATGTTAAGATAGGTATGAAAAATTCTAATTTAATGTTGAGCTTTTCACATACATTTAAAGCTAAGTTATAAATACAAGATAGTAGTAAAATGTTTGTGAATTTCTTTTTCTTTAAAGAGGTTTGAATTAGTCAGTGTGTTTTTGCAAAGTATTTGGATTTGTGTGTGCTGTCCTGTATATTAAGATATTTTGTTCAATTAAGTTGATCTTACATTAATCCTGGTATTTTTACACAGATTTGAATGTGTCATTTGTAAAGTAACCTTACAATGGTTAATGGCTAATATGGTATAGTGTAAGTAAAGTGAACTTTAAATTATTTTCACCAGACAATTTAAAAGAACCTGCCAATGAAAGATCAATAATACTATAAAACCATTTCATTAAAATAATTAACATAACTTTCCCAATTTCATGCATAATTTCCATAATCACATGAACTTGTGTCACACTATAAACTAAAATAACATAAATATTATTATTTGGGTGCAGCTTACTTGTGCCCTTCATAACTATTAAGTCTGATGTAACCTGTAATTAATTTTACTAACTATTAAACTTGTTTATTTATGAAAGTTTCAGATGTAGCTAAAAGTAGACATATCACTAAGATGGTTACAAAATCTAAATTCTATTGGGAATTTATACAGAATCAACCATGATAAGTGAATACCATCTAAATAGTATAAATACAGTCATAAATTACATGTTTAGGTATGTATTTTAACTTGTTTGTGTTCAGAGCATGATGAGGGGTGAAATTCCTCAGAACCAGTTTAACTCTGTTTCAAGTGATGAACTGAATAATAGACCAGGCACCATATTTTTGTCTTGATAAAATTCACAATTTTATTGATTAAAAAGTTGTATTAATGTTCTTTGTTGTTTAAATGGAAAATACAAAAAAAATATTTTAATATTTTAAAAAAAGTTTTATCAAACTATTTGTGACTTCTAAAGTTAGATAAACTGACACTGATATTAACTATTTTTATGTTTTTATGAATAAGCAGCTAGGGAGTGTGATAATGTTAAATGTCTTCCTTTTCATAAGTTATGTACAGTGAACAGACACCTAATTGTTCTTCCTTAAACCTTACCATGTTCTTAAACTTTGCACTTTTCTAAATAAGCAACTAGAAATCCTCTAGTAGGCTAACCAATATAATATTGAAATAACTAAAGTGACCACTTTAACACACACACATATCCAAACACTTTTTGATACAGATAAACAAGTAAGATTAAGTGGAGAGTTATTGCGTATTTCAATATTAGCTGCAGTTATATTTTAAAGACAAGTTTTCAAAATTCTGATCACCAATGAAAAATGTTTAATATGTGCCACTGGCTATTGCATGACAATCAGCATTTAGCCACGTACTACATTTACTACAACAAGTTCTCTACTTGCTGTATATTAAATACTTTGCTCTTACATTCAACTAGATGACTGTGCATGAATGTTTCTAGATATCTGATGTTAGGCTACTAGAAAATACATGATATATCAAAAAACAACTAATCAAACATGATTTGGTGGGTTTAAGAGAGATTCAATATAAATTATACTGCACAACAAAGTTTGTGCTTCTTGAACACTGTTGGGTGTTCCTTATAGATTTTTGGCTGCTGATCATGAAAACCACATCTAAATTTGCCCATCACGTACCATTTCATCGAAATCTTCAGTTTCACAACAATATTACTACAATGAAAAAACGATATCAGGGCAACTGAAATCCATCAATGCTTGTTGACTACTGTTGGACACTGCAACGTGATGCACCGGACATTGAATACAAACAAAAATCAGGAGCAAAACACTTTTAATTATGTTGAGCTTAATAGCGTATTAGAAACATAAACGCAATTAAATATGTTATTGCCAGTAAACAGTTAACTGTCTATTTCTCAGAGTTCATACGTGATGAAGCAAAACCAAAACTATATTTGTCCATACCCACCAGGTACCTGTCACAATCAGCAAAAACTTTTCAAAAACATTGTTGTGCAGTGTGATACTTCAAAATTCTGCTCACAATTGGGGTATCATCCTTTTCAATATTACTTGCTGGAGTTTCTGGTCTGTTTTTACTCATGTATATATATTATTATAGCCTTGAAAAGATTGATTTGTTTTGAATTTTGTGCAAAACAACTCAAGAGACATCTGTGTTAGCCATCCCTAATTTAGCAGTGTAAAACTAGAGGGGAGGTAACTAGTCATCACCACCCACTGCCAACTCTTGGGCTACTCTTTTACCAATGAATAGTGAGATTGACCATCACATTATAATGCCCCCACGGCTGAAAGGACAAGAATGTTTGATGTGATGGGGATTTGAACCTGCGACCCTCAGATTACGAGTCGAGTGGCCTTGAAAAGAAAAATATATAACTATTACTTTTAATAATTGACAGAATACACAATATGGGAAAGTGGTTGGATGTACAGCTATCAGTACGTATCAAACAATACAGTTTCTATGTTGATAACAGACAGCGATAATAACTATTTTGCGAGACTGATTAGCTGAGGTTTTATATTAACAGTATTTAAAACAAAGAAGGCATTCATTTTTCTCAATGAAAAACTTAATTTCATGCAACCTAATAGCATAACGTAGTTCAACATACTGTTAACTCAGTTAAAATTACGCCAAAAAGTTGTAATGTGTAATGAATATAAAAATAACTGGAATCTATTTTAAATATTCAAATTCCTAGGAAATTGTTTCAATGATACTACAGATTAACTGCAGTAATTATTTAAAATATTCTAAAAAAACATCAAAACAAGATTTGTCAGCTAGAAGTCTGTTATTTTTTATATTGGATTAAATATCACACAGATGAGCTGCAGTTTAAACACTGTAAAAGTGCAAGAAAAAACATTTTAGTGTAACAGAATTAAAACATTAAAAGCTTTTATGGTAGTGAGAAGTTTTAATGAGAAAAGTAGGCATTTATTATTTATTGTAGCTTTGATATTATAATTCTATTACGGTTTAATAAACAAAGTAAATATCCATACATAGTTTGTATTTTTGTAGTACATCAGATCAAACAACTAAAGATAAAAACTCCTTGTTTACTGACAAAAGCAATATGTTAGTAGAGAGAAAATTAAATCAAAAGTATATGCAGCACAATCAGGCACATTTATCAAATCATGTAGATGCCGAATATGAAACACGTCTATCTTTAATATCAGTTTGACTGTAATTCTTTTGGAATGGCATAAATCAGTTTTATAAATACAGGAGAATTATAAAAGCATTCCATGAAAGCCTATCAGGATGTTTTCACTAAATATGCCTAATAAAGTTGTAGCTCAAGCTTTGAGACATAATTTACTTAAAACTATTTGTGAACAATTATGAATTTTTACAACACTTCCAGATTAACAATGCTAATATCAGATTATTTAGAAGATAATATCAAAATATATTTCATATTATGACCTTCATCTACAATGCCAAATAAAAAATGAATTATGTATATGATCACTTTCTTTATGTGTTGTGTACTCCGTGATTGTGCTTCCAGACGAGTAAACAGTTGAAGAAATATTAATAGAAAAAAAAACAATAAAGCAATTACTTATGTAAGCCTGGCATGGCCAGGTGGTTAGGAAGCTCAACTTTTAATATGAGGGTCACACGTGCAAAACCCCATACCACCAAATATGCTCACCCTTTTAGTTATAAGGGTATTATTATGTTTCAGCCAATCCCACTATTAATTGGTGAAAGAGTCATCCAAGAATTAGCAGTGGATGATGATGACTAGTTACCTTCCCTCTTGTCTTACACTGCTGAATGAGGGTAGCAAAGACAGCTCTTGTGTAGCTTTGTATGAAATTAAATAAACAAATAATTATTTATGTATGAATCAAGCCTACAGCAATTAGTGGATTGAACATAAATGTGAGCAGGTGTACATAATGCAACTTAGTACTTCATTTTAAGTTTTGAATAATAGAAAAGCAAGAAATAAGTAGTAATAACATCTTCAAAAGTAATAAGAGTGCGCACTTGTGACGAAATAATTTAGTTCCTCAAAACCAATACGTAACTGTACTGAACAAATGATATGAGACATAAAAAAATGTACAATAGGGATCCACAACATTTGAACCTTTTAAAAAGTTTAGTCAGCTGGTGTAAACTCCCTTTATAAAAAAACATAAATAAAGAAATAAATATTGTTTTTAGAAATGGTTCAACAAGAAATAAGACACACAATAAAAATGTTATAGTTCACAATAATAAAAAAGATAATGACACAAATGAGGAAAAATGAGACAACTGCATGTTTCACAAATACATCAATTATTCATAACCATGATTTTGCTAGTAAAGGCATTATCAAACGAGGCTTTTATTGTCAAAATCATGGTTGTGAATAAATGATGTATTTGTGAAATGTAAAATTGTCTTCTTTATCCTCAATTTTGTAATTATAGAGTTTTGCCATATACTGACAGTTTCAAGTATGAATTACAGGAAAACAAGGATTTATGTCAAATAAATATAACATAGAAATGTAAAACTACTGAGTAGCTTTATAAGAGTATGACCAGATAATCTAATGTCATACCATAAATAATGAAACAGAATAATTAATACTGCAAGTGATGCATTTAATAAATTAAAAACCTTAAATATAGAATATATTTAGGTATCTTATTTAATAATACTGAAACAATGATTGCAAAATGAAACACTTTAAATTTTATAGCTTGTGATAAACCAGTCACCAAAGTGAAAAGCTAATTATATACATGCAAGCTAAAACATATGAAATTAACAACACCTCAAATTTTTAATAAAAGTGCCACATTTCATAACTTAGAAAATTTCATAAGCATTTGTATCAATTAAAATGACACAAATATTTATATGTATTGGAAAATAATACAGTAATTAGAAGTATTGTATTTTTCACTTAAAATAAAAGTTTTTCAATAAAAACAATCACTTCCAAACAATACAGCACGAGTGGATAAGTTTAATTTTTTTTTTCTCCCATAAACAAAGTGTTTAGATTAAGGGATCTCCTTTTAACACTGAAAAAACATTTATCAAATATGTGGTAGTGTTTTGAAACATTTAGTATGTACTAGTGATCCACAGATTTAGTTTTGCCAGTACACAGAAATATACAGTGAATGCGTAATTCTACATTCTTTCATACGCGTTACTCCAATCATGTGTATAACTGTCTTCATACTTCTTACTAATGGATCATATACAGTAGTACAAGCTCATATATTTCTAACAGTCTATATTGAATGCTTTTTAAAATTTAAGTTTTGGCAGTCCATGGAGTAAAAAACAAAACAAAAATGGAACCAATGGCCTATTTCATGTTTACTTTAATGTACAGAACAATAATTATATCAGATTTTGGAAAATATATAAAAACCACTACACTGTGAATATGATATATCTAACATTTTCATATTACAATCATTATTACTTTATTTAAAAGTAAACACAGAAAATATGAAAAGATCTGATACATTGTATCAGAAAAATAATTAATATTATTTTCTATAAATGTAAAAACATACTTTGGAGAAACTTCTATTATTATAAATTGGTTTGTATTATATGAGCATATATTTTGTGTAATTTTTGAAAGTTATGTGAAAGAATTAACATTAATTTATGTCAATAAGGCAATTTATTGTTTTAAAGACAAGTGCCTTCACATTAATTTGAAACACTGTTCAAAAACTACATTCATGGAAGGCACAAAAGACACATTTTTTAATGAAACAATCTGTTTCAAGAGCAAGATTAACACTACTTTTACACTTACCCCTTTCATTTAACCTTTAACATTAGACAATAAACCAATACTAAAATTTATCTTATTGTTAGTAATAAAACTGTAGAACAACAAAATTATGTATTTTACATCGATGTGAAATTCTGAGTACCAAAAGGGGGAGAGATTATGGTCAACTAAAGTTGACTGGGCCCCTAACTGCTTTTGCCTAATGTATAATATTGTTATGAATAGAGCCCACTAGGCTTCCTCTTTTTTTTAGCTGACTAGACATTTAGGCTTAAATCTACCTCTGGATACCAGAATTTTTTTAAAGTGGTACTGATACCAGGACTTAGCTACTTTGTGATTTTTTTATGTATACGCATTGATCATTATTTTCTTTTTCAAACCAGCTGATTACCTCTAACTTTTGTTTTGACAATTTCACCTCTGATTTTACTATATTTGCATTGATGTTTTTGGAAAACAAACAAATATTTCAGCTCAAAGATACTTCTCTGAAACAAAAAAACAGTTCCCTTCTACAACTTATGGCTTTATGTTCTTAGTAAGTACGTATTAATTTATATGTGACTGACCTTTTCCACCATTTCGTTTTCTCTTTTTCGCTCCTTCTCCAGTCGAGTTTTTTCAATTACTGTAGCTTCAAGGGCTTTTATCAGATATTCTTTTTTACTAGGTCCATGTGAGCATTATTCTCTTCCAACGATTTTCTAGCATAAAAAATATAATAAAAATAATTCATTTATTAATAGCTTTTATGTACTTTTTATTTCATAGGATTACCTTAAACATTTAGATAAACTACTAATATGCTATTCGTACATTAAAGCTTGCTAAAAGCAATTATGCATACACTTGTGAATATTATTCTTGCATTCTCTGTTTTCTGATTGCAATGCAGATTTAAACATACAAGGAAACAGATACCTAATTTCCTTTGCAAATTCAGCAACAGTGCAAGGTATCATGACATCATCAATAAGAGATGACTTCATGACACTATTTATATTTGCTCTTTTTATATTAATGCTCATTTCCAGCACAAAGTTTCAGTTAGTAATGTCCACTTGCACAAATAGTAGCTCTTATTAGAATCAAAATGTTAAGAAATGGTTCTGCAATGTACAATAAAAAAAAAGTAAATGAGTAAAGTAATGGATGAAAAAATAGCATTTTTTAACTTAGAGGCATCTGTTAAGGTAAAGAATGTGACCAATGGTTAACAATTAAGATACACAAAGTACTTGATAATAGCTTCCATGATTTCCTCTTCTTCCTTGCTTGGAATGTAACTGGTATCTGGAACAAGGCTATTGATGACAACACCATGGTAATGTGCAAGTATTTCTAATGCTTGTAGCTGAAGCTCAATGTTCTTTTGCATCATCATTCGTTTAAAAATTTCATAATCATCTGCTGCAGAGACTTGCTCAAAGAGGCTCTGAAATGTATCTAACTTAGTATCAATCCCTGCAATAGCATACAGTAAACATCAAAATATGTTAACAACACACATGTGCCTATTAAAGCAATCAGGAAAAAATATTTACCCATCCTTACATAAAACACTAATTTTATTAAGCAAAAGGATATACTAAACTAATAAATTTGACAAAAATTAAATAAAATCACATTCTGAAAATGTAAATTTTGTGTATTTTACAAATGGACTTTTATGAGTTAGGAATGAATGTTATTTAGATTGGACTCTGGTCACACACACACAAAGTGATCCTTCCAAGGGATTAAGTTGGGTGAGGTGAGTCCATCGATATGTATACTGCTGTATAGTATACACATGCACATTTAGCAGAAATATTTTGATTAATAAAATAACATCTTCAGTATCCTATCTTTCTCAAGCCCAGATGCTTAACTTTTAACATAGATAATGTAATGATGTAGGTTGAAATGCACTTGCAGTTTTAGATGTAAGGCCACAGAGTTTACCACAAAATACAAAAAAGTATGAAACATTGCAGAAAAATATTATGTTACTTTTATGAAACATTATCATTTAAACCACATGGTAATACAAATAAAGAGATCTAAACAATTTAAAAAATATTACTAACTTCTGCAAATATGATTGTAAACTTTAAAATAGTTAACAAATACAAAAGGTAAGAAAGAAAAGTGGCATTTGAACAGAGGGATGTAAGCAGTTTTTTTTTATTAAAGCATTATCTTTCACTCTTAACACTACAAAAATAGAGAGAATAAGGTAAACCGGGAAAGTTGCATTCAATTCCAGAAGATATCAGTTATTACTGTAAGGGCATTTGGTTAAAAAAATATAAGGTTAGTGAAATGCTAGATTGTAGAAAATGTCAATTATTGATCTGTGGATTAGGATTTCTTTATACAAATAAAATACAACATTGTTAAAGTGTTGAGTGGATATCTTCTATTGTGTTAAGAACTCTTAAGTTTTAAAATTTTGTTCAAAAGATGTCTTGATTACTGCATATGCAATGTCACCTTCAATACTTTGAGTATTAAGTTGACTGAGAAGTGGTTCCCACAAATAAAAGTGCAAACCAATGGGTTTGCAATTAACCAAAGTTTGTAGATCAGTTATAACTATTAATATATGTCAGGGAATTTAAAGAGATGTGTAAGAAATGGTGATATGTCTTATTAAAAGTAATTATGTAATTTAAAAACTTTCAAAACTTATTTTTGAAAAGAAAGATACTCTCAAAATATCATCAATATGTGTAATATTTTCAATTATGGAAAAAATAGTTTGTATATAACTTCATTTGTCCTAATTTCCTTTATCCATGATGACATGGATAAACATTAACAGCTCAACCTGTGTGAAACTGTAAAAGTTTACCATTTCATCAATACAAAGGTGGAGAGGCCACTGAAGGTGCACATCATTGAAAATAAGTGGAAGGTAATTGCTCAGAGTGAACAGATGTGCTCTGAAATGAAGCACATACATGGAGCACTGCACTATTTTTGAAAGAAGGAAATGAAGCTGATGTAGGTAGAAAAAAAAAGGATGTGCACAAGTGTAATTCATTCTGAAAGGTGCAAATCATACTAGGAAACAACCTGACTTTATATATATATAAACACACACAACCCTACCTGGACAGATGAGGTTCAACAACTCATCCTTAGCTTTAAGAGATTGAAGATCAGTTTGATAAAAAATGATACAGGATAACATAAACGTTGCAAATATGGCTTATGGACAATGATACAGATACACATGAACCCAAACCATAAATAAACAAAATGTCATACATCAAGCAACAGAAATTACAAAAGGAAAGTTAGCATTCAGCTGACACAAGACTACAACAAAACAAACTCAGAATTACAGTTTCATGGCATTGCTTCAATTCATTCATAACAACAGGGAAGACACAACTTGCATCTGGAATTACAAGGATATGGTGCATTCTTTCAGCCATAGGAACTGTGTACATATGTCCTGTTTCCAGTAATATGAGGCAGACAGAGTCACCTGTACTCAGCTAAAGGAGCAAGGAAGGAATTACTTGCAACAGGAGTTAACAGGAAGGGGGACTACTACTGCACATAACCTTAGAAACAAGGCAGTGTCATCCCAAACCTGGTATTACAAGGAGGATCTTACATAAGTTGGTCCTTCTTCAACCAACAACTTTCCACTTGTGAATAAAAACCCAGGGGAAATGGAAGTTGGGAAACCAGCTTTGTGCTCTTATCACTGAGTAGACAAATGATAAGTTAAAATTCTACAACACACTCAGGAGAAAACCTCCATGGTCAACCATCCCAGTGACTGGGAACTTGAAAGTGATAAGGACTCCTTTCCTCCACTTGGAGGAAAATGGAGGAAGTGAATGCAATAGAGAGTCCAAAGGAACATCACACTAGAGAAACTGTAATGAGTGTTTAAGATTCCCTATTTTGAAAAGTAGAATGTCCCCAGTTTATTCAATCAATGGATTGGCAGAAGTGGACAGAAATCCCCTTCTGCTTTACTTACAAAAGTCTATGAGTGATGGTCCACAATGGAAACTTATGGATAGTAAAAAAGATATACATATACCACTAGGCATGCCACCACTGGTCTTGTGGAGCACCCCATCTCTACAGTGAACATTATGGTACAACCAGTAAAGAGAACAAAGTTGAGGCAAAGCACACCTGACCAGGCAACCAATTAGAAGTGGTAAAATAGAGAGAGTCTCTGAAAAGAAAACAAACAAAATGATGGGAAAAGACTTCCCCCAGTTAGAGGTGAACAGATGTGTATAGAATCACCACAGGAGGAAGATGATATCCACTTGAGGAAGATACTTCCAGGTAATGCAGATAATGAGTGAAGAATGTATTGGAAGTAGTCCACATTCCAGTCTGAATGATCTCCTTTAATGGATGGCAAAAATGAGCAGCCAAAGGCATGATAATATGACAAAATTGATGATGAATAAGTTGCTGAACCCCAAAAAATTAGTGTGATAGGGGATAAACCAAGGGAAACAGATGAATTCCAGGAAAGGAAAAGATGGGAATGTGGAATCTAAAAAGAGTCAGTATGTTTCATATGACACCATAAGAAGCAGACTGGACAAAAAAGCCAATCTGGATCAGAATAGGTATACAGGTGAGAGATGTAACATAAGAAAAAAGTGAAAAAGCTAAACGTCTTTAACGAATAGCATAAGTCTTAGAAAAAAAGAGCTGTTCCAGATACAGAGATGATGTAAATGGAATGGTAGAGGATTCTGGTAACACTAATAGTTGAAATATCTGATCAATGACATCTGCAAGTGAGAATAAAAGGAAATAAGTCTTGAGGGAGAAATGATATATGGAACATGCTAAAAAATGTTCAAAGGGATAACAAAAAATGGCATAAAGGATCACATTGAGATCTCAGTCAGGCAAATAATCACAATTATAAATGGTAATCACATGCAAAAAAGTCATGTCTAAATAAATCTCTGCCAACTGAGAAAGTGAGAATTGAGCAGGATTAGCAGAGAGAGCTAGCTACATCAGTATAGATAGTGCAATTATATTGATGGAGAATAATCACATGATATGTGCATATTCAATGGAGTGAACCTAATAAATTATATAGATTACTGCAATGTTTGGAGGGCAGAAATAAGACTGAGATAGTTTTGTGTATGAGAAAGTAAAAAAGTATTGGAAGTCTACATATATATGTCATGATTTTAACTTATCTTTTCATATAAGTGATAATATTTACTGTTAAATTAGAAAACATTAAAGGCTTGATTGAGTTCAATTGTGAGATTTGTTTGAGTGAAAGAATTTTGAACATATTAACAATTTAAAATATAAGAAAAGATAAAACCTAGTGTCATCAAAAATATATATGTAAACTATTTAAATAACAAAAAAAATAAGATGTGACTTAATATTAAACAATATATTTTATTCCTCACTGGTGAAAGTGATAAAATGCATCATTTCCAAGTTGTTGGAATAAATTATGTCAAGGAAGAGGAAAGTTTCTAACTGATAACTAAATACTTTTATAATTAAACTATTACAACTCTTCTGCAATTAGGAATGAACTAATTTTTCTTTTCCTTTAATATTCTTGACATACCAAAACTTTTACATTTAAAAACTTAAAAGTCCTTTTAGATATTGAAAGCATGGCTGGTATCTTCATTAAACAAGAAAGAAACACTGATATTAAAACAAATCTCATAATGGTGAAATAAGCTTAGTAGAGTAAATATCTTGGAGTTAGTGTGGTAAGTTAAACTTAAGACCTCTTAGTAAAACAAATTTCATGTAAAAGCACATTCTTCTTGTCACTGTTAACTTTTACCGAGTTTATAAAAGGTTCTCCATAAAATTTCAGAATTAGGATAAAATACTATTGTCCATCAAATTGTGAGAATGAAACTTTGAAATCTGAATTATTAGAGTGAAAATACTGGTGAGGATGTTTGCCACATTAACAATTCTTTAGATCTATAAAGATTGTTTTCCAAACCAGTCAAATTCAACATTCCACTAATTTCTGAAACATCAGCCTATATACTATATTACACTAAAAATTTCACAATCATCAAGTTACCAAATTCAAAACTTACTGTAAGTATTCTATTTTTAATCTTAATTCAATAAACTTCCAACACTTCTGTTCCCAAAAAGAATATATTTTAAAATAATTTAGGATTCACCAATAATATCAATAACTTATAATGACAGTATAACAATAAGTTTTTCTACACTGTTTACAAATACATATATATTTATACAAGTCAATTCCTTATGAAAGTAGATATCACTTTAGAAATGTTTAGGGTCGCAGTGAAAACTCTCTTTCTAATCAGAGATAGAATCTTCCAGATAATGGAAACCATCCTTTATATACTTTTAGCTGAAGTACACCTACCTAGTGCATTTTCAGCAAACAGGGCTGGGATAATTCTGTTTTTTTACTTCAGTCACACTTATTACTATTCATATCAGTGCAGAAGATAAAAATTCTGTTGAATTAAGAATGTTCTTAACTGTAACTGAAAGTTAGAATTGAAACATAAGATAACTATTTTTCATCCACTGCAACAAGGGCTCAGAGCTTCAAATGCAACCAAAGTTTTATAAAACACAAATTTCCAGAGAATGCTATTCTTATATCCAGTTGAAAATGAACACTTGAAGTTACATTATTTATAATATCAGTTTAGTTACATATATGTGGTAATGATAAGATCTTTCAAACCTTTTCTTGTGATGATACTGTAAGGTAATCAAATGCCTACAGTCTATTTGTAAGCTAATGTATATCAAAAAGGAACACTTTAGTATCAAATTTTATTAAAATAACTATTGTTATGAATCAAATTCCACGATAAGCTTGCTATTAGCTGTGATAAGGTTAAATGTTATGAGAAGTGTTGAAGTGCAGAGAAGATAACCAGTAAATTACTTGGGATTTTAATCTCACATTAAATGTTAATATGTGTTAACTGACTAGATATAACTTACTACTGTTTAGGATAAAATGAAATGAATCTATGTGTAATGGATTAGTCATTGTTATATGTAATATTGTGTAAATGTAATATTAACACATTATACTTTAGTTTCTATTGACTATCCCATACACATTATTATATTTTCATAAGTTTGTATACGATACATATTGCACGTTTATCACTTTTGTATATTACTGGGTGCTGATTATAAAATAAGTATTAGAACAGGTATCTTTAGGGTGATATTTTGTGTTGTTCCACAGCCCTGAAGTTACATCTTATATGAAACAGAAGTGTAATTTGTCAGAACTGTTTGAATAGCAAGGACAAAGAATCAGTTTATGCAAGTAATGTTATCACAAATAACGACAGTGCTTAATCTTTTGCTTTGAGTTTGATGCACAACAGAGAACAACCTAGTAAAATTTACAGAAATTGGTACTGTGCAAAAATAATAAGTAACGTTCTTAGTTATGTCTAGATAAATAATGTTGGTGTTTTAAACACCAACAAATTAAGTTGACAGAAAACAACAACACTTGACCTGACTTTTTGAAACTTTCAGAGTTTTAGAGCAATCACCATTTTACACAAAAGCTGATAAATTAACAGTACTTCTTGTTACTTTACTGACAGAACTGTAAGTCTGTGTACTTAAAAGTTTCATATAACTTGTTACCTGCTGAAACTGTGAATGGATAGCTCCATCAGCTTTCCCACAGGCTTGTTCAAACGTTTCAGGACTAATACCCAAGTCCTCCATATGGCTGCCCAACATAAAGTCCACCTAAAAGAAAAACAAATGTAAAAAACTCCAGAATACACCCTTAAGGTAAATGTATATTTAATAACATATGTAAACAGAATAACAACAGGGGTACTTTTATATTTAAATCACTATAAAAAGCCTCCTTACCTTTCATGTTACCAACCAACCCAGCTTAAAAACGACTACCCTTTGCTCAGCAAAACAAATTCTTGAAAAACTATTTGTTTCACATACGAATACTAGTAGTTTTGCAATGGAAGAAAAGTTATCACAACTATGAGTAATTTAGTTCAGTGTTAGTAGTAATAATATCACAACTATTAACAGTCAGGTTCTACAAGTTTATTCATAAATTAGATGTGTATAACATCAGTATTGCAGTTTCCACTGAAACACAGCTTGTGAATTTAGACCTTCACGGATTGTTTGTTCATGGTTAAACATAAAACTACACAGTAGTGCTATTTGTGCTCACCAAAACCTTATTTCTAGCATTGTAAGCCTTCAAACTTACAACTGTGCCCTGAGGAGACCTTCAAGGAATATAGCTTGTATTAAAGGTTAGTAAATAAATAAAATAATTTGTTATCATTATATGGCTAAAAATGACATTGTTTTTCACTAAATAATACAAAAAGAATCTACTGAATCACACAGTTAAAAACACTATCAAAAAGTACATATACATTTGCAAACATTTTCAGTCAAAAATTTTAACAACTGACAAGGAAAATTTTTTATTTAAATTTTATTTTGTCAAGAATAAATCAAATAACGAATCATAAGTGTTGCTGGTATTTTTTATAGTATTCAGGAAGTTGCAACAACTAACAAGCTAATTTTATGATGATGATGTACATCTTTAACATCATTAATTAATATGAATCATATGATTAGCTTAAAAATTGTTGTCCTGTAACCCTATAAAGTAACAGTATGAATTCATCATTTGTTTTTCACTACTTACCAAATTTTTATATTCTTCATGGATTTTCTTATATTCATCTTCATTTTCAGTTCCTGGTTCAAATACTAAAACAACAGTTCCAGTTCAAATAAAAGTATGTACAATTTCATTGATACGTGATGCAAAGCCATAACTTTGCACACATTTGTTTATTCTACTCAGAAACTAAACAGTTAGTTTACCACCGAACGTTGCTTTTTATGTTGAAAGTTCAATAAAATGTGATAGAATTTAAAATGTTTTAAATGAACAAATTAATGCACTTTAATAACATTTTTATGCAGAAGTTTGCAAATAGTCAAACTAATATTAACTACTATATACATATATATACGTTGTTTTGGAATTAAACACAAAGAGCTATCTGTGCTCTTTGCACCATGGGTATCGAAACGCGGATTTTAGCGTTTAAGTCCGCAAACATACCGCTGAGCCAATGAGGAGCATATATATATATACGTGTGTAAAACAACATTAAACATTACATAAATTATTAAACTAAATCTAGACCAAAACGTAAAAATGTCTTTATATTGCCACTAATACTACTAGACTTTTATTTAAAAATAAGTGTTTTTTTGTGTTTTTCTTATAACAAACCCACATATGACTACCTGCTGAGCCCTGATTGTAGCTTGTAAATCCGCAGACTTACCGCTGTACTAGCGGGGGTATATTTAAAAATAAAAGAAATTACAATGATCACTCGTAAAACTGTAGTGCACTCCCATAAATCTATATTGTATTAGCAGTTATACAATTCCCTATATATTAATTGATACGGGGCTATACCAATATGTTTAATGTGCTGAGGAAATATACAGAGGAAGAAAAAGTTGAAATATTTGCTTACGCAAACTAATAATTTTAAACTAATGCCCTAATCAATGGTCGCAGCTATAGTTTGTATGTATATCCACATCAAAACTACAGCTGGGAAAATATATAAGTCCACACTCGATCTACAGGATGCCACTGTGAGTCTAACTTACAAACTTACAAAAGTGTAAGTTAGACATAAATAGAGCGTTATTTACCTGCTGACTTCTGTTCAAGGAAAGTTTGAATTGGAATATTCCATATCGGATCTTTCAAAAACTTGATTAGTGAATCAAAAATCCATTTTAACTGTTCATCTGCCATTACTATTAAATGTATTCAAATCTAACGTAAGTTAAGACTTTTAATAACAAATAAGTGCCAAACAGAAATGCGTTCTCGTTGCGGCTGTCTTTTGTTTATAAGTACGTTCTAGGAGTCATTTGGTTGCTATGGGGATTTGACACAATAACGTCCAAGACAGGCTCTCATATATACATGTATATAGTGTAAAAATATCTGTTGTGTTTTACACGTACATAATATCAAATCATCACATAAATAATGTATTTGGTAACACTAAGATTAAAAAGGAGAAAAAAGAACTCAGATAACAACTTTACTCAATTATGTATTTATCATCACTTTCAATTACAGTCTGCCAACGTCTCAAAATATTTTCAACATCACACAGGCGGGCAAGGTCAGGTGGATAAGGCACTCCACTCGCAATCCGAGGGTCGCAGGTTCGAATTCCGGTCGCACTAAACATGTTCGCCCTTTCAGCCGTGGGGGCGTTATAATGTGACGATCAATGCCACTATTCGTTGGTAAAAAGAGTAGCTCAAGAGTTGGCGGTGGGTGGTGATGACCAACTGCCTTCCCTCTAGTCTTACACTGCTAAATTAGGGACGACTAGCGCAGATAGCACTCGCGTGGTTTTGAGATAAAAAAAAAAAGATACAAAGGCTATTTTTTAAACTCATCCATAGAAGTAAACTGTTTTTCATTCAGATGATATTGCAAGCTTCTGAAAAGATGGTAATCTGAATGGACATGATCAGGGAAATAAAGGGGATGGGTAAGTTTTTCCAAGCCAAGCTCTTCAGTTTTTCTGGAAGTGATTTTGCTGGTGTGAGAACGTGCATTGTCATGGTGGAAAACGACCCCTTTCCGATTCACTAAAACAGGTCTCTCTCTCTTTTTTTTAGTGTTCAGTCAATCCAATTAACGACAGTATAACTCAGCAGTGATTGTCTGGTTTGGCAGTAACAACTCAAAGTGTACATCACCTTTATCCCACCAAACACTAATCAAAACCTTTCTAGGATACAGGTTCTCTTTTGGCTATGGTGTAGCTGGTTCTTCTTCACTAACCCACTGTCAGCGGTACTTAACATTTTGATAGAGTACCCATTTCTCATCACCAATCACTAGGCGGTTCAAAAACAAAGCTTAAAGTTCACGAGAGTGAAGATATATGCAAATGTCTACTCGATCTCTCAGATTATTTGGTGACAACTCATGTGGTACCCATTTTCCCAACTTTGAAACTCTACCACATTGTTGCAAATGTTGATGGGCAGTGGAAGAAGATGAACTGAGTTTCTGGCTTAATTCTTCAACAGTTACAGCGCAATCTTCCTCAAGTGTTGCTAGAAGCAGGTCATTATCAAATTTAACACGGTGCCCAGTACGAGCTACATCTGTCAAACTGCAGTTACCAGTTCTAAACTTATTGAACCATCTTTGACACTTTCTCACACTCAGAATGTCATTGTCGTACACCTTTTGAATGCTTCGCGTAGCTTCGGTAGCATTTTCTCTTTTTTCTGAAACTCGTAAAGCATTATATGTCTTATGAGCTCCTCTGACACCTACATGATAATTGGGGCTTCTAAAATAAGCAAAACAAAATCTAGTAAGAAACGAACTGGCTTACACTTAAAGTTATCAAGTCATTCCACATAACTTGTATGACTTTGAGAATAGCTTCATATAGCAAAACAAACAAAAAAAAACTTCAACTTATTCTATCTCCAAAAAATGGCATTACTTATGGGATGACCTGGAACGTCTAAACTGAGCCTAACATTTACATCGGTTTGTGTTGTTTTTTTTGTTTTTGAATTTCGCACAAAGTTACTCGAGGGCTATCTGTGCTAGCCGTCCCGAATTTAGCAGTGTAAGACTAGAGGGAAGGCAGCTAGTCATCACCATCCACCGCCAACTCTTGGGCTACTCTTTTACCATCGAATAGTGGGATTGACCGTCACATTATAACGCCCCCACGGCTGAAAGAACGGCCATGTTTGGTGCGACGGGGGGTGCAAATACACGACCCTCAGATTGCGAGTCGCACGCCTTAACCCACCTGGCTATGCCGGGTCAAATCAATAGCCGTTCCAATATTAGAGACAGATAACTGCCAACTTCTCAAACAATGTCCGAGAGCTGTGATTGTTTTAATTATACAAATAAGCGTAAAAAGGTTTCACATTTATGGACTTTTCTTTCAAAATGAAGGCTTTAAAGCTCGAGCAATTGCAAACTGTCGTCATCTTTGCATGTGTTAAGGCCCAACCATATTGCAATGTACTAATTTCTACTAGATCTACTAGGCTATACATCGTAGTCCTAATTAAGGTATTGGAAGTCAGAATTGAGTTTCATATAGTACTGATTTAGACTGAGGTATTAAATATACCAGTATTTAGGTATTAATAAACAAACAACCAAACAGCCAAATCATGAATGGCAATGGACAATGGTGAAAATTAGGGTCAGACTAAACACGTTTTTGGTCTCAATGCTGTTTTTTTTTTTATTGTCAGATTTTAAAATTTGAAAAGAAGATTTTTAGATGTAGTGGAGAGATGTCGGAAACTGTATCCTCAAAATCAGTTACAGTACAATTTCATTTTGGTGAAGCAGTTCGTCAACAATGGTTGAGGAATATAAGCCGTAAAGGATTTCAGTCATCGAGGCATCACAGAGTGTCCAGTGAACACTTTTTGGCAAAAGATTATATGAGAGGTATAAAATCTTTGACAATAGTGTCAATACTTATTAATATTTTATAAAGAAAACTCGTATTTTTATTTTTGAAAAATACAATCAATGACTTTATAACATGTAAAATACATAATAATGACTGTCTAGCGCTTGTTACTGTTTATAGGACATGTATCTTTGATTTCGGGTCTGTTTAAAAATGAGATAACAACAAACTACCAGTGGCGTTCTTTGTAAAAACCTGCTACAAAACTTAAAAAAAAAGTTTTCATTTATTGCCAGGAATACACCTAAGAAACATAAAAGAAGATGAAATGTTGAAGTACGAGTTGAAACCTCTGGCAGTGCCTGCCATCACTCCAGGCCGTCCTCGACATATACAAGTTGTACAATAACAAAGTAGACCACCCCCAAGAAAATGAGCTCTTGAAATCAAGGAAACATGCCCAGTACCTGTCAAGAAGAAAAAAAAAGACATCAGGTGTCGAGTATTCATTTTGTTCAACTGCCCCAGTGGAAGATCAGCTTGAAGCAGCTAAGGACAAGCTAAAAAAAACTACAAAACGGTTTGAGAGTATGCAAGCAAAAAAAGAGATTGAATCACTTAACATAAATTAACAAAGATAGTAGAGACTGCATGTTCCTTTTTGATGCCTTGACAATCAAGAAGGAAGTTGTTTTTAACTTAGCTACGAAGAAATACACAGGATTTGTTGATTGTAGCCACTTTCAACTATCTTGTGAGAACTTTCTAGTAACTGAAAAATGATTTTGTGTTTAACATATACAACATTCACACATATGGAATGTACAATGTAGTACTAATATTTGAAACAAAATATATGTTCTGTTAGCTTATTAACATTCAAAATTACAAATATAACTTGTCAATAATATATAATTATATATATAAATGTACTATATATAATATATAATTATAATGTATATATTTTTAAGTTTAGCTATGCTGTTACATAGGTGTTTCTGTTGATCTGAAGGTACATACATTCACCTGTAACTTATGTAACTTGTTTCCTCCTGGCCCGGCATGGCCAAGCGTGTTAAGGCGTTCGACTCGTAATCCGAGGATCGCGGGTTCGTATCCCGGTCGCACAAACATGCTTGCCCTGTCAGCCGTGGGGGCGTTATAATGTAATGGTCAATCCCACTATTCGTGGGTAAAAGATTAGCCTAAGAGTTAGCGATGGGTGGTGATGACTAGCTGCCTTTCTTCTAGTCTTACACTGCTAAATTAGGGATGACTAGCGCAGATAGCCCTAGAGTAGCTTTGCGCGAAATTCAAAAAACAAAAGAATAATCTTTCCTCCTATATATTCATTCTGAAATTAACATAGCAAAATTTAATACATCTTTGACATTGTATACATTGTGTAACTAATGCTAGTTGGCATACCTTCCGAATAATAGTGCACATTATGACTTATTTTTAAGTACAGTGGAGCGCCGTTAAGCCGCGGTATTTGGGGGGGTCAACCTCCTTAACCGCGGCTAAAACCTTTGTGACTGAAAAGCCGAAGTCGCCAACAGCTCCGCCGAGGAGCCTCATCCGGGCCATTGCGTGATCATTATAATATTAATGTATAGTCAATTGTATCTGAATAGTCAAGTGCCGTTTTAACGACCAATGCATTGCGATGGTTTGCTTTTCCCCTTTTTAATAAATAAAATATACAACACAATTTTGATTAAGATTTATTAATAAGATAAAGATTACAATAAAAATAAACCTTTTTATTGTAAAATTTCGTCTTCCTTTTTAAATATCCCCTTGAAGTTATAAAGCCAGGATTAAATTCGTAAGTCGCGTTTTTACAGGTTCTTAAATTAGCGGTGAGCCGCGAAATCGCTTAAGCTGCTGTAGCAAGTCTTGTGAGCGAGGATTATCGTCAATCACGTTTTGAAAAAGCTATAACTGTGATATGCTAAATATCCCAACTGACGACAAGTCAAAATTACCCATTGCATCGTTTTACGATATACCAGACATAGCAGATTTCCAGTCCTGACAAGATTTCCAGTAAGAATTTCCGGGTCATAACAGTGAGGGCCGAAACAGCACTTGCAGCATATTAGTCTTTATCATTTTTTTATCTTCATGTCCCTTAATATCGGCTTCTACAAGATGAATCGGAATTAGCGCGCAATGAACGGAAATAGCGCCCAGTCGCACATTTTGAAGCTTGCAAAACACAGAGCCTGAATTCGACGGGTTCCTAAATTTGCCACTGTGCTTATAAAAGTTTGCAGATGGGAGCTTTTAATGTGAAATTTGAACATTTTTTATATTCCAGACTGCCTACAATGCTTTTCAGTCACAAACGTAGGGGAAATTTTATAACCTCACTGGCGAATTTAGGCAGTATGGCTCGTACTCACACGTAAATATAGAGACTAAATTTCTGAGGAATCAGGTACGTTATGATGGCCATCGGGCGTTATTCAACAATAAGGCTGGCAATTAACTACGCAAATTTACTTCATGAACGCAATTTGCTTCATAATTGTTATAACTGCAGAAATGTTTAGTCAATTGCATAGTTTTCTCAGGAAATTGTCACCCCCTTTGAAACTCACATGTGCTAATGTGTTGTTAACATTATTTCCGTTTTGGCGGCCATTTTGAAACCTTTATTACGTCACAGTCTGTGATTGGTCAATGTATGATAGTGCTCTCTCTGTTTATAACAATGATTCTCGAAGAGATTCTGTGAAACAGGTTGATGTGTTAATTAGGTGCTTGGTGATATTTTAAAGATTTTGGACATCAAGTTCAACTTTCTTCATGATCTGATTATTAAGAAATTAGAATACTGGATTAAAAACACTTCCAACGTCTCTCCAATAAGAAAAACAATTTTTAGGTGAGTGTCTATCATCAGCCCAACTCAAAACTCCATTAGTAGTAATAATACTTCTAGTCCTAGTAATAATATTAATAATACTATTAGTATTAGTAGACTTATATCGAAGTATATTAAATTTTAAGCTTTGCAAACTTAAGTTTTTATATATTTGATATCACACTTTAATTCTACTCCTCGTGTTTTAAGTTTATTGCTGAACTATTAATGCAAATACATTAACTTAAACAAAATATCTAAACTTAAATATGTTTAAAACATTTAATATATGTTTGAATTTTGAGACTTGTGTCGGTGGCAATGGATACAACCCAGCAGTTATCGGAACATTACTTACATAAACTGTTGTTACAACAGCTAAGGGCTAAATAAAGAATGTAATGTTAGTGATCATATTTTGACCATTACCATCTTGTTTTCTTCTGATCTAAAGACAGAAATGCACTGTCGACAATAGAATGAAAATTAATGAAAAATACTGTGTTAAAAATATAAGCTTGATACTGATATTTTATAATTGATTTTAATTATGCATTAACAGTATAAAAATGGCATTCATATCTTTGCAGTTGTTGTAAAGAAAAACTATCTTAAAATTTACATTTAGTTTAAGGTGGAATCTTTGAAACAATGACTACTGTTTTTGCCTCTCAAGTGTAACTAAAATAGATGGAGGTTGAGGGATAAATTATTGATGAATTAAAAGAAGATTGATAATCTTGAGATTGAAAATGGGCCTTAAGTAAATATAATAATAAAGTATAAAACTTCTAACCAGGGAAAAGGAAATCTGTTTTTATCTCTGATATCATAATATACTATTTGTCTAATAATGACCATGTGCTGTTATCTTATCAGCCCTATAAGAAGAGCTACTCTATAGGATACTAGGCATTCCAAATATTGCTTTGTGTAAAGAAAGATAACTTTCTTAATGTCCTTCATATGTATCACCAGGCATAAGTAACATAATTTTAATATTTGTTGAATAAGTACACATACAGGTGGGAATACTTCAATCAATTTGGATTGAAGCTCTTTTGAACATTGAAGGACGTGAATGGATAGGGGTCAAATTGCACAAGTCATGGCCTTATACAGTGTGATTGAACTTGATGTTGTATATTTGATATCAGAGCTATCTTACATTGCTGATTTAGTGAGAGTTTGAGGTAGAAGACAGAATACGATATACAGGGGTACTAAAAAAACTTAATATGCATTTCTGAAGTTCCAGAGGCTATGCAAATACAATATGCAAACTGTAAAAATAGATAAGTGTTTTTATTATCCATGTAAACATCATTTTTCATTTTAACTCATCGGAGACAGATTGACATCATCATTTCACAGACAGATTTGAGTTTAAATACTTTTACAACACATCTGTTTGTTTTGTGTTGTGTACAGCAGATTTGTATATTTTACTAAACATTGGCCGCCTGTTATGTAGATAACATAGCATGAAATCATTAGGGGCTGGTACAATGAATGAGATTTGTGCACAGTTGGTTAAATGTCAAATCCTAGTAATATATTTCCATGTAAACATATTAAATTTTGAAATGCCTTGTAATGAAGTTGTGTAATACGTATGACTAATCTTTTTTTCATATCTCATCCACACAATTTCATTCTTTTTTAGCTATTTAAACAAGCTATTTCTTTACATACAAAAATCATAATTTTCAAATATTTTACTTCTGATTTTGTTACTATAAAGTCTCTTATAACAATTTTTAACATTTTTTTTCAAATCTGTTGTAATAAGCTAGAACTATAGCAAAATTTACATTTGAAACAGGTAGTAAAATTTCACTAATGATTGAAGAAAACCTATACCATTCATGGGTCACAAAACATTGACTTAGGCCTGGCATGGCCAGGTGGTTAAGGTACTTGACTCATAATCTGAGGGTTGAGGGTTCGAATCCCCATCACACCAAACATGCTTGTCCTTTCAACCATGGGGGCATTAATATGTGATGGTCAATCCCACTATTCATTGGTAAAAGAGTAGCCCAAGAGTTGGTGGTGGATGGTGATGACTAGCTGCCTTCCCTCTAGTCTTACACTGCTAAATTAGGGACGGCTAGCACAGATAGCCCTCGAGTAGCTTTGTGCGAAATTCAAAAAACATAAAAGAATAGCACAAGGGTTGACGACGAATGGTGTTAACTATTTCCCTTCTAGTCTATCATTTCTAAATTGGGAATGTCTAGCCTCAGATATACCTCAAGTAGATTTGCAGAAAACTAAACAAACCAAACTACTTGTATTGCATACAGAGATGCAGCACAACAAGTTTGTTGTTTGAATTTTGTATAAGGTTAAATGAGGGCTATCTGCACTATTCATCCCTAATGCCCCCCCAGTGGCTCACCGGTATGTCTGCGGACTTACAACGCTAAAATCTAGGTTTTAATAGCACAGATAGCCCGTTGTGTAGCTTTGTGCTTAATTAAAAACAACAACAACCATCCCTAATTTAGCAGTGTAAGGCTAGAGAGAAGGTAGCTTTGCACGAAATTCAAAACAAACAAACATTGACTTAATATTTTAGTGTGTTTAAACTGTTAAAAAGAACCTTTCTGTAGTGTGGTATGGGTATGGTTTCAAAAGTTGATTTTTTTTTTAAGATATAAAATTGATGTATATATAGAAAGTAGTTCTTAGAATGTGTATAATATAAGCATCAGAAAGAAATGTATTGCCTTGGGGTGTAGTTTTGTAGACTGACAATATCTTGAGTACTCTGCAGTCCAAATATTTCTTTTTTCACAGACAAAATTAAGCCTCTATTCTTAAAAATGTTGTATTCTTTAGGAGTATCTCCAAATGAGGATTTATATGGGTTGAGAAAATTTTGTAGTGATTGGGTCTCTAACTAACTGTTAGTATATGAAATGTAACTTTTTACCTGTTAAAAGATCTTTTATATTTGGCAAAGTGTTTTTTAGGTATAACAAGTGAACATGAAGTGAACAATGAAATTTCACAATTTTAAACCAAAGAGATCATCTGCTACAAACAGACACTTGAGTACAACTGGAAAGAAGATAAAGCTACATATAAATGATTTCATATCTGGTTGGGCTAAAGAGTTTGAAATAGAACAGGAAGGATTCAGTTTTTCAAAATGGAGAAAGTTTTTTGTTTCTTTGACTCCAACTGCATTTTGCTGTCAGCTCCATTACTGGGTGGGTACTTTGAATACAAATGCATTTTAGTGTCAACTTTATCTTAAGATTAACTGAAAAGTTTTCCTGTATATAGATGTTTCTTTATCAAAGGTTTTTAAATTAGTGTTAACTCGATATACTAATATATATAAAAAAAAAAATAATGACATGAGCCATATCCTTTATATTGTTGAGTCTGAGTTGTTTATTTAGGAGTAAATTTGTTATTCTGTGTTTAGTTGTACTAATATTTTATAATGTGATATTAAAACTGATTGATTGTACATCTGTAAGTTGTTATAGTGAACTTTTTATAAATTACCTTTATGTTTAATTTCTAATATAGCACTCCAGCTCCTTGGTAGTTTTATTACTTATTCTAAGCATAATTCTGGCAACTAAAGTTCATCTTCAGGTAAAAAAAGGTGAGTTTTCATATTTTAGGGTTCCTTTTTTCAATTTTAAATCACTACATGCACTTGTGATTGTAGCATAGGCATATGGTAAAGAAAGTAGCATTATAAATATTCAGATGTTATATTGAGAATATTGTTTTTGTTTCTATAAATCAAGATTTGTTTGATATCACAATATTTCAACCAATATTAAATTTGCTTTCTAAACTTTTAGTGTTACCCTTATATTACAGTATTGTATTATAGGCATAAGAGTAGAATGATAATGCATTCTGAACAAATATATTATTATTTTTTTTATCAGTTTTCATACTCAAGAAGTTTACCACATTTATGTTGAACATTTTTCTTAGGCCTACTCTAATATAAAGATTTTGACAGAAAAAAAAAACTGATGCTCATACAAATAATTTTTTTCAAAAGAAATTCAAGAGATAAAACAGCAGCAAATCTTTTATGTAGTTAATTGGTGTATAATTGGTGGACAAATTAATGTTATCAAAGGTTGTAACAGTTTCTGCACAAGAAGAAATATTTTAGGCAACAAGTGCTGATATGATACGAATATCTGTTAAATATTGAGATTTTTATTTTACAGAATCACTCTTGGTTATTACTTCTTTGGGAATGCAGTTAACAACCACCTTCATGACAGGACGACAGAATTCACAGTTTATCCAGAGACACAAAATAAAGGACGTTGTAATTAATGAAGGTATTACGATGGTGAGTTTTACCAGTATTAACTTAAGAAGAAGGTTTTACAATTGTCTAATTAGAAATTATGAACTTAGTATAGTATATTGGGCTAATAAGATGATGCATTAGACATTGTAGGTAGTAATTTCATTTTATATGATCTTTGATCCTTTGTAGGCTGCATTGCTTGTTTTATCATGTGCTTTTCAGGCATTTGACAAATTCTCTGTGTTCAGCTATTTCAGTAAAAGAAAGAGATTATTAATTTTTAAGTATTTTCAAAATATTTGTATTTTAGAAGTGAAAGATATATCATGAGATCTGCAGTGTACCTTTTGTTGTTTGTGAGAATTTTAAAGAATATTGGAGGGATTTATACATTATGGAGATAAAGACAGGAAAAAAATGTCCATTACTCTCTAGTTAATAATAAAAAAACTTTAGTCAGTTTTTGCCATTATTCTTGTACTACACAGGGGCCCCACTGTAATGTGGTTCATTGTGTCCACATCCAGAGAAAAATATTAAAGGTTAGATTGTGTTATAGTGAAGTCCTTGAAAAACTATGAAGCCACTTTTTTTAGCTAAGCCTTTTGTGTAGTCGTGAGGCTGCCATTGCATTAATTGGTTCTAAAATCTGTGTTTTATTATCAAAATGTATTATTAAAATAACAGTTAGAGCATAACCATTAATCCAGCAGTTAATAAAGAACTCAGTTTTTAAATGTTACAGATCAAATATTTAAATTCATGTTTTTATATAAACTGTAACTTGAATTGAAAAAGTCTGACCATGAAGTGTAATTTTATTGATGTGGTTGTTGGGTGACAGTTTGCTATTTGTGGAGCATTTATATTTCATCAATGTTTTACACATCATGAAAAAGACTTAAGTACATTCTGAAAGGATCAATTAAAATTGAAACTTTATGGTCCAAGACGGACCTGAGCTATAGCAAGTTACCTGCTATGGTGAACTGCACAATACCAGAGCTTCAGTGTACTAGTCCTGATGAAGTTGCAAAAGTAAAACATTGGCTAAAATAGTTTTTTTTTTAAATTACTATTATCAAGAGAGTGTTATTGCAAATACACGTATAATACAGAATTAGTTATGTATTAGTTAGTATGAAATACTAGTGTAATAGTGGTATTAGTAGTAATATTAAGAATTCAGACATAGAATCACACATTATTCTGTTCTCATTCAATTTTACCACATCTTAAATTGCAGAAAAATTGAAGAGAAATGTAAATTCAGTACATGTACAACTGTCGCATATATGAAGCAGTTGTTTCATCAAATAGTTTGTCAACATAATATGAAAACCTCTAATCTACCATTTGAACTTCACCTCTGAAACCAGTGTTTTACAGATAATAAATAATCATTGTATATTTGTTGTAACTATGTGAAGGGGAAAAAATATTGTGTTCATTAGCAACTACACTTTTCACTGAGTTTTCAGTTCTGTTAGATGAAGTGAAACTGACTTTATTAATCAGGATTATTGTTAACCTGTGATATATGCATGTAACAAAACAGTTGATTTCTAACCAATTTATTTATTTACAGTTCGTTATTAATATTATAGATTTTATCATTTTTAATCCTGTTAAGAAGCCATCTTTATTGAGTTGCATATCAGAATACTAATAACTATTATAAATATTTCTGTCTGCTGTACAATCGAGTAGTACTGAAAAATTAAGTTCATACTTCTTAACTAAATTCAGTGTGGTTAAATAATAAAATGAATATTATTTTTTTTACAAGAATTGCAATAAGTGTCTTATCATTAAATAATCATCCCATATCGCTAGCTGCTACTCTTTTCTTTAACAGGAAACCAAAGAACATGAAGCCATAGTAAAAAAGTCTGTTTAGATAAATACAAAAACAAGTAATTATTGGAAGTGTGTGTTTTTTCATGGTATTTTAAGCTATATTTTGTTTTTTAAATTTATTTTTACCATTTATTCATAGGTTTATCAATTACTTAGAGATTAACAAAGATTATGATAAAAGTGTTAGAACGTTGAGCTGTAACTTAAGAGGTATTTGAGAATCTTATTAATCAGATATGGCATCTGTTAAATGAGTGTATAAAATTATGTTTGCACATAAAATTTCTATTACATTCTTGGACAGCAATAGTTTTTCATAATAATCAGAGGAGTGGAGAATGTGTTAATGTTTTTGCCACGTGGCAAAATAAACCATGTTTTATATATATAGAGGAGTAGAAAAATATACGATGTTTTCTATTATTTATTGATAGAATTGATTGTATTAAAGAAAATAGGTGGTTGAAGTAAAGCACTAATTTGCCATAGGTCAGTTGTCAGCTTGCTGCATGTGGCAATAGTGATGGAAATAATGGTTATAAACTAGGGAATATTTAACTGTATGCTATCTGTTGAAGTCCAGATAAAAGTGTACTTTTTATTTCATTGTATCTGCACAGCTGATTAATCTGTGTCTTTTTCTTTTACTCAGCATCAAGTTTTTTATTACTTGGCTGTTTTGTTACAAAGTGAAACATCAGTTGAAGTTTTACCATTATTTCAGGTAATGTCTATCTTGTAAATAAACTTGGCTTAGTTGACAAGAACTAACTTTTATCAAAACTGATCTTAAAGACATTGTTAAAACTTCTCTTTCTGCCTGCATTATGGCCCATAAAATTTCGGTGTGTGTATGTATTTATGCATATTGGATCTATATGCACAAGAAGAAAAATCACAGTTTCTCTGCTCCTTTATATCTCAAATGGTTTGTTTTATGCAGAATAAAGAAATAAAGAATTGTATTGTTTTCTGTTCTGAGATAAGAGAAATACCATGAATGTGTCTGGGGGGTAAAATTTCATTTAAGTTTGAATGTTTTATTTGTATGACCTTGCACCAGGATTCATAAAGTTTACTACAAATTAACAATCTTTCTGGTTGATAAAGATATTTACAGCAATAAATTCTTTTGACTTTTTGTTTCTTCTGATTAAAATGGTTATTCTTTCAGGTAGATAGATAATTTTATTTAGTGAATGTTATCATGATAATTATTTTTAGGGTAATATCCACATTGAGGCATAGTAGTCATGGTACTGAACCTGAAGGTCATGAGTTTGAAAACCCATCACCAAATTTGCTTGTTCCTTCAGCTGTGGGAGTATTATAATGTGATAGACAATTTCACTATTCATTGGTAGAAGAGTAGCCCAAGAGTTGGCAGTGAATGGTATTGACTAGCTGCTTTCTAAGTCTATAACTTCTAAATCGGGAATGGCCAGCACAGATAGTCCTTGAGTAACTTTGTATAAGATTCAAATCAAACCAATATCTTTGTTGTTAATAACAGGATCACCATTAGATATTAAGAAATATAAACAAAGGTTGGGTTAAGGGGCTGTATTTAATCAAAAGAATATTTAGTGATCATCACTTTATATTTTTTTTAATTTTTAATGTAATTTTCATTTCATTTTTTTGTAGTTGTGAACTACATGTAAATGTATATTCAGCATATGACATTTGTGACTCTTGTTCACTAACTCAAACTTTAAATGATTTAGTGTCAATTTTATAATATATCTATAAATTATTTCATGAATTAATTTTAATGCAGTTAAAGGTGTTGCATATATTCTCAAGTTATATTGAATGCTAATAATCAACTTGTGAATATTGTGTGAGCTAATAAGAAAACTGGTACTTACAAATGGTGTACATAGAAAAACATTATACTTAAATGTCATTTTCTGTATTTGTTTTCAGAACTCTCTTCCAAGGTGTGATTGTCTACAGAAGATATACGAAGAAATTCAGTTGACATTATTTGAAAATAGTTAGCACAGATATTCATGTTTTTGCTATGTGCCAAAGTCAATATAGCTATTGTAATTTGCTATACTATTGTAGGAACTCAGTGTGAAAAGAGTAGAATTTTACTAGTTTTATTGCTCACTAATTTCCAATCTGTAATGGAAAACAATCTTAGCTTGCAATGTATCCGTGCATAACCAAGTAATAATAATAATACTTAGCCAGTGTATTATGTGATTTCAGATGTTGAATGAAGTAATAATTGCAGCAACCGTAACTCAGTTTATATATCTATTCTACCAGTTTATAACCTGACTTCAATAGGAAATGGCCATGCAGTACAGGATGCTGTGTTATCTAAGTATTAAAAAAACGTCTATCAGAAGAGATGCTTTTCCCACTCTCTATATAAGTATCAATGTCATAATAAAACCTCACTTCTGTGTGGAATTACCAATTTTGAACAATACCTCATATTTTGAAAGAAATGTGTATAATTACCATAAATATCTGTAGAATATGTAAAAAATAACTTTTTAGTTCTTGAAAAGGTCCTGGTGTGGCAAAGGCTGAAGAACCATTAAAGTCTTAGTGTAACACTTCTTAAATCTTTACCCATTGCTAATTTTACAGATCATTGGATGCTAAATTTGGCTGTTAATTAGAGCTTTAGTGTTTATAGTAGAACTTGCTAAAATTACTAAAAAAGTGATGTTGTGTGATGAGGTTGTTGGATTTATTTTATGTAATATATTTTTCTTATACCAACTAATATGAAATATTTCAACTTAACATTTATATCTTGAGGAAATTGCAAATAATTTAGGAAGCTGTTTTTTTTTTCAAGATAGTGGTCTATTAACAACTGTAACATTTTATGTAAACTTGGAGATGACCTTCCTGACTTCTAACAGTGGTGCACAAACTTTTTTTAGTGCCCCCCCCCTTCAAATGCACTTTATTGCCCTTACCTCACATAATCTATTTCTGTATGTACTATCCATGTAATTTTCTCATGTTGATCGTTCTGACTGTATTATTTGATAGTAAGAACATTTGTACAGTAATTTCAAAACCTACTTTTAATGTTGTACCTTCAGATATAATTTGTATGCTCCTATAGTTTTGCTTTGAACATCATAACCTTAGGTGTTTTGACGAGATGTGTTGTTTATTATATTTCATAATTTCGAATAACTTCCGTTTTGTTTATTGTCTAATTTCTGCAGCCTACGTAATGTGTAACCTTACAGTAGACCCTTGTGTGATTGGGTTTATTTTATGTGTAGATTCAAATGTTGGTTTGATATATCTCCAAGAATGTTTGAAGGTTGATGTTAAATGAAATTCAGAATGCTGATAAAGTTGTTAATACCCAGTTTGTTGGTGTTAAGCATATAATCTTCATACACTGCAATGCAATTCTTGTTTCAAAACATGAAATTCTGGACAATAAACAGTATGAAAGTATTTATACCTAATTAGTACCATTTATCTCACTAGTCCTCATTTAATAACAAGTGTTCATAAATTTAACTAGATTAATAGTTTTTTTTTACTAGTGAGTAAATTATTTTAATGTATGTTCAGTGTGTCATTGAACTGACCTTCATAAGATATGTAAAATAATAATCTGTTCATTTAGGTTGAAAATTATAATTTGTTTTATACTATAGAAACTGAAGAAAGTGATTTTAGGACTATAGAAGTAGTACTATTTCAGATGTATATGAAACAGCACTTGAAACACCAGGCCTTTAAATTTATCAATTGTGTAAAGAAATGTTCTTTAAAATGTTTTTTGTTGTTACATGTATAATTTATTGTTATTTTTTTACATATTGTATTGTCTATTATTGATGGAATATATGAAGTATATATTAGAATTTGTCAGTATTTTAGCTACAGTTATTAAAGTATACAAATTTGGTGAAAAAAAAAGACATTAAAGTTTATTGTATGTTTCAAAATGTGTGAATTAATTGTATCAGACTCCAGCAATAGCTTCATGCCACTTGGTAGAACTTTTTTAAACTAACAGTAACAGGAAGAAAATGAATAAAGAAAAGGATGGAGGTTTTCATGATGAAGATTTTGTTCCAGATATCATGATATTCTGTATCATGTTCCACATTAACTTACTTATAATAAAATGTATTTTAATCTTGTCATTATCTCAACCATAAGAATACTGTACTTCACATACTCTCTACATAGTGTTTATATTCTTTCTTCTGTTCCTGTCCAATTTATTGAAGTCTTATCAAAGAATTAACAATGCATCTGGGAATACCTTCTGGACTGACACTTATCATCTGAATGTGTTTATGTTGTGTTGTTTGAGTAACAGAAATTGCATGATTTATTCCATGTGACATGGAACCCCATTACTTTTGTAACTCCATGAAACAATCTAGTTGAGATGGATCAGTGTTGATTTTCATGTTGAATCCAGAAAGAGTACATCATACTTGGAACATGCTGAGGCTGAATTTTGTATAGAAAAAAAGATGATTCTTTTCACAATTTAAACCACATGACATAGAGCTCAACCTTGCCTTTAGCTTGTATAATTTAGCGTCGGCAATTGTGGAAAGTTAACTGACACTTTTTCAGCTTCAGTTTTTTTTCACTTTGAGCTAAACATTGTGCATTATGTTGGGTTTTTACAAGTTTGAAGATGCAACATGTACCAGCTTTTGTCTTCTTTAGGAGTGCTGATAATTCTTGTACATTAGTTGAAGAAAAAAAGAATCTATATAAGTCCATAAATACCTTGTATTGTCCAGAAGATTCTAACTGTGTGACCATTTATTCCTTTTTTCATCCAGCACACATTTTTTCCCAATTCATGAAATGGATTTTACTTTAGGATGATAGCTACACTGCTTTTGTATAAAGAATCTACATGGGTGTTCACACCAAGTTTATATAGAAGGACTGATGAATTTCTAGTTTAGTTTTAAATCTTTTTACAACAGTTGTATCATTATATTGTCTATCAGTAAAATATGAACCAAATGCTAACTATACCCATTACCATTACTATACCATTAGTTACAACTATAAATGGTTTTAAAAAAGTCCTTACTTTAATCTTGTCTGTGGGATGCATACCTAGTACTCTATAGATCCATAGATGCATATGATTTTTATATAAAATTAGGGTGACAACATTGTTATTTTTTATGCTGAAAAGCCCCATATCAGAAAATGATTGGATATTAATCTTAGTAAATATCTTCAATTCTTAGAGAAACACTGTTGCTCACCAAACTAGAACAAATTCAATGTGTATAACTGTCGCTGAAGATACAGTGTGTTACATGCCCAGACTGGGTAACGACAAGAACAAAGCTGTTAAGAGAAACCTTTGCAGATCTTACAAGGGCATTTCTCAAAGGTAAGATCCTTGAAGATAGGTTATGAAATTGGGACTTTGTCAGTTCAGTTATATTAAAGTATTCACCATCAGTTAGTTTGTGAGACCTATCCAACTTCACTTACCTGTTTTGCAATTTTATGTGTGTTCTCCAAAACACCGGTCATATCTCTTCTGTTACAAATGGTATGGTGTTTCATTACATGGCATAAGTTAGTTATAAATTGCTTTCTAAGCAGGGATCTTGTGATGGTGGCAGTAAAATACAGCAGTAAGTTGAGTCAGTTTAGGGTGAATGACTTTTGACCAATGATGGGATATTCAATCTTAAACACTTAAGTTGTAAAATGTGGTTTGCTTGATTATTAATTTAGAGAAAAACAACCAAGGCTATCAACAGTCAACTTTAATTTTAAACTGACCATGTTTACTCTTGGGTTGGGTTTACTGAAAAATAGTTTTTGTGATCAACTCTGCTATGGTTCTCTGTGCTTGCTCTCAGGATTCCATGTGCAGATTCTGTATCCACTTTTGAATTACATACCATTTTACGTGCTCTGAGCTATGCAGAAGCTAATTACTAATTAACTGTACATTTTATACTGACTTTCTTAGCTCTTTGAAGGCCTGGGAATTGCTTACTGTTAAGTTCATACCCACTTCTTTTGGGTATTCAGAAAATATTAGCTCAGTTTTCGTGGTGATTGATTGATATTCAGTTGCTTTATCAGGTAAGAGGTTTAGTACTTCCAAACACAAAAAACAACAACCTTGAACTAGAATAAATAAGTTTACATGGTAAAATAGTTCTTTATTTCATCATGTAATGATCCACTTGTTAAGCTTAGATAATACTTTTCTTTCAAGTGGGGAAATGGAGACCGAGTTATTCTTTACACTTTCTAAATACTTTTATTTTTCATCCTTCAAATGATTTGTATAGTAAAAACAAAGTACTATTTTCATGTAGAGAACCAGGTATGGTTTTATACAGTTCATATAATCAAATGTATTTTTTTCAGAGTGATAAGAGATGATGTTTTAATTGTACATTTTTAAATTCACACTCAGAAACTTAAGCAGCTGTTTTCTTTTAATTCAAATAAATGTTTTGTGAAAAAGTAAAGTCATATCAAACATTTTCCCGGCATAATTCAATAAGCAGTTACTTTTTCACCTTCTTTAAATTCACACAAACATTCCTGAGTACATAACCATTTAAATTTATTGACATGTTAATGGGCTTGGAAAGACATTTGTAGTATTTTTCTTGTCACACAAATAATTACAATGTATTAATGTGACATTTTTTAACAGTACCATGCTCAACATTGTATGTCCACATTGAACAGATTAGCAAAGTTGCTATAAAACTGTGTGTAATCCAACTTCGTAACCATGATCTAATCTTACAGGAGGAATATCGCATGATTATGGCTGGTTAGAAAAACCAAAACATTACATGAAAGTGTATTGTCATCAAAGAATTTTGTGAGAACAATCTCTTTTTCTTAAATTGAACATTTGGGTAAAATCAAAAGCTTTTTCTAATATTAAAAATGCTTCTAAATTGCATTTGTTTTACATTTTTTTAGTTAGGTACTAAATAAACTTCTCTAATAAGAATCCTGTGATTAAAGAGGAAAGGAAGGGTGATAGATGCAAGTACAAGCATATTTTTTTCTTAAATATATTACCTAACTATTACCACTATCAAGTGTATGATAATTTATAACTAAAGTTAAACATTTGAATAAAAGATACAAATACAGATACCAAAACAAAAATTTTAGAATAAATTTGAAATGTAGGTACCATTACTACATTTTCATCATAAAATATAACCAAGGTAATTACTTATATGCTGGCATCTGCATTACCATTTTACTAAACATCTATACGTGAATCCTAATACTAACGTTTTTTGTAACCATCTTTTAAATGTTTTTCTAATAATTCTTTAATTTTATGTCTTTTTAATATGTTAGCAATATCTAGTGGTGTATGTTCATAGATGTCGGTACACTCTGTCTGAATGCCAGCTTCAATAAGATACCTCACACACTCTTCATAGTCCATTTCCACTGCCTGAAAGAACAGGTAATTCATTATATATCATGCAAGGTTCTTAGCCTATCCTATGCTAGAAGAATCTGTGATTTTTTATTACAGAGAAAAACAAAATTACAAGAAAGATGGAACATTAAAGCTAAAGCCAACAAATAACACAACTGTATATTAATAAACTAAAAGTTTACACAGTAAAGCTTATACAGTTTAGTTATACTATTATTAGTTAAACTTTTTTAGCAGCCCTATACCCAGAGTACATACTGCTTACTATACTTACAACATGGAGAGCAGTCCTTCTGCAACCATCATGTACATTAAGGTTAGCACCAGCTAATGCCAAAGATTTGAGGTGCTGTACAGAGTTCTTCTTAACTGCACTATACAGTACAAGAAGAAAAGTTAATAGTGGTTTAGTTGAAAGCATTTAGACTGTTTTAAAATTATAAACATTTCTGAAATGTATATGTATAATAAAAATGTGGTGTATAGACTATTTAAATTTCTTATTAATTCAGATAAGACAGACAAAAACATTACCATGAATATGGACAAAATAAATACATTGTTATTTAGGCAGCATGTTTGTGTTTTTTTAAACACAACCTGCCATGAGTATTGAAACCTGGTGTTTAGAGGTGTGAACAAGAACAGTAGTACAAGGTGTTCAAGTTTACCACAAAACAACACTAACTCAGACATGATTCTGGAATTGGACAAGAACTCCAATGAAACCTGTGTTCTTCTACTTGTTTTTCAGTGTAAATAGGAAATAATAAGTAGTTTGAAAGAAAATCCATTTTAATACCTCAACACTACAGTCCTATTTGGTCTACCATGAAATTTCTCTTTAAGTTTTTTCATTAGTTAAAAACCTTCTGTCTACGCTGTAAGTATAAGGTCTGGCTTTAAGATTTTTATGTCATTTATTCTTTCCAATTTCACTATTTCATAGTTTTAGTTTAGAAGATGGGATCAGTAAGGTGGACCAATACGTCCCTTGTTCTCCCTAAACACTATGTTATGTTAATTCATTTGTCATGGATTTCGCTGCAGCATCTATTTTTATTATTCAAATGCTTGAGTTAATCAAACCTTGTATAAAGGCTGGATTTCTGTATTCTTGTCATTTCAATTCTTGTTGCTCCTACAAATTCAAACACTATAGTACTGTTTTCACCAGAAGCACTGTTAGAATGAAAATGCTAATAATAACAAAATGATATAGAATAGATGTCCATTTAATACATTAATATTGATAGCATTCTACAAGATGAAGAAAGAAACAGAGGAACACAAAGCATATTCTAGTATTGCATTTAGTTGGTCTATATTATTTCTGTGTTCATGAAAATAATTTTATGATAAACAATATTTAATAGAATATGTATACATTATAAATTTGTAATATTTTATAAGATCATATGAACGTGAAAAATAAGAAGCAGTAATTATGTAATCAAATACTGTGCTACTAACTAAAGCATTAAAAGTTAGTTCTACTACTTACATATAGCTGTGAGAATGACCAAAGCTATATTTTATGATATTCATAAGTGGTTGTATTTAAACACTCTAAAATGATAACTTCAAATGTGTTTTAAAATAAACCATTAGTGATCCAATATTACTGAAGAAAATAATCTACATAATACAAACTTCTATAAAACAAAGATGATTCTATATTCTAATATTTAAGAATTAATGCTAATTTTACAAAAGCATTTCTGATTTCAGAACAATTTTAATAACATTTAATTTATGATAAATATGCTTTTTTTTTTTTTACAGTGACCAATATATTATAAAAAAATACAGTGTGTTTATTATGTGCTATGAATATGAACATAAAGATAAGAAACCTTATCAGTTTATCTGCTAATTCAAGAGGGTGAATACAAAGTTGGCTTCCAGCATTCCTTAGCAGTTCTATAACAGGATGGTGGTCAAACTCTATAGCAGTTTGCAATGGACATTTCCGTTCTCTGTCTCGCATGTGGATATTTGCCCCATGTTGTAGAAGGTACTTCACTGTTTCCACATTACCTTCTGATGCAGCAACATGTAAAGGAGTTCTGAAGTCATAATCATATGCTGACAAATAGGCCCCCTAAATAATAATAACAGAGGTATCTCAGTCAAAGTTATAATCTGACAATTTATCAAGACTACGACTACCTGCAAGGAACTGCTAAAATCAGAAACGTTTACGAGTGTAAAAATTTACTGTTTTACATTTTAACAAATAACTTTGCCTTCATCATTCCTTCATCACAACCTACTAGTAAGTTGTGAGTTATACATTGTTATACACACAATCAGATACAAGCTATTATACAATTTCTTGATCACAAATACTTGTTCTAGATCTCTTTAAATCTGTCATGAAATGTAAGTACATATACACAAATATAAAAATATATTTTATATTTTAATGACATCAGATATACAATTGTATTGAAATGTAAGTACATATACACAAATATAAAAATATATTTTATATTTTAATGACATCAGATATACAATTGTATTGAAATGTAAGTACATATACACAAATATAAAAATATATTTTATATTTTAATGACATCAGATATACAATTGTATTGAAATGTAAGTACATATACACAAATATAAAAATATATTTTATATTTTAATGACATCAGATATACAATTGTATCTCAGCCAGTGTGTATGAAAAACAAGTTACTGATACAAGGTCTGCACCAAAACATAATTTGGGGTAAATTATTGTAAATTTAAAACATAAAATGGGATCTGTTTATTGTTAAGCTTAAACATAAAGCTACACAATGGGTTATCTGTGCTCCGTCTATTGTGGGTATCAAAACCCAGTTTTCAGTATTATCAACTTTCAAACCTAACAGAGGAAAATCATTGGAGCTTGACAGAATCTATCATATAGGAGAAAATTGCACTGACTTTTCTAAGTACTCTTTTTATTTGATGCAGTATCTGCTGGTATAACATACAGGTATTACACTGTTTTGTGGTTCGTTGTCCTTGAAAAAGTTGAAACCATTCAAAGTACAGTTAACAATGCCTGTACAAACATATTTTACAATTGAAATACAGATGAAGTGATTAATAATGACTTGATACTGTTATGTTATTGTGCACTTGTCATTTCTAGATCTCTCAGATAGAGAGGAAAAATAAATGTGTTACTTTTGATGAGAAACATGTTGTACAACATAACACAGCAAAGCCTTACAAATTGTCTCATAATTTCCAGTTTTTCTAGATCACCTTTAGCAGTGACTGAACACAGAATGGAAGGATAAAGAGCACTACGAAGGCTTTCAATATCCTAAAAACAAAACAAAATCTGTTGTACTTCCATATCAAAAACTGAAAATATTTTTCAAACACATTATATATGTTAAGTATGTTGAGTTATTTTACATACTTTAAATAAATATATATATATATCAAATTTTTATAAAAACAACCACATAGATACTTCTCTGAATAAAATTCTCAAATGCTATAAGCCCATTGTTTAGGCTCACTAAACATATTACCAAACAAAAAGTAAGGATGTTTTAAAATGAGCAAAAATATTTAAACTTCAGATTAATATTAAATCTCATGGATTTATAAAATCAGTTCTTTCTTAATTTTTACTTACTGAGACATAAAAGTTAGCTTAGTTTTTGCTGAAAATAAAACACTAATAATCGAGAAAAATTACTGAATGAAAAGAAATATCTATTGCTTACTTAACTACAAATGGAGAAGCTAACGTTCTAAAAATACCTGAACAACATGCATCACTTTTAAAGTATAAAAGTGCAAAATATCTACAAATATGAATCATCAAATGTTTGTAGTACATATATATTTATAAATCATGCAACATTACTAATGTTCTTCTTGTAAAAATTTACTACCTCTGCAGAGGACAGATGCATGCCATTAATAATTCCTGTGATAAGGTCTTTATCTTCTAAATGTGGGTGCTTTATGACAGTTAATTCACCTCTCAAGCTGCTCTCCATCATCTGAAAAGAGTTTACAGTTCTCTATTATTATATAGATGACCAAGGCATCATACTCATTTTAATAGCTACTCAGAAAACCCAAATCACCCAAACATGTTTTAAAATATTTTACTTGCTATTATTTGAAACAACTAAAACCACAAATACTTATTTTGTGAAATTTTCCACTCCAACTAAGTTAACAAATCAGGTAACTTTTTGAAAACTAGGCCTAAATTACTTGTTTGAATCTAATACAAAAAATAATTTTGTCTACAATTTATTAGTACAACATTAAAAACATTGTGACAGAAGCAGCCAAGTTAAAAAAGCTTAATTTGCATTCAAGTTAACTGCAACTTATGAGCTGTATTTCCAGAAAAAGAAATGTTCCTAGTTTTCAACTAAAAATTTATTTTATCTAAATTAAAAATTTGATGTCATTTATTCAACTATTGCTCTTGGACATCTTTGATTTAATAAATATTCAGTAAACCTAAATACATTACTTGCACAGTTTTAAAGGTAGTAAAACATTAGTATGATATGATAATTGATATTTAATGTGTATTTTTGTAACTTTTAAAATTTTACTAACGATTAACTTGTGAGATTTACTTTAAATACATCACAGAATAACACATTCTGGTGCAGATAGTCTTCTATCAAGTCAAAAGTTCAAACTGTCTTTCAAGAAGGTCACATATAACACAAAAATAATAAAAATGTATCATTGAATATTCTGTATAAAACAAAAACATTTATTTGTCATGGTAATTTCTCTGTCATTGTGGTACTGATTGACTTGCACATAACTTGCACTAAATGATGGTACATTTCAAAAAGCAAGTTTTTTTTTTATTTCTTCCTGCCATATATACACATCTAAAATGAATGATGGACTACTTTGAACACATAACCAGATTTAAGGGTAGACTGGCAGAGATCATGAGTAATAAAATCAAATTGGTGTTATACATGTCCCATGCTTGGTACTGCTGGTGCACAAAAACCATAATCATTGGCTGAAATTCTCCCATTACACTTGCTTCATTATCAAGAAGACACACTGAGACAACATTACCAAGTTTTGTCCAGTCAGAACCCTTGGCTACAACTCTATAACAACCTGTAGTTCAAGAATGCATTTTTCCTTTGAAATTTTAAAAACCTTTTACTCTATTCACTGCTTTATCTCACTAGACCAACACCAAGAGTACTGCTCCTTGGAACTTCATCCTGCTTCTAGATCTGTAGTATTGATAAATACTTTAATACCTGAAGCATTATTTACTACAACTAGGGCATCCACTTAATTTCTTTTTCATAACAATGTATTATAAACTTAGTAATTATCTAAATTACTCACAGTGTTACAAAAAAAATTCTCCAGCATGGCTTTATGGTAGAATGTGTTTCTTTTCTGGTATATACTTTACTGAAAATATTAGTTAAGAATATAACTGACATAAAGGGTGAATCTGACTACTTTTCTATTTCTTTAGGATTATTAACATTAAAAGTCCCGAGATATCCTGTTGTGTCCTATTTTATCTAAAATTAAGTAATAGAAGTAAAAAATGGATTTCAGAAAAGACAATTTATTTCTCTTTTTATGGTGAAATTGACTTTATTATAACATTACAGGCATTGTTAAGCTGCTCTCTTCTTTTTTATTTTTCTGTTAAGTCAGTTTTTCAATTAACTGGAAAAAATCCACCAAGAACTGAGTATATTCATGAGTTAAAAAATATAACATGATGACTTAATAACAGTTTTAACAATCAGTACATTGTTGTTAAATTTACAGTCTATTACGATATGAATGATGTGAAACATTTCAGTTTTGATTTTTGCTACTTTTCCAGATAAAACTGGTAAAATATTTGACTATCAACTCTTAGTGACCAGAGTTGTTCAATGTAAAATATGACATTTAGTTAAAGGTGTCACTGAGTGTTCCAACTGCAAACACAGATAGTCTTAAACATCAGATTATATCAAAGCAAAATCAAGAATTTAACAATGTTTTATAACAATCATCAGCCACAAAAGTCCAAGGAAGTGATAACATATGGTGTCTGGTAAGTATCCATATTCTATCTAATTACAGTTGTAATTCTTAATAAAACTTCTTTTAATCTACAAATATTTATCTTCCAGCAGCATCACAACAGATAGTTGTTCATAAAATCAAGTTTACATTATTTTGTTCACCAACAAGAATTACAAGCTGTACACAAGTTTTTTGGAATAATTTCTTCAGTGAACACAGCATCTAAGTAAGGCAAAAAACTTACTGCATTAATCAGGAATATGTACCAAATCAGACTTAAACATTAAAATGTACAGCACTGTGTTACTGTGTAAACTGTTCACACTCCTTATCATTCTTCTCTTAACTGTAAAAAAAAAATGTCATACAGTTACAACAGAAAGTGTTCATACCCTGTGTTCTGAGTGGTTTTTTGTTCATAACTTAAAACGTATCACGTTTAGGCTAATAGAAGTATAGTGTATTAAAAATATTATACTAACACACATCTACATAAATTTTTATGTAAATTAAACGAAAAATAAACTATTTATAAACAAATAACCAAAAATAGAAGGAGCAGAAAGTGTTCATACATTTCAGAACGTGCGATAAAACTGATATTCCCGTAAATATTTTGTTTAGTTTGGCAAATAAACTACATTATACCATTCCAGAACTAGACACTGAGTTCATAATTACTGGAATTTAGCCAGCAAAAAATGTACTTCTGGCAATTTAGCACCGTCTCTGTCATTATCTGCTTGGTCATCATGGTGAACAGGAAATGATTTAAAAAACCAAATTATTGTAAAATACAAGTCTTGTGTGTCTCTTTCCGGTATTTAGACAATGACCTAAGCACACATCGAAATATGTGCAATTCTAGTTGCAGAGGAACCATATAAGGGTTCTAGAGTGGCCATCGCAGTCACCTGATCTCAACCCAATTGACACACACATATACAAAACAACTACAATTTTAGGGTTAAAACTTTTGAAATAGTATGTGGTTAGCACTTTATGAATAAGGTGCACATATTTTGTATTTCAATATGGACTGTTTAGGTGGTATATGTGTTTTGAAATTATACCATATTTATGCAAGTACAACGGTTTATTCATTTTCAGAAACTTTTCATTATGTTTGTTGAACAGCAAATGATTATTTTGACTTTTATATGTATGATACTTAACAAATTTTTGTTTATTTAAACGGTTATCTATTAAAGCAATTCCCTGATAATAATTGAAGATACTGCCACAATATCTGATGAGCTTATACAATCATGACGTCTTGAAAATAGTATATACACAACTTAATGTGCAAAAATCTACTGTTCAAAGCATAATTGCAAAGTTTAAGCTTACAGGATCAACTGTTAACCTCCCTCCATCTGGACGCCTCACCAAAATTTCAGAGAGAACCAAGTGGAAGGTTCTCAGAAAAGTTAGTAGGAACCCTTGTTTAACACGTAATGACAAACAGAAACTGGTAAGGGAAACTGGGGTTGAAGCAAGCACCTCTATAGTTACGAACATGTTACGCTCTTCTGAGTTCAAAGCATGCTGTCCTCGTAGAACTCCATATTTAAAGTCTGTTCATTTAAAAGCATGATTGAGGTATGCAAGAAAGCATGTAGATAAACCCTTTACCTATTGGAAGAGTATTCTTTGGTCAGACGAGACTAAAATCGAACTTTTCGGCCACAATGATGTTCACAATATTTTCCGTAAGAAGGGGGAACAAAATCTTTCAAAGAACACCGTCCCTACAGTTAAACAAGGAGGTGGCTCAATCATGCTATGGGGTTCCTTCAGCTCTTCTGGTGTAGGCAGACTTCACCTCATCAACAGAATCATGAAAAAAGAAGAGTACGTTGATATATTAGGCACTTATATCAAGAATGATGCTTGGAACTTGCGGCTTGGGTGCCGTTGGATCTTCCAGCACGACAATGACCTAAGCACACATCGAAATATGTGCAATTCTAGTTGCAGAGGAACCATATAAGCGTTCTAGAGTGGCCATCGCAGTCACCTGATCTCAACCCAATTGACACACACACATACAAAACAACTACAATTTTAGGGTTAAAACTTTTTGAAATAGTATGTGGTTAGCACTTTATGTATAAGGTGCACATATTTTGTATTTCAATATGGACTGTTTAGGTGGTATATGTGTTTTGAAATTATACCATATTTATGCAAGTACAACGGTTTATTCATTTTCAGAAACTTTTCATTATGTTTGTTGAACAGCAAATGATTATTTTGACTTTTATATGTATGATACTTGACAAATTTTTGTTTATTTAAACGGTTATCTATTAAAGCAATTCCCTGATAATAATTGAAGATACTGCCACAATATCTGATGAGCTTATACAATCATGACGTCTTGAAAATAGTATATTTGGAATTAACAAAACATATAGCTACATTATTTTGTGCAGAATAAATATTTGTGTTATTAACAAATCAAGAATAATTTGTTTTAAAATTTTAATACTTCTTTGTTCCCATATTTTGATGCAGTTGCACAAAATCCGACTTGTGAAAAGCTGTTTCTAATTTTTAAGTTATGAGCTAGAATGAGAGCAGTTAGTTAACAGCACCTACCATGTATAAACTCATGAGTTGCTTTCATCTGACTGAATAACGCAATTTGACTGTCATTCCTATAATGCATCCATAGTCTCAGAGGGATGGAATGTGTTTTCATATAATTTAAAAATTTTATACATTGTGTGTCTCGTTTTTTTCGAACTTTTGACTACACATAACACAGTTTTTCAAAGTGTTCAGTTCTGTTCCAGTTTCACTCAACTAAATTTTTTTATATATACCACATCTAGTTTCATATATTATTATTTTGCCTTCCTTTTCTTTCGGATAATTTTCTGGTTTATGTTCTTTATTTTTGTTCTTGGTTTCTGTGTGATTAACAAGTTGATGTCAATATTCTGGCTTTTCATGAGGCATTTAGATATTTTGACAGGTTAGAAGGGATGAGATTATCTTAATTAAACAAACTAGAGAAAACTGAAATAATCTTAAATATACCAGAAATGACTGAAGTAATCTTAAATATAAAAGACATGACTGATCAGAATATTCACAACGTACTGTATACATATTTTATATATCAAATGAAAGTATTTAATAATAAAAATTATTTACACATGCAGGCTAGAAACTTTAAAGAAGAAATGAAACACACACTGAATACAAAACAAAAATCTAGTACACGACATTTGTGACTTATATGTTAATAATATACAGCATCTAAAAATTACATTTGTGTCAGCATAATGCTAAAGACATAAAAAACTTTCACAGTGTAACATTAAAATAAATAAAGAACCATCAGTTGATTTGGGTAAAGTTGGATAATATTCCACCTGACACCATGTACTATTTAAAATATGATACACCAATATCACATCAGAATTCCAAACAATGTTATGTTAATATTTGCTTAGTTACAAGTTATTAAATAGGTGTGACATGAAAACTGATGAAGCGTTCTTAGTAGAAGAAATATGCTGGAAAGGCATCAGATGTTTGACCTGAGTGTACAAATAAACTAATAACCATGTGGAGAATAAAGTGACACTTATAAGGGCTGCCATCTATAACAACGAATTCTGATACAATTCTTGCAAGTAAGATTGTAGAACCTCTAGGAGAAGTATTTGAGTCCATTTTACGAAAAAATGTAAAAACACAAAATTATTAAATTACCATTACATATAACAGGATTAATTAAGTATTTCATATAAATATCTTTGAGTCTATGATGCTCATGCTACTGCCACTGACTGCATATTCCTGGTATTTAAATAAATACTGCTCAAAATTCAGTAACTACCATTTAATAACTGCCCATTACAGTTTGAATGTTTCATGGTTTACTTATTTTGGCTTCATTGATTTTTTTTTTTGGGGGGGAGTAACCATTTTTATGAATGAAAACCTCAGATATTCTCTTGTGTTCAATGTTTAAATAGTTGGAGTCATATATGCCACGTACAATTTGTATTATACAGTTTAGGGGTACAAGTTTTTGTTGTGGTTGGTATACAAATTTAATTAATCAGTTGCTTCTCATCTTTCCATGTCATTGAAATTAGAATAGTTGAAGAGATTTCTTACCTTTCTTTTTGTTTGAAGTGACCATTCAGATTTGCTCAGAACATAGCTAAGTTTAGTTAAAGCTGCTTCGGGAGTCATATCAGAACCGATAACAGCTCCTACCTCTAACAAGGCCTGCAATGGTACTTGTGTTAGAACTCAAGTAAAAAAAGCCATTTTATTGCTCAGAAGATTTTAATGTCAAACCTTTCAAAACATTTTTCATCACAAAGTTAACATGGTTACCATATTCAGTTGTATTAATATAAACAATCTTCATCTTATATATTAAGTAAACTAGTCAGGTGTTAAAATGTTTACATTAGGTAAACTAGTCAGGTGTTAAAATGTTTGTTGCACAACAATAAAGATTACAATCCTCATAACCATATTTAATTTTTCTAACAATTTTTAACTGCTCATTAATACGTATAAATAAATATCAGTAAAGTGAATCTCAGCTGTTTTTGATAAAATGAAACTATAAATACAAGTATTCCCTATTTTACTGAATATTAACCAATTAAATGAAAAAGAATCATAAGGCACAGCCTGTTCTCTGTTTTCCTGGTTATCACTGCATTAGACTAAACTCAAATAACACTTTTCTTTATCAGTAATCATGAACAAAGGGAAATTATGGATTAGGAACAGGTGGTGAACTGTAGCTTACAGTAATGGTATTTTCAGTTTCAGCTAGCCCAAAATATACTTAGTTATTTGTACATATTAGCTACTTTGTACATACTTTGAGTAAATAATCTATTCACAGTGGCACAGTTAAAAATGTACAACCACTAATTTGTTCCTAGTCTAAATATTTAAAATTAAACTTGATTTTTTGATATACAACACCAAAAAAAACAAACCCTATTGGTCACTAAATTTGAAGATGACAATTTAGATAGCACAAATGAGGAAATGATACTGTACTATTCTGTACACGACTGTGTATTCAACCCAAGAATTTAGAAAGTGTATTTTTCCATTATCTATGTCTTCCATAAAAACATCTTGGCCACTATTTTACTTACAAAACCTTTGTCTTACGTGCTTAAAGAAATGAAGTAAGCAATCTGAAACATTTTTTGTATTAGTATGAAGATAACACTAACAACTCATTAAGTTATTATAAACTTACATTCTTATTACATTTAAATAAATGAAAAATATATTTTAGTGACAACAGTCTGGTAGAATATCTTAATAATAAATGTACGACTTTTGACATCATCAGTTATGATACTGCAGCCTTAATGACTAATCTTTGACTGATAATTAAATGATATAGAATTCTGAACTGAGCATTACTTACAAAAAAAGGGAACTAGAAGATTTACAAATAACACGAATTGAAATATTAATATAAATAATGTTTGTTGTTATAAGTTTTGTTCTATCATATCTTTTATAAATTAACATTTTTATAATAATAATAATAATAATACAATAGCAGATACCTTTATGCTTTAAGTACAATGTATGTGCTAAAACTGAATACTGAAGTATTGCTTAACAAACATACAAACAAAAATGAACATGTATATTGGGAATTGAATCCTTCACTTCCACATATGAAGCATATGTTGTGTCATATTAATTAAAACCCAAAGATTTTTTTATTAAGTAGAATACAAGATATATGGGAAGGGTATATGCTTTAAAGAGATAAATTCTTTACATAATACTGTTGTTGTATTTGTTAGTTGGACATGAATGAAACTAAAATCTATTAAACAGAATATAGAATTATATTTAGGTTCATAGTAGTGTAAAAACACGGAATGACTAGAAATGAAATATATCATACATTTTATGTATGAACACTGTCTTCCTTGATATTTGCCATCTTTGCCTGAGATCTTGAGATTTGTTCTTAATTAAACTCTTCATATAGCAATGTTAACAAAATAGTGAATATTTAAAATTATGTTATCATAACAATCACCTGTCTTTCTTTGTTGCTATTCCATTTATTTTTCCTTCCATAATGGTATCAGCTCTTTTCGGTTCTCCTGTCTCCCACAACGTGTTGGGTTCAGTATCATTAATTATGGAAATGATGTATTATCTTATTCCAAGAGTAGGTAACTTGTTTTTTGTGTATAAATAGCTTGGTATGGCTAGGTGGTTAGGAAGCTTGACTTGTAATCTTAGGGCTGCTGGTTTAAATCCCTGTCACACCAAATTATGCTAACTCTTTCAGCTATAATGTGTTATAATGTGACAGTCAATCCAATTATTTATTGGTAAAACAGTAGCCCAAAAGTTGGCAGTGAGTGGTGATGACTAGCTGCCTTCCCTCTAATTTTACATTTCTAGGGACAGTTGGGGCAGATAGCCCTTATGTAGCTTCTTGTGAAATTCTGAAAATCAAATACATCTTTGTGTATATAAGCTTTAGACCTAATTGTAAATTTTTAGACATCATTATTGAGATATTTGGAAACATATAACAAAGCATATTTAAACTTTAGGCCTATTGTCAATTTTCAGCACTTACTGGAATTTGTATTGAGATGAAACTGTATTGCATTACTTTATAAGACACAGGAAGGTAAACAGTTAACTTAATGTATTTTCTGTGCATGTTTATGTCAGTGAAGTGACTATCTACATGATTAATGCATGTTTATAAACATCAGGCATGAGGTAGAACATGTAGGTTCATGGACTGACTGACACAGATTGTCATTTTAAATTACACAGAAACTGAGCATGATATTTATGCTTAAAACAAAAAAAAAAAGCATTACATTTTCTTGTGAAAGCAGTTCACAAAGGGGAGATAGTTTAACTAGTCCCCATTGTTAAGGCAACCAGGGGTGAAGGTCACTTATTCACATTGAAAATTATACCACAGTCAATCACTTTACAGAAACTATTTTAAAAACTTTTGTCACAAATGAAAACAGTTATTGGATATTAGTAAAATAATTTGTCATCCTGAACCAATTTAATGGTACATCAATATGAGCTATTTAACAAATCGCTTTCATATCTTGTGAACTACAATTGTCTTTTACTTGTTCTACAGTAAATAAGAGTTTAAACAGTGTTTGTAATAACCTTTACTAACCAATAGTAACATACCAAGATCATAGTTTTCTTATCAATGAAACTGTTAATTACAACAGGTCACTTGAATAACCAGATCATTAGAAACCTGTACTCAAAGAGTTAAGAGTTTGTTGATACTCAGGCAACCTATCCATCAGAACTAATTCTGCTAGTGCATACTATCACTTTGAAATAACAATTTCATTATTGTGACACAAAATACACATCACTGCATTGTTTTGAGTAATTTGAAATAAACATTATATTTTATATGATTGAGCAAAAAAAAATTGAGCAGTTTACAAATAAAATAATATAGGTTAGTAGACGGCTGTTTAGAAACTGGAACTGAATAAATAATACTTCAGAGAAAAGTTGAAATGGTTTATCACTGGTTACAGTTTTTTTTTTTTAACAAGTTACTACTTACATGTCCAGTTTCGTATGCTGGGTCGACCAATCCACTATTACACTGTGTACAGTTAACAATAATTACTCCACGCCGAGTTGCTTGTCTTAGTTCATCTAGCAAGTCTTTTCGATTAGCAGGACCATTTCCCACTCCATATGTCTGTAACACTACACCTTCTATAGGAGGCATCAGGAAAGCTCTAACCTATACAAGAGTAAATTCATAAAAGTCGTTTTATATTAATAAAATAAATATACATAATATATATTTATATTAATATATAATAATATATTAGTTATTATATATTAGTAAACTAGATCTTTGATAATTAGTATTAACTGTAACACAAGAAAGTAAAGTGGACAGAGCTGGATAGTTAACTCGATTATTTATAAGTAACAGTTACATAAATTAGTGTTACGTAAAAGTAATCAATCAATCAAATTACATTTAAATTAATTAAAGTAATGAAAATAATTAACTAATGTTTCCAATTACTACTCTTTGATTATTACAACTATCTGATAATTGAAGTTATGGCTAACTTGATTAATACCACAAAAATAACCAACTAAAGAAAAGTTATAATTCTCCTATGCTAAAAATGTATATGCAATAGGCACTTATCTCTTCCTATAACATTAGCTTTTCTCCTTCAGTGACTCCCTCTATATATGTTTTTTGTATGCATGCCAAAAGCCTTCTGCTCCTCCCTGTTAGAATTGGGACGTTTCTCATGTAAATCATCATGCTTCACTTCTTAACTAATAGAAGCAGAACATGATACATGTGACTCTCTTTATTCTCCTCTACAGAACCTTCACCATTAGCTTTTCTCCTTCAGTGACTCCCTCTATATATGTTTTTTTGTATGCATGCCAAAAGCCTTCTGCTCCTCCCTGTTAGAATTGGGACATTTCTCATGTAAATCATCATGCTTCACTTCTTAACTAATAGAAGCAGAACATGATACATGTGACTCTCTTTATTCTCCTCTACAGACCTTTCACTTTGAAGTTTGGCTGGAGTGTGTAAGAAACAGAAAAATGGGGTGTGTGAGTAGAGACAAGCACCTATTGGAAATAGATCATCAGTAAATCATCATGCTTCACTCTTAAGAAAACTATAGCTCCTAATACTGTCCTTATTCTCCTCTACAGACCTTTCACTTTGAAGTTTGGCTGGAGTGTGTAAGAAACAGAAAAATGGGGTGTGTGAGTAGAGACAAGCACCTATTGGAAATAGATCATCAGTTTAAGAAAACTATAGCTCCTAATACTGTCCTTATTCTCCTCTCACAAGATTACCTAGAATCCCACACCTCAAAGGAGGAGGGACTAATGTGAGGATACAACAGAAGTCCCTCCTGGAAGTGTCTGAAGGATACCTCTGACCATGAGAAAGCAGAATTGCAGAACCACTTCACTTCTAGGCTAGGTATATTTGTCACCTATGTACAGAAATGTGTAAAATATAAGGGTGGAAATTGCAAGGTATAGAGTGGCTAGGGGCTTGTTGGACTGTACTTGGCAAGTCAAGTACATCCAAAACCTTTTCTACAGGGTACGAACATCCATACCAAGTTAGGATAAGGATCATATTATGTTCAACCTCAAAATCAAGAATTAGGGTAGAACACTTGTACCAATTCCTGGGTACAATATCAGAATCAACACCTTATAGAAATCCATAACTGGTCATGCAGGATTGAAAGGATGGATTCAACTTGTGTGAGGTTTTATGTTGATTGGTTTTACTCAAATTGAATATCTCATTGCTGGGAACTGACATTCATATGAAGGTAGGATGAGGACTCCCAATCAACAGTGGTGAAGTGCATGTATGATACATTAACTTACTATTTGTGTGTAAATGAATAGTAAGAAACAATGTCATCCAGGAAGAAGATGGATCAACTCTTGTGGTTGTGTAAATAGTTTCAAGAGACCAAGTTATCCAGGAAGAAGATGGATCAACTCTTGTGGTTGTGTAAATAGTATCAAGAGACCAAGTTATCCAGGAAGAAGATGGATCAACTCTTGTGGTTGTGTGAATAGTATCAAGAGACCAAGTTACCCAGGAAGAAGATGGATCAACTCGTGGTTGTGTAAATAGTATCAAGAGACCAAGTTATCCAGAAAGAAGATAGATCAACTCTTGTGGTTGTGTGAATAGTATCAAGAGACCAAGTTACCCAGGAAGAAGATGGATCAACTCTTGTGGTTGTGTAAATAGTATCAAGAGACCAAGTTACCCAGGAAGAAGATGGATCAACTCTTGTGGTTGTGTAAATGGTATCAAGAGATCAAGGTATCCAGGAAGAAGATATATCAACTCTTGTGGTTGTGTAAATAGTATCAAGAGACCAAGTTATCCAGGAAGAAGATGGATCAACTCTTGTGGTTGTGTAAATAGTATCAAGAGACCAAGTTACCCAGGAAGAAGATGGATCAACTCTTGTGGTTGTGTAAATACTATCAAGAGACCAAGTTACCCAGGAAGAAGATGGATCAACTCTTGTGGTTGTGTAAATAGTATCAAGAGACCAAGTTATCCAGGAAGAAGATGGATCAACTCTTGTGGTTGTGTAAATAGTATCAAGAGACCAAGTTATCCAGGAAGAAGATGGATCAACTCTTGTGGTTGTGTAAATAGTATCAAGAGACCAAGTTATCCAGGAAGAAGATGGATCAACTCTTGTGGTTGTGTAAATAGTATCAAGAGACCAAGTTATCCAGGAAGAAGATGGATCAACTCTTGTGGTTGTGTAAATAGTATCAAGAGACCAAGTTATCCAGGAAGAAGATGGATCAACTCTTGTGGTTGTGTGAATAGTATCAAGAGACCAAGTTATCCAGGAAGAAGATGGATCAACTCTTGTGGTTGTGTGAATAGTATCAAGAGACCAAGTTACCCAGGAAGGAGATGGATCAACTTCTTTGACAGGGTAAATAGTAGCAGGAGGCCACATCTACCAGTAACAGCATGGATATACTCCAGTGGACTATCATTTTGCAACCATATCGGTAGAACATCACAACCCTATTCTAGGTTGAATGGTTATAAGCAACTGTTCAGTGGAAACTATTATGGAGAAAGTCTCCATGGTCCACAACCCCAGGAGCTTGGAACTTGTAAGGACTCCTATAATTCACTCATAGAAGGGGGTAAAAATATGTTGGAGATTCCAGAGGACCTACATCATAAGATACAGTGCAATGGTTGACCATGATATCCTGTTTCGAAAAGCAGACCATATCAAGTTCTTCACTCATGGGATGGGCAGCTATACCCTTATGCTTTACTCATGCAGTCCATGGGTAGTATGGTAGTGATCTTATGGAATACCTTATCTTTATGGTGACCATGTGGAGTTATGGAGAAGAGCACATTGTCAACATGGTGTACAGTGCATATTTCATTGTTAAAGAACACCTGGGAAGGCACCACTTGCTACAGAGTGGAATTCAAGAAACTAATTCAAAGCAAGAGCTCCTGCAAGAAAAGAAAGCAGTAAAAAAGTTATACTCACAACGAAGTGTGAAGTATTGTGACAGACAGTAGGTGATACCTAAAGAATGCATGTGATGCATTCTTAACAGCAATGTAAACAGCAATGTGATGGAGATAATGAGAGATAAATGTTAGCATGATAGTCAAAATCCCTGATCATAGAATCTCCTCCAAAAACTCACCAAGATCAGAAGCAAGGGAAAATGTGAGGTGGAGGATTTGATGAGAGGTAACATGAAAGAGGGGAAGGGGACAAGAGTTAAAAAAACAACTAGGTGAAATTATGGATCCAACTGGTAATGGTAAAGGAAGAAATTGCTAGGAGTTAAACACCTGGGAATGAGAACTATTGAAAGAAATTGTGTGGATAATATAACAATGAAGTGCATGCATCAGGAATAGAAATCTATATGGATCAGGATGAAGGTAAACTAGAAATAGCAGGAAGGGAAATGGGCAAAATGAGGAGTTACCCTCTTGAGTTGCTGAGGTGGTGCAAAGGAAGGAATGCTCCATATAAAGGAGAAGACATATTGGGTGATACAATGTGCAAGGAATGATCACAGCAAATATATCTGACCAATGCTGCCTGCAAGCCAAGAAGGTAAGGAAATATGCTTTAAATGATAGGTGAAACAAAGAATGCAACAAGCCAATGGGCTCATATGGAGGTGAAGTAGTGGAATGACACACAACATTAACATCCCAATCAAGAAGTACTAGACACAGTGGCAGGTGATTTACTCAGAAAACAGATCAAAGGATAAAGACAGGGGAAGGAAAGACCCATAGGTAACAAGAAAAAATTGAGGCATGTGAAAGAGATCCAAAAAGTCCATGAAAAAAACTCTGAGACACCAGCAACCACTTGATGAGGAGCTGGAACTGCCTGAACCAGGGATCAGGTGTGAAAAACATACCATTTCCACTGTTACACAGTCACACCTGAAAGACAAAGGGAATGACCTAATTGAAACAGCATTCAACCAGAGATTTTGGAGTTGTTTGCCAAGTTGATAACCAGCTACCACTTTCTGGGTTTTACTGGAACTTCCCAAACTGGTAGGAGTAAAACCGCCATGAAATGAATTGAGCAGGTACGACCACCTTGGAAAGATGCTGGCATGACCAAGAATTTTGAGGATAAAAAAGGAAATGGGCATGCTTAATAAGGAGAGTAAGAATGGGATGATTAAATCTACTGACAATAGCCTGTGAACCCAAAAACTAAATATGAAAAGGCTATACCAATGAAATAAGGTTATCAAACAGCTCCCACTGGATCTATAGTTGGTATATCATGCATTGTTGAAAAACAAGGACCTGCAGCAGTGAGAGAAGAAGGAACAGGTAAGGGCATAAAAGGGGAGGTTTGGGAGATTGGAATTGATGTTATGCTTGGCTTCAACATGGACAAATGTGCCCCTGGAAGAGAAAGGGTGGAATGTTGTTGGATGGAAGTGATTCTAAAGTTTAAAGACTAGAGAATCGTGTCAAACATGTAACACTGCAATAAAACAATAAGGACCCAGGAGAAAATGCCCATGAAAATAAGGTATCACAATCCAAAAAGTCCTAACAACAAATAAAACATATTAACTGGCCCAAATCCAACAGGTAAGTCAACATGGAAGTGAGAAAGGATGTCCATAGAACCCCTTCCCAGGTGAGAGGTGGATTGAGGAGAGGTACCACAATAAAATCTGGATAGTAAAATGAAAATGGGAATGCAGGCCATCTGTTAGATGTATAGAAAATTTGGAACATGCCCCAAAACAGGAAATACCAAATTCAATGATAGGTGGTGCAGATAATGATACTCAGCTCATTGATGAGAGGGAGTGGACTGATTCAAAGCCTGTGAGGGACAAGGTATACTAATGCCATTATTTATAAGGGAAGCAAAATGCACAGAGTGAACAAAATGATGAGAGGACAGGAGAAACCAACCTAGGTTGGGAGGGAGAATCATGAAGAGAGAAGACCTTGGGTTTTAAATTTTTAGAAGCAAGAGAAAAACACATCACGTACCTGATAAATACAATCTGAAGAAGCCTACAAGTGTGGAATATAATCCTCAGCTAGAGTATGGGAAGACATGACAAACTCCAATGTGAGGGGAGTGGGGGCAAATTATCGAAATTCTCGTTAGCATGGCCAAGATAAAAAAGCACTTAAGGAAGAGGGGTGGTGGGAGGGAAACAAAGGTTATCCACATGACTTTCAATCTCCCAGGAAATAAATGTGGATAAAAACCCCAATGGATCGCTTGCACCTGTAGCGTGAAGAATTGCGACAGACAAATTAGATGAACTCAAAGTGGTAAAGTGAACTTTGGAATACATACTTAAAATCACACAAACAGGTGAAAGATTTGGTAGCAAAACGAGGTAAATAAATGCTTTAAAAATGAAAGTGAAAATTGTTGAGAAGCTAAACGAAATAAAGTGCAAATTAAACTAAAGTAAACCACATTGAGTTGAAACTAGAACAAAAGAAAGATATCTGAATCCAAACATGCTAAAGAAGCAGTAAACATTCAGTAGAATAGAGCAGAGAGAGCCACATGTGTCATGTAAAAAATGTCAGGGTTAAGAACTGACACATAATTTGCATGAGAGAAATGTTCGAATTCCAGCAAGGAGGGGAAGAGAAGGCTTGTGGTGTGTGCAAAAGAAACGTTAGTATATAAAGGGCAGCACTGAAGGATATAGCTAATCTTGTGAGTATAGGTAAGTACAGCATTGAAATGAGTACTTCTAAATATACTATTTTCAATTCCTCCAACTATCCAGTAAACAACAAAAGCCAAAAATATGCATAAAGAATTTGAATTGCAAATCTAATGTATAATACATAAAAGATTAAGTTGTAAAACTCACCACTTCCACCGTAATACTTGGAAAAAGTCGTAAAAGACCAACATGAGGATTTAGCGTGTCATGAACATGAAATTTGTCAATTTGCTTTGGTTTGAAGACATTCTGCCAATGTACTGAAAACAAACATAAAAAAATCAAAATTTTTCATCCTTCTTATTACTTAGCAACATTACTACTAATATTTATATATTTAATAATAAAGGAATTGTAGTGTTTTGCTCATTTGTAAAGGCAAAAAGGAACTGTGTATAACGGGCAGTCTACAAATTAACAGATTTAAACTGGGAATGAATGAGAAGAACTGCAGCTTGTTTATTAATGGTGTAAACATGCAAACTACTTGTCCTAAACATCTTATGAAAATGAATACAAACTAAAAGCTACTGATAATAAATCACTAGTATTATTTCTAAAGGCAAACTTATAACAGTTAAATTAATAAAAAGTACGTACTATTAATATTTATTCCAATTGTCACGAGTGGCATCATATTGGGAGATTTAAATGCTTTAAAACTATTTGAATTGACTTTACTTGTACGGTTTCCTCTGTACAGATGATTGCTAAACAGTATGGATACCTAAAAAAAATTATATAGATTAAATATTACAGGTCAGTATTTCATATCATGTAATCTTTGTACTTTAAATTTATTACTATTCAAAGTAGTTGCAGTAAACATATTTAAAAAGGTTATTAAAAACAATTTCTAATAACAACGTAGAAATTGAAAAAAAGTTTTGGACACATTCATTAAACTTTATAAATACATACATTAAACAACACAAACTTTTATATCATGAACAGGAGCCTACTATGATTACTATCACTAATTCAAATTAATCTTTATTTAAAAAGGTTAATATAAATAATGAAAAAAATATTTATTAATTGCAATTCATACTGGGACAAAATGTGTTACTCACATTCTCTCAAGGTTTTAAGCAGAGAAAATCACACAAGCATCACATAACTTTTAATAATTACAGTAATTAACATACAACGTTTTTTAAATTTAATTTTAGGAAAAATTATGTAAATATGAAAGTATTGTTATTCTCAAATAAAAGAAAATAGTATTGTTATTTTATAAAAAGCTGATTATTTAAATAAAGTGGATGATGTAAGTGATTTTAATAAACTTGCATTGTGATCCTTCGAATAAAGGTAATGCCAAGTTGCTAAGATACCTACTGAAAATGAAGAAAGATGATGTTCACAGAGAAAAAAATATATTTGAATATTAGATGATAACAGAGACAACTAGGTATTTTTAAGATTTGCCTAAAACTAATAAAGAATGATATTCTTTCTGTCCAATAGTTTCAAACATTGAAAGTTAAAATCAGGTTTTAGGCAGCTTTTTAGTTACATTTGTAAAGATGTTTACAACTAATAGGTACACTTTAAAAGACAGTTTGAGTGTTCTCATGAAATATAACAGTTGAAATTTAAAAGTAATGCATACTCTGCCAGTCTTGACATGGAATCAATAAATGTATCAACACACCTTTGTAAAAAAATCAAAGTGCTGGTTTGTTTTACAGTGGCATTTTTAACAATGTGATAATTCCATAATTTGAAATTAAGAAACTTTGTTCACAGAGAAATTCATTTTCCTTTTTAATTGAAATTTGTTTTAGGTTGATGATATTGCTGTAAGCTGGAGATTGGTGCCATTTTTTAGCCAATTTATTTCCATGTTTTCACAGAAGACAATGGCCAATAAATTGCCCAAAATAGTATAAACCTCTATCATTGGAGGCATGTTGGTGACACCTTCAAGAACTCTGATAAAGTTTCCAATTTCTTTACTACTGGCACAGAAGACACAGTAGTCATAGCAACAGTCAGTTTGAATGTGAAATGTATCACAAAAATAAAACAAGTTTACAAGGCTGTATTTCAACTTTACAAGTTTCATTCCAAATATGTTTAAATAACATTTAGTCAAAATATTATTTTTTGTGCATAAAAATATCTATCACATATGAAGTCCTGAATGCATAATTTAATAATATCAAGAAGTTCTTATATAAAGATGATTTCTTAATTTATGTACTCTAAATGCTATTTTGTAATTAAGAGAAGTGTTAATAAACCATTGTATCTAAAGCGTCAAAATATCTTTTTGTCATAGGTTTAACTCATGGGGGTAAATATCTTTTAATTATTAAAAATTAGTTGAATGCCATTTGTAGTGTGTATATGCAGATTCAGTTAAAATTTATGTTTCAACTTAATTGTCATCTACTCTTCATCATTAAGTTTGAGGACCAGATTTAAACCTTACAATCATCATACGCAGTTTATAAATTTACTCGCTGTCAGCAAGACTATGCTGGTTGTACAAAAAGAAACCCCATTAAATTAAGTGTACTTAAATGTTCTGAGATAATGGGTTTTGTTGTTCATTGAGTTGGCTTAAGATCTTAGCATGGGGTAATAATGAAAATAACCTCTAAGTTAAAACACAGTTTATTTATTCATAAGCTCAGGTCTGAGATAAACATTGTGGGGACAAGTAGTAAGTAATTATTGAGAAACTTATTGTTCTACTGTTGCAGTTATTGTGTCAGTTACTGGACTTTCATAACATTGTCTAATTAATATAATTTCTAGTACCTCCCATCTGGGTATCTAAATAGTGTTGTCACAATAATAAAACTAATGTTATCTGATTACATTGTTGGTTTTTTTTATTACTTAATTAATATTTTATATTACAGAACATGCTACTATTGTTTTAACTGTTTGATTCTTGTTAATTTTAGGCTACTCTAGGACTATATTGTTCATGTTGATTAATCCAAAAGACCAGATTATTAGAGTGAAAATCTCTACATTCATGTAAAAAATACTGAAAATCTGGTTACAGTGTTATACACCTAACTTTTAAAAGGTTAAGATGAGTTATATTATTATTATTAAAATAAAATAACTGCATTCAGGAGTTAAAAACTGTTGTTAACACAATAATACAACATTATCTAAACAGACTTTCTAGTTTTGGTGTGACATGACCTGGTGATTACAATGTAATTGCAATCAGCAGATATTGGGATTGAAACCCATTACTGAACAGTCTCACCATTTCACTTGTGGGGTTTCATAACAAGACATTCAATCCTATTATTTACTGGCAAGTAGTATCCCAACAGTTGGCAGTGGGTATTGCTACACTGAATGTCTTCCCGCAGTGGGTATTGCTACACTGAATGTCTTCCCGCAGTGGGTATTGCTACACTGAATGTCTTCCTGCAGTGGGTATTGCTACACTGAATGTCTTCCCTATGGTTGGCAGTGGCAGACAACCTAAATAGCTTTGCCATAAACTAGCAAACAAGGTTACTAGTTTTATTATTGTTCCTTTATTAAAGAATTTCAAATTTTGTAATATAAACTTATAACTATTAAGTTTTATTTTAAAAAATAAATTGATGTTATTTTAATTTTTTATGGTATTTTACATTAAATTTCCAGTAAAATGCCAGTTTGACATAAGTAAACTCCACATGCACACCGTGTTTGATGTCAAATAAAAACTATTAATCGTGTACTTCACTTTATGTCTAGTTTGTTAGTTTATCTCACAGTGATTCACTAACTGATTTCAAGAGTGAATTCTGTTATTTAGGTGGCCTATTCAATAGCTCAAACAAATATCCAGTTCACTCAAGTATACTAGTTTGTTGGTAGGCATTGTAGATGACATATTACTGTTTGCATGTTAACTCAAATCAGAAGAGTATCACATTGGAAAATAAATTTTTAGAAATTAAAAGCTGGTGCTACAGAAGATAAAAAGGCTGATGTTAAGCTGTATATAAAATGAGTGCATCACTTAATCAATGATGGAAAAATACAGAATCATTTCACTAAGTTTAACTTACAATTCTACTTGACAATAATCTAAAACAGATAGCTTAAACACAACTCTTTACAAGGAAGTGAATTAAGAGCTACTGACAGTTATTATGCTCAAAGAAATACACACACATTATACAAACTATGCTTTAATGTTTCCTTCATCAACAAGATTAACAAACTACCTCAGGAATGCAATAATTTCCTGCTATTATTAAAGAGTTCAAGAAGTTCTCACGTCCATCACTTCGTGGTTCATAGAGTGGAATCTACAAAGGAAACAAAAGTACACATATTATTTGTATGTTTCATAATATTCAAATGCTAACAGCATGAAATGTACAAGAATTACCTTTTTATGTATTTATAAAATTTCTCTCCTTTCTAGCTGTACAAACATATTTATAAAAAAAACAACAACGAGAAACATATTTGCATAATGTAATACTATTTCACTTTAAAAAGATGTTAAACACAAAGCAACTGTTTTGATTATTTTACAGCCATTCAGTGATCATGTACGTAGATTTGCAAATATATTGGTTCAGTTTTTCTTTTATAGCTTGTTCGGGAAAGCACTCACGATGAAACTTTGTAGAATGGACGGCAACTGCCTGTTGTGGAGACACAAGTGTAGAGGATAACGTTTCGGAAGGCGGAAGACTTTCAAAATGTTGTCCTCTACACTTGTGTTTTTGAGACTCTTAAAAACATTAAATACTTTTATTTGTTTATTAATAAGGACAAAGCTACACAATGAGTGATCTGTACTCAACCTACATTTGATAAAGTAACAAATTTTTAATCTTTATAAGCCCTCAACAGAGGATAGTAAATTCTTCTTTTTGAAATGAAACAGTTTTCTAACCTGAGATCCAGTGAGAATGACAGTTTTTCCTAGGTTTTCCAACATAAACGAGAGAGCAGATGCTGTGTAAGCTAGTGTATCAGTCCCATGAAGGATTACAAATCCATCAAAGGTGTCATAGTATTGCTAAAACACATAAGGAATGAATGAAACTGACATTAAAGTAGAACAGCTTAATTTTTATCATATGTTCACATACATACACAGTGCAGCTAATGTTAAAGTTTTTAAGTGTTATAAGTTCTGTTTAATAAAACTATATTTAGATTTTATTATAATGAAACTTTTTTTTAAAATTTGCACAAAGCTACACGAGGGCTATCTGTGCTAGCTGTTCCTAATTTAGCAGTGTAACACTAGGGGTAGGCAGCGAGTCATCACCACCCACCGCCAACTCTTGGGCTACTGTTTTACCAACAAATAGTAGGATTGACTGTCACATTATAATGTCCCCACGGTTGAAAGTGCAAGCATGTTTGGTGTGATGGGGATTTGAACCCGCGACCCTCAGATTACGAGTCCAACCCCTTAACCCACCTGGCCATGCCGGGGCGTTAATGAAACTAGTGATACAAATCTTCCATAAGAATAATAACAGCATTGTTAGATGGATAAAAAAATTCATAAACAGCAGATAATACATTAAATATAACGTTTGGAACTGAAAAGTTTCATTATATTCTGTTACTTCCATAATAAATATTATTTCATTATAATCCATTCCTAAGATAATTTACAAAACACACGAACTGTAAAAAATAAATTCTTTATTAGTATCTTCTAGATAACTGGTTAGCCTTTAAATAATAAAATGAAAGAAAAATAATAGAATATTAATAGAAATAAACTTTAATAAAAGAACTTTATGGATGAACAAACATACAGTGTATAAAAACACGCATATTTAATTTCAAGATATACAAATTTTCTTTGTCCAGAAGCAATAAAAGTAAAAATGAAGTAAGCTTGAATTAAAACACGCAGTTTTATATTTTTTTTCTAGAAACAAAGACATTCTTTAAAAATAGTAGACTTTAGCAAATCATTCTCTCAGGATTTCATATACTATTCCTTTATATCTGGTGACAATTGTACAATTGAGCATTAAAAATGAAAAATTGTCAAGTTAAGTTTAAGCATATGTTTCATGAGCCAATCATGTTTGAAAATGAAAACCATGCTTTGCTGATTGAAAGGAAATTCTCTTCTGAAAACACACCCTTTTGTTTATCAGATTGTACGGTGACCTCACATCTTAAAAGTAGTTAAAATTGGATGTACCTTGATATCTAAAGCTATAGCTCTCCAGTCATCCATTGTCATGTTTGCAGAATCTAAAAGTGGATCATATTCGTATATAGTATAGATAACCCTTCTAGTGTCTCCAGTTGCCCTGCAGAAAATTTTCAGTATAGACAAGTTTCATATAAATAATCAATATACATCCCTAGCATTTCAATATAGTGTTTCACATTTTAATAAACAAATCATTTTGGTGACATTAACTAAAGTTATCAGTTGGTAAGCACATTTCATAAACTAGTAAAAACTTCTTTTAATTTGCAGAATGTATGTTGTATTAGAAAAAGTTTTATAGTTGAAAAAGAACACTTGACTTATATGGCAAAAAAAAAAATGTAGAAAAAAATTGTAACTATAAACTTTTCTTTCAATCATACTATTAATTACTGATTTAGTACTTAGTAAATATGTGATAGGTACCTCCTAGTAAAATTAAAGACAAACTGTATAAGAATCATTATACGAATGTATTTTATACAGTTATATAAAAAAGTGAAATGAACAGTTTTGATTAAAAGTGGGTTTTCTCGACATCACTGACATACACACACACTGCCAAGACCACTACTATTTTTTGCTATATTTCAGCTTGCATCATAAACCCTGGTACTGGGTAAAAAGTCTCATCTGTATTTGGGTATTGCGTATGTAATGTAGTTTACATATTGTACTTTCACTCATGATTTTTAATATAAAATGAAAATGAATTCCCAATAATATTTGCAATGTGCAAGCTTTTAAATATAAAAATGAATTCTGGAAAAAAACAGAAAAGATGTTGTGCACTTTAACAAACTAGATGTTACCTTGATTTCAAACAAACCTTGAATAACTATGCCACCTTGGCAAATTGAATAACTATGCCACCTTGACAAATTTTTAATATACTTACGGAAGAACAAGCGGAACTTTATCTTTTTCAGGATAATTTCTTGTGATATATTCTTGATCGTGTAACTCTGGAAACTTCCGGATATTTCTCTCAAATAATTTGGTTGTGGTGCATAGACTACAGAAAAATTCCAAACACGACAAAATGAACATAAAATAAATGAAGAAACAATATGAATTCTTTAATGTACAAAAAAAACCCGACAAACATCAAACTTATAAATACATGCACTTACAACACTTCAACTGAATTCTTATAATCTATAAAAAAGAAAAAAACATTTTTTTTAGTCGTGGTTGTAGTTGCACAAAGTTTATAAAATGTAAAGGCAGTGTGGTGTACTTAAAGTAATTAAAACAGTAAATTGACCTGTTTAGAGTACTAATGTAAGAGGTTAGGTATGTAAAGATATGAATGAATCTGATGGTCACACAAGGCATCTCATTAACTGCAAGGTTAAACCTATTTCACTACAAGTGATACATGCCAATCACCTCTAATACAAAACATACTTTGATCCAAATGGTCTGATCAAAAATGACAAACTGATTAACTTAGCAAACCAAAATGCTGCTGTACTTTACCATAAAAAATAAAACATCAAGTGAAAATGTCATTTGCAGAAGGATTAATGGGACTGAAGACTGTATGATGCACAGTTTAACAGATTTTAAACTCTAATATAATGCATAAAAACTAAACTGATATCAGAAGGAACTGTATTAAAACTTCATAGGCTACAAAGAAGCATTTGATTAAGTTTATTTTGTTTGTTTTGAAATTTCGCACAAAGCTACACAAGGGCTATCTGCACCAGCCATCCCTAATTTAGCAGTGTAAGACTAGAAGGAAGGCAGTTAGTCATCACCACCCACTGCCAACTCTTGGGCTACTCTTTTACCAACAAATAGTGGGATTAACTGTAACATCATAGCACCCCCTCAACTGAAAGGGCGAGCATGTTTGGTGCGAGAGGGATTCAAACCCGTGACTCTCAAATTACGAGTCGATTGCCTTAACCCACCTGGATTCGGTTAAGTATGAAACACTTTGAGCTGTAAAGAATAAAAAAATGTGTACAGTGAGAACCATACAGTCTTTCTAAAGTAATACAGAAAGGTCAGTTCTAGTAGGGAATGTGATGAGTGAATGGTTACACAATACTGTAGGGGTAAGACAAGGCTACACACTTCCTATTACTATGTCTCTTCAACTTATTCCTGAAATGAAACATGGCGGAAATACCCTTAAAAATTTTGAAGAGACTGTGTTGAATTGGGGTAGAAAAATCTGGAACCTACAGCATGCAGATGACAGACTTTCAGGCAGGTATCAGGAGAAGAACTTGGACATGTATCAACAGAGCTGTATCAGTATCCAATAGAATATCACTAAGAAGAGAGGAGTAGCAACAAACCAACATAGTTTACCTTTGTCAAAAAGAAAAAACTTGAAGATGTGTGTAGTTATGTCATACAATGAGTTATCCATGGTGTGCCTATCACAAGTACAGAAACCCATTTTTTACATTATATACTCACAGAATTACTGCTGAGCCACTATGGTGGTGCACCTGAAAAAGTGACATCTTTCATGTATCATGGAGCCATTATTATAGATGATGGAGAATGACCAGAAAAATAAAAATGACAACTTCAAATGTAGTTCTCACTAACCCTAATAAGACCTAGAAAGTCACAGAAAGAGCTCTGTAAGTTATCAAAGATAATGATGGAGAGAGAGAATATGACTAGTGCATCAAAAATAAGATATAGGAGAGGCAGATACAGGATTTCCATTTAATAGAAAGAAGAAGGAGAAATTTAAATCTCACAACTTTTATAACACTTTATACTATTAATGAGTTTGCTTTTAAATTTAATAAAATTATTGCTTGGCAAAATATAGTATGCAGCAGTAATTCAACCTCCTGAATCTGTTCTTGTCTACTGTATAAATAAATATTACATTTGTTATAATACACTTAACAATTTAAATAACTCATATGTATTATAATGCACATTTAAGACTCGAATACAACTTGATAAGTCAGGTGTTTTTTTTATCAGACTATTACTTTTTGTTGATCTAAACTTTATCCCACAACTTTTGGCAGTATGCTATAAACCTGCCAAATACTGCATTATAATAGATTGAAGTGGAAACACATGTGGATTCACACATTTTGATAAACCTAATTAAAACTAAAAAAGAATTCTGAAATGCTGTGCAGGGATTAGCAACACATGATTAAAAATGAAGTCACAAACACGTATAACAAAATTCTGAAAACAAAACACTTTTAAGTCCATGCATACAAAACTAAATCAGTAACTTAGAACCTTGTTTGTATACAATATGGTATGCCTTGTTTCCAATGCATCACACAAGTAAAATAAAATATTACTAACCTCCATTTCTAGTTTGGAGCATTCCTATAGTTCCACCAGTAAAAAGAACTAAAACTTTTGACTCTATATCCTTTGGAGGGATAAACTTCTGAATAACACTGTTTTTACGTAATACCCTTGGTTGAAAAAAAGGATCAATCAGAACAGTTGACTTCAAACCCTGAGGTTTAGATGTAGCTATCTCATCTTTCTTCTTCCAGCTATCATTTTGTTCATAAGCTTTATTAAAAGTTCCTTGCTGCTTTTGGTTCAGTTTATAAAAAGGGTAGAAATTTTGGTCCATGGTTGAAGTTGTTTTTTTTTAATGTAACAAAAATTAAAGTCTCTTTTTAAATACAAGTTTCTTCTTTTTCACAAATTACTTGGAACAGTTTCACATATAGAACTGGATAATGTGTTAGTAGATACTGTTTTGGTGTAAACAACTTAAAACTTAAGTTGAAATGTCCTTCAGAAAGATGTGACCAGAGTGCAGAGAGCTCTCATATAGCTCTGCATGAAATTCAAAAGAAACAACAACAAAAAAATGACCTGATTTATAAGGATTCGTGCAAGGTTGTAAAAGTATTTTTCACTGAGGCATCATGGGAAATATTTGAAGATGTTCCCTTAGACTATCATATGTTCATTTTGAATAATTGATTATTTCATACACAAACACTAATTCAAACTGTAGAGTGGAAGCATTTATAAAGATTGTCATTGCTTAATAATCTCAGTAAACTTGTTTATAACTCCTGTCAGCTAGTTTAAAGAAATCACAAATATCCCTGACTTACACTATTTGATGCCTGTTAAAATACACAAACATTTGATATAGATTGGGTATTTGAGAAAATTTAAAAACATTTGATAGTTATCTTCATTTACACATGTGGAATGAAATATCAGTGTATTATGAAAAGTATTTTAGAAATACTATTAAAAAATTAAGAAGTGTTTTTATGTATTTTTTAATGTTGCAGCTCTACTTTTAAAAGTGGAAAGTTTGAATTAAATAATTATCTAGATTCTTTACACGATTTTGAAAAACTATCCAATAGATAAAAGTCTTTACTTCAGTAACTGAATATGAAGGTTATATTATTTCAAAAAATTATTTCTATTTTAATTATGCAAACAAATTTCTAAAATTAAAAAAATAAACAAAATATGAACACAATTTTAACTACAGAACGATCAGTTCATGAAAAATATAAAACACATAACAAAGTAGAAGTTCTTTTTATTCATAAATTATTATGCAAAATCATATTAAAGTTCTTTGTATTTTAAAACATAGGCTTACTGTACATTTGACTTTAAAATGAAGTGATACAATATAAAAATATATCAACTAATAACACAAAATTCAGAAAATGAACTAAAGAAAAAGAAAATTTTCCAAAGCTTACCAAGTAATACGTAAGTAAATTTGCAAAAAAAAAAAAAGTTAATTAAATTTTGATGAACGTTTCTTGCCTTAGGTTTAAGTCTTAAACTATGACTTAAAAATACATACATTATAGGTTACTTTGTTTTTAGTATTTATTTGAAAGCAACATTTCTCTGCTGAGTAAATCTCGGTTATTTTTAAATATTCTAAGGATTTTTCTAAAATTTGATTTATCATACTACATTAGGGATTTTCTATTACAGATAAAACTTATTATTCTAAGGTATCCATACATTGTCGTACCACTGTACTGTAAGTGTATACAGCATAACAACATATGCTCTAATCTCACCATATTTTTTAGATAAAAAGAAACATATAAGAATTTCTGTCTGAAAAGCTTATTCTTACTACTGTACAAGCACATACAAGTCACAAAAACATGTCAGGTTAGAGTTGCACATTTTAATACAAAAATGAATTTCAGTAACTATACTAACAGATATAACTATCTCCAGAACTTCCTTTTTATTTACCCCATAATGTTATGTTATTTCTCTGAATGCCAGTTCAGTATTAATGGTCAACTATTAAAAACAACAAGTGCTACAAAAACCAAATAACTTTTGATGAAATTAAGTTAAAAAACATATGACTATGCAGTAATATTATCAACTGATTACAAAGTTCAAGGACTTGAAACAACCATACATTGCTTGTTATGTGACACGAGGTGAGAAAACTGACAATTTTATTAAAAATACCAATCTGGTTTGTGGAACAGTATAGTGTGAAAGCATATTATTAAATTGGGTTGTTAATTTCATCTAACTTTATTTTTTTTAACCAAGCATTTGTAAGATGATTTTAATTTATGATTATGTTGAAAAAAATAAAGAGCATAAAAATGAACAAATTGCCGATTAATACATACTTTTTTACAATGGACTAAGCAACATAATTATTAACAAACAAAACATTTCACGTAATAGCACAAACACATGCTTCAATATTAATCTGAATAAATCACTTTAATAACTGAAAACTAATGTGATTAGATTCTAGAGATCTCGGTAATAATAATCTTTTCAATCAGTGTCATACTCCTTTACATCAATAATACTAATATTTTAAATTTTGGCTCACTTCTACCAAAATCAAGTCGTGTAAAATTTACTTTTTACAATATTCACAAGGTTTAAAAATATTTATCAATGTTGAACATTTTATAGAAATTAATGCCATTTCGTAACTTATTAACAGACGACACAAATCACGTTTTAAAAATCTATACGCCTCCCCCCTTCACCCAGTGGCTCAGCGGCATGTCTACGGACTTACAACGCTAAAATTCGGGTTTCGATACTTGTGGTGGGCAGAGCACAGATAGCCCATTGTGTAGCTTTGTGCTTAATTCAAAAACAACTTTATGTTTTTTTCAAATAAGTTAATTACAATAAAAAATAAATATTTTTAAAATGTTTCAAAAGTATTTTTTCTGACGCCAATGGCGATAAAAGTTAATAGAGGCTGTTGCTATTTTCGTACTAACAAAAGTTTGTGTAACAACATCAAAGTAATATTTTATTTTTCAAATTTAAAATAAATGTTATTTATAATTTTGGAAATTCGAAACAAAATTAGTCGACTCGCCCCTAGACATAAGAAATCTGAATAAAAATGCTGGCAACTTGTGTTTCTTTCGAAGCTTAAAAAATCGTTCACTTTTGATAAACAATATAAGAATCATACCAATTCAACACTTTCTTATGATATAGTACCTCAGCCGTAAAACACCTAGTATGAGCATAATTTTATGAGTATATAAAAACGTGATGCCGTGTCTTTGTTTTTTTAATTTTATTTTGACATTACTCAGTATTAAACCTCATTACCATTTTTTATGGCCAAAGGTGTCGCTAGTACTACACAACGACCTGAAGATGACCTAGGAAGGTCAAAACGTTGTTTTCTCCTTATCAGTTACGGTTCCCCTCGGTGGGCTGAGCAGATAGCCTTTGTGGCTTTGCTAAAAGAAAAACACACACACACCTTATCAGTTAAAGTGTTAATATCTATACCAGCCGTTCTGAGATACATTTTTATTTCAAGTGGGTTTCTCGTCATGATCATTATAATCTCGAATAGACTGAAACTGAGTTAAATGATAACATAGTAGCAAATCAATGATATCTACTTGGACAGACATCAATATTAAAATAATTATAACATAGTAAATCCATCACAACAGGCACTGGCACACAGAGCCCATGACCGTATTCTATTTGACAGTGCCTCAAATCCTCAGTTGGCATCTTGAAATATCACAATGGAAAACCATGATAGATACTTTAATGAAATGCTGAAAATTCCCACAGCTATGGGCTTGAGCCCCGAATCTTTCAAGCAGTTAATGATATCTCTAGATATAGTATGAGATTTATTGAGAGAATTATTTGCTTTTATATTTTTTCAGCATACTGATATATTAATTTTATTATTTACACACTTTCTGTACTATAGTAGTTTTTTGGTTTTTTTTCCTAAACTAAACTCTATTGAAATATCTTGTAATGGCGATGATCAGAGAAGATATTTCATGTTCAAATAAATATACATCATGAGAGAGTGCATATCATGCACCATAAAACACTATGTAACTCTTAGCTGATAGTACAGAAAAAATTTTAATGATGGAAAAATGATCTGTTGGCTTAATTGCAAGACTTGTTGAATATAAGTTTCTCTCTTAAGCAATTTTACTTAAAAATCAAAAGCTAATTTGTATAAGCTTATTTAGTGAAACAAGCACTCGTGAAATTCTAAGCGATAACATTACAAAAAGGTTGAAATAATGTAATTCTTAAACTTAATTCACACCTTTTCTCATATCATTAAGAAGTTTGGAACAGAAGTCCATACTTAGTGATGTCGAGAAAACCCACTTGTAGAGAAATATATATGTAAAACATTTTCTCAACCCAAACAAGCCGTTTTTACATATATAGAAGTCTATACTTTTATCTGAAAAGTAGTTTGTTGTAGAAACAAAACATATATTTAAAAAAACAGGATCAAAATATGTTACTAGATATTTATCTTTACAGGGATAACTTTAAGGTGTTCAAGTGTTCCAACAACAATATTAAATTATTTGATTTTACGGTTATTCGATGAAAACATCAATAAAAGGACCGAGGAGACGCATTTCTTATATTTGGTATTAGTAATAGATTAGGTACAATGAAATATGATCAAAACCACACGAAACGTTTAAAATTCGTTGTATTCCAATAAAAAAGTATTGGAGATTGCACAATTCTATACAGAACAGCGTATTAAGGCGTGCGACTCCTAATCTGAGGGTCGCGGGTTCGCATCCCCGTCGCGCCAAACATACTCGTCCTTTCAGCCGTTGGGGCGTTATAATGTTACGACCAATCTCACTATTCGTTTGTGAAAGAGTAGCCTAAAAATTGGCATTGGGTGGTGATGACTAGCTGCCTCCCTTCTCGTCTTACACTGCTGAATTAGGGACGGCTAGTGCAGATAGCCCTCCTATACGAGTCGAGCGCCTTAACCACCTGGCCATGCTGGGCCGTAAAAGGAGAAAGTATTCTATTTATGTATCACGTCATCCCATAAGTAATGTCCGAACATTTAATACGGAAGGTGCATCATCATTTCTGTCTTTGTAGAAGGCTTTAACGACTAAAATACTTAGTAGGACGTATATAAAAATGTTCAGACAAATAAAATAAAATAATTCAACTCCAATTTTTCAGATCATTAATCATATAAACCCTTATGATGCTGGATGTGTCTGAGGAACACATTAAGCATATAATGCTTTATGAGTTTAAAAAAGGCAACAGTGCAGTAGAAACTACACAAAGCATTCAAGTTGTTTACGGTGCGGAGTCTCTCAATGAAATAAAATGCGAAGGTGGTTTCAAAAGTTCAGATCAGGTGACTACAGCTTAAGCGATGCGTCACGTTTAGGTAGTCCTGTTGAGTTTAATGATGACTTGCTGCCGTCTGCACTTGATGAAGATTGTGCTGTAACAGTTGAAGAACTAGCACAGAAGCTTAATTCAATACATTCAACAGTTCACCATCAACTGCAACAGCTTGGAAAGGTGTCAAAACTTGGAAAATGGGTTCCCCATGACTTGACAGAAGCCATCTTTAGAACAAGAGTGGACATTTGCACTTCTCTACACTTTTGTGAATGTAACTCGTCTTTTCTGGACAGGTTAGTGACTGGAGAAGAAATATGGATATATTATAAAAATGTTAAACGTAGCATACAATGGATCAGAGCAGGTAGACTGCTCAAAATGGATCTCCACCCTAGGAAAGTATTGTTAAGTGTTAGGGATATTGTTGGTGTGACCTACTTTGAATTGCTGTCACTCAATGTAACGATTACATCAGACTTCTATTGTCAACAGTTGAATAGCTTGAATATTGCACCGAAAGAAAAGACGCCTGCTTTGATCAATCGTAAAGGTGTTGTGTTACACCACGATAATGCAAGGCCTCATACAGCAAGGATCACATCTGCAAAGATTGAAGAGCTAGACTGGGACAAACTTCCACATCCTCCTTATTCGCTGGACCTTTCCCCACCTGATTATCACCTATTCCGAAGTTTGCAGAACTATATTGATGGAACAGAGCTTGGAACACATGAAGATGTCCAAACTACCCTCTCTACATTCTTTTCCTCCAAACCCCAAGAATTTTATAGAAGTAGCATTCAGAAGCTTGTGAATCGTTGGCAGGAAGTAATTAATAATAATGGAACACACATTATTGATTAAATAACATTAAAAGCGTTTGAAATCCTTTCTCTTTTTCTGAACCTAAAATCGGACATTGCTAAAGAGATGATCTGATATTAAGATGAAATGTGTGTTCGTTTGCACCCTAACATCTCTGAGCCAATTGGGCCAATCTCAACCAACATTTGCATGTAAATACACTGAACTAAGGGGAATGTTATAAGAGGGTTAAAGTTGAGCTTAACCCTATTTCTATTCTGTTAAACCTGTTGGTTAATTATTCCCAGTCTATTGAGTCAATCTCAAAAAATCGTGACAAGTTGCTACTTTAGATAATGTTAGATATCCTAAATGGATTCAAGATGAAAGTTGTTAGATTATTTCTCAAACAACCATGCTTTTTTATGGTCAACGAGATGTAGGGTGTTCAAGGGTAGGATCACCTCAACATATTTATTTGTTGGTAGAGGGAAAGCAAATTGCAAATGTTTGTTAAACAACTTTGTCATAATTTTAAAATTTTGAGATAAAGCTTATGTTAAACTTATTACGAATATTTTAGTTTGTTCTGAATTTCGCCCAAAGCTTCACCAGGGCTATGTGCGCTAGCCATCTCTAATTTAGGAATGTAAGACTAGAAGAAAGGCAGCTAATCATCACTAACCACCATCAACTCTAGAGCTACTCTTTTACCAACGAATAGTGGAATTGACAGTTACATTGTGTCTATTTTACAACATTGAAAGAGTAATCTTACTCGAAACTTATCTGGTGAGATTAGACTTTTGTGAGGTCCATAGAAATAACAAATAAACGAACAAAAACAACAAACATGGGTGTAATGTTCGGGGAGAACACAAAATCCAGTTAATCCGTCTTCTTAGCCAATCTATCGTCTGAAGAGTATTCCATCTTATTTATCACTTGTGTAAAATTATTTCTGTCGACTTAAGTTGATGAAACCATTTTTTAAGTTGCTTCTTGTGTAGGTGGATTCTGTTATAATATCGTTTAAATTTTCTCTACGTCTCGAAGGATTCTAACTCGTCGAATCACGATAGAAGTTTCACTTTCTCTTTTGCAGTGGCCATTTTGCACGAGACTCACATTCTGCACTTCATGGACATCTAACGCTTATGGATATTTCTTTTTATTGGAGTTACAAAACGTATTTAAACATTATTATTACACATGCAAAAGTTGTATTTTTATGTTAAATGCTTTTCCAGGTATGATTTTTTTCCAAAACTCCTGAACACCCTGTGTATTACACAAAAGGTTATCCTGTCTGTAATGGTTCAAAAGACGTAACATATGATTTCAGCTTATACTTTTCGTTCACCGTCTTCTGCTTTAACTCGGTTTTAGCTTCACTGTTTAAGAAGTCGCAACTTTTATAATTTATTTTATTTTTTAAAAGTCAGCATCTTCTTTGAAATTGTTATAAACAGCCTTACGACTACTATTTCTGTTATATTCCACTTGGCCTGACAAGTCCTAATAAAGGGCAGAAGGCACCGTCGTGAATGACAATGTCAGATATATATATATAATATGATTGACACAGTATTGTTATCATGTTTATTTTCACTCATAATTGTTAATATAGTCTTATTCTGTTGACACTTTATTTTCCACGTAAAGTCCAGACGGCTTAGTATGTCACGTGATAACTAAGTAGACAGATCAAGTGCTATGTCCACTTCCATCGCTATCTCGTTGGGTTCCATTTGTTCAAGTTCAGTAGCCAGGTGTACAAACGTTTTGGCCCGGCATGGCCAGGTGGTTAAAGCACTCGACTCGTAATCCGAGTGTGACGGATTCGAATCCCCGTCACATCGTGGAGGTGTTATAATGTTACGGTCAATCCCACTATACGTTGGTAAAAGAGAAGCCCAAAAGTTGGTAGCGGGTGGTGATGACTAGGTGTCTTCCCTCTAGTCTTACACTGACAAATTAGGGAGGGCTAACTCAGATAACCCTCGTGCAGTTTTGCGCGAAATTCAAAACCAGCCACACAAAACATATCGTTTTCATTTCGCGAATATCTTTCCCTTATATTTGAATGTTAGCGTCATCTGGTGGTAAAGATATATATTGTGGCAACCTTATGCAATATTCTTAGGGTGTCTAATTTTTTTGAGCACGATGAAAATGAAGTTACAATATTTAAAGTTTTAAATGATTTGGAACTACTAATTAAGGAATGTTTTGTGGATAATACATTTTTAATTTATCCTGTTTAATGTTTAATTAGCTATACATTTTGATATATACTATCAAGCACTGTTATTTTCTTCGAAGTTTAATTTTACACATTAACACATTTTGTGTAATACTGGATGTCCGATTTTCATTCTCAATGACTTCATAATAATCTGATTTCTTTGTCTTTTTTACTCGTATAACTCTAAGCTTTGACAATTAGTGTTATCGTTGTGAACAATTAAAATAAAACATATGTCCTTTATGCAGGCGAAATTTCTGCGCATGCTCTACTACTGTGTGCAAGTGATAAGCTTCCTCAACCGGATATGTTGCATAAAGAACTGCCTCGTGCCACCTGGTGGTTTAAAACTCTCTTCCATAGCTAACCGAGTTAAAGAGCTTCATTGAGAAGAGGTAAATAGTTTTATATTTGTACTAACAACCAAAACCTTGTACGAAATTATCAAATTTCTGTAACCTAATTAATTAATTAACTTAATAAAAGGTTCAGGAATGTTTTTTTTTTCTCTATTAATTTGTTTGTTTGCTGTTAGCCGCAAACTTTCATAACTGAATCCGTGCTGTTCCCAGTGCAGGTATCAACCACAAAAATTATAAATATTCATGTTTGCGGCTGACCTACGGAGGGTAGTATAATTTTTTTTTTTAAGTTGTGAATCAGTAGATAATATGTTAGTAAACTCGGAGGGCGGTTTTAAGTCGTGTAGATATAATACAGTGCCTATTTTGATCTGTGCTTTGAAGGGTTCTGAGAGAGGACTTCGGCAATTTTTTTATAAGGTTTTTTCGTTTTGGGCTATCTGTGCTCTGCCCACCACGGGTATCGAAACCCGGTTTTTAGCGTTGTAAGTCCGCAGACATGCCGTTGAGCCACTGGGGGGGCTTTTTTTATAAGGTATTTTAATGAACTTATAAAAAGCTTTTCTATAAAACTACATAAACACTTTTAAGTAACATTTAAATTGATCCAACATTTTTGTACTGATAATGTAGTTTTTAAAGGTAGAAGTTTATTCTAATCTCTTAATAAATTCGGTGACTGAAGTTGAGAGTTTTTACATATAGGATTTTCTACGAAATCAGTTTACTTTCGTAACTTGTTTGTTTGTTTGAATTTCGCAGAAAGCTACTCGAGGGCTATCCGTGCTAGCCGTCCCTAATTTAGTAGTGTAAGACTAGAGGGAAGGCAGCTAGTCATCACCACCCACCGCCAACTCTTGGGCTACTCTTTTACCAACGAATAGTGGGATTGACCGTCACATTATAACGCCCCCACGGCTGAAAGGGCGAGCATGTTTGGCGCGACGGGGATGCGAACCCGCGACCCTCAGATTAGGAGTCGCACGCCTTAACACGCTTGGCCATACCGGACCCTACTTTCGTAACACGTCAAATGTTTTACTTAAATGTGTTTCGTGTGAAGTTTCACAGGTTTATTATCTATGGAAAATTTCGAGAGTTACATCGTGCGTCTGTTAAGTTTATAATTATTTTGTTTGCTTGTTTTTCACTAAGCGTAAGGTTTCGTAATGGTCTAATTTTGTTTCGTCCACCACCGGCACCGACACACAACGTGAAAAGCCTCCAGTCTTACTGTTGAGTCATCGTGAGCGCTTGTTGTTCTTCTGTAGAAAACTTTATAAGAAATCAAATATAAAATTATTCACGACAGCTAAATTTTGTAAGAAGTCATTGTTGTGAGTTTTATTTGAATTTCGCACAAAGCTACACGAGGGATATTTGCGTTAGCCGTCCCTAATTTAGCAGTGTGAGACTAGAGAGAAGGCACCTAGTCATCACCACCCACCGCCAAGTTTTGGGCTGCTCTTTTACCAACGAATAGTGGGATTGACCGTACCATTATAACGTCTCACAGCTGAAAGGGCGAGCATATTTGGTATAATGGGGACTCGAACCCGCGATCCTCAGATTACGAGTCGAATGTCTTAACCACCTAGTCATGCCGGGCCCCAATGTTGTTGGAGTGTGTTTTTTTCTTATAACAAAGCCACAAAGCGCTATCTGCTCAGCCCACCGAGGGGAATCGAACCCCTGATTTTAGCGTTGTAAATCCGGAGACATACCGCTGTACTAGCGGGGGGCGCCAATGTTGTTGGAATCACTTGAAGTTGTGAACTACAACAATATTAGAAATACCGTTGAAATAAACGCAACAATATAAACATTTTTTTCATAGATTTAAAATGGACTTTTAAATATTTAAACACACTCGTGGTGGCTCCCCCAGCAGTTAATCTATGGGTATATAAAGCTATAAACCCAATTTCGATACCCGTGGAGGTACAGCATAGATAGCTCATTCCGTAACTTCGAACTTAACAGCAAACAAAAAAAACTATGGTGGATCATAAGTTCTGTCCCTGCGACAGGCGCAGCGCAGATAGCCCGTTTTCACTGTTTTGTGCTAAAGCGAATAAAACCGAGAGCAAAAGCATTTATGTTTAAATAAATGTATCATATGACTAAGAATGACTGTTTGTTCATTGTTCTGGACATTGTATGTGCCACTAATGGTATATACATGTAAACGTTCTTGCGGAATTAATATAATTCATTGAAATATTGAATATATTATTTCATACGATTATTTAAAATTAAGATAAGATTTTTTCTGTATTATTAGCGCAAAGTGTGAGCTATTCATGTATTATTTTTTAGGCCAAATATTAGGATGACAGCGTTAATCCCCATATTAACCACGGTGACCTTGTATCTTGGAGCGACTTTTAACCTGTTAAAATATGAAAAATCTGCCATAGACGTCTTCAATTTAAGCAGTCTTAGGGACAAGGTCTTGGTAAGCCCAAATTATTGCGATATGGTTTCTGGACTAAGTGTGTTTAAACTCCTAAACTTGCTACATCAAGGACTAATGTAGGTATTAGGTAATATATGCCACGGTGAAAGACCATCTACCTATCTTAGGTAGAGTTGTTTCATTTTGATTTGTACACAATTCCCAGAATCAGACAAATAGATAAATATAGCTCAGTATTTTACGATAAGTGAATGATATATGTGATTGTGTCATTATGACATATTAGCTGAGAATATATCCTTTAAGGAAACAAAAATTGTATGAAGGACAATATTGAATAATGTTTCCCTTCATTCTTTCTTTTGTTATTAAACCCCTAATGGCCTCGTTAGATTGGTATACTTTGTTTTGTGAAAGATAATAAATGACTCTTTTAAAGGATTGAATGCTCGTGTACATAAATTAAAAGCTCAAAGTATATTAAAAACTGGAAACGTTTTTAAGGACATTTTATGCCTTTATTGGGGAAAAAAAGTCCTAAAATAAAATATTCCATGTACACCTTCAGATGGTTTGTAGTTATCACACCAAAAACTATGGTAATCAAGGCAGTTAATTGTGGATAATGAATGCTAAGACATATACAAAGTGGATCATCTTTACGGTAAGATTACTTAATATGTAGTAATACTACGTTAAAAATATATACAAATATATCATAACTGAAAGACTGTTGCTTAGGATTTGAGAGGATATAATCTTGGTGCAGGGTAACGTACATGCTCCAAGTTAAAGATAGTTTAATTTACCAAGAACCAAAAGCTAGGCCTGAAATACGATGTTTGTATTGTTATTACGAGAATAATACTTTATGAAATTGATGCTACGAAATGTGTACTGTGATAAACAAAACATTTATGTTGTTTTTGAAAAGTGACGTTGGCGACCAAATATTAATTTTGTTTTTATTGTTTTCTTTAGACTATTGACCGAAGTTTCACAAGGTCCCAGTATCGTTTAATCGAAACATCTTCAGAAGCTCGAGATTTCTTGGACGTCTCAGGGGACCTGTCTCTTCGTGTAAAGAGCGGCTCAGTGGAGTTTAGCGGGGCCGGATCGTATTTGAAAGACAGCGAAAGTGGAGAGAACTTCGTCGAAATGCTCGTAAAAGTCGAGCACGAAACAGTAACCAAAAGACGAATTCATTGAAACCTTAGACGTAGTATATATTCAGTGTTTGTTTTTGTATGTAAAGCAGCATTGGGCCATCTGCTGTTTCCACCGCAGGGAACAAATCTAAAGGGAGAAGGTTAGGGCGCTCGGTTCACGATCTGAGCGCAGTGGTTGTAATCCCCATCTCACCAAACGTGTTCGTCATTTCAACCGTGGGGTCGTGATAATGTGACTATCAATCACACTATTCACTGATAAAAGAGTAACCCAACAGTTGGAGGTGGGTGGTGATGACTAGCTGCCTTCTCTGTAGTCTTACACTGCTAAAGTAGGGATGGCTAGCGTAAATAGCCCTCGTGTAGCTTTGCGTGAAATAAAAAAAATCAAACAAACCTTTATGTATAAAACGTATATATATATATATCTTCTTTTTTTTTACAAATGCAAGTTGTATTTTATTTACAGTTGAAATACTAAACAAATAAAGTTTATATAAGAGGTTTGAGCAAATATTATTAAAACAGTTTTGAGTGCGCAAAAGCAGTAGCTACTGTGACAACCTCAGCCGATATAAAGTCTCGGCAGAACTGAATGTATAAACATATTAGTTACTATTTAGCGTTACGTAGGTAGCATGGCGATGCGAAAAATTCATCATTCTCTGAAAGGCTGTGCAACAGCTAAGTATTTATACATTCACATTGAAAACTTTGATCTTAAAAGGGAGATGCTCCTCTTAATTAATTAATTAATGATATTGCAGAACAAATGAATATGAATTAACTTGGGTCACATCCAGAAAAGATCTGCATCAAGTCGTATGTCAGTCATCGTAAGCGAAGTGTCGCATTTTGAAACAGGCGATATTCTACGAACATAAAGTACAGAGACAAAAGCCATCCACAGCATTCAATATAGTAAGACCAATAGGATATGAACTCGTCAAGATAAGATTGCTAGTCATATCTCCCGTTCAACTGTTTCACATCTCAAGCAGATGGAGAATGAATGAAACGGGTGTTTACGTAATTCTATATAAAGACACCAGTCAAGCTGACCTATACAGCGCCTTTAGATTCCTGTGCGATCGGAATGTTGAAAATGGTGCTGGAAAATCTTCGTCCTCGTACACTAGTTATATTGCAGGAAGGGGCCCGGCGTGGCCAGGTGGTTAGGGCGCTCGACTCGTAATCTGAGGGTCGCGGGATCGAATGCCCGTTGCATCAAACATATTCGCTTTTTCAGCCATGGAGCGTTATAATGTGACGGTCAATCCCACTATTCGTTGGTAAAAAAGTAGCCCAAGAGTTGGCGGTGGGTGGTGATGACTAGCTGTCTTCCCTCTTGTCTTAAACTGCTAAATTAGGGACGGTTAGCGCAGATAGCCCTTGTGTAGCTTTATGCGAAATTCAAAATAAATCAAACCAAATTGTAAGAAAGAATGATGAGCTTTGGACGTGATAAACTTTTTACAGAGCATTTTGCAATGGAACCTATATTGTATGGCTATTGTTAAGATACATGGTAGTCAGTTGGAGTATGAAAGAAAGTGGCCTGTGGCGTATTTAGGTAGGGGCTAGAGGGGGCTAAGCCCCAGGGCCCATGGTCTTAATGGGAGCCCACTGATAATCTTATTCTATGTAAATTTACATGGGATGTAGAGCTCACAAAAATGATTAGCCCCTGGGCCCCACACAATCTTAAATCCGCCACTGAACGTGTCGAGGCTAAACATGGTTTTAATATGATGCACTTAACCTCTGTAGTACTGAACAAGTTATTTATGTTACTCTTACAAACACTAAAGTTTTATTCTGCAGTGGTAACCTTCAAACATGTGGTAATATGAAGCGTGAACCAGTAGCTGTGAATACAAGCTTGGTGATTTCTTGTAAGAAAAAAACAACAACAAAACATTTATTCTCTAAAGTAACTGCATTATTTGTCTCTAGTAATTGTACACGGAATTTTCTGCACGTTAAAATACTTCTATTTGCGAGCTTTCGGTATTCTTACCGGAACCTGAACAAGGCAACAATGTATCGACCGAATACTGTTGCCCGATGAAGGCTCGGGTGAAAGGATCGAAAGCTCGCAACTAGTATTTTAACGTGTAGTAAAGTCCGTGTATAATTCTACGTATTAGTTTACCTTCGTTATGAATCTTAAAAAACAAAACAAACAATGTTGCTTTTAAATATCGCGCAAAGCTACACGAGGGCTATCTGCGCTAGCCGTCCCTAATTTAGCAATGTAAGACTAAAGGGAAGGCAGTTAGTCATCACCACCCACCGCCAACTGTTGGGCTACTCTTTTACCAACGAGTAGTAGGATTGACTGTCACATTATAACGCCCCCCACGGCTGAAAGGGTGAACATGTTTAGTGAGACCGGGATTCGAATCCGCGACCCTCAGATTACGAGCCGAACTCCGGGCCAAAAACAAACATTACTTTTCCCGTACTTCGTGAAACGTACTAGAAAATTACACACTGCTGTTCGTATGTGCTGGTGTTTGCCTACTCATTGTTAATAACAATAGTATAATAAATTAGCTGTGTTCGCTACTGAGTTCAGTTGTAGTTCTGATCCATGCATGGAGCCTACTTCAATCAAAAAATTAATGATAATACGTGTGACAAAGATATGATGAATTTGCTCTTCAGTTGGTATGGTATATCTTTGGCAAGACCAAGAGTAGATTCGGCGTGAATTATATGCGCACGAAAAATACTAAAATAATGTTTTAAAAATGTATAGGTTGAACTTTGCAGCATTATTTTCAAAACGTTATTTTGATAGGTGACGGAGACAATTCCATCTGATATACAACACTTGAGCGGATGGCAGGAAAGGCCCAAGGACCAAGTTGGCACTCATTATGTCCGAAGTCTCGTGTATGGAGGAGAACTGGTGGCTTGGGTTCGATTTAAAGCCTCTAATCGAACTGAAAAAGAAAAGATTAAAGCAGTTGTGGCAGCGAATCTGAAATTTAGTGGCAACTTGGATTTGGACGCAAAAGGTGGGCACAGAAGTCGCAAGCCTTTGTTCACATATACATATCTAAATAAACAGTTTTTACTGTCCAGTTGTTGTAATACAATATGAACTATTAAAGCTTGAAAAATGGACAAAAATGAAAGAAACTAGACGGTTTTTAGGGCCTTAGAGTAACGATGTACGACATTATTGACTCAAGTTAGGTGAAGATATAATGCATTACTAAATCAGGTTAGGCAATGAAGTTCTACATTATTGTGTCAAATTAGGTAAGTAATGTATTACATTATTGTTTAAGGTTGGGTGACGATGTTCTACATTATTGTGTAATATTTGATGATGGTGTATTACACTGTTAGTTTTGTTTTTATTAACAGCTTCCGATCAAAACTGCAGCGTAAAGAATGCACTGTACAGTTTAAGCTGAGGATAAACCTTAACGCTAAAAAAATACGTCTTAAAACTTTCTGGTTGTATTAAGAATGGATACAAGTAAGAACACCAAATTGGTACTGGTCATTCAACATGATTTAGTTAATAAAGGAAATGTACATGTACTTAAAAACCCACCAGTAGCACAGGGAAGTACGACGCTAGAAACTGGGATTCGATACCTGCGGTGGGCAGAGACTAGATGGTTCATTCTCTAGCTTTGTGCTTAACTTCAAACAAAACAGAACGAATGTACTTATAAACTTGCAATGGAAATTTTGTCAACAAAAAGTCCATGCATTTCAAAATTTTCAATTTTTGTCAGATTTTGTGTCTGGATGAGTTTATTCTCTTGAACTGGACTTTTTTCTTTCCGCTCTTTGAATTTCTGTACACTTGAAACATGGACTTTACAAAGAGACTAGCCAAATATGCTTTTAGCCGTGGGGGCATTATAATGTGACGATCAATCCCACTATTCGTTGGCAAAAGAAGACAAAGTAAACAAAGAGACTGGAACAGAGAAACAAACTTTCATACTGGTATAGCACACAGTACATGTACAATATTTTTTGTTTTCTAAAAGGTTTCTAAACTACCATAGTATTAATCAGTTTATATAAAGAACTGAATTTAACACATTGGTGATCGATTCTTATTTTGGTATTAGTAGTTGATGTGTTTTGAATTTGTCGCAAAGCTACACGACGGCTATCTGCGCTAGTCGTCCATAGTTTAACAGTGTAAGACTAGAAGGAGGGCATCTAGTTATCACGACCATCGCCAACGTTTTTACTATTTTGCCGATGAATAGTGGGATTGACCGTTACGTTATAACGCTCTCATGATTGAAAGGGCTGCAAATTTAATGGGACGGAGATTCAAACCTATGACCATCAAATTACGAGTCGAGCACTCTAACACCGGACCATGCCGGCCTTATTGATAGTTTAAAACATAATAACCTGCAAAGTAAACAGTATAGAGACAGGTTGCTCCACAAATAACAATTTGCTCATTGTTTCTCTAGATGAATGCTATTGCAACAGCTGCCTGCAAATGAAACTGCAAACATAACACGATAATAGAAGTACATGAAAACAGAGATTCGAAAATGAGTTTTATAGTCTTGGAGAAAGTTCAAGAGTGGGGTAAGCTTTACTGGTGTTGTCCACTTCTGAAGAGGTACAGGGGTCAAATTTTAAACTGTCAGTACAGGTCATTCATCACATCAAACTAGTCAGTGCTAACATTATATGCCAAGCAAAACGGTAGTTTTGTAGCGAAAACTAATTTGCCTGTTTCAGAGCAAAGCCACACTGGGCTGTCTGCCACGTCCACCGCAGGGAATTGAACACTGAACTTTTGCGTTGTAGATTTATTGATGCTCTACCACCACCACCATCATCATCATCATATGCCGCCTTCATCAGGAAGGTTGGCTGTCACAATCCTTGATTTCTGTCTGTTCGGTGATTTTCTCACCATGTCCTCATATTTTACTATCTCAGTCCACTCTTTAATATTTGTTATCCACTCTGTTCTTGGTTTTACCCTATATATCCCTTCTATTTGACCCACTAGTAGGACTAGTTGGATTTCGTCTAAGGATGGCGGCTATCTAGAGGTTCAAATTTGGTGAGGTCCTACTATCATTCAAGGTAACTGACCGTCAGTCCTTTTCCTTTACCCATCCTACTGTCGCGCCATCTAACATTCAGGTTCCTCCGCTTCTTCTGCCGTTCCAGTCTTTACGTTTTGACAAGGTGACGTCCTCTGTACACGACAACTCAGTCCAGAACTGTCTGTCTCTCACTTAGTTTAACACACCAGTCAAAGCGAGGTCTAGACCCCCTCCCCCAGTGGCACAGCGGCATTTAATAACAAACAACAATATCCCTTACTCCCAGTATTATGCCCCCCAGTGGCTCAGCGGTATGTCTGCGGACTTACAACGCTAAAATCCGGGTTTCGATACCCGTGTCGGGCAGAGCACAGATAGCCTATTGCGTAGCTTTGTGCTTAATTAAAAAACAAAACAACGACAATCCAGTATTATACATCTCTATAAGACGGTTGAAAAAACAGTTCACGTGAAGCTCACATGAAAATTTCAAATTTTCAGCACTTCCAGTTTTCGTCCAGCGATAAAAAACACACACATTACTGTAAGTTTTATTGTTCTATTCCATAACTATAAATTATAAAACATTTCAATGTGCATCATCTTCATGGTTAGATTCAAAATACGTTTAAAATCAGCTTTAAAATGGCAGTTAAAATAACCCTTATTTCTCCATTATTCGCTGCTAAGGGAAACAACCTCCAAATCCTAAGCATACCAAATGCATAATCGAAGGTTGTGCTAAGTGCTTACAAGATGAGCACCTAGCGCTGTTTTTCTGTGTTTACCAACCGCTTGCTTTTCATTATATATCTGTGTGAAAGTGTTATTTGGAACCACCTGAAAGTACTACAGTGTAAACTGGATACAGCAAGCGTTTTATTGGTTCCGATCGCTCAAAGTAAACGGTATAGTTTACAACGGTAACCCCGAACTTCTGGTAATCTCCAGCCTGTAATCCTTGTGTAATTCGTCAATCGGTTTACGGTAAAACTGAACTGATGCATACGTGAACGACATACATACCAGCGAATACTACGCTTATTCCGTGTGCACATATTTTGTTTTTCATGTATTTTTATGTACAAAAGTGTGTATTTATCCGGAAATGTACCTCCCCAGGTAACACACTCCCTAATCACATGTCACCTATTTAGTAATGTGTGCAGTATAAGAAATGTCTCGATGTGTGTATTACCTCTTTGTGTGAGGTGTTTTTTTTTTTTAAATGTCAGGTTAGACAATACTGATTACAGTGTCTTGGCTTTTTATGTACAAAAGTGTGTATTTATCCGGAAATGCACCTCCCCAGGTAACACACTCCCTAATCACATGTCACCTATTTAGTAATATGTGCAGTATAAGAAATGTCTCGATGTGTGTATTACCTCTTTGTGTGAGGTTTTTTTTTTAAATATCAGGTTAGACAATATTGATTACAGTGTGTTGGCTGACGTAACGCAAAAATACCTGAAATCTATTCAAAAGCACTTGAGGGATAAAGAAAGCCAAAATTCTACTTCAGCTCAATCTGTAGGTGATGCTTCATATATACAGCAAAATGAATGAGTTAGGTATAACTGACATGGTACAATTTTATTCATGTGAAGTAAAACTGTTTGGTTACTAATTTACTCCAAAATCATTAGAGTTACACTGAACAAGATATGATTTTGGAGCTCCAAAATTTCGCGTCCTCTAATTCAGTTCATAATACTACTATTATATCAGCAACGATTGGAATCTACTCTTCAAATTTTATTAATATATGCATATGAAATAATGGGAATAAATAATGTCAACTTTAAAGAAAACTTTGATTTGTACCTAAAAATAAACAACTAACAATTCTGTTTGCTCATAGTGACATCTGATAAAGCATTCTGTAATGAAACATAATTTTCTATTTGCTCATCAGGGCAATTTGAGAAAATTCAAGAAGAACTCCAAGAGAGCTATCGCGTAGAAATCGATGTGTCTGCCACAGTGCCTCCTAGGAGTCCACCTCAGACTCCACAGGAACTGATTGATTTGGTTCAAGAATATCCAATCTTGGTGAAGCAGATCAACCAAGGAAAGGGTAACCCTCTTCGAGCTGAGCTTGTTCCTTTAGTGATGCTGGATTCTAATTACAAGTTTAATTACATCGTTAACAGGTGAAAAGCTTATTTACAACTTAATCTCGATTGTTTTATAAATTCTATTCATGTGATTTTGAGCAACAACAACGATATGTTACTGTAAAAATCTAAAACTACATCCAGATGGTTTAACATGGATAATATACAAAAGAACAGAACGAGTTTTTTACCTTTTTAAATCACCAACAGAGCTGGAAAAGTTTCTTTCTGCGCTTTCTGAACGTCGTTAAGTACGACTAATATCTACAATACGTTGAAAGTGATTCGAAAAAGCATTTATAAAAAAAAAATGTTTAAAAAGTGACGTATTGGCACATTGAGATGACGTCATTGATTTATGACGGTGCCTTTAAAGATGTGGAATTTATTCTGTTTAAAAAAGCATTAATGTAAATTGTATTTTAGTGTATACAAACACATTTTGTAAACTGTGATAACTGGAGCGATTAGACAATTTGCGATCTTTTCACGACAACAAACCCAGTTACCCTGCACTTGGTATTCTTTTATATAACGATAATTTATCCATAAATCACATCTTACACGTACAAAATGGCCGGGCTAGAATAAAGATGTCAGCCGCATTTAGATACGATGTCAAAAAATACATACAAATAAGTTAGACGAGAAAGGTAAACCCTGTAAAAATGTGTTCTAAAAGCAGATAAGTGGCTTTTATTCATAATAAATGTAAGGTAATGCATGTGAGGTGTCACAATTTGAGTATAATTTTGATGGGAATAACCTTAACAGCGAAATGGAAGAAAAATATTTTGTTGTTTTTATTGATTAGTCTTTTAAACCTTCCTAGAAATGTGCTGTTGCTAGTGGCAAGGTAAATTTTGGTTTGTTCGTTTTTGAATTTCTCGCAAAACTACACGAAGAATATGTGCACTTGTGGTCCCTAAATTTGCAAGGTAATACGTCCCCACGGCTGAAAGGGCTAGTATGTTTGATGTGAAGGGAATTCGAACCCGCGACTTTCAGATCGCGAGTCGAGTGCCTTAACCACCTGGCCACGTCGGGCCTATTTTAGTTTGCATATAGAGAACAATTTAATACAAATCTCAAGAGGTTATAATGTTAGTGTATAGAGATCACTGATTAAGCCACATTTGAACTATTGCCTTCAGTCCTGGGTTCCTTATCTCAGAAGGAACATTAAATTATTGGAAAGGATTCTAAGGAGGACGCTACCTGGGATGGAAAGTTTGTGTATGAGGATATGTTAAGATCTCTGAACTTGTTTTCTCTTGAGAAACGAAAAGTAAGAGACGATCTGGTTGACGTGTTTGAGATTGTCAATGGAATGAATAGTGTTAATGCATCATATGTGTTTTTATTTAATGGTGGGAATGGTAAGGCTAAGAAATACAAATATAAATTTTGGCAGGGTAGGAGTCATCTTCAGTTAAGACAACTTTATTTTTCTAACAGAATGGTTGGCCTTTGTCTTCGGGTGTGACTGATGCAGTTAATTTAAAGGAAAGTTTGAAAAATATCTCAATGATAAGGATTAGCTTTTAAGTATTTTTTATGACTTAGTTTTATTTAGTGGATATAACAGTCCAAATGAAGATGAAAGGCTCAATGTTGTCTTTTAATGTTATTTTAAGTTAAAGGAGAAAAACTGGAGAAACCTGGCCCAGCTTGGTATATTCATGTTGCTACAAATCCTAGTTGTGATAAATGTGACAAATTTTGTTCTTTTTACTTTTAACCTATTTAAATAGCTTACATCTTTAGTTTACTTTTTCTAATATCACATATTTGTACGGCTTATCAATTTATTGTAATCTGGTTATTTTAGTACCAGTAAAATGTCGGTTAGGCACCACTTTTTTTTGTTTATTATTTTAACATAAAATTCCATCCAAGCCTGAATTCGACATTTGGCTTTTATGGATGACCATCAACAAACTATTATTGTTTTAGACTGCTGTGTTGTCCTCTCATTTTAGTTATTCTTCCTGTTCCCAAGACTGCTGAGTTATAAGATTTGTTTCATTAGCTGTGGAAAGAAACTTCCATTAAAATATTCAGAAACGTATTCACAAAAAAAGTAGCACTAATGTACGTATTTAAATTGTCTAAACCTAACTTTAATATCTACTAGCGGAAGTTGGTTCAGGTCCTCCTTTGTTTACTGCATGGTTTGTCTCTTGAACAACGATAAGAAAAACAAATATTTTACCCCTTTGTGACTGCAGATTTCTTTTAACCTCGATACGAAGCTTCTAAAGAGATGTAATAGTGTTTAGATCTGTTCAGAAACATAAGATTAGAGGCATTCCAGCATTTGATGCAGTTTTGGCAATACCTCAGATTGACTAGAAATTCGGTCCCGTCATATAAAGGCACGTCTATGTCATCCATTAGTCTGATATAGTTTGAGTCATTATTGTCCCACTAGGTACACTTCCTGTAATGGTCCAAATAACCATCGTTTTCTTGAATTTCTCCCGCATACTTTAACGTAGAAAAAATAACATATTAGAAACGATGCGAGTTAAAAACAGTTAAAATTCTCTGAGTTAAAGAAGGTAAAATATAAAAACGTAGTTGTAATAAACAGAAATTTTAATCATATTACGTCCTGCTATCATTACTTTGTAAACCAAAGAAATATTTTTTTAAAAATAATTTTTATTTTGAGTTACTTTATCGTAATCAATTTTTAGACAAGTCTTACTTCCCTAAATTTCTGTAAAGTTTTTCTATTTCTCTATCTATCGTAGAATTTAAGTTTTCTGTACTGATACAATAGTTCGAAAAGTGTCTGGTGATTTAAATGTGATGTCTTGTCGATGATGACGTCCTTTTGCAAAGTTGAAAATAATTCATCATATTAAGTATAAATCTTAAACTTCGACTTTTCAGCGCTGTTTACGGAATGCTTGAAGAAGTAGAAAGAAAATTTGACGATATTCGTATCAGCAAGACTGCATTTCTTAAATGGAACTACAATAGACCGACAGATGCTACTGAGGAAAAAGAGAAGATGGTAGGGAAACAGCAACTTTTTCTGTGTCTAGAAAGAGGTTCTATATATAACGGTTTTGTATATTTTGTGTTCAAACAACGGATCTAGTTGTGACCTTTCAAAATGTTTTCGTAATTAAAGAGCGCAGATCGGAGTATGTGACCAAAAATTCAAAGACAATGTTAGCATTTCTGGTTCGTTAAACTTTTAACCAATGAATCTAGCCAACATGGAAATTATTATTTAAAACAACACGTTTCTGTAATATAATTGTTTGTTTGTTTTTGAATTTCGCGCAAAGCTACACAAGCACTATCTGTGCTAGCCGTCCCTAATTTAGCAGTGTAAGACTAGAGGGAAGGCAGTTAGTCATCATCACCCATCGCCAACTCTTGGGCTACTCTTTTACCATTGAATAGTGGGGTTGATCGTCACATTATAACACCATTACTGCTAAAAGGGCGAGCATGTTTGGTGTGACGGGGGGATTCGAACTTGTGATCCTCAGAGTATGAATCGAGCGCCTTGACCACTTGACCATGCCGGGCTCTGTAATATAAACCCGCGTTTGTTCTCTCGCGTATTTTAGACTTTGAAAAATATAGCGCAAGAAAACACATTCTATTTTGACTTATACAAAATAAGCGAGAAAAAATAGAGAAACATACAATTAAGTTTCTTTTCTCGCTTTCAGATGTCAAATATTATGTGATAAACAAGTGTTGGATGTGGCCTAGTGGTGGTTAGAGTATCCGGACTGTGAATCCGACGATTTGTGATTCGTGACCAGTTGTCGTAAAAACATGTTCTGCATTTCGAAGATGTGGTTTTGCTATAAACGTGCTCGTCAAGTCATACCATACTATCAAACAAAAGTAGACTAAATGTTAGCAGTATGTAACGTCGCTTTGTTATTGTTTAATCTATCAATGCAAAAGCAGGAACAGCTATGCGCAGATGTAGCTCTGTGCGAAATATATTAAAGTAAACATAGCGCATATAATGTAAGCAGGATTATTCTTTTATGGTTGATAAAAAAATACCTTACGAGTCCTGCATCACGAGTTAGGTTTCTTAAAGTTGATTGCTGGAATATATAATTTAAAATTCCAACCAGATCGACACTTGCGTGTTTGATCTGCTGAATGACCGGCTGAAACATTCTCGAGGAGTCCACGTTTTTTTAGAATTTTAAACAACTGGTTGGAGGGAGGGCAGCCAGCTAGCAGTACCTGTATGCTTTATCTTGCCCTCTAAACCGAAAAACGTGAATAATTTTCTGTTTTATGAAAAATACACAGGGCTGAAAATGGGGAGCCGTATTCAGTGGCACATTTATGGTTTGATTCCCCAATTACTAGGTTGATATGGTTGTTTTCCAGTATAAACCACTGGCACGTTTATTGTATATTTTATTAATAACTGAAGTTTTGTTAATAAATAGCTTACTTAAAATAAATACAGATAAAAAATTTCAAAACATGTATTTAATTGTTTGTTTGGAATTATTATTCACAAAGCTTCACAATAGGCTGTCTCTACTCTACTCAACACGGGTATGCCCGCAGACATACAGCTGTGCCATTAGGGGGACCTTTACTTAATTTATCACCAGCTGTATATACATATACATAAAACTATTATAACAATAAATTTTAAAGCCATAAACCAAACAAATTAAAATTAATTACTATAACCAGCTTGCTCCGCTAAATTATAGTTTCAGTTTAATATGGCACTAGTTAAGGCTATTATACTTAACTTCGTAAAGCTTAATCAATGCAGTGGATTGTTTGTTTGCTTTTGAATTTCGCGCAAAGCTATACGAGGGCTACCTGCGTTAACCATAACCGTCCCTAAATTAGGAGTGTAAGACTAGAGGGAAGGCAGCTAGCTAGTCATCACCACCCACCGCCAACTCTTGGGCTGTTCTTTTACCAACAAATTGTGGGATTGACATTATAGTGCCTTCATGGCTGAAAGGACTCACATGTTTGGTGTCATGGGCGATTCGAACCCGCGACCCTCAGATTACGACTCCAGTGCTTTAACCACCTGGCCATGCTGGGCCTCAGTGCAATGGAAGGTGCAACATAGTAATTAACCTTAATGTGTTTTGTTTATGGCTTAAAATTGATGGTTATAATATAATTAATCAAAGGTTGGGATTTACTGTTTCTAACGGAGTCCTTTCTCATGATTTTGTTTACTTATTTAACTTCATTTAAATGTAATTATTTAATTGCACTATACATCAAACTACATATTTGGCCCGTCACATTGTAGGAAATACGTTTTAATTGAGATTCATAAGTTTCAGCAGAGAGTTTCATAGAAAATACTGTAGAGATATAGTTGAAACTCATTTTGTATTTGCTAATTAGGTTAACGAGTATTATGAAGAGCTCGAGAATGCTGACGTTATTTTTCGGTCAACAATAGAAAACCTGGACACATCTTCTAAAGGAAATTTGACCCAGTTCAATAAGGCTTTTTCTGTGTATGGGGCAGGACCTTCGAACACTCCAAATAAGTACATACGTAACCTGTGGAAATTAAGACATGAAGTTGTATGTAAATATATTGCTTCCTTATGGTCATCTTTCTTTGAAAATCTAAATATTGAGCTCTCACATATACAGATTAAAAACATGACATATTAATTACTTTTTATAATATAAATTGATAGATGGCGTAACTCAATAAAATATTCATTTTCATAAAGTGATGCATGCGCGCAGTATATCTTTAATTATACTGGTAATACCTAAAGAAACGCTAATAAAGCTAATTTCAAATTATTTTGATCATAGAGTGAAATGAAAACAAGATAATATTTATTTGCAATAACAAGATTGTTTTCGATATATTGCTTAATCAGGTTATTTCTCTGTTCTGGCATTCTGACGTAATGACTCGTGAAATAAATTATAAAACCAATTTAAATTATTCTTAATCAAATCATTCATTAATTGGATGTCAGCCGTATGTAAATGTGGTATCGAAAAAATAAATGAAAATACAAATTAGACAAACAATAAAGACGTATTATAAAAGCAGATAAGTGGTTTTTATTCATAATAGAAATGTCACAATTTGAGTATAGTTTTGGTGGGAATAACCTTAACAGTGTTAGGGAAAAAAGTTGTTGTTGTCGATTAGTCATTTAAGCTCGGACGATGTGCTGTTGCTTGTGGCAAGGTAAATTTTAATATCTAGCGAAATATTTAATACAAATCGAGGGTTTTATGTAAACTTTAAATAATAGCAACTCTAAAGTAATTTAATCGCATTTTTTTCTTTTAAAATTCTCAAAAAAGGAATAATGTTGGAAAGGCATATGTATTGTATTAAATAAAATATAGTTACGAATATTGTGCTAGGAAGTAAATGAAGCTTCACCGAGATAATTGTGTTAACCCTACTTTGGGAACCACTGGCTTGAATAATTGTCAGAATGAAAAAATAAAAAAGAAAACGCAAATGAAATCTAGGGTCGTATTTTTTCTTAGTTTATTAATAATATAATAATTTAGTATTTGTAATGAAATTGATGTTAAACTTTAAGGGTTCCATGTTATGAACTGTGGAAAGTGAGTTGCATATTAAAGCTTTTCTATTTTATACACATTTGTAACCGTAAATCCAATAACATTAAGTGGTAAATTTTTAACTTCGTATTTTTGTTTCATTTAAAGAACTGAATACTTTAAAAAAATTAAGAACTGCTTGAGTGCAATGATACTTATTGTCTGTATCATTTTATTTCAGACTGAAGAAGAATATGGTAAGTATACCTGTTCGACCCAACTTTTAAGAACGTTAACGTTTATGTACATTACTGTTGTAACGACGGCAAGCGCATATAGGCCTCGTGAAGCTTTGCATGAAATTCAAACCTAACCAAAACATTACTGTTGAATCGGAAACAATAAACTGACATTAGCTTTTACAAAATACGAAATTAACGCAGTATGTCTTTAACCTTTTTCAGTCGTGATATTATTTATGAATTCGAACATAGCTGTACTTTCTTGTGCACTGCATACATGTAAGTGAAATACCGATAACATGTCCAAGCAAAGTAATAGAAATTTCCTAGAATATAATATCCAGTGTTTTGCCATTTTGAAAGAAACTGGGTATGTGTTGACCTTGCGGTACAGCTCTGTGTTCTGAATCTGGCAAGGTGAGTTTGAATTCTTGCAGTATGGAAAAAAAAAATCACCACTTTTAGTTGCGAGTGGGTTATAAGTGTGACAATCAATCTCTTAATGTCTATGGTGAGTCGCAGGATATTAACTGGTTGCTTTTTCTCCAGTCAGAGTTTGGTATGGTATGTGCTTAAGGCGCTGAATTTGTAATCTGCGGGATCGTTACCCGTCGTTAAAAGATAAATAAAAATACAAGTTGGATAAAGAAGATAAACCCTATAAAGACGTATTATAAAAGCAAATAAGTGTTTTTTATTTATAATAAATGTAAGATAATGCATGTGGAATATCGCAATTTGAGTATAATTTTGATGAGAATAACCTTAGTTTTAGTCTTCTGGGCATTATAAAGTGATGGTTAATCCTACTAACAGTTGGTAATGGGTGGTGTTGATTAACTGGAGACATAGAGTAGCTTTTGGCTGAATTTAGCAAATAAACAAAGGTTCTGCTAAGTCCATAATTATGCTATCGAGATAAGTAATCTTAGCAGCTTTGCTATACCTATAAACTAACATAACAATTTACACAATTTACATCTAAACAAGGTTATTCGCAAATGAAACGGGACGCTATCATCACGAAAGTGTAATCTCGCACACTGCTGGACTCGTGGTTTATTTTAAGAGAACCGTGAACTGTGTAAAGTTCCGTAAACTACATGGCTGGGTGGGTTAATGCGTTCGACTCGTAATCTGAGGTTCGCGGTTTCGAATCCCTGTCGCACCAAATATCATCGTTTTTCAGTCGTTTGGGCGTTATAATGTGACGGTCAATCCCACTATTCGTTGGTAAAAGAGTAGCCCAAGAGTAGGCGGTGGGTGGTGATGACTAGCTGCCTAGAGGGAATCTAGTCTTACACTGCTAAATTAGGGACGGCTAGCACAGATAGCCCTCGAGTAGGTTTGTGCGAAATTCAAAAACAAACAAACAAATTTTTTTTTCATTATTAGAAGTTAATGTAGTCTCTGTGGGTTCAACACCGAAAATGTCATTTATCTGTGACTTATGTTAATTATTAATAATGAGTTTGTATCTAATAAATATTTCTTAAAGAATTAGATGTGAAGCGCCATATTTTGTAGCAGAAAGTAATTATTCCATTTTGTATTTGTGTATTTAAATATTGCAGTTGAATAAATAAATGGCTCACAAGACAGTTGTATCGTGGCTCCACCTACTCGCAAATCTTCTACATATTTTTGTTTGTTTGTTTGATTAACGTGAAGTATTGACAATTTGATTATTTCTGTTTCAATGACGTAGTTTGCTGTATTAACGATTCTGTATTTTTCAGTATGGGAGAAACCGACTGGAACCGGAACCACGTTCACCCACTGGGGCAAAAGTGTGTGCAGCGAACAGTCCAACGTCGTTTATACGGGATTCGCTGCGGGGGCGCCCTCTAAATCCATGGCCAGTGGAGGAAACTACCAATGTCTTCCAAGTGTTTTAGGCACTTCTAGGATTTTGAAAGGAAAGCTTGCCTACCTTAGAGGGGTATTGCGCGAGGAGGCAGATACGGATACAGTACACGGAATTTTATGTTCCACCTGTCTTTTGAAAAATTCTTTGGGCACAAAGATCTTCGTGGGACGTACTTCTTGTCCTGAAAACTGGAACCTAGAGTACTCGGGTGTCATAATGACACCCAAATTCGGCTTTCAGCCTGCCCAGATGATGTGTATGGATGAAAAACCTAGCCCAAATAACGTTTTAAAATATGATGACGCCATTGTTCTTACCCACATCACTGCTGACTGTCAGAATTGTAATTCTAGAAAGTTTGTTACCTGTGTTGTTTGTTCCCAGTAGAGACAAATAAAATGTCATTGGATACTTATGTTGTCCACTTTCCTTTGTGATTTGTCGTCTTCAATTAATGCTTAACCAGTTAGTGCAAGCTACGAATGTGGTGCTTAATTGACTTGTGAAACAAGAATAACAGAAAAAATGAAACTAAAACCTAATAATGATTAAAGTATATGAGATGTCGTTGTATATAAGATAATTCTTTTATACTAACAGGAGGCCACACAGGAAGTATTATTATTTTAATATAATCCATGTGCGGTTATTGTGTCGGTGATATTGGCCGTTTTAATAAAATCGTTGACCACTAATCCAAACATTGAAAGTGACTGCATGAACAGCGTTTTAAAATACTCCATTCCATACTTTTGTTAAAATACGACACAACAGACCCCCATAGGTATTTATTTAGAGTTACAATTAGAATAAAGATATTAGTAACAACCATATAATTTAACTGCTCTCTTACAATATAGTTAATTAGAAGGGATCTATGCCTTTTAACAACTAGAGGTGAAAGATGTACAATAGGGATTTGTTTCTTTAAAAATTTCGTGAATAGCAACATAAATATTTGTTTCAAGATTTTTGAGAATACCTATAAAAAGTGCTGGCTATTTGCAAATAGTAGTTCCTAATTTTGAAATGACAGTCAATAGGACAGGAGCTAAGTCATCAGCGACTATCCATTATTATTGGACTACTCTTGTCTGACAGAAGGGGTAATTTTGAACGGCATTTCTATAGCGCAGCCACGATCCCAAAGTGCAGAGTGAGTTTTTTTTAACATCGGAGTGCGAACCATGAATCTAGAATTAACGGTCGGATATTACTAACTATTAGGTCATCTCGGCGATAACATAAAAAACATATACCATGATGCACATATAGCCTATATCGGAGCTTTACTTTTACATAACTATGATGTTTGTTTTGTATCTAAGTATAAAGCCACACAAAGGGCTATCTGTGCTCCGCCCACCATGGCCATCGAAATCCGGTTTTTAGCAATATAAGTCCGCAGGCATACCGCAGTGCCACTAGGGGACTAACTAAAATATTTGTTTGTTTTTAAATTTCGCGCAAAGCTACATGAGGACTAACTGTCCTTAATTTAGTAGTGTAAGACTAGAGGGAAAGCATTTAGTCATCACCACCCACCGCTAAGTTTTGGGCTACTCTTTTACCAACGAATAGTGGGATTGACCGTAACATTTAACACCATTACGGCTGAAAGGACGAGTATATTTGGTGTGACGGGGATTCAAACCCGCGACCCTCGGATTACGAGTTTAGTTCCTTAACCACCTGGCCATGCCGGCCCATATTTACCGGAAACAGACTTTACCATCTACAAATGTTTAGTAGCTTTTTATTTTTTTAGCAAATACCAATCTACATATTTCCGTACTTTTGAAATTTATGATTGTTTCTTTGTTTGTTGTTAACGACAAAGCTACACCATGGGCTATCTGTGCAGCGCCCACTACAAATATTGAAACCCGATTTACAGTGATATAAGTTCACAAACTTGCCACTGAGCCACTGGTGAAGTGTAATTTAATAAAAAACATGTTTTATGCACGTTAACGTATTATCCGACAGAGGTCGCTTACTTTAGCACGAATAACTTGTGTAAAGCATAAACCTGGTAACTTGCCCATTGTTTGTAACTCGTGTATTTTCAGTTAGATAAGTATAGTAGAGAAGACCACAGAAAAACTATGATATCAACACGTATCTTATTGAACATTATATTTTGTATTGTTCTAGCTTAAAGTAACAATAAAGATATATTTCAAATTATAAGTTATTACTTAGTTGTATATTTTAAAATTAAAAATAATTATAAACCGTTTTCATTGTAATACTTTTGGAGACGATCTTAATGGCAAAATTTTGTGTTGAAGGTGCTGTTATGAGGTTAAGTCAAAATATACATTGTTTGTTTTAAATTTCGCGCAAAGCTACACGAGGGCTATCTGCGCTAGCCGTCCCTAATTTATCAGTGTAAGACTAGAGGGAAGGCAGCTAGTCATCACCACTCACCGCCAACTCTTGGGTTACTCTTTTAACAACGAATAATGGGATTGACCATCATATTATAACGCCCCCTCGACTGAAAGGGGCGAGCATGTTTGGTGCGACCGGGAGTCGAACCCGCGACACTTGGATTAGGAGTCGAACGCCTTAACACACTTGGCCATGCCGGCCCCGAAATATATATTACGAAAGCTCAAGTCAAGTTACAAAAACTTTATAGTGATCTATAGACAGTCCCTTTCGTAAAATAGGCGCTTTACCACAGATAATTAGTTATGGCATATTACAATGAACAATTAGCTTAGACACGTTACAACGAACAGCTGTCGACACACTACAACAGAAAGATTATTGTAATCTGTCATATAAATGGTTTTCAAAGCATTGTAAGTGGTAAAGAAATCTGTTTCTTGCAAAATGTATCTCTGCAAATTGAACAGATACATTACAATGAATACAAAGACATTAAAATTAACAGTTTCAACACACTAATATGGACAGTTAGTTCAGTAGTTACGTTTTATGACAACGGCAAAGGTTGCTACTATTTTTACGATGACTAAGAAAAACAATACAAAAACAAGACTATTGGTGATTAACCGTGGTGACTTCGACAGATGTTAGATAAACAGACGTCGTGGTAAGAAGTCGACAGATCAGTAGCAACTTGAACAGGTGTCAAAATTTTGGAGATAAAACGAAAACACCAATGCACTGGAACTGGATCGTAAAAGAAGAAACTGAACAAAATCACACCAGTTGTCCCAAAGAAAAAGAAACCTGCTATCTCAGGGCTTTGTTTTATATGATTTTATGAAGGTGTTTAACTTTGAATTAAAAATTTAGTGTAACAATCTCTCATGTTGACTGTCAAGTGTGCATAGCGATATCATGTTGACTGTCAAGTGTGCATAGCAAGAAAAACATTAGCAAGGACAACATTATTTCTTTTTTTTTTAAACGTTCAGTTTATTTCCGAAAAAAAGGGCTCGGCATGGCCAGGTGGGTTAAGGCGTTCGACTCGTAATCTGAGGGTCGCGGCTTCGAATCCCCGCCGTACTAAACATGCTCGCCCGTTATACCGTTGCGTCGTTATAATGTTACAGTCAATCCCACTATTCGTTGGTAAAAGAGTAGCCTAAGAGTTGGCGGTGGGCAGTGATGAGTAGCTGCCTTCCCTCTAGTCTCACACTGCTAAATTAAGGAAGGCTAGTGAAGATAGCCCTCGTGTAGCTTTGCGCGAAATTCAAAAACAGAAAAACAAATTTATCGTAGCGTAAAACTACACAATAAGTTATCTGCACTTTGTACACTGAGGAGAATCGAACGCTACTGTGAGAAGGAGGACGTCAATAAAGTAAAAGTTTTAATCTGAACTAGAGGTGTAACAAACTTCTGAAGATCAGTAATACGTTAAAACTATCGATCCTGTACACTTGGAGGATGGTGTTTTGGATTAGTTTTGGTTGCAGTAAAATAGGAGATGATTTGGTTGCAATTGTTGGTATTTTAAAAGGTAACGTGTAATTAATTGAGAGGCCTGGCGTGGCCTGGCAGTTAGAGTGCCTGAACAATATATCCAATTGTTCATGGTTTGTGTCCCTGAAGATACCTTCTAAGAGTCCATCCCACTATGGACTCATAAAAGAGTGGTCTGAGAATTGACATGGGTCCTGTTGATTAGCTGTCTTTCTTCTAGTTTATTAGTTAAAAATTAGGAACGACTGTATACAAATACCTAAAAAATTCTGAGTGAGATATTATTCATTGCTTGATAGATATTCAACGTTTCAAAGTATCAGGAAACGTCAATAATACTTCATTACTCTCAACGCGTCTCCCTGTGTCCTCTGGTGATACAGTGATAAGTTTACGGACTTACAACACTAAAATCCAGAGTTTTATTCCTTCATAGTTGAAAGATCACAAATAGTCCAAAAGAAATTAATAGACAAGCCTGCGATGGGTTTATTGTCTTAAAATGTTTGTTCTAAAGTAATTCCTAAACGCTGAATCCGAAAAATAATATCATCTTTTCTCCATCATGTATAGATTTTTCACAAATCATCATAACACAACACATAAAACAAAGACCACAACACATAGTTTTGAGACCAAAATATGTAGATTTCACAAAAATTCAGGATGAATGAGGATGCACATTTGTTTGACATCAATGTTCATCCATTTTGTTCAGTTTATTTGTGTTTTTCTTAACAAACACAATAATAAATATTGCTAATTGTAGTAAAGGAAATAATAATTTGATTTAAGTTTTTTCTTCCCTCTATGTAAAAAAATATTTACCTGGTAGAAAAAATGAATATAATATTTATAGATGAGTTATGGAATAACCATTATTAAAACCAAAACAACACCAAACATGCTAGCTCTTTCAGCCGTGGATACGTTATAAGTTACGATCAATCGCACTATTCGTTGGAAAAAGAGTAGCCCAAAAATTGGCGGTGGATGATGATGACTAGCTGCCTTCCCTTTAGCTGCCTAAATTTTCGACAATAACGATACGTTAGGTTATAATAACATAGTGTATTTTACAAAATAAAGAGGATTGACTACGTTAAGTTAAAAATAATTTTGAATATGCAAATCAGAAAGTCACGTGACAACTATGATAAAAATAAAATTGTTTTAGTACGGAATTTATAAGAACTACATTTTCACATTGCTTAACGTTTTATAGATAGTGAGATGCCACCATAAATTGATTTTGGGGAAAAAATATGTAACAGCCCTTTATGTGTTCAGATTGGGAGTTTTGAATTTTCTGGACGGGGATATTTCTTGCACATAACGACATTGAAAAATGGAGGATAAATATTATTTTTAGGAAACAAGACCATCCAGAAAGAGACATGCAACAAGTGTTATTCATTTGGTCGTGGCAACAAATGTGCACGTTCATGTAACAGAAAGATAAGTGATAGAAGCCGTGCATGTGATACAGGCAACAGTAGGCAAGGTAATCACGAAATATTTGTACCTGAAGACAAGGTTAACAGGGTATAGATTCACTAAGAAAGGGCTTCTAGCCATAACGCCCATTGAACAGCGCTTACCTTAACTAGCTAAGGAAAGAAGTGAATACTTATGCAATTCCGTGAGAAAACAAATTAATCATTATATTTTTCTGTGATCGCATTGCTTAAATTGGCGCTAAAAAACCGCCATCATCTTACGTATACTGAATGGATTGTGGAAAGCAACACGGAGGAATAGTGTAACTTTGACGTGACAATTTTATAACAGAGCCTTTTACAATAGAAACTATGCTTCAAGGCTATTATCAAGATGCATGGTTGTGGAATTCCAAAATCAGTTTTATAAAAAACAAAATCCATTAAGAATTTAGGTTTGATATCTTTAAGACTCAAATAATGTGTGCCTGGAGGACAACTCAGGGTGCTCAGAAACTTATGTTTCTCTTCACAACACGCGATCAGAAGTTAAAGCTAAATGAATTTGAAGGGGTATAATCTTACGGCTTAATTTTTGGTGAAATAGTCAGGATGAAGAGTTGTTCAGGCATGAAGAGACGCGTAAGATGCCGACTGAGGTCCGCAGAAAAATCTGTGAAGAGATACGAGAGCGTTGGCCGAAGTCGAAGCACGTGTCACTACAGCGCGTGGTGGTGACGTCAGGTGATGGAGTTGTGTGGAGAAAAAAAGAAGTGTAAAAGTCCACAAGTTTCTGTTTGTTTGGTTGTGGAAAGTTACGTAAAATTACAAGTTTCGTAAAATTTTAGATTTAAAACAATATAGATAGTATAAAAAACAAAAAGGAGTCCAGTAAACTAACAAGAGTAGCAACGGGATGGAGGTTAATAGTCCACTGACCTGATTGATTTAGAATTTAGATAAAGGGGAAACCGAGGTAGTCCAGAGAAAACTTAGTTTCATGAGCCAGATGAATATTTTACCTGATCCATGTCCTAGATGTGAAACTGAAAAGGGTGTGTGTTTCTTATAGTAAGGCCCGGCATGGCCAAACGTGTTAAGGCGTGCGACTCGTAATCTGAGGGTCGCGGGTTCGCATCCCGGTCGCGCCAAACATGCTCGCCCTTTCAGCCGTGGGGGCGTTATAATGTGACAGTCAATCCCACTATTCGTTGGTAAAAGAGTAGCCCAAGAGTTGGCGGTGGGTGGTGATGACTAGCTGCCTTCCCTCTAGTCTTACACTGCTAAATTAGGGACGGCTAGCACAGATAGCCCTCGAGTAGCTTTGTGCGAAATTCCAAAACAAACAAACAAAACATATTCTTATAGCAAAACTACTTTGGACAATCTGCTGAGTCCACCGTGAGGAATCAAACCGCTGATTTTAGCGTTGTAAATCCCTAGACTTACCACTGTGTCAGCGGGGGACAACTGAAAAGGAAAAGATTGATTAGTACATGTACGTGGTGAAACACTATTTATGTAGTCGAGAGTAGTAATGTGTGTTTGCCAGGTAGCTAATATGGTTACAAGGTTGAGAAAAGTGCTTGTTTGGCTGTTTCCATTTTGAGCTTTGTTATAGGATTTTTGAACTAATGTGAGGGGTAAGACTGTTGATGCATGCTTGTGGGGCGCATTTTGGGAGATGAAATGCTCTTTTGATGGAGGGGAACTCTTACTATTGGATCTCTCTGCATATTGTGTCGGGCGTATTACGAGTAGTAGGGCATCTATATTCGTACAGAGATCTGATGTAAGTTCTGTAAATTTTAACGGCTGAGTGGCTGTTTCAGTCTTTGCTCATACTCCTCAGTTTGTTGGATGAATACCAGTCTAGTGTTGGTTTTTCTTTCAATATGTTGCCATAGTTAGTGGTCCATAGTAGGCGTTAGTTTAGTTGTTCCTGAAAATCTGTCGGTTGTTTTAATACAGTGTTTTTAAACTATATATACGTATGCATACCGCGCTTACGTTAGCTGCGCGAAGTACGATCAGACGTTTGATTCGATATACAAAAGAAAAGTTCAGAATTTAAAAATTCTGTGACCAAGATCCGAGAGAACAGGTTGAAGATAGTGGATCTCAAAATGGTATAGATATATTCGTTATCACAGTTAGGAGCCTATAAGTCGATTATTATTCATTAGTTCTTCCCCCAGTGACACAACGGTATGTTTACGGACTTGTAACTCTAGGAACTGGGTTTCAGTACTCATGACGGGTGCTGCGCAGATAGTCCATTCTGTATGTTTATGCTTAATTACACATACACACTATTTAGAAAGATTTCTTTAAGTTTAACTGAGCAAAACTAAGTACATGTTACGTATTAAATTTGGAATTAATCTGTTCGGGACCTGACATGATTAGGCATTCATCTCATAACATGCGGGGCACAAGATCAAAACCTGTCGCTGAACAAACTCGCTTTTTCAGCTTATGTAAGTTATAGTATGATAGTCAATTCCACTCTCAGTTGGTAAAGGACAGGAGCCGGTGTTGATTAGCTAACAGCCTTTTCTCTAGTCTATAGCTTCAAAATTAGGAATTGCTACTAGCTCATATAGCTCTCTAATAGCTTTGCGTAAATTTAAATTAAACAAATAATTTCCTTTCCGGAGACTGAGTATCTAAATTTTTTGTCTCAACTAAGACGCAAAACTAGTCTCAATACTTCCCTGAAGAGGGCAGCATGTTAGATGTTGAAGAGAAGCACCCCTTTTGGTGGCTCAGTGGTAAATCTGATGTTTATGACGCCAAAAATTGTGTTTCGATACCAACGATTGGCATAACACATGTAACTTGTTGTGTAGCTTTCTGATTAACAGCAAACAACACGTAGAGTTAGTACAAAATTAAGTGTACAATTATTCGAATAGACTAATTAAAAACTAGACTTAAGTGAGTGAAGAGATTACTTAAGACAACCTTATCATGAGTACTTGTGGGACTCTTCTTTGTTTGTTTAGAATTTCGCGCAAGGCAACACAAGAACTATCTGCGCTAGCCGTTCCTAATTTAGCAGTGAAAGACTAGATGGAAGGCAGCTAGTCATCACCACTCACCGTCACTCTTGGGCTACTCTTTTTACCAACGAATAGTGGGATTGATCGTCATATTATAACGTCCCCACGGCTGAAAGGGCGAGCATGTTTGGTGCGACGGGGATTCGAACTCGGGATCCTCAGATTACTAGTCGAACGTCCTAACCACGTGGCCATGCCGGGTTCGTGTAACTATGTTAACTTTACACTTACTATGCTCACTAAATAACAATTTCAACGTGTTTTTTTTTAAATACTCCACTTTTTAACAAAAATGATTTCCACACAAGCTTCCACTATACATTTACTCTGCTTGCACCTTTCGGCGATACTTCTTAAGCAGATGGGATCGTGAAACGTCGGCCATCCATTCAAACAACGCCCTCTTAGCGTATTTTATATCATCAAACTGTACATTCATCTCGTCAAACTCCGTGTTAAAAATGCTAACAATAAAACAGAAACAATAAAGGATCAGTAAGAATAAGTAATATGTTAGATAAACATCAACAAATGTGCTGATTATAATTCAGCGAATGGGATTTTTATTCCCCTTTTATCACCAGCAAATCCACCAAGCAACACTTAACCAACTTAGTTACATTTTAACATATAAATATACTCCAGTATGCAGGCAATTATTAATTGAGCAATGAACCGCATTTTTGACAAACTAACGCATTAACTAACACAATTAAAACTTGTTTAATATGTGAAAAACACAAAGGAAGAATCTTAAAAAAAGGAAAGGGTTTGTGAGTGAGATCCCTTACAGCAAAGCCACATCGGGCTATCCGCTGTGTCCACCGAGGGGAATCGAACCCCTGATTTTAGCGTTTTAAATCCGAAGACTTACCACTGTCCTAGCAGAGGAAGTAAAGAAAGGAAAGAAAAATCAACTGTGGTCGTTGCATCTAAACAGCGTTAGGAAAACCCTAGACTCTTCAGTTATTTAACAAAATACAAATAAAAATCTGTTACTGTGATAATATTAAAGTTCTGTGTCGAATTGCTGGATGTTGAAATGAACTGGAAAGTTATTATTGATCGTCATTGTTTTACTTTTATTAATATTTTGATAACTTGTTTGTTTTGTTTGTTCGTTTTTTGGAATTTCGCACAACACTACTCGAGTGATAAATTCGGTGACTGAAGTTGAGAGTTTTTACATATAGGATTTTCTACGAAATCAGTTTACTTTTGTAACTTGTTTGTTTGTTTTTGTTTTGTTTTGTTTGTTTGTTTGAATTTCGCATAAAGCTACTCGAGGGCTATCCGTGCTAGCCGTCCCTAATTTAGCAGTGTAAGACTAGAGGGAAGGCAGCTAGTCATCACTACCCACCGCTAACTCTTGGGCTACTCTTTTACCAACGAATAGTGGGATTGACCGTAACATTATAACTCCCCCACGGCTGGGAGGGCGAGCATGTTTGGCGCGACGCGGATGCGAACCCGCAACCCTCAGATTACGAGTCGCACGCCTTAACGCGCTTGGCCATGCCAGGCCCATTTTGATAACACCGATATATTATATAATATGGTTATTTAAGGATAACCAACACATCAACATGCAGAAGATTTCTAAATACAAGATATCGTGATTCTAAGACCCTACATTTCACCCTTATAAAGCATTCCCAACTGATCATCGCTTATTTTCGTAACGATTTTTCTTTTGTTTTTCATTAATTTGGAGAGAAGTGATATTCACAGTGTTATTTGGGCGCACGACCACAGCTGTTCTTTCATTCCTGTAGAATACAAGCTGAGACCCTTTGTCTGGGTTATGAATTGTGTGGATGCTATGATAAATAACAAAAACATCATAGCTTTCACAGGGTTTAGTTATAACATAATATGTTATTACAGCATTCATTATTACTTGATCAAAAGTATTGGATAAGCTTTCAGAACTCGATACGTATGGGCCCGGAACACGGTATACCCTATACGATGGTCTCAATACTCAGCTCTCACTAGTAGACCACAATTTTTCTTGTGATTAATTACATGACGGTTATTAGGCGAAAAAGTGTCTTAAGGTCCGAATTTGAAAGGTCACGGGTCAAAGCAGGAAGTGAGTATAACTGAAAAAACGGCTCTTTATGACTACTTTTTGTGACTATTGGAATGGAAACTTCAATTAAATTTATGTATTATTGCAATGGCGGCGGCCATTCTTCATTATATTTCTCTACAGAGAATACTAGTGCACTCTCTAAGATATATATGGGCAGTGGGAGGGCACTGTGTATGTTATTTTATAGGAAACTTAATAAAATTATTTCTTAATAATTGTAGTTAACGTAATTTTCGTCATAGGTAAGTTTTCAACAACAGTAATAACAGAGGTAAATGGGCTTCGAGCCTCCATTAACCTGCCAATCGTTCCAAACTACCATCTCACAAAGTTTAGTTCAGATTGGCCAAGCGATCAAGGAGTAGTTAGATAGTAGACAGACAAACACACAGAGTTTTGGGTTTATGTATAGATAAATTGTACTTTTGTTTCCTGTAATTGTACTTACAATATTGGTTTAATAGAATAGTGCAACAAAACTTAACTTCAAACATATTCAATTGTGCAACTGTAGTGTGTAAGAGGACGTAATCATGCCACTGTAAATAGATGATTCAGTTTGAATCCTACATAAGCTGTTAGCATCTAAATATTATAACACAAAAATAAGTTTTGAGGGAAGAACTTGAAAATGCACTTATCATACTCTAGAAGTACCGCTGGGACAGCAACAAGTCTTCGGATTTACAACGCTAAAATAAAGGGCTCGATTCTTCTCCGTGGACACAACAGATAACTCGATGTGGCTTTGCTATAAGAAAAACACACGTACTCGAGAAACCTTCATTTGATACCCTTGGTGAACAGAGCAAAGATAGCTCTTAATAACAAACAATAACATCATTTTTTTTCAACAAAAAATTTAACTATTATGGACAATAATGACACAAGCCTTACATCGTCTTCGAAAACTCCCTATCACTACTTTGAAGCACAGACAGAGGAATTAATTCTATCCGAATAGGAACTCCCTTTCCATTGTTCACCTGCTTGGCTTGTTCTGGAAACTTCTCTACCAACTCTGTTAAGCCTTCTATGGTATGAGGAACGTCAGAAACAGGTACAGTAGCATAATATTGAATTTCCATGAATGATTTGTCACTGAGTTCTTTGGACGTCTTATTCAGTTGACCTAAAGTAATCAAGTAATCTTGTTTAATGCCAATATTTTTCCCAGCTCTGATAAATAAATAAATGAGTATTTTCACATGATATTAATTTATAGTCGGTTTAAAGTAATAACTCCTTCCTTTTTCTGTCTTCTTTCAGATATTTCAGTTCCATCAGTGGATTAACTACATGAAGAAAACATGATATGAGAACACCAAAACATAATAAAACTAAGAAGGCCAAACTTGTTGATTGTTAGGAATTACATGTTTTCAATTAATAAAATGAAATGGGACAAAGTAATAAATATAAATAACAATCAAATAGTTCTCATTGTTGTTTTTTAAATCTTGTGAATAACATTAGTTAGTATTTTAAATATTATTAAGGAATATCATGATTCTTTCTTAAGTGTTTAAAACTTAGCAATCGTTTTTTACCCTTTACGTCCACGTTGAATCCCCCTCCTAAACCGACGCTAGCTTCAGGTTTTGCTTTGATGTCTTCTAAATCCTCTATACGATTAGCTTTGAATCGAACTGAAGCTATGAGTTCTCCTCCATATGTGATACTTCGAACAAAGTGCGTTCCCAGGATATCTTCTGGAATATTATCCCTCCATATATCAGGTTGAATCATATCACGAGACAACCAGATGGTTTCCGTTACATTATTAGAAATAAAAAGAAAAAATAAACAAACAGTTTATGGAAATTTTTTTAAATACTGTGAGGTCTATGTTTTGTATCTAAACTGTATAAAAACCTGTCTGTGTTACGCCACGCTTGATTTCTCAAAATGGCAGGAGTCATAAAAGCTAAAATGCATCTATTTGGGTAGAATAGTTCGATTTCTATCTGCCAATTACTATTTTAGTGACGGGGTGTAGGTGGGCCGTGAAACCTTATAAGTGTACTGAGTGTTGGTATAATAAGCCTAAAGTAATGACGTGATGTGGGATAACCTAGCCTTAGTTCAAGTTTAAAACTGAATTGATAGTTTTAATTTCATGATAAATTTTAAGTACTTGATTATAGAGGTTTGTTTTTTATTTTAAAAGTTGGTAATATAACAGAGACTTAGTTTAGAAACCAACAAATAGTTTTTGTGTTTCGTTGTCTAACATTTCGTTTTATATTTTTACTATACAGACTAACAACAATATTATATTATATTTTTATTGTTAAGTAACATAATATAAAAGCGATTGCTGGAACGTTGTGTTATAAAGCGCTCTGGCTTTTCTATACATTAGAAGATATTAATCTACTTGATTTTTAACAATATTTATTGTATGAATACGTCACGAACTTATTTCGTGAATGATCTTAATTTTGATTGGCTCATAAAGGAATTTATCGACGTTTGATTACCTCGACTGCACTTTCCTACCTCTTTGTTGGTCAAGCTTGATTTCCCCAAAGGTTTTTTTTTTTTTTTGGTTAGCATAGAAACGAGAAGTTAAGTTATACTTATGGGGTGGGGTGGTAGTACTTGTCACGTCATTGTAGACGGGCTATACGCTAGTAATAATATAACACTAATCATTGTTATGGAGATTATGAAGACAGGCTGAAAGAGTTCGTAATTGAAAACCTACTATAATGCCATTTGAAATGTTTTGTAGTGAAAACTGTCGAAACGTTTTTTATCTTACCGTTTCGTAATTAATCTTCACCAAGATTTCCACGGCGTTACTCCTTTTACTGGCTTCTCTTAGATAATCGCCAGTTCCTCTGATCTTGGTGTTACCTCCTTTTATGTTGAGAGCTAATTCTCCTGAAACACCAAGAAAATTATTTGCTTCTGGCTTTGATCTGAAAGTTTGTACACGGCTTCAGTAACGTGGCGTTCGATCACCTAATACAAGACCGCAACGTACGAATATTTTATTATTAAGCTTAATAATATACTTCATTATTTATGAGCAATAATATAATTCACAATAATTTGTTTATCATAAGATCCTAAACAGAAGGATGCACACAATTTGTTTTTCATTGTTATTATTATTTTTCATTGTTATCGGGCCTGGCATGGCCTAGCGCGTTAAGGCGTGCGCTTCGTAAACTTAAGGTCGCGGGTTCGCGCCCGAGTCGCGCTAAACATGCTCGCCCTCCCAGCCGTGGGGGCGTTATTATGTGACGGTCAATCCCACTTTTCGTTGGTAAAAGAGTAGCCCAAGAGTTGGCAGTGGGTGGTGATGACTAGCTGCCTTCCCTCTAGTCTTACACTGCTAAATTACGGACGGCTAGCACAGATTAGCCCTCGTGTAGCTTTGTGCGGAATTCCAAAAATCAAACAAACAAACCAACTTCATTGTTATTATTACAGACACTGTATACTTATTATACTAAACCTCACCAAAAACAGTTTCAGTGTGGTGAGAAACCTAACCATTGATCTCTTGAACAACAACTGGATCCTGTAAAGATATAAGTTGTTACACTCTAGGTATTAAATACAAATGGATCCTATAAATAGATAAACTGTTAAGTTCTAGGTATTAAATATGCTTTATGGTCAAGAATCCAAGCGTAGAATATTGGGTAACCAAATACAGTGCTATAAGTTACGATGTGGAAATGAGTGCGTGATGTGTAAATGGAATTTTTCAAGTTTGTTTTTAATTGTTGCTTTAATATTTTCTTCATTATGTAATATTCTAGTTGAGAAAAGGTTATCGTATTTATTTCATATTCTTACGTATTTCTTCATGTGTACAAAAAAACTTAAACTGTATGCATAACAGCAAATAATTAGAACATCTACCGAATGTGACCCTGCATGGCCAGTTGGCTAAGGCACTCGACTCGTAATTCGAGGGTTGCGGGTTCGAATCCCTATCACACCAAACACACTTGACCTTTGAGCTGTAGGGGCGTTATAATGTTACGATCAATCCCACTATTCTTTGGTAAAAGAGTAGCTCAACAGTTGGCGGTGGGTGGTGATGACTAGCTGCTTTCCCTCTAGACTTACACAGCTAAGTTAGAGATGGCTAGCGCAGATAGCCCTTGTGTAGCTTTGCGGGGAATTCAAAATCAATCAAATCAATCCACGGAATGTAATCAGTGACACATTTGAAAGAAGAATTACAAATGTTACCAGTTTTAGAAGTGAAAAACGGTAACAGATACTGAATAATTACAAGACGTATCATTATTAATTTAATCATTTTCATTAACATTGCAAAATTACTGACATTTAGGCCGTTCTTGTATTATACATGTATATATATAATATTTTGTGTTTTAATAAGAATGTAGTAAACATACGAGTTGGTTTCTATCTTTTTATTAGCGTCGATTCTTGATTGTTTATATATATATCAATTCCAGGTGTGCTGGTTCGGGAGTCAAAAGTGCGGCCTAGAATTAGTGGAAGTAGGTGTAGCATTACTTGTTGCATTGTCGTCAGGAATAGGTTGAGAAACGTTCTCCAAAATCTGAGATATTAATCAGAATCTGTCCTGTTCAGAACAAAACAAAACAAACAAACACTACTACATAATGAGTAACAAGCGTATTTCATTTGAGTGTAAAAATTATACCAGTCAAAAAAACACCGGAGGGAAACGTGAATCTGCTATACATATTTTAAATTGAAAACAGTTGTAGTACAAATTTATTTACCACATCTTAAGTTGTCAGTGAGATAAGACAGCGTGTAGTTTACAGACCAATAATACTGAAATTTGGAGTGAAATTTCCTGCGGTGGACACAGCAGATAGCCCAATGTGATTTTGCTGTACAACTAACAAAAAAGCGTCGTTATAAGAGTAGTTGTTAATCCCTTAGGGTGGGTGATAGGAAACTGCTGACTGGCTGCATTCTTTTTATCCAATAGTTCAAAATTAGAAACGACGGTAGTTAGTCTTAATAGCTCTGCCGTATTAACAAAACCAAAACCCAGTACAACTGAGTTTGTGACAACAATGAACAAGATAAGGTTTGCATGCTACATGCTAAAATTAATTATCTAACTTTTGCTAACATTTTTAACAGTCTGCAAATACACACAAAAATCTACAATGGTCGTGATTTTTCTTCTTACAGAAGATATTTCAACAATAATCTCTATTCGTAACAAAATAAGTTGGTTGAACTAACGTTTTAAATGCCCTGCAAATAGGTTTGTTTAGTTGGTTTTGTTTTATTACAACAATCAGGTACATCATCAAGGCACATTTAGCAAAGGCTGCACTTTTACACAAGGTCTGGTCATCATGCTCTTTGATTTGTCTTTCTCTAAGGCTACTGTCGAAAACGAAAAGTTCAATACCCCTAAACAGATTGAACTCAGTGAAAACTTGGGTCTCTATTTCTTCCATTTTCTTTCAAAATTTATGATTCAAACAACCTTTTCTAAAGTGGTTGGCCAGTTTTCTTACGTGAAACATTTAGTTCACCAGGACAGCTGTTTGACGTGTGAACTGTAACACCTTTGTCTCATTTGTCTATCTGTCTGCGGGGTTATTTCGTACTCTAAAAGTTGGTGGAAGTTATCATATACACACTTGTTCTAGTGCACTAGAGATCTAGTGCTATGTATAAAGCAGATGTGATCTAAATGTGCCTTTTTTGTCATCAATCTAAATTTTGTTCATGGTTCACGATACTCCTTTTTTTTTTAAATTAAATGTCCGTTTTACTTACACTGATAAATACAGAGACATCGACTGGTCATAAACACAATTAAAATAAGTGATGACGTGAAGCCTATTTCTGTTCCAAACAAATCCAAATAAAGTTATTTTGTGGTTTACTCATCAAAGTTTATGAAGTAATACACGTTCATAGGCTGAATAATGCCTTATGACTGCAATGAGAAAGGTAAACGTATTAATTATTTCTTATTATTCACAAGGTGCAACAAAACATCTTTAAAGGCAAGGTTTTTAATTAAAAACTAATTAGGCTTCAAGTCCATCTGTATCCCTTAAAGAGGATCGTTCATCTGAAGACATCAAGCATTGTAAGAAGATTCAGCTACATTTTATTATAGTTTTTCAGTTGAGGTTACTTTTTAGTTAATGCCAATATTATTGCAATAAAAAACAGTGCCCCATATTTGGAGGTCCAGTATGGCTAGGTGGTTAAGGCTCTCGACTCGAATCCCCGTTACACCAAACATGCTCGCCCCTTTTAGCCGTATGGGCGTTATAATGTGATAGTAAATACAACTAACAATAGCTCAAGAGTTGGCGGTGGGTGGTGATGATTAGCTCCCTTTCCTCTAGTCTTACACTGCTAAATTAGGGACGACTAGCGCAGATATCCCTCGTCTACCTGTGCGAGAAATTCAGAAATAAACAAGTGTGATTTCACACTCAAAAAAATATCTATATAATATTTTTAATTTAGAACGGATGTGTGAACTTCCGCATTTTATGGCTGCATAGAACTAACGTTGCAATGTATAGACGAACTGAGTCTGAAAGTTTGAAATACAAACAGTTAATTCTAAGTAGCAGATGAAGATTGAACCTGTTACCACGAAGTTAGATAACAAAACGAATTTTCTCAATTCATACGTTGAGAAAATATTCACTATCTGGAACGACAACAATGAAACAATACTGATATGCACTTATATAAATACAAACACGCATGTCACAAACGAGTACATCTTGTTCAGAATACTTGTCAAAACTCTTATGAAAATGTTTAACTAGAGATAAGGAGAACACTAATAATAATTACATTTCTGTACTTGTCATATAGTTTATGACTTTGACTTTGACTTTGCAACAAACTTTCTATCTGTACTGAAAATACGAGCAATAACTCAACACAAACAGTCGTACAGATATTTTATTCCACGACAATCATAGTAATAGGCAAATGCCAATTATGTTTATTAACTGGGTTGTTTGTGAGTTTTAATTATTTATCGAAGGTTTATAGAAATTGCAGCAAAGCAACAATGAAATTATTAAATATATTAAAATTTACAATTAGCAATCTTTTCTCATTCTCAGCGATTTGTTGGCTCATAACGCTAAAATTCAGGGTTAAGATCCTGTGGTGAGAACGTTTAAAATAGTTCAATGTGCAGCTTTATGATTAAAAACAAAAAAAGAAAGAACTTTTGAAAGGTACTGTAAAGGAAATTCTTTTCTGTTAAAATAATATTAAATCAGCTTTATCGAGTAAGCCTAAAATAAGAATAAATGATCGCTTTACAAATTAGGAGAGGTATTTGGAAAGAAACGTGTTTTCTTTCATAAAAACTGGATATGACTACATTTGCCGCCACCAGTTGATCTTTAATAGGTCAATATCCGTCCGCTGTTAGCAGTATCACATATTACGTATAAGAATTGTAATAATGGCAACTTCGAGTGATATTGTTTTTTTAACAACATGCTGCAATCAAGAAAGGTGAAAGGTTGCACACAAAGAAATTGACGAAACGAGCCTCCCCTCAAAATGGCTGCTATTCTCCAGCAGAGAGATATTTTCAAAGCCCCTGTAGCTCATCGTGTAATGAATGTAATCGTAAACAATCACTGGGACAGATGTTTTTATAAATTGTTAGAGTCCCGTGGCTTCTTCAACTTGCTGTATTCAACTGGATTCATAACACCGTGCCTCAAATTTGACGAACTAGCATGACAAACCTTGTTGAGTGATTGATTGTTTAGAAGTGAGCACAAAGCTGCACAATGGGCTATCGGTGCTCTCACACCACAGGTATCGAAACCCTATTTCTAGTAATATGAGTTTGCAGACATACCACTGTGGGGGAGGGAGGCTCGGGGAATGATGAATGAAAGGTATGACATAATGAAGACCGCGTTTCAAATGATGCCTGGTGGTCCACATGGCTGCATTATGATATTACTAGCTTATGGAAAATTCGTTTCTTTCTACACAGGCCTCGTACATCTAAGGTACCTTGATGATAAAAACAAAACAAAAACTACATGATCTTAAATTAAGAGTTGAACTGAACAAAATAAAATAAACCTGACTATGTTTTCTCGAGTTTTTTAACCCACTGCTCTTAAAAGTGCCGAATATTTAATATCAACAGTCAAACAAAGGAGTTTAAAAACAATTGCACGAAATAGCTAATTCAGGACTTAGGTTTAATATCGCCTTCTTAATCAGCAAGTGATGGAACCAGAACATCTGGACAGAGGAGCTTCTGATTAAACGATATGGCATCGGAAGTAATATTGCCTTGTTTATTTTATTTTTTTTAAATGATAAGCGAAACGCCTTACTTTCATTTATTACATGAATTAATAATTTAATGAAAAAACTGCAGCGAACGACTTTATTGAGTATTTTACAGTGATAAATATTTTGCCTACAATTAAATTAATAACCTTTAATATAACCTTATCAACCATGCATTTTGTATAGCTTAGGGCATACGTGTGTGATCTTACACGATATCTCATATTTGGTAGGGTTAAGAATATCATACGTATTGTAAGTGAATACACTGGTTAAAAAGTGGAGGGATTGTAAAGCTGGTTTTAAGTTTCGCGCAAAGCTACATCAGCGCTAACTGCTCTTAATTTAGCAGTAAGAGACCAGAGGGAAGGAACCACTTACCGTTAACTCTTAGGTTAATCTTTTATCAACGAATAGTGGGATTGGCCATTACATTATAATGCCCCCACGGTGAAAGAGCGAGCATGTTTGGTGTCACAGAGATTCGAACCCGCAATCCTCGGATTACGTGTCATACAATTTCTCCGTCAATATATTTCGGGACGGTTGGTATGGGTTTTGGCACTTTTACTAATAAAGCAGAGAACAACGTTTTGACCTTTCTAGGTCATCTTCAAGTTAACAAACAGTTGCTAATATTTTTACTTCAAGTCGGTTTCTCGCCATCACGAATTTCTTCATCATTTAATAGCCACCTTTCCTTGTCATATTATTTCTCCATCATTTAATAGCCATCTTTTCTTGTCATATTATTTCTCCATTAGTTTAATAGCGACCATTCCTTGTCATGTTCTTTCTCCACTAGTTTAATAGCTACCTTTCCTTGTCATGTTCTTTCTCAATTAGTTTAATAGGTTCCTTTCCTTGTCATATTATTTCTCCATTAGTTTAATAGCCACCTTTCCTTGTCATGCTCTTTCTCCATTAGTGTAAGGCGTGCGACTCGTAATCTGAGGGTCGCGGGTTCGCGCCCGCGTCGCGCTAAACATGCTCGCCCTCCCAGCCGTGGGGGTGTATAATGTGACGGTCAATCCCACTATTCGTTGGTAAAAGAGTAGCCCAAGAGTTGGCGGTGGGTGGTGATGACTAGCTGCCTTCCCTCTAGTCTTACACTGCTAAATTAGGGACGGCTAGCACAGATAGCCCTCGAGTAGCTTTGTGCGAAATTCCAAAACAAACAAACAAACAAATTCTCCATTAGTTTAATAGCTACCTTTCCTTGTCATATTATTTCTCCATTAGTTTAATAGCCACCTTTCCTTGTCATGCTCTTTCTCCATTAGTTTAATAGCCACCTTTCCTTGTCATGCTCTTTCTCCATTAGTTTAATAGCCACCTTTCCTTGTCATGCTCTTTCTCCATTAGTTTAATAGCCACCTTTCCTTGTTATATTATTTCTCCATTAGCTTAATAGCTACTTTTCCTTGTCATATTATTTTTCCATAAGTTTATAGGCTACCTTTCCTTGTTATGTTATTTATCCATTATTGTAATTGTCGTATCTCCTTTTATTCCAGTAATATTCTTGTATTTCGCTTAGAATTTTTTTCCTTTTATCCGTTTCTTACTTGATCTCGAATGTTTCTCTTCTCTCGCGTTGTCGAGATTCACAACACCAAATCGTCTTCGTTTCTTCTCCATTTGAGGGCAAGACGTTGGCTACACCCCCTCCTGACATGTTCTATCTGGAACTTTCTTCGACCAATATTTTCTGACCTTCGTTTCTAGCCTATTTTTACATCCACACCTGCTGCACTTGGGATATTTTGACCTTTTACATTTGCAGGTCAGTTTTGAATACGACCTCGTTTCCATCTTGACAACAACGAAGACTTTTGGCTCGTTGTCTCAGCAGTTCCTCACACGTTTCACAAAATGTCATGGAATGGTGGATGTTCCATAGGTAATGTATTATACATCAATGCCATGACCACCGCCTATATTAGTATTAAAAAATTACCCAACTCAACCAACGAAAACCATCCATAATTTCTTTAGATGTTATCCAATCATAGGCCGATTTTCATCTCTGGATTCCCCATCAATAATGTACTTACCATTAATTTTCCAGGAAAAGGGTAACTGCCGGATATGGTTATTACAAAGTGCCTTACCATTTTTGTTGCCCGTGAGTCAGAGATTGCTTATTAAAGCGTCTATGGTACTATGAATGTTAAATGATTCCAGGTCACAAGAGACAGATAAAAGTGAAATTTATAATTAATTTTATTGGCGTTAAGCTAGGACGCGAAACAAATTCGCAAGGCTATCGTTTACCTGTTTATCTGCGTATAAACACACGCAAACTTTCGTTACGTAGCTTAATATTTTAATGTCGTCATTTCCAGTTTACACAGATGAGCTGAGTTTGTTGTTGTTGTTTTGAATTAAGCACAAAGCTACACAATGGGCTATCTGTGCTCTGCCCACCACGGGTATCGAAACCGGATTTTAGCGTTGTAAGTCTGCAAACATATCGCTGAGCCACTGTGGGGGGGGGCAGCTAAGTTTGTGTAGTTACTAGGGACTGTATTAATCCACCTCATCAGTTTGACGTGTGACGATTTAAAATGTTTCAGATTTAATGGTCCTTGTTGATTCTAGCGCAAAGCTACATAATGGGCTATCTGAGCAAAGTTCAACGCGAGAAATCGAGCCTCTAATCTTAGAGTTGTAATTCCGTAAACTTATCACTGACCCACCATTGGAATGAATTTAATGGCCATATTTCAATTTTAATTAAATTTCTTATAAAATGAGCTAAAATATTTCAAATTTAATGGCATTATTTAAATAATGATTCAATTTCGTATATAACAAAGAAAAATAATTTAGATTTATTGACTGGATTTCATTTTCAATTCATTTTTGGATATAATAAACTGAAACGTTTCAAATGTAATGCATAAGTTTACTTTTAAATCAATTCTGTTTTAGTTAACCTGAAATATTTTAGACCGATGTTAGCTTCGTCATTAGAATACTTGAAAATTAAATTAAGATTCATGGTTTGAGGACCGTTGCCTGTTTCGTGTTCTGTACCTATGTATCGTGGTGTTATAAGATAGACAATCAAGTCCCACAAGTCCACTAGAAAGAAAAGCCAAATAATTAGTGATGATTGCTATTGACTTACTGCCTTCGATCTAGCGCACTGGCTCATAATTTGGGACGGCCAAAGCCAGATAGCTATTTGTATAGCTTTACAAAAACGTTTTGGGACAAACAAAAAAGAAAAACAATTTCCAGTTTAATGTGTGTTTGGAATTAAGCACATGTTTATACAACGGCCTACTTGTGCTCTTTCCACCACAGGTATCAAAACCCGGTTTCTAGTGTTGTACGTCCGCAGACATATCGTTGTGCCACTGGGGGGGGTCCACTTTAATGGACACATTTCAAATTAGTTCTTATAGCAAATGAGATAACGTATCTCAGACTTAATTACCAAATCCCACACTCAACTGAACATATTTTAGGCAGGCTTTATTAAAATATACATCTAATGAAGTTTCGTATAAATTAATACTCACAATCAGTTAATCGTATATGCCGCTATCACAACACTGATTGATATCCAAGAATTGTGACAGTGGTAAACATTTCCCTAGCAGGGATGGTTGGGCGTGAGGTACTGCTGACTGGCTGATTTAAACCTGGTCATTACCTAAAAACTGGTAACGACGGCAGATATCCTTACAATGTCATAAATGTAAATATCGATTGCTACAACCTAATCCTAAATGTACATTTGGTTCCATGAAACCTCACAAAGAGGAAATGTATAATAATATTCACGATGTTAAATTTAGTAAAATATGTGATAAATGAGCTTTCAGGTAAACGACCAAGTAAACCACAACAAAGACATGCTTAAAGTTAGATATCTGTATAGGAGAAAGTTGTTGTACAATAAATTTGTTTCTATTTATTATAAACTGACTTATAACAACCACTTTCTTCTATCTCTGTTGAAACATTCAATATTGTGATTCTTGAGTTAGCGCACTTATTTTAAGTAATACACATTTAAAACACGATTATAATTTGTGATATTTTACTATATAAAATGTTATCAATCTAGTCTCTCAGTTCATTTTCATGGAAATCCAGCATCAAATGACCAGCCATAAGATCTGAATTACAAATGTTTTGTTATTTGACGTAATTACATCTTTGTAATTCATGACATTTTTCTTGATTTTCTTTTTTGTAGTTACCTGTAGTTCAGATGGTTATTATCTCGTATAAGGCTGAAATCATGTTGAAGTGTCTCAACATGAGGCAGCGCACAAAAAAAATGTAGGATGTGGTTCTTGTTAGGCTAACATTAATGATCCATTAACTCCAGATGTAGAGGTCCATACACTGACCAGAGGTCCCAACACTGACCACTGTTGCAATTATGGTGAACAAAACGAAGAAAGCATTGGTAGAAGTATGGTTGACAGTAGTCTAGACCTGATCTGAGGCTTTCTCCAAATGAATATAAACCTTTTGTCTGGTTGAAAAATAAAGGATAATTCACATGTGAAAATGGCATTTCTACAAGTTTACTTGATCAACTCGAGTTACGTCGTGTCTTACTTTAAACGAAATGTTTTGTGTTTGACATCTTGAACACACTGTTTAAAATCTTTGTTAACTGTTTGTGCATTTACCTGAGACCTTTAACCACGATTGCAGTAAGACAGAATCTATAGATAACGATCGCTTGCTTGTGTCGTCAACAGCGTCCATTTTGCCTAGGTGTCCAAAGTATCATAACATTGGTTTAAAATCAAATTTCACGTTCTGCCAATCATACTTTAAGAAACCTGGAGCAACTTCGCAATAACCTGCTGTGATTGGCTGGCTCCCATTTGTTCAATACGTCTCCATGCCAGTAAAAGATCAAAACTGTTTTTTGATATCTAGCTATATATATATGCATATATATAATAATACATATATTTCATGAATAGGTTAGACTACTTTGAAATGTATGACTCAATGAACAACTATTGACTGGTCATGAAGGCAGTAAATAATCACCAGCCAATAATTATTTTATTCCACTACTACTCCTGTTATCAGTTTTACTAAAATCTGATTAATTAGCTCTGTAAGGTATTAGTTTGAGCCTATATTTCTAAGCTTACATGGAAGTATCAAAGGCTATCATTTCATTAAAGATTTTAAGAATTTTTAATAAATACATCCATTTTATTGTTAGTATTATAATTAAACAATGTTTCAGCGTTTCCATACACAAAATTTCAACCTGGAGGCCTATATGACTATAATATTCATATCTCAAACAATTAATTTAATCGAGAATTAGGCCACACTAATTAAATACATTTATTAGTGGATATCGAATCGAGAAAATGATTATATAGCTTCAAGTGCTTACAAGTTATATACAATAAGCGTATAAGGAACACACTTGTCTAATGACTTTAGAATAAAATTTGCCTATAATGCTGGCGAGGTTTCAGGCACTGTCATCCACAGTCACTCTCCATGAAGTGCACTGTTCCTCGAATACTCTCACAGCCCCTTTGGAAATAGTTTTAATATTCTTGTTATAGTTTTCTTTAATGAGATTCTGGAGCATTTCATCTGCAACTATTTGTTTGTCTGTTGTTAAGCGCAAAAGCTGTACCCACCGCACGTATCGAAACCAGAATTTTAGCATTATAAGTCGTTAGACCTTCCATTGAGCCACCAGAGGGCACGAGTAACTTAATTATTACGCCTTAAGATCTTTCCATATTCATTTTATGGGTTTGAGCAAATTTTACTTAGTTCCAAATGGATCAGCGTGTTTTCTCTATGCTGAAAAAGTTAGTCTGTAAAGTTTTGATGATATGTATGCACGCATGGCAATGGCCTTGAAAACCGTGCAACACTCACGTGATTTATTGACCAGTTTTCAATTCAGCAGCTGAAATGTTTCACGTCACGTGACACGTTGAAGGCCAATTGTAGTGAAGATTTCGTGCTATGAGTACAGCTATTTGAAATGTTGATTTAGACAAATATTAATTATATCATTACTGAAGAACTATCAATCTTAGATCACATGATTAAGCAACAGGAATCTGATTCTCATAACAATGAAATGGTGGTAATTGACGTTATCTTACAACAGTGTTCTTTAGATGTCATTGCTATAATATAAATTACGGTTACTTTTTACTTTTTACAAGCAGTGTGTCTGTTTTATCCTATCCGTGTTCAATATCTTATTTATTTTGTTTCGCCACTTCAGGTATGATACTTTGCAATGAACAATTTCATTTTTCACTCATAAAAGAAAGGATATTGATAGTGTGAGATATTCGTTAAGGAGTCAAATTAAGAAAGTTATAAAATAAACTTCACAATTTATTTATGTGCATAAAAAACTACCATTTTTTAGATAAGTTTAGAGCATGTGCTTCGATAGCGTTGCACATTTAACTTGTAGACAGTGTTCTTATTTCCGAAGGCTTTGCTGTATTTAATACATTGTAGAACACACCACGCATGGGATCAAGCTGCCTTCAGGATATTTGTCTGCTGGAAGGGCCCCAGGCTTAGCAGTAACTAAAGCCAAATTATTTCCTGCTCGTGGAAGTAAGCCATTTACTTCGTGGTAAGTAGCTCCCTTTCTAACGCAGACATACTGCGTTCTTTGGCCTCCATCTTGGCTGGCCATCAGATATCCAGTATACTGCTGCATGAAACTTTGTGGGCACTCATCTTTAGCTGGAATGGTCAACACGTTCATACCACTAAGTAGATGACAGAGACTACACGGTACTCCCTTGGTATAAAGATTCTTGTTCAGCTCCAAGTCCGGTAGTCCAGCGTCTAACAGTCCATAACGAACACCGTTCACGGGACTCTGTAAACTTGTTGATACTGTGACTACTGGGCTATTTTCTAACTGAGGGTTTTCAGGAAGACACAGGTAGGACACAGAGCCACCTACCCCAGCATCTTTTGTGGCTGCCATGTATCCCGAGTGCAAAGTTGTTGATAAAGCACTACTGCACATCTTACTGCCCCATTCAATGTAAGTACTGGTTCCCGTTCCTACCTGTCTTTCTTCTGAAACAAAATACAACAGAAATCATTTGTTTCATACGATTATCTAAATATAAAGAAACAATCCTAAGAGTGACATAATAAGTAGTATGACACCATAAAACTGAGAAGTGAGATTACTTAACGATATCATTCAACTGGTTGACAGTTTTGAAAGGAAGAGATTCAGTCACACCAAACATTTCATCCGTGGGGGTGTTATAATATGAAGGTCAATTCTACTATTCGTTGGTAAAAGAGTAGCCCAAGAGTTGACGACGATAAATTACTTTATATAATTAATATATATATAATATTGCAACACAACTCATCAACACGTTCTTAAAATAGAAATGTATCCTGTCTCTCCTACATATGTTAAGTGCACGTTGATCTAATTAACTCTCTTTATTTCTTATGATGGTTTGATTCAGGTAAAAATGGATAATTTACTGTCTTCTCGAGAACCAACTTGACGTATGGAGTTATATTTGACCAGAGCTTACCACTATTTGCTGATTCTCTAATACCTAACCTGGATAAATAAACTTTTTTATACTCTTAGAAACAACAACAAAGGAGAGGAGCGAATAAAAATGTCATTGTTTCAATAAAACTCGGCCCGGCATGGTCAGATGGGTTAAGGCGTTCGACTCGTAATCTGAGGGTCGCGGGTTCGAATCCCCGTCGCACCAGACATGCTCGCCCTTTCAGCCGTGGGGGCGTTATAATGTGACGATGATTTTCACTATTCGTTGGTAAAAGAGTTGTCCAAGAGTTGGTGGTGGGTGGTGATGACTAGCTGCATTCCCTTTAGGCTTACTCTGCTAAATTAGGGACAGCTAGCGCAGATAGCTCTAGAGTAGCTTTGGCATAAATAAAAAAAACAATAAAATTCATTCCGAATCGGTCGCCTTAATTTTTAAACCTAACACCATCGAGGGAAATCTGTAAGTAAAGCTCCCCCCATTGACACAGCGGTCAATTCGATATCCGTGATGAACAGAGCAAAGACAGCTCATTGGGTTGCTTTGTGCTTAATTCAAAACAATAAAAACAACTGTAAGCAAAGCTGTACAACATATCACGTACACTGCTTTTCACAGTGTACTTTTGATAGTAAACAGAAATATTACTGTAAGTGGCCACAGCAGCAATAACTGTGTTTGCATAGCCAAACGTGATATATTTTACAGCATGTTTTGAATATCAGTTAAATGTTCCGTTCTTCAATGCTGTAAAATTACAGTTTTATTACCTGTTTTTTATGACACTTTATTCTGTTATGTAATAGCAAATTGATTGAAAGTACTGTTGCCTGTATGGTGTGTGGTTTAAATTATCTTTACTGTTAGTTAACAGTACATTGTACAGATGTGCATAAAAACACTCTTTCCTATTATGTCTAAGAATAATTAAAGATTTAGTTGTATATGTATATATATTATAATCGTATACAGTAACAAAATGCTGCAATGATGACTTAGGGATTGTATGTACAGTACACGAGATAAGATATACCCCAAAAGGCTTAGCGATGACTTATTTTCAATGACCCGGAGTCGTGGTTTCAAAATATTGTACAAGATGGATCACTTCAGTAAATGACAAAGGACCTTGTCAGAGCTTGTTGGAAAATAATATCGTTCCTCAGATATAGTTTTGCCCACTCTTGCAACACCTGACTATAGTATGACTCACGAATCAGGCTTTCGAAGGCCTTTGATGTATATGCACTCTGCCATTAATTGTAACAACGAAAATCTAACTATGAGTTCATTCAACTTGTCTCATGCTCAGTGTTTCTAGTTTTAAGCTCATCAAAATGATAAACATCCTCATTTGAAAGGGAGGAGGTATAAAAGAAGCGTCAGCAGCGTTTTGTCCAAAGTTAACAGAAAATCTAGTGGACACTTCCAAACTGACCGTTGAAACTCGTCTGCTGCTGACCTTTTTAAGAGGTCGTGAATTCTTTTGTGTACTCGTAAGCGTAAACTGAGTTGTTTTGGACAAGCTCATGCATGTTGTATTTAAAGGCTCATAATTCATGTTTGCAGATGGAAGAGGAAAATCCGGATAAAGAAAAGTGCGCTTCTCATATAAATGTTAATATCAGAGACGTTATCAGCACAAAAGAATAGTTTGGGATATTTTTCTGAGACATCAGACCACTTTTTTTCTTCACAAATAATTTAAGTGATTTAAATGAAGTAATTTGTTTGTATGTTTTAGTGCAAGGCTACACATTAGCCTAACTGAACTCTTTAAACCAAAGGAAATTCATCCTCAGAGTTTAGTGTTGTAGGTCCATTAAAGCATCTTCAAAGTGAAATGTCTGCAAAAACCCTGAATATTTAAAATTTTTAGACTTTTTGTAATATTGGTGTATTCGTTCCATCCACCTTCCCTGGCAACGTGTGAAAGTTGCTGTATTATACTTTTTTATTGTTCTGAGAAGGGTAAAAACAGAAGAAAACGAGAGAAATCAACTTTTCACAGTATATGTTTTTCAATGATAAACATGTTATCGTGTTTATATGACTATATTAGATTTTTTTTATTCTTCTGAGAAGGATAAAAACAGAAGAAAATGAACAGATTTTCCTTTAATCCATCAGTTTTAGACCAAACAGATATTTGATATTAATTTCAAAAATAATTTTGGTACTTACGCTGATAGGTATTTTATTTCTTCTAATGAGGTGATATCTTTCATGTTTTCTAACTTACCAATAATATCCTGAAATAAACAAGCAAACAGAAAAACACATTTAACTTAATTTATAATGATTGTAAAATGACAGTGAATATAATTTTAATATCGAATTATCTACCTATTTATTTATCAATGAGCACACCTATCTACAATTCATAAACAGATTCGTTTTCATGGCCACAATACGAACATATTATTCCCAAATATTTAAAAAAATCGTTTATTTCTTAAACAAATACGCGATTTGTTTTTTTTTTACATCCGGCATGGCCAGGTGGGTTAAGGCGTTGGACTCGTAATCTGAGGGTCGCGGGATCGAATCCTCGTCGCACCAAACATGTTCGCCCTTTCAGTCGTGGGGGCGTCATAATGTTACGGTCATTCCCACTATTCCTTGGTAAAGCAGTAGCCCAAGAGTTGGCAGTGGGTGGTGGTGACTAGCTGCCTTCCCTCTAGACTTACACTGCTAAATTAGGAACGGCTAGCGCAGATAACCTTTGAGTAGCTGTGCGCTAAATTGAAAAACAACAACAAAACATTTGTTTTTCTTACCAGTTTCTTTCGAAGATTTAAGAAGTCTTTACGAAATTTTCCCATCAGTGCAAAACTTGCGCCTTCCTTATAAGCCTCGAGTGCAGGCTTAAACTGATCGGATGATTGCTCCAGATCCATATTTCCCAAAACTTCATAAAACACTCGAAGAACATTGTTTATCCGGATGTACAGGTCACTTATCTGGAGCGATGAAAAGTAGGAGACAAACGTTTTTCACGCACTTAGAAATTCTTTATCAAATATAATGCAATAAAAAATACAAACATTATTTTAGAACAGTAAGCTTAACATAATTTTACCAATTTGTGAGCCAGAGTAAAGAATAATGTAATAATGCGTCAGCAACAGTACAGCTGCCATATTCAGTACCGACAAGAACTTTCACTAGATACCAATACTAAAATAAGTCAACCAGGAAACAACAGAAATATTGTAGTGGTTGAAACATTATTTCGGTCATCAAATTGATTTAAACAACAACTGTTTCAGTGTAAAATATATTAAGTTAATGAGCTATATGTTAGTCATTATGTACCAGAATTAGGTTTTATGACTTATTAACGTTAAGTTATTTATTTTATTTTTACACAAAGTATTTTCATTTTAAATTTCACTTACCATTCAAAAGAAATGGCTACTTATGCTTCTCACACAAGGCTTAACGAAACTTAACTCACTTACACTTGGTAATGCGGATTCGCATTTGCTTAACCTTTTCCGCACAACTCAAAATAAATATATTAAACATAAATCTTTATTGTAACAAACATTTATTTCCAACACGAAGACTAAGCTTTTTATTCAATAAATTTTATGTCCGGTATCTATTCGATTTGGTTTAATTTTAGTAAATAAAGTTTAATAATACTGCCATTGTTTAACAGTATAACATGAATTCGCAGCTACATCATAAAAAACACACTTTAGGAAAGATTACGAAGGAATTATTAAAAACAATTATACTCTTTTAAAATGAAGAAAAACTATAGACCATGTCATATTTGATATGTTTGTAATTTGAAGTGATTATGTAATTTGACGAATTCATTATTTATAAAAACATAATACGATGATCAAACTATTTGGATACGTATATCCAAATAATAAATAATAATATATTCGAAAAATAAACCTATAAGCATCAGGTAATATATTTTGTACCAACAACACACTTCGCAACGCTAAACGTTTGCACATAAAACAGAAACTAGTAAAATAACATTTTGTTTGAGAAATCCGGTTTCCATAGTGACGGGAGCAGTAATTATTTTGTTGTACTGGTTATACGTCTATTATAAACAGTTTCGTTATAATTTAATCGGTAAGGGGTGGTACGTGTGCACTTTGTAATCAGTTCTGCAAAATGGTTACCTACCTCCTTCTCCTGTTCCAAAGGAATCGAAGGAGGAACCTGTCTCATCCATTCTTCCATACGAGTCTTTGTTTCCCTCAGGTCATCAAATCTGTATTCCAAATCTTCGAGTGCGGCTTGTAGAGCTCTGTCAGAATAACAAACATCTGGTAAACAGCAGATATTCATTCATTCATTGGCTGTTTTGTTAAAACCTCCACATTTGTATAACACTCCAGGTACACGCATATGCAAAATGCGCAGGTGTAGCAACAGTTAGCCTGCGAGATAAAACTTAAGAGCAGGAATCTTTCTTAGCTTCAAAAGACGCAAGATGGAGGATATCCGTCCAACAAAGACATTGTTATAAAATATCTTTTTTTTTTTGGTCTAGCTTCAGATAGCGACACGTTAGACAAATTACCAAAAACTGTCTTATTACTGCCAGCATTAAGTTCCGAGACAGCTGATATCAAATGAAACAGGTTAGTTTAGTGGTAACTGGAGTACAAACTGTGGAAGGTGGATAACTAAAATCATGTGGTAAGGTCCAGTGAGTCGTTTTGATCCTTGTATTGTCCGATTAACAAACAAAAAAAAGGTGCAGAGAGAAAAAGCTTAGATTTTAAAAAAACTGATAAGTGCAACGTTAAAAGAATTATGTGTCTTATGTCTCAGTAAACGACCTTCAACAAAGCTATGGAGTTCGTTTAAGTGTAACGTTGACCACTAATTTTTTGCTATTGTATTAAACTTTACCATTTTATTAGTTTGGAGGATTTCTTTTTTGTTATTAAGCACAAAACTGCGCAATAGACTACCTATGCTCTGCCCCTGAGAGTATCGAAACCAGAAATTTAGATTTGTAAACCGTGAGACTTACCGCTAAGCTATAAGTGTGGGTGTCGGGGGGGGGGGGAACGCTGGTTCAAAGAGCGTAAAACTTTAACTCGCCTTCCTTTCCGTAATTCTTGGAACCGTAAAGTAGTTACTCAGACCATAATTCTTGAAAATGAAGAAATATTTCATGGTATCTATACCATGATGCATCTTTAGCAAAGTTGTGACCATTCAGTAAAGATAATGCAACAAGCGTAATTCTGGAAGATTCACATTCTGAAAGCGTAATAAACCGATTTGGATGATTATAATAGAAACAACTTGCTAACGAAGGATGTTTATTTTCGAAATAATGCAATCAAAAGAGTTGAGTAATTTTTTTTGAGAAATTTGTGCTTCCTCAGTGGGCCTGGCATGGCCTAGCGCGTTAAGGCGTGCGCTTCGTAATCTGAGGGTCGCGGGTTCGTGCCCGAATCGCGCCAAACATGCTCTCCCTCCCAGCCGTGGGGGCGTTATAATGTAACGGTCAATCCCACTTTTCGTTGGTAAAGAGTAACCCAAGAGTTGGCAGTGGGTGGTGATGACTAGCTGCCTTCCCTCTAGTCTTACAATGCTAAATTAGGGACGGCTGGCACAGATAGCCCTCGAGTAGTTTTGCGCGAAATTCCAAAACAAACAAACAAAGCTTCCTCAGTTGTAAGTGGAAGTGCTTCAGTGTAAAAAAACTCCAAGAGTACATTGATACTGGGATCTTTATCACAAATGCATTATTACTTCAAGTTCATTTAATTCATTATGCATCCTAGACGTGATATATCTGTTTGTATTTTTGGAGGATATTTCGCTCGAATCAACCGCGAAAACGTTAAAGTAGCTTAGAAAGTTCGAAAAGATTAGAATTTGTTCAGCCTATTTTTCAGTTGATAACAGGGTCTGGTGGTTAAGGTGCTCGACTCGTAATCCGAGGGTCACGGATTCGAATCCCCGTCGAATAAGCCTTGAGGCGTTATAAAGTTACGGTCAATCCCACTATTCTTTGATAAAAGAGTAGCTCAAGAGTTGACGGTGGGCGGTGATGACTAGCTGTCTTTCCTCTAGTCTTACACTGCTAAATTATGGACGGCTAGCGCGAATACCCTCGTGTAGCTTTGCGCAAAATTCAAAACAAATCAAACAAACCAAACTTTTCAGTTGATAACAAGGCCTGCTGGTTAAGGTGCTCGACTCGTCAGCTGGTGGTCACTGGATGTAACCTGTCGCTGAATATGCTCGCCCTTTCGTTTAGTGAAGTTAAAATAAAGCGGTAAATTCCAACTATTTCTTGATAAATTATTGCGGGAGAATTGGAAGTGAGTGATATTGACTAGTTACCTTTCATTTGGAAATTATGGATGACTAATGTAGACAACCCACAAAACGACGTAATAGTTTTTACGAATCATTCCCCGGAAAAAAATTCTACTTTAAACCATTTGTTCAATATCTAAGAGAGCATTTCTTACAAAGTTAAATAATATAAAACCGAATTCGTATGAAAAGTGTTTATTAGAATGTTGCAGTTATTAATCTAACTCATAAGACATATTAATTATTATTTACATTACAATGAAATAATCAATGGATGCACATATTTTAAATACATTACATGATATACTATATATTTAATTTATAGGCAAGTCAAACAGTTATTACCTGTTTTTTAAGTATTCTGTTCTAGAAGGATCTAAAACAGACAAGTCCACTAACTCAACGGTCATTGGGACACCCAGTCCTTCGTTAGTTTCCTGTACTTGATCTTGGAAGTCTCGAATAAGGTTCCGAAGTCCTTCGATTGTATTGGGGACAGATTTTAATGGCACAGTAGCATAGTAAGTAATTTCCAAGCTGGCTTTTCCACTTAACTCTTTTTGTAGTTTCTCTAGCTTTCCTAAAAATTAGATAATTAGAGATTGCTAGATGTAGATACATACACTGCTGGCCAAAATCTTAAGACCAATGAACATAAACAAAAAATATGCACTTTGCGTTGCTAGACTCAACCACTTATTTGGTAGAGCTTCGAAAGATGAAAATAAGAAAGGGGAAAATAAAAATAAAAACCTTTTCAGCATTTAATAGTGAAAATGTGAACAATATGAAATTAGTATAAATACTAACTGGTCAAAAGTTTAAGACCATACCAAAAAGAAGTCCTAAACAGGGAAGGAAATACCCAACAAGAGGTCTCAGTAGTGAGTTGCAAGGCCATCATTGCGGATAACATCAAACATTTGCTTTGGCATGATCGATATAAGTGTTTGCAGAAGGCTGGTTGGAATGTTATTCCAAGTGGTCAAGATGGCTTCACGAAGATCATGTACTGTTTGGAATTAACATCCATTTCTATAGACTTCCCTTGCCATCCATCCCTAAACATTTTCAATGGGGCTCAGTTAGGGCGAACACGCTTGATGGTCCAAAATAATCATATTATTTGCCATGAAAAAGTCCTTTGTCCTGCGGGCGTTGTGGATTGCAGCGTTGTTCTCCTGAAAGATCCAGTCATTTCCACATTCTGAGGGCCTTCAGACAATAAGGATGCTCTCTCCAACATGCCAAGGTAACCAGCTGCTGTTTGACACCTCTGTATAACCTGAAGCTTCATTGTTCCATGGAAGGAGAAAGCACCCCAGATCATGATGGAACCTCCTCCACTGTGCCACGTAGACAATGCCTCCGGTGGGGATTCTTTATCGTGCCAGTAACGTTGAAAGCCATATGGACCATCCAGATTAATTTTTTTTCATCAAAGAACAAAACATTCGTCCACTTTTCTACGTCCCATGTTTGGTGCTTCTCAGCATAGTTTAACCGAGCTGTTTCGTGGTGTGGAAGGAGGCGTGGCCTTTGAAGACGTTTTCGGTTTTTAAAGCCTTTCTCTCGTAGATGTCGTCTTATTGTCCTTGAGCTGCATTCTGCGTCGTATGGGCCTTAATATGGTTCGACGGTCGGCTGGTATCTTGCCGGACAACCCATCGAATTCTTCTGCTCAACGTTGGCGAAATATTCATGAACCAACCACTTGAAATTCTCATTCCGTATCCCTCAGGGATGCATAAGAAATTTGTAACAACAGTTTTACTAGACCCAATCTCACCAGTGATGACACGTTGAGAGAGACCTTGCTTTTACAGCTCGACAATTCTTCCATGTTCAAACTCTGTCAACTTTTTAGCCTTTGCAATGTTTTTATCCAATGTAACACAGGAGATGTCAGTGGGAGATGTTGATAACGCTAATGCTTGAACACAAATGACTAAATTTCGTTACGTGTTTACCGATTAACGCTTCGTTTCAGTATGGTCTTAAACGCAAACGCAAACTAACGTGGCAGGGGTTTAGTTTAGAGAGAGAGAAATCAGAAGAATTCTCTCTCCAACTGGAGTGTTCAGGAACGTTGTGGTTCCTCTTCGTCCCCTTTTGTGGAAGGTTATTGAATTTATCTTTATATATATATATATATATATTTTATTATATTTAAACTCTTTTTTTTGGTGAAGGAGTGAAGTTGGCCATAATTCATATCATTCATGAACAAGGCCAAGGTAGCACTGAAAAAAACAGCCAGATCCCGTCCCGAAAGGCAGCTGGTCTTAAACCTTTGAACAGCGTGTATTTAGGCTAATTTCATAGTGTTCACATTTTCCCTATTAAATGCTAAAGAAGTTTTTTACTTTTTATTTTCCCTTTTCTTATTTTCATCTTTCGAAGCTCTACTCAAATAAGTAGTTGAGTCTAACAACACAAAATGAATATTTTTTCTTTATGCTCATTGGCCTTAAGATTTTGACCAGCAGTATATATATATATACACGGCATTTCACACACACACACACACATATATATATATATATACGACAAAATTTGAAAGAGAATTGTTGTGGGTAAAACGAAAGTTTTAACTAAAATTACCTTTATATTATCATGTCATTTAAATCGTATACAATGTGAAATATTTATTTCTTGAAATAAAATTAACCTGCTATTAATTTTGTTATAATGATATCATAGGATTGATTTTTTCAGAGAACATTATAAGGAGTTTCTATTGGCTGACGACAAATTTGATTTTTTTAATATTTTACGTAAAGCTACACGAGGGCTATCTGCGCTAGCCGTTCTTAATTTAGCAGTGTAAGGCTAGAGGGACGGCAGCTAGTCATCACCACCCACCGCCAACTCTTGGGCTACTCTTTTACCAACATATAGGGGGATTCACCGTCACTTTAGAACGCCCTCATGGTTAAATGTGCGAGCATGTTTAGTGTGATGGGGGCTTGAACTTGCGACCCTTAGATTACGAGTAGAGCACCTTAACCACCTGACCATGCCAAGCCATTTGATTTGTGAAAAGGAATCTATTAATTATTAATACTCCCAATCAGAACAAGCTACGTACTCAGAGTGAAAACTGGAGTCAAAATAGCAGGAATGAGCATATTTTTCTTACGTTTTTACTTATAAAGATTAGATGTGTTTGTTTGGAATTAAGAACAAAGCTACACAGTTGTCTATCTGTGCTTTGCCCACTACAAGTATCGAAAACCCGGTTTCTAGAGGTGTGAGTCCGCAGACATATCTCTGTGCCACTGGTGGGGCATTGTTCCATTCATTGGGAAGCTGCGCTATTAACGTTTCGGAAACTTAGGTTAGTTTTAAATGTTAAGTTAAAATACGGAATAATTTCTTTTATAAAAGTACAATAATAAAAGAATACAACTAAAATAATAATTCAAGAAAGATTAAAATAGTTTAAAATTATCTCTCAAAAGAATACGAACACGATATAATCTCCCAAAGTTTCTACAATATCTTTTAAATTAAATTTCAAATGAGCTTGTTAGCTTTTTTAAATATCTCTACTGCACAAGGCGATTAGGTTCCGGGATGGCCTGGTGTTTAGGACGCTTGACCCGTAATCTTAGGGTAGCACCTGTCCCACCAAACATGGTCACCCTTTCAGCTGTGAGGGCATAATAATTGACGGTCAGTTCAACTATTCGTTAGTAAAAAGAGTAGCCTAAGAGTTGGCGGTGAATGGTGATCACTAAATGCCTTCTTTCTAGCCTTTCGCTGTTAATTAAGGAAAACTAGCGCAGATAGCCCTCGTGTAGCTTTGCATTTAACAATTTTTTGCACAACAGGTAAATATTAGAAGATCTCAGACAATAAACAAGAAACCAGTTTTAATATTTAAGCAACACCTTAATAAGATTAAATAATAATAAGTGTTTTTGAAACTTAATTTAGAACCAAGTTGGCTAACACATAGTCTTAGAACCGACTCCATCTAACAGTAACAAATGTTTTGTTTTTGTTTTTTGAATTTCGCGCTAAACTACACGAAGGCTATCTGCGCTACCGTCCCTAAGTTAGTAGTGTGAGACTAGGGGGAAGGCAGATAGTCATTACCACACACCGCTAACTCTTTGGCTGCTCTTTTACCAACGAATAGTGGGATTGACCGTTAAATTATAACGCCTCTACGGCTTAAAGGGCGAGTATGTTTGGTGCGACCAGGATTCGAATACGCGACCTTCAGATTACGATTCGAGTGTCTTAACCCACCTAGCCATGCCGGGCCGATGTAACAAATGTTTTTTTTTTAAGTCGTAAACTCATCTGATTAACATATTATCTTGGTTTTTAACCTGTGGTTAAACCATGCGCTTTGTTCTTAAACTGACTAACAACGTTCCTAGTTTTAAACTTAGCTGACTGATACGTCTTGGTTCTTAGCCTACCTGACTAACAATAATTTCAGTCCAAAGTACAGTTAACTTTCACGCCTTGGTTCTTAACTCACCTGACTAACAATGATCTAAGTACAGTTAAATGACACATCTTCCTGGGTCTCAACCTAACTAACTGGAGCATGCACCTAGATAACATTTTTTTAGCTAGAAATTTAGGTGAACAATTCATGTTTCTATTCTTTAACCCAGATAAATGATGTAGTCCTCTACTCCTAGACCGTATTAACTAATCCATGTTTTCACTTCTAAAGCTCGTTACATATCACATCTTTCTAGTCTGGTCCTTAACTGACTGATTGGTCATATACGGTTCATTACCCTGTTGACTGCCAAGTATTTCAGCTGCTACAATACAACTCTAATGCTTGTTCATTTTGTAACTTTTTTCGTGATGCCATTTTGGATCGAAAGTGAAACAATTTGTAAGTAGGTCAAATGTGATATATGGTGCTGACATCTAGCGTTCAAGTTAGGTATGACTGAGAACGAATTAACTCGTCCGTCCAATAACTTGGACGAGTTATCTCGTTTACGGCACTAAACAGGTTAAGCCACTACCATTCTACTTGAAAACAGTGAAATTATTTTACAACTCAACTACTTACCTTCAGCTACCAGGTCAAAGGCGCTGTTACCTTGGATGACCAGATTTATATTTCCTTTGATTTCTTCAAGATTGGCATCATCTTTGGCTATAAATTGCAGAGAGGCTACTAAACTTCCGCCATATGTCACGCTTTTCACGTAATGAGTACCGAGATCTTCCTTCCGGTACCGTGTCTGCCAGTCTTTCAGAGGTTGAGCATTAGAAGGAATACTGAAAATAGACTATATAAAAGGGCAGTTTAGATTTAAAATTGCTGATGTGATGTTTGGAAAAAAACTTGGCTATAATCGTAAAATGTCGCAATTTTTCGGTTGCGAGTCGAATGAATATAATGCAGTGGTTGAGAGCCTTAATGTAAAACTATGCTTTTATTATAGTAAATTGACAAACAACGATTTACAAGCACAATGAAATAGTTTTATTTTGGGGAACATAATACTTGTTTGTAACTGGTATTTGTGTACGAAGTACATTATGCTAATACAATTTTAAATTGACAAACGACGACTTACAAACATATGATTTTTTCTTGTTATTTTGGGGAACATAATACACGTTTATAAATCATACAGTTAAAATTTTATTAGCGTAATGTGATTCCGTACACTAGTACCGTGAGGTTTTACACAGAAATGAAGAAACCACTGAGTTACTTAAACGTAATGTGTCACATAAAAGACAAAAACGCACAATTATAAATGGATAACGAATACGTGTAAAAACATATAATCGATTACAGACCGTCCTGTAGTCCAGTTTTGTCAGAATCTCCACATTCCTTCCAGCTGAAGTTGTGTCCTTCAAGTAATTTCCGGTTCCTTTTACTTCCAGTTTTCCAGTTTTTATCTTCAAAGACAAATCTCCCGACACGTCCAAAAAGTCCTTGGCATCCTTGGAATTATCGACCATCTTGAAACTCGACGTAAACTGTGGCCTATCTATTCTCTGTTTAGACGAATAAAATTATTAATGCAAATACGACACGTGATTCAGCTTCATCAGAGGTCAAACGAAGTTTAACGTAGCTGTCGTACAATAAAGAAAAATATATTGTCAGAAATTAGCCCCCCGCTAAAACAGCGGTATGTCTACGGACTTACAACGCTAAAATCAGGGGTTCGATTCCTCTCCGTGGGCTCCGCAGATAGCCCGATGTGGCTTTGCTATAAGAAAACACTCACTCATTTTCAGAAAGCATTGCTGTTATAGAGCAACGACATAGAATACTTTTTTAAGAACTGTGATCAAGTCAGTAAAAAGAGATTGACTACATTATAATAAAACGATTTTGGACCCTCACTACGTCGTTACAGTAAATGTCGTCAAGCTCTGTCTGATGACCGTGCTTCTTGACAACAGTCCTGCAAACTAGTTTCCATTGCATAAAGGCTACGTTATAAGGTTTTCAAGTACGAAATATATTAATTACTCCTTTTTAACATACACTGATTTTTTTTTAAATGTCGGTGCCATTAGGCACAATGAATATTCCCGTATGGGAAGTTCTAAATACCTTGTCGAAAAAAACATTTTTATCGTATGATCGTATAAATATTTTGTATCGAAAAATTCATTTACATACTGTTGTCGTTGTCAGTTCTTTTTCCGTTGCATCGCACTACCTACAAAACAACAATTAATGTTAAAATGTAGTCTTGATACATTGCGTTCTACTATGAATCTACATCGGCTGTGGTTGCCATGTGGGTTGCTGATTTACATATTCAAAATCATTTTGAAATGGCATACTCAACATTCTGTGTGTTTATGAGCAAGATTTATCAAAAATATCTGAATGGGTTTGGATGAAAAGCTGGTATTCATTTGGGACTCAACTAGAAGTTATTAGTTTTTTTGAGATCCAAGGTCAAAGGTCAATAAAATAAAAAAGATTCCACTTTTTAACGTGTCAACCGATTTTTCGTATTATGTTTGCTCTATAACCAAGTCAAAAATAGTCAGATTTTGATGAAACTTAGTGGACATATGTAGAATATTATTCATCATTGTTCTACTCTGTTGACAATAACAGACTTACAGACACATGTTCTTATTTTTTATAGGGCTGAATATGATCAACAAGGTATGCACAGTACTTAGTGCCTCTCTAGTATTAGGTTGTCCAGAACAAATTGTCTGAATTCTTATGATGGCATTTGGAAGCTGAATATCGAGTAACGTATCGTTGGTTGGTTGGTTTAATACAACTTTTGTCGTTTACAAGGTGTCTTAATTGTCTGCTATATTAACTCTCCTCAGAGTACGTTTCGCAACCTTCAGGGTAGCATGGACAAGAAGGACTTTCGTCTCATTTTCCTCTACGGCTTCAAACTTGGACGAAAAGCTACTGGATCTGTTATTGATCACACAGTTTAGCGTTAATTCCAAAGGTTTCGACATGGAGATGAAAGTCTTGAAGACCACGAAGGTCATGGAAAGAAGCCACCCTTACATTAAGGGAATCAGTTGAAACAGACACTCGTACAACAGTACGTGAGCTTGTAGAAAAGCTAGGCACAAGCAAATCAAGCATTTCCAACCACTTGAGTGCGATTGGAAAGACGAAAACTTTGGATAACTGGGTACCGCATGAGCTGACTGAAGATCAACAAAATTGGTGTTATGAGACCTGTCAATGATGACGCTCCAAAAATTGAACGAATTGAAAATCGAGATTCTGCCTCATCCGCCTATTCTCCAGACATTTCCCCTATATATTTTTATTTGTTCAAGCACTTTGACAACTTTTTGAACAGTAAATGCTTTCCAAACCAGGCAGCTGCAGAAGAAGCTCTCAGAGAGTTCATTGACCACAGAAACTTTGATTTCAACACCACGAGCATAAACATCATCGTTACACACTGGTAAAAGTGTGTTGAATCAAATGTTGCTTATTTTGATTAAAACATGTTTTACAACACTGATTTATACTTTTCCAAACTTCGCAATTCAAAAACGACATTTGTTTCTGGACAGCCTGATATTTTATAATAACTGACATGTAACTGATTTTAACAAAATATCAGTTTCGAAACTAACAAAAATGTTTTTCGTAAAGTAAGCGGGTAATATACGCTAGTTGAAATTTATAAATTAATTAAAAATGGAATGGAGGCATACAATACATAAACAAAATAATTTTATGACAATGATATTTTCATGGGCATTAAATTCATAGTAAATACATAATAACAATTAGATTTTGCCAAAATTAGGAACACCTCGATATTGGATCCTTCTTTTTAGTATCTGTGAGGCTGTGAACTTATTAATTCACCAGTGGTACATCAGTTGTAAAGATAAAAGAATCAATTGTCCACAGGATAATATAGTGTAGTATTACACCTTACGTTTCATGTAGCTTTCAATCTATACTTTGTAGCAAGTGAAATTATCATTCAATGAGCACTTAGAATCCCTCACGAATACTATACTGGAAAACTTTGTTAAAGTATAAAACCACAGAGTACCACTAAAAGAAACAGATCTTTAGCAGACAGTAAGGAAATTTAAGTAACGATTCGTTATTTTAAAGTATTTTGCCTAACGAAACAGGTAGCAGTTTAATTAAAACACGATTGATTTTGGCTCGTTTTAGGCCCACACATTCACAATAGAATATCTAGACCCTATATGTCGTGGAAAATGAAACCTAGGATTTTAGTGTTTTACCTCGCAAACTTTTGGTTTACCCAGCAGGGGACTTAATACGCTTTTAACATTGAGTTTCTTAAATTGAATGTTTGCTGGTTTTTTTAATTTTGCACAAAGCTACTCAAGGACAATCTGCGCTAGCCGTCCCTAATTTAGCAGGGTAAGATTAGAGGGTTTGTTTGTTTGTTTTGGAATTTCGCACAAAGCTACTCGAGGGCTATCTGTGCTAGCCATCCCTAATTTAGCAGTGTAAGACTAGAGGGAAGGCAGCTAGTCATCACCACCCACCGCCAACTCTTGGGCTACTCTTTTACCAACGAATAGTGGGATTGACCGTCACATTACAACACCCCCACGGCTGAAATGGCGAGCATTCGAACACGCGACCCTCATATTACGAGTCGAACGCCTTAACCCTCCTGGCCATGCCGGGGCCTTCTTAAACAAAATTATAACATTTTTCACATTTTTCTTTTCACTTGCTACCTCTTCTGTAGGTTGCGAGGTGTTGCTTTCAGTAAAATTAACCAACGATACCAAAACAAAACCCCACGAGAATCACAGCTCTTTATCGTTCATCTTAGTGAAATGTATACAATTATTTATATTATTGTTGTGTGCTAATTACTAATGAGTTCAATTTAACATAAGTATTAATCATTTTTTAATCATTTTTTTTACTTTAGTTTCTCTTATTGTACCACTGTTTATTAGTAAAATATCCAGTGATTGATGTGAAGGCCGAATAAATTTATTTAAAAGTTTGCTTACAAAACAAACATAAAAAATATAATAGCGATCATGTTTGACAATTGTACATATAAGAATTATAAGAATACGTAAGTTCACTTACTCTAAATCTAAATAGGGAAAACTGAACTACTGCGTAAAATAATTCCAAACTTTAAATTATTGTAACATACCTCGTAATTTTTTATGACGTCATTTGGAAACAAGTCCACGCCAACTCTGTCGTTCCTGGCGTCAAAGGTTCTTCCCAGCAACATAGGCAATACGTATAACATTTGTATAATTGCCATGTTGTGCCTGTGTTGCAAAAAATATTCGGAAAAATGAGTAAAATTATATTTTATGTATGAATATAATTATATGTCTAAGAGTAAAAAAACTTACGTGTAAACAAAAACCAAATAATCGTAACAAAGAACTGCGTTAGTCACTTAGAAGTCCTGAGTGTTATTTTGACGGTTTCTGGTGTTGGTCCGATTAATTTGGTTTATTTGGTAAAAAATAATACAAAGTCCAGGTCATATGATGGTAACAACATGTTTTTTACTATTCTGAATACTTTAAGTACAATGTCTACGTTCACATGTTTCACATGCTCTGCATGGCCAGGTGGTTAAGACAATCGATTCGTAATCCGAGGGGCGCGGGTTTGAATCCCCGTCGCACCAAACATGCTCGCTATTTCAGCGGTGGGGGCGTTATAATGATTCACTCAGTCTCACTATTCTTTGGTTAAAGAGTAGCCCAAGAGTTGGGGGTGGGTGGCGATGACTAACTGTATTCCCTCTAGTTTTACACTGCTAAATTAGGGAAGGCTAACACAGATAGTCCTTGTGTAGCTTTGCGCGAAATTCAAACACATTAACGATAGGGTTATTTCCGTAAATAACGCTAAATAATCACACGCTAACTTCTCCTGCATCCTAGTGCCATGTTAAAACATTTATTCAAAATTTAACAATTTGGATTAACGGACCATGTAAGAGACAGATTGACTTAACATATTTGTTGACTCAGTAACTATTCAACATCTAACCCTACTTTATTCAAAATAGCGTTTTATAGACAAGATCGCTGTGTATAGTCTTCAGAAAATCTTAGTTAATTAACTACGAGCCCAAAACGTTAAAATATTGTCCAGAATATCAATACTCTATAATGTATATATTATACTGACGCAAGTCAATAATAGATAGCTGAAACCGAGTAAATAAATAGTTATAAAGAAAAAGTTTAAATAAGTAAGTTTATTTATTTTTAAAATAGAGCCACAAACCGTAATCTGCTGGGTCCACCGCGGGCAATCGAACCCCACATTTTAGCTTTGGAAGTCCGTAAACTTACCACTCTTCCAGCGGTAGACGAAATAAACTTGGTTTGTTTTGTTTTGAATTTCGCGCAAAGCTACACGAGGGTTATCTGCGCTAGCCGACCTTAATTTAGCAGTGTAAGACTAGAGGGAAGACAGCTAGTCATCACCACCCACCGCCAACTCTTGAGTAACTATTTTACCAACGAATAATGGGATTTACCGTTACATTATACGCCCCCCCCACAGCTGAAAGGGCGAGCATGTTTGGTGAGACCGGGTTCCGAACCCGTGATCCTCAGATTACTAGTCGAACACCTTAACCCACCTGGCCATGCCGGGTCCCAAGTTTTAGTTCATAGAATGGGCATCAATAAAAACAATGTCAGTATATTTCCACTAGAAAAGAACCCAGTATTTAGTAATCTTATTTGTATAACTTTTTGTTTATTTGAATGCAAACTGTGATAATATAGTGATTTGAAAAATCCTAATTATGTTATTATTTGACTTTAAAACAGTTAGTTCCGTTTGTATGGTAATAATCGCACTTCCCTGTCTACAAAGCTGATAAACAACGACTCTGTTTCAGCTATCATATAATAGTGTTAATGCGTATGAATAGCTTTAATTATTTAAAATTAGTGTTTTAGATAAATCAATATTTTGTTTCTATAATCAGTCAATTAAAGACGGGCGCCATCTACAATCGCCTGGTCTATGTATTTATTGAGTGTGTTGGAGCTGTCTCTGTTTGGCTAACGCTCTTATGTATTTACTTTATTATCTATTTTTCTTCACAGGTAAGTACTTTCTTATACATATTTATATAAATTTCATAAAATGTCTTGTAAGAAAGATAACAAGTTGAAAATGTTTTATATTACCTGGACACACTGTAGGTCCGTCTCTATCCGACAAAGCAGCTTTCAATACGAACAGCTGTGCAACCTTTGTTGTTCGATAAGAAAATAAAATCCACCAGAGGGCGCTGATATAAATTAATAAATCAATTGAAATATTTCAATTAACCAATTACATCAAAGGAGAGAAAACAACTGATACAGAGTTCCGTATAACCGACGGCCTTCATGAATTAATATCAATTACATGTCATAGTTATCGATAAGAAATCCGTGTGATATGATTTAAGGCAAGTAGCTTTCCAAAGCACAGGGCCACATGACATTTTCCCATGAAGCGTTTGTTTCTCTGACTCTGAGTGATCAGCGTTCGCTACACGCACACGCGTCGAATTCTTTAGCTTGTTATTTAAGTCGTAATTTTGAAAGCAGTAGTTTTTGGTTAAGTTTCATAAAATGGAAGGCTATTGTTTGCTTCTTACTGAACCGAAAAATCATTAATAACAATTCTGCGTAAAAGTGAATTTTTTTAAACACTGCTTTCACAAAATTCGATGTAAACTTTAGTCCTACTGAAACAAATATTTTAATCCTATATGTGCCATCATTACTTGAGTGTGGAATGTAATTATTAACCATTATAACTCAGCCTTCTTCACATACATTCAAGTGCTGTTTGGATGGTTGAATATAAACACACTTTGGAACCAATAAATGAAAATATGCAATTTGGGCATACTCGAAGAAAGAATATTATATGGCGAGTATATTAATTTGAAATACAGCTTTTCAAAAATTGTAAAGTATTATTTTTCTCATAGTAAGCAGTAAATGCTATGTTATTAAGTTGTTTTAACTTAGAAACTTTTCACTTTGTTCACATGTTCAAGAAGCTGTAAAAGCGTCATCAACATGTCTGCCAAAAACAGACACATATTTTCTAGTATAGGTGTTAGCTAGACCTCGTCGCTACTCTATAAGGTCGTTCATAGATCTTGCCATTGAATAGAAAAAAATGATTGTTTGGTGAAGTTCAATACAATTTTTTACACGTTTTGATAAGACACTGATTTTGTCTTGGTTATTGAAACTAATGTCGTATATGTCTCGACTGTTTCGTGTAGGGTTATGTTAGAGTACATATATCTCATCATGAGATAATTGTTTCATAAGGTATTCCATCCTAGTATATTAAGCTTAATTATTGCTTCTAAAGCATATCAATGACCTTCAATGTTATTTCGATGAACTAAACACTGTATAGCGAATGAACTAAACACTATATATTTAATAAACTAAACACTGTATAGCCAATGAACTAAACACTGTATAGCTAATGAATTAAAAACTGTATAGCTAATGAACTGAACACTATATCGTGAATAAACTAAACACTGTATAGTTAATGAATTAAAAACTGTATAGCTAATGAACTGAACACTATATCGTGAATAAACTAAACACTGTATAGCTAACGAACCTAACAAGATACATCTAATGAACTAAAAATTATAAAACTAATGAACTAAATTCTTTAAGTCTACTGAACTGAAAACTATGCAGCTACTGAACTAACCAAGATATAATTAATGAACCAGCTATTACAGAGTTAGTAGTTGAGTCTAGGGTGTTACAAAAACTACGACAAAATTATAAACTTTGGGTGGATGAGCGAATTGATGTGAAATATCAAGGTAACCGTATGCTAGGAGAAGAGTTAGTTAGAAAATAAGAAAATGATTTGATATGAACTGATTGTAAAAGCTGTGAAAAGGTGACTTGGTGTTAAAGCTTGCGAATTTCTACTTTAGTACTCAGATGTTGTTGGTAGTAGGCTTAGCTACAAATATGAGATTGTTTTCAACACTTCAAAGCACGGGGAAAGAGGAAAATAGGGAATGAATACAACGTGGATTGTGATTTCTTTATTATATTATGATTCGAATTAGTAATACTGTCTTATGGACTTGAGAACATTTTTTTTTTAGTTTTTCAGTAAGTATGTGAATAATATATCAGCTCCAAAATAATTTAATCTCGATTTATGTCAACAGTAAATGTGTCTAATGTTATAAAATGCTGAAATGAAGTGTATTAAAAACAACAGATATTTGAAAACAACAGTAAAGAAACCTTCTTTATTTATAAGAAAACATTCTCAGAGGAAATCAGTACACGAACTAGGCCTAACCGCTTTAAAACCCATGTTAAAGTTAACAGATAACTTTGTCTGACTATATTTATTCGTTAAACATTTAAAATATAATATGTAAAATTGAAGTGATTAATTCAAGAGCCTTCGTGAGAAAAAATACCGAGAAACAAATACAAAACTACAATATCTGTAGAACAGTGACACTGATGTGGAACATTGATGTCCTAATTGTAACATATACGGTCGTAAACGAATACATCTCCAATAATAAGTTGTGAACTGTCTTTTAAGGGAGCTGTTATAGTACTTCTCGAGTATACCCAGCACCTGCGAGTGATTAAAAAAAAGAGAAATTAGATGCATGTTTTTTGTTTGTTTTTGGAATTTCGCACAAAGCTACTCGAGGGCTATCTGTACTAGCCGTCCCTAATTTAGCAGTGTAAGACTGAATTATTCTTACATTATTAGAAAATATTAGCTAGTCATCACCACCCACCGCCAACTCTTGGGCTACTCTTTTACCAACGAATAGTGGGATTGACCGTCACATTATACGTCCCCACGGCTGGGAGGGCGAGCATGTTTAGCGCGACGCGGGCGCGAACCCGCGACCCTCAGATTACGAGTCGCACGCCTTACGCGCTTGGCCATGCCAGGCCCAAATTAGATGCAAAAGAAAAACAACTGGACGCGATATCAACTCATATAAAGCAACAACTGCTTTATTAAATCAACATAAACGTGACTCATCATAAGTTTTGTAGGATTTTTTATGATTTATATGGATAATGTTAAATGATTAAATAATTCAATCTAAGCTTCAAGATGACACACGTTATGTCTATAAACACAGTTATTGTAAAATGTTTGTGTTCTATCATAATGTTTAATGTGGTCGTAACTCCTTTTTGTTTTTTAGCCGCGGAATATTGGCTCAAAGAATGACTCTGATTTTTTTTCCAAGTACAATCTTTTAGCGTACAGCTTTGTCATCTCTTCAATTATTTGAGATCTACTTACAGTTTTATGCTCAGGAGGTCAAACCCTTTTGATTGATGTATTTAACTACGTCCAAAGTCTCACATATTAGTTTACTTCAATCCTGCCTTTTAGAATTTCAATGCGAGGGAAGGCTGGTACAGGTCTTGATGAATAATAAATGCATTCTTTGTTTTTGTTTTGTTTTTTTTAGTTTCACGCCAAGCTACTTGAGGACTATCTGTGCTAGCCGTCCCTAATTTAACAGTGCAAGAGTAGGGGGAAGGAAGCTAGTCATCACCACCCACCGCCAACTCGTGGGCTACTCTTTTACCAACTAATAGTGGAATTGACCGTCAAATTATAGTGCCCCCACGGCTGAAAAGCTGTGCATGTTTAGTGTGACAGAGATTCGAACCCAAGACCTTCGGATTAGAAGTCGAGTGCCTTAGCCACCTGGTCATGCCGTGGCAAATAAAATCGAATCGGATATACGCGCGCTCCACGTTTATCGTCGCTGGTACATAAAATTATAACTAATGAAAAACGAGGAACGTCTCATGTCTACCCTAATCTTGCCTAAATGAAATTTCAAGTGCCGCAGCTATTGAGGATTTCATTTTGTTATTTTCAGACATTTTTATATTCATTACTCACATTGCTTTTAATCTTGTATTTGTTTCAGTAATATATTTGAGCCACGCCTATTTTGCTATTAGTATTTAAAGTTCTTACGATACATTGTTATTTAATTCTAAGAACTTCCAACTGAAATTGTTTGTTTGTTTGTTTGGAATTTCGCACAAAGGTACACGAGGGCCATTTGCGCTAGCCGTCCCTAATTTAGCAGTGTAAGACTAGAGGGAAGGCAGCTAGTCAACTCTTGGGCTACTCTTTTACCAACGAACAGTGGGATTGACTGTAACATTATAACGTCCTCACGGCTGAAAGAGCATACATGTTTGGTGTGACGGAGATTCCAACCCGCGACTCTCAGATTACGAGTCGATTGCCTTAACCACCTGGCCATGCCGGACCTTCCGACTGAAATAAAGAGGGAACGACAATTTAACAACCACATTATTTTTACTTTTCGGTGGCTCAGCGTTAAGTCTGAAGACTAAAACCGATATTCGATATCCATGTGGGCACAGTACAGATAGACTTTATGTAGCTTTGTGCTTAACACTATATCTGCTACATTCAATGATAAATACGTACAAGTTCTTTGCTTCAACCCAGTTACCAATCTGTTCATCAAACGTCTTTAGATTTTCCCCGAAGCCGATAGAGCGACACTTGAGATTGCTGAAACAAAGGTTTTTACAGCCTTCTAGTCCTCCACTCACAGTCCCGTGGCCCACAGTCTCAATAGAGTCAACAATAAGGTGGGTTTTATTGGTGCCCGAAACGCAGATTCACATTTCATGTCTATTAAAAAAAAAACATACATTTAGGCTAATTTTAGATCTGTTGTTCATCTTATTTTTGTATTCATATTTGTTACTTTGTTATAGACTTTTATATTTTACACTCTTAACACTTCTTTACCTAATTGGGTTACGTTAAAAACCACTTATTTTAACGTGTTATTTCCAACCTTCATGTTGTCGTAAAATTAAAAAAATATCATTGCACATTCATTTAAAATAATGTATATTAAATTCTTTAGCAGTAAATATGATTACTCATAGATTTTGGATCAGTTATGGCAGTCGGGATTAACAGAGAAGTCCTAACGAAATATACCTTGAAATTATTCAAAGAAATCTTACTCAGTCAGTATAGTACCTGAGAAATGCTTACGAAATACATCTTGATGTCATTCTCAATAAATAGTCCTCAGCCTAGATGTCCATTGAGAAACCCTGTTGAAAGATATCTTGACGGTTTCTCAAAGAAAATCTTATTCATTCAAGGTATCATTTGACAAACACCAAGAAAAGATATCGTGAAGTTGTTCCAAAGACACTTTACTCATCCTGGATGTTGCTTGAAAAGTCTTAAGAGAAAATATTATGAAGTTGTTCCAAAGACACATTACTCATTCTGGATATTGCTTGAAATGTCTTAAGAATAGGTATGAAGTTGTTCCAAGAAAACATCCTGAAATGTGAATATCAATTTGGATATTATGAAGTATTTCCAAGAAATACAAAAATTACTCAGTCGTGGTCATCTGAGAAACTATACCTAAGGATTCTCCAAATAAAATGTACTCAGTTCAGACGTCATATGGGAAGCCTGAAAAAAAAGGTTTGGTTGTTTGATTTTGAATTTCGCGCGGAGGTACACGAGGGGCGCTAGCCGTCCCTAACTTAGCAGTGAAGGCAACTGGTCATCACCACTCACTGCCAACTCTTGGGCGACTCCTTTACCAACTAATAGTGGGATTGACTGTAAAATTATAACGCTTCCACGTCTGAAAGGGCGAGCATGTTTGGTGCGACGGAGATTCGAACCCGCGACCCTCAGATTGGGAATCGTATGCGTTAAACACCTGGTCATGCTCATGATTGGTACGACCGGGATTTGAACCCGCGACCTTCAGATTGGGAGTCGTATGCCTTAACCACTTGGTCATGCTTGTCCTAAAGAACACATATCTGAACTAATTTATTTCTCAGGCAAGAAAATGTATGTGATCTAGCTTTATTATACTGGTAACCTTTTGATTCTATAAATGCTGTGGAAGTTTAAAGCTAATAAAACATAATATGAATATTTTTGTGATATCTTTAGATTAAATAAAATAAAATACTACTCACTGATGTGTTCTTTAAGCCTAAGATATGCCAATTGGTAGGTGGCGTTTGGAAAAGGAAGGCCAATGTTGTAGCTGTATATGGTGTTCTCCAAAACTTCTTGTCTGGAGCGTTGTACAAGGTCGTTTTTGAGATAAGTTGGTAGAAGTCGTCTAATAGCTTGTTAAGTTGATCCAGCAGTATAGAAATCTGGGAATAACATTCAATTAAATACATTGCTTGTTAAACGGAAAACTCATATATTCATTCATGATCCGGCATGGTCTGGTTGTTAGGGTGATGGATTTGCAACATAAGAGTCACAGGTTAGAATCCCGCCATCTAACATACTCATCCTTTCAACTGTTGGGAGTATGAAGTGAAAATCAATCCCATTATCTGTTATTTATCGTGTGTTTTTTTAATTTCGCGCAAAGCTACACGAGGGCTATCTGCGCTAGCCGTCCCTAACTTAGCAGTGTAAAACTAGAGGGAAGGCAACTAGTCATCAATTACCACCCACCGCTAACTCTTGGTCTACTCTTTTATCAACGAATAGCGGGATTGACCCTCACTTATAACGCCCCCGCAGCTGAAAGGACAAACATGTTTGATGTGACAGCGATATAATGTGCGGTCAATCCCACTATTCGTTGATAAAAAGGTAGCCCAAGAGTTGGCGGTGGGTGGTGATGACTAGCTATTCTTACACTGCTAACTTAGAGACAGCTATCGCAGTTAGCCCTCGTGTAGCTTTGCGCGAAATTCAAAACAAATCAAACCAAACCTAGAACCCCAGGTCACGAAAAACCGATCCCTCTCGGCATCATGCCAAATTTTAAAATATTATGTCCCAGAAGGCGCCGATTGGTAGAAGTAAATTACTTGATTCTTCCATTTAGAATATTTTATCAGATTTCAAATCCATGAAGTATAAATTAATATATAACTGTATGTAATCCAAGGGTGAGCAGCATATACAAGTGCCACATAGGAAACAGTATCCCTTCTTCTTGTGTTCATGTTCCTGGCAAGGGAGTTTACAGATTTAATTTGTGAATATATATATTTTCTGTCAATAGGAAAAATAAACTTGTTTATATTGTATTATTGGATGAAGGTTATGTGGTCTGGTGCCTCCAATCTGATTTTCGACTCTGACGTTTTTTTCCTAAATTTGGGAATATTAGTAATATAGTTGATACATTACAGATAAAACCGTCAAACTTTGTAACCAACCGTTGGTGAAACCTCTGTATTTAGCTATGCATCATACAACGGTATCAATATCTAGATAAGTATCGAAAGGACTACTATTATGGAACACTGACCGCTACTATATACATAATCGAAGCTCAGGATAAATCTACAGTTCGTCAACTTCTACCGTGTCGCTAAGTTCATGTTGCTGAAGAACTCCAAACAATGTAATATTACGATAGAAAGAAGTGGAAGTTTCATTTCTGTTTTAACTTAAAGAAATAAGTCGTCGAAAAGTGGTAAAATTAGTCCTTCCTGAAGAAACTAAACCTACAATAAACAAAGGATTGGCACAAAACAAACTTCCGTTAGTATATATCATTTGGAACAAACTTCCGTTAGTATATATCAGTTGGAACAAACTTCCGTTAGTATATATCAGTTGGAACAAACTTCCGTTAGTATATATCAGATGGAACAAACTTCCGTTAGTATATTTCAGATGGAACAAACTTCCGTTAATATATATCAGTTGGAACAAACTTCCGTTAGTATATATCAGATGGAACAAACTTCCGTTAGTATATTTCAGATGGAACAAACTTCCGTTAATATATATCAGTTGGACAAACTTCCGTTAGTATATATCAGTTGGAACAAACTTCCGTTAGTATATATCAGTTGGAACAAACTTCCGTTAGTATATATCAGTTGAAACAAACTTCCGTTAGTATATATCAGATGGAACAAACTTCCGTTAGTATATATCAGTTGAAACAAACTTCCGTTAGTATATATCAGTTGAAACAAACTTCCGTTAGTATATATCATTTGGAACAAACTTCCGTTAGTATATATCAGTTGGAACAAACTTCCGTTAGTATATATCAGATGGAACAAACTTCCGTTAGTATATATCAGATGGAACAAACTTCCGTTAGTATATTTCAGATGGAACAAACTTCCGTTAATATATATCAGTTGAAACAAACTTCCGTTAGTATATATCAGTTGGAACAAACTTCCGTTAGTATATATCAGTTGGAACAAACTTCCGTTAGTATATATCAGTTGAAACAAACTTCCGTTAGTATATATCAGATGGAACAAACTTCCGTTAGTATATATCAGTTGAAACAAACTTCCGTTAGTATATATCAGTTGGAAGAAACTTCCGCTAGTATATATCAGTTGGAAAACACTTTCATTAGTATATATCAGTTGGAACAAACTTCCGTTAGTATAGTTCAGTTGAAACAAACTTCCGTTAGTATATATCAGTTGAAACAAACATACGTTAGTATATATCAGATGGAACAAACTTCCGTTAGTATATATCAGATGGAACAAACTTCCGTTAGTATATATCAGTTGGAACAAACTTCCGTTAGTATATATCAGTTGGAACAAACTTCCGTTAGTATATATCAGTTGAAACAAACTTCCGTTAGTATATATCAGATGGAACAAACTTCCGTTAGTATATATCAGTTGAAACAAACTTCCGTTAGTATATATCAGTTGGAAGAAACTTCCGTTAGTATATATCAGTTGGAAAACACTTTCATTAGTATATATCAGTTGGAACAAACTTCCGTTAGTATAGATCAGTTGAAACAAACTTCCGTTAGTATATATCAGTTGAAACAAACTTACGTTAGTATATATCAGATGGAACAAACTTCCGTTAGTATATCTCAGATGGAACAAACTTCCGTTAGTATATCTCAGATGGAACAAACTTCCGTTAGTATATATCAGTTGGAACAAACTTTCTTTAGTATATATCAGTTGAAACAAACTTCCGTTAGTATATATCAGTTGGAACTAGGACTAGACAATTGTAACACGTATATTAATGTCTTTTCTACACAGTAACTGCTGTCCACCGTCACGAGGCTACAACCGATGACTTACGGGAAAATATCAAATTAGTAAAGGGCGAAGTGGTTTAAGACAGTGTATTTTGTTTCCTCTTATATTTATGGTTCCAGCTGAATTAAAAAATGGGCCCAAGTATTTCGAATTGTTTTGTTCAACTTTCGTATTAAGTTTCATGCAGAGTTTGACCCTTTTATATGAGTTGACTTTGTTTTTTACATTTTTTGCATCACATCTTTATATGGCTCATTCCTTTACTCTATCTTAATTTATTTTGTACACGTAAAAGTTTTCATTTGTTTCAAATTTCACGTAAAGCTACACGAGGACTATTCGCACCAGCCGTCCCTAATGAAAGGTTAGAGGGAAAGCAACTCATGGACTACTCTTCTAAAAACGAATAGTGAAATTGACCGTCATATATAGCGTCCCCACAGCTTAAAGGGCGAGCATGTTTGGTGGAACAAGAATTCGAACCCGCGACCCTCAGACAGTGAATGCTCCCCCTAACCACCTGGCCAACAATGTTATAATGTATTAGACATTTCTTCTACATTATAATAAATCAATGGATAACTGAAGCGTTAGGGTTAGTTTAAAGACAACATACCTCATATTCATCGTTCTCATTGATTGGTTCATCTATCTTCATAACCCAGTTGTTCAGATTAGATTTTGTATTCCTGAGGTCATCAAACATCGAGAGGATGACTTTCAAGTCCTCGGTTTTCCTACAAGAATTGAGGTAACCGGTAGTGAGAAACTTATCTTGTTGTTTGTTTTATATTGGTCATTATTTCAGAAGAATTGGCAAACCAGAGAACTAACCTTATTTTTTAGAACGCCTCAAGCAACTCACCATCAATGGGACAAAACTGCATTAGTCATTCTAATAACTTGTAAGCGAAAACAAAGAACTGAATGATATACAAAAAGTAGTCCGTAAATTAAGTTAAATCACTTCTCAAGCTACGTGCAGTATTAAATAGCGAACAAAAAGTAGGCTTAAGATGAGTTAAATAATCGATGTTTTCACAAACAGAATAAGTCGCGTTTCTCATAAAAACAAACGTGAGTTGAAGTAGTTAAATATCTAACAATAACTTGTTGTTAATTCAATGTATTCTAATTAACTTTATTTTAAAGTATTCAGTGAATAATCTGTTTGGTAAAATATATTAATAAATGTTTTCTTTTATCTTTTAATTACTTTTTCTATGTAAGTTTATATATCCCTCAATATTACCTCTTTCTCCTTGTTTTCGTCATAAAAATTGATTTTAAATGTTGTTATACATTCCCGAGCATTTGAATACCTGAATGAGCCCATTTAGTAAGTCATGCAATAGTTGATAAAACTGCTCAAAATGCCAGCATTCTAATTGTTATAGATTACAAGTAATAACAAAACGACTTCCTCTTCGTTTCAGTATTAGGGTTATCAAAATAACAGCGTATGCTGCTTTATGAAAACATTGAAAAGGACCCGTATCTGATGTTAATACTCACGTGCAGGTTACTTACAACGCTTTTCTACCACCGATTTATTTATTTATATATTAATAATTACATCTCTTCCTTGACATCAGGAAACGACGGGTCTATACTGGTCAGTGGTTCTAATGTCATAATCATTGGATTACCGATGCCGTTTTCTCGGACTTTTGACAGGAAATCTTTGATAAGACGAAGCAGGTCTCGTGGTAGTTCTATGTTCGACTGGATGTCGCTTGTACTGTAACTGTTCATTGAAAGTTTTACTTCGCCTCTTAGGCTCTGCTCCTTCAGATTCTCTTCTAAGCGAAGCCAGTTGTCTGAGGGGAAGGGAATGAAAGACCTCTCGAGGGTAAGTGAACGCTAAACGCATAATATAACTTATATAACAAGCTGAGGCTCTTAAAACCATCATAATTATACGATTATGCTTACAAGGACAAAAGTTTTTGTTTAAATATTCAGTTTTGTCAATGCTTAAAACATTTCACTGGTATGTTCTCACTCACCGTTGCGAAGCTATATGCGTGTGAACTCCATTATTATTTTGACTAAGTACACGAGATATAAAAAAACCCTTTAAGAGTTCGGTTTCAATGAATAATTATTCTTGTATGCATTCGACTACACGTAAGTTTTGGTATTTCTAGAGAGAAGAAACAGTGAAGTAAAATAGAAAAAAAAAACATATTTATTCAATGTATTTTTCTATTTACCTGCTATGCTGTCAGAGAAAGGTCCACTTTCCCCTATATTCTCTGTCAACATCTTTTTAATCTTTATGAGATCAGCAGGGTGGTTGGTTTGTATCTGGGTTAACACCAATAGTCTTTCTCCAAATTCCAGAGAGGTACAGTAATGAGTCCCAAAAACTCGAGGGTCAAACTCCTTCCATCTTTCCAGTAAAGAGGCACCCGACAAAAGCCCCCGTTTAACCTAGAAAACAACAGTAAATTTCAAATGTACATAAGCAAGATAAATGAAGAATGACAGTGGTAGTAATACAGAAGAACCATTAGATACGAGGTTATTTTCCTATTCATACTGATGGTTTTCTTTTTTTCTGTTCTTTACCTGTGACAGTAAATATTTATTGCAAATTTTAATAATAAAAGATTTGTTTAAGAAACACGTCATTTTAGAATTATTCACAGAAAACGGAAAACTGTTCATCACCACGATGTTATCATTTAATCTTCTATTGGTGTGTTTAATCCGAACGGCATCTTATTCGAAACATGAGCTAGGCCAGTGTTTTCCGAAGTGGGAGTCGTCAAAAGTAAATATGTTGAGTTAAATTTACACCTTTGTGCAAATTAATTGAAACAAGTGGTCATTTTACAATATTTTCAGCATGGCGGCCGGTGTAGGCTCGCTGGATCCACTGATTTCCTTTAATAGTCATTTTTTTTCACACAGACGGCGTCATTAGCTGTGTTTTGCAGTACAGCCGATCTACTTTTGAGATATATGACGAAATTTTGAGAAATATTACGTCATTCGAAATTGCGTTAGAAGGGCAAGGAGACCAGTCAAAAAACAACTTCTTGCCAACTCAATGAAGAAAAAACGGTATCAATGGGGTCTAAAATACAAGAACTGGACGCAAGAACAATGGAGGAAGGTGTTATTCAGTGACGAGACTCATTTCTTCGTACAGGATCAAATAAGTCTACATGTTCGCAGATCTCCAGGTGAGAAACTTCGAGAATCTCACATCAATCAGTTCGTAAAACATCCCTTGAAGAAGATGTTTTGGTGCTTTTTCAGCTACTATGACGTCGGTGGCTTACATATCGTAGAAGGTATGATGCGAGGACCACAGTACATCGAAGTTTGGCAGAGAAGAGTCATTCCAGAATTGAAAAAAGAGATTTCCAGATGGATCTGGCATTTTTCAGCAAGATCTTGCTCCGTGCCACACATCAAAACTTGTGAAGAATTTTATGACTATAACGCGAATAAAGGTGCTGGACTGGCCTGGAAACTCTTCGGACTTAAATCCTATTGAAAATTTTTGGGCGATTTGTAAAGAAAGACTTCGGGGAAAAGACTGTACTACGAAAGATAAGCTAATTGAGGCCATAATTGGGGTGTGGTACCGCGATCCAAAAATTAGTAAAGATTGCAGTCAACTCGTGGACTCGATGCCAAAGCGGATTAACGATCTTCTGAAAAATAAAGGTGGTCATATCATGTATTAATTTGTGAGTAATTTTTGGATTATCAGAAATAAAACGGAAAAAAATTGAAAAAAAATCGTAATTTTCCGTCTTGTTTCAATTAATTTGCACAAGGGTGTAATTCTAAATAAACAATAATCCAATAAAAATACGTTGAATTAATTAAATGACGCAGTACGTCGAAAGGCGATGTTTTTCTTTATACAACACTGTTTTCTTATCACCATGGAGACCCTCATACGTTTTAATTCACATCAAGGGACCCTCAAGCTAAACGAGTTTGGGAACCACTGAGTTAAACAGCTAGGTCAGAGACTCCTAAAGTTCAGGCTTAGCTATCTTTAAACGCTATCACGACTGAAAATACGAACCATGTTTAGTGGTGTATGTGTATTCGAACCTTGAAACTTTTGATACGCAACGTGTCATTTTTTTTTCAGTTTTGTGCTTTACTACATTGCACGTAATATGGAGTATCCGCACCGGCTAGAGTTAAAGGTAGTACTAAGCCATAACTCAAAACTACTAACACAACGATCTGTTGTTTTTTTTTTATCTGGTGTATTTCAAGAAGACGTGTTAAGCCGAGAGACTATGCTCTATAAGACCTAGCTTCAATGATTTCATTGATTGCACAAGACGTAATTCTGAAACGAACCAGCAAAAACAACCAAAGTTGTAGCACATGATTTGTTCTTATGGTTTTAGGTAAGAATTTTAACGGTAACAATTTTAGAAAACTTAGGTCGATGTAAAAATATGTTTAAAATGAAGGCGAGATCAGACCAGTGCGTTGGTAAAACAACTTATTACAAGCAAGCGAGACAGCAAAAAACTACAGTTAACAATTACAAATCTATATTAATAAGTGACATATTAAGAAACAGGTAAAACTTTTAGAATAAAAATTTACGGTATAAGTTTCAATTGCAAGTGGTTCGCGTGACACAACATAAATTGTAGGTGCCATTACAGTTTTCAATGAATAACAGAAAAGTATTATAAACAAGGGTTCGTTATGGTATTTCATACAACAGCCAACAATTATATTTTTTAAAAAATAAAATTGAACTCAATGTAACAACTTACCGTTCTAGTTTTCAGTAAAATACAGAGATAGATTGTGTCTTTCCGATGCTGAATATCCTTTAGTAACATATCAATGCCAAATGACACCACTTCTGTCTGGATTAAACCTGCTTTTGCGTAAAGGACAACATCCAATGGTATTTCTAACATATTGTATAGCTCACTGGGAGATTCAATAATATGGTAAGTAGATGTCGTGTCTTCATCCTGAATCTTTTCGCAAAAAAAAAGTAGAAACATAACAAATACAAGTTAATAACTTATGTCGTAGGAAACATTAATAAAGTTGAATAAATATAAACACAAAATGTTGTGTAAGCCCAAATAGAATACTTGATAACGTTATTATAGAGCACATAATTAATATGATGTTGATCCATTTTCGTTAGTTAAAAAAGAATTTAGAAATTTAAAGAATAATAAACCCTAAAGTTTCAATTCTTTGGCCAATTTGCAGTATGTAATATTGCCCTGGCTGGTGAAGTTTCAATTCTTTGGCTAATTTGCAGTATGTAATATTGCCCTGGCTGGTTTTTTTAATGCCAATCCTCACCTGGTAGGCACCAGAAGATTGAAAGATGGCTAATGTTAGTCCATTTTCTTAAGATTATGATAAAAACTGTTCCGTTGTGTCACTGATGGGAAAAGTTTTTCAGAGTCTGATGAAAACGATTTGAAGAAATTTAACAAAGTTTGAAATGTTGTTGGATGTTCAATTTGTTTTCACTATGGGCAGTTCTCGTGTCACTAAACTTCTGACATTTTTGGACAGGTCATTGATTATGTAGAGTGCGGTAATGATGTGTATTTGGTGTATCCAGATTTTCAGAAAGCATTTGACAAGATACCACATCAAAAGCCTAATTGACAAAATGATCTTTACAGATGTGTGGGATAAGTTAGCTCACTAAAGAGAAAAGTGACTAAATGGAAGAAAGCAGAAGGTCGTTATAAATGTAATTCAGTCAAATAAGTTATATTATTGTTACAATTAATTACAATAACTGCAAGGAAATGTAAGTCGGTTATCATTACTGATTTATAAGAACAATCTTGACTAGAATAATGTTAATAATGTCATGAAAGATAAGAATTTTGGCGTTCTGGATGAAATATTTTTTATTTCACCTAAACACCAAGAATTATAGGGTGTGTGTGCGTGTGTGTGTTTTCTTATAGCAAAGCCACATCGGGCTATCTGCAGAGACCCCCGAGGGGAATCGAACCTCTGAATTTAACGTTGTAAATCCGTAGACATACCGCTGTACTAGCGGGGGATTAGTGGGATTGACCGTCATATTATAACGCCCCCGCGGTTGAAAGGGCAAAAAAAGCATGTTTGGTGCGACCCTCAGACTACGAGTCGAACGCCTTAACCCACTTGGCCATGCCGGGCCGAATTATAGGTGAAGTTATTGTGATGTTTAAACTGTTAAGGAAATGGGTGGTGTTGATTTGGTGTTTATTTTGTAATACGTAATAACGAGAATGGTAGGATTAGGGGACACAGATCTGAGTTTAGCAAAATGGGAGTCATTTTCAGTTAAGAAAGTGTTATTTTTCTACCAGGGTGGTTGGCCTTTGGAATGGGTTACTTTCAAATATCGTTGAGTTGTGGATTTAAAGGAATTTAAGGGAAGGTTTGATAAATATTTAAGTGATATGGGCTGGTTTTAAGTTTTTATGTTCTTTTGTAATGGATGAAACTGCCTATATGGACAAATAGCTGTCTTTAAATATTATGTTATTCTGTGTTAACATGACAAAGTAAGTCTTATTTAACTATATTTCCTTTATCAACGGGCTTGTCTAAAAGTATTAAGTCATATTTACCGTTAACGCTTTTTCAGGTGTTCCGAATAAGGTTTCTGTATATGTGATATACATATATACGTATGTAATTCATATATAAGCGCCATTTTTAAAGCCTTTCTTTAATATTTGCATTTGAGACAAATTGTGTTTGACCAGGTGGATTAAGGCTTTCGACTCGTAATTTGAGGGTCGCGGGTTCGAATCCCCATCGTACCAAATATGCTCACTCTTTCAGCCGTGGGGGCGTTATAATGTTACAGCCAATCCCACTATTCGTTGGTAAAAGAGTAGCTCAAGAGTTGGCGGTGGGTGGTGTTGACTAGCTGCCTTCCCTCTAGCCTTACACTACTAAATTAGGGACGGCTAGTGCAGATAGCCCTCGTGTAGCCTTGTACGAAATTCGAAAAGAGACAAACAAATTGTGTTTTGAGTGGTTATCGACTGCCATATAGTTTTGTTCTTGTATAATACACTGGTCGATTCCTATTAAAGAATCAGCAAATAGAGACACGTTCTGCTGTTTATTATCTAATACTTTTTGTTCGCTTTGTAATATAGACAGGTTTTATTGACATATGCCCTTGTGATTACCATTGTATGTTTGTTTATTTAACAAGGCTTTTCGCAAGAATCTTCACAATTTGGAGCTGTTGAATAGAGGGGAGGCACTTAGTCAATATTATCTGCCCTCAACTATGAACTGTTACAATCGAATAATATGATTTAACCGTCACTCTTATAACGCGCGTAGGCTCATAATTTTGTGACAACGGGACACAAACATTGAACTATCGAATTTCAGTCCAGTTCTCAATTCACTACCAATTCACCTTCGTCCCACTACTGTTTGTAGGCCATAATGGCAACTGTCTTTAAACAGCTACCCAATAAAATAACCAACGATAAGAGCACTTTTACTATAACTACAATAACTATCACGCGCTTTTAAAGTAACAGAGATACACTCTCTTTCTCATATTGTTCTGTAGACTATTTCTGATATAAAAGCTGTCTTGATTTACAGGTCTCAAGCCATAACTTGAAACATCACATGATCAGTTTATTTTGAGTGAAGTAAATATTCATCAACCTTTTTGGGAAAAAAATTGTTGAAGTCATGTTATAATATATAATAGTTTTCTCTTCTCATTTTTGTTTCTTAGAAAACAATAAAAAAACTGCACAATTAGCAGGCATCCTTCTTAATTAATAGTTCTATTTAACTAGATACGTTTACTTTTTAAATTGAATTTTATATATCCGAAAATATTTCCTGCAGCGTCTTCATTGTTGCTCAAATATAACAGGTAAGATTATACTGTAAAAATCTCTGAGTCATAACAACGTAATATGATAACACACGCGCACAAACACATGAAAAAGAATAAACAACTTACGTCTTTGTAGTCTTCCTCATTGTAAATGTTGGGACCAATTTGAAAGTTTCGAACGTCTAACGTCCTTCCAATAAGCATTGGAACAATGAAAGGCAAAAGCAGCACCATCTTTCGGTGACGCGATGAACAATCTTCGACGATATTTATCTACATCAAAAGAAGGTGCAATAATGATTTGTTTAATAACATAAACAACATATTAACACATTCTTTGTCGCAGAACATCTTGTCCAGAGGAGTACGAGAGTGAACATAATTTACCACAGAAAACGATTTACGTTTTTATCTTACTATAATGAAAGTTTTTTTTTCCCGCGGGCCCGGCATGGCCTAGCGCGTTAAGGCGTGCGCTTTGTAATCTGAGGGTCGCGGGTTCGCATCCGCGTCGAGCCAAACATGCTCGCCCTCCCAGCTGTGGGGGCGTTATAATGTGTCGGTCAATCCCACTATTCGTTGGTAAAAGAGTAGCCCAAGAGTTGGCGGTGGGTGGTGATGACTAGCTGCCTTCCCTCTAGTCTTACACTGCAAAATTAGGGACGGCTAACACAGATAGCCCTCGAGTAGCTTTGTGCGAAATTCCAAAACAAACTTTGTCTTCCCGTAAACTATTGTTCATTAATTAAAGTTTCATTTAATAATAAATATGAAATTCTAATGTCATACAGAAGCAGAAAGTTTTATAATACTGTAATAATCTATTTACAAGCAAATTCTGGGTCAGATTTCGATGATTTCTCTGCCGTTCTGTTACACATATATAAGGGTGTGCTATTTAATTTAAAATTTTCTAGATGTACCCAATGTATATTTATTACATAAATCTTACCTTAGGAATGTACACTTACCGTAAAGAAGAGCTGTCACTTTGGGTAATGGGGAAAAAAAATCGCCCACAAGATCTACATGTCACGCAAGTATATCTTCCCAGCATTCAGTTGTTTCGTGTTTTTTTTCCACTAACACTGTAGATATCCATGTTCGATTTGTTTCCCTTGAGTGTATAGCGTGTGCTAACTTTGTATGAAAGTTGAACAGTCAACAATATCGCGGTGTGGACCCCGGGTTTCCTTAGGAAAATTGAATCACACTCGTTTTGAGGTTGCAAAGAGATAAATGCATGAGAACTGAACATCTGATCTTACGTTGTTATCGCAAGATCGTTAAAACAGAAAAAATATCTTATTCCGAAAGTTTGTTTCAGTTTTGCTTTACCGCCATCTATTGATACACTTTCAAAGTACAATCTCCATATTAATTGAAAATAAATGTAATTAACGACTAATAAAAGTGTTATTTTTTAAGTAACTTACTACGAAACTAAAACATGGATTTTAGAGACGTCGTTCCTGTTACGCAGATTATATACGTCAGTATTTTGACTGTGGTAAATTTTAAAATAAATGCAATTAATGACTAATAAAGGTGATATTTATACATATATATTACTATGAACCTTAACTATATCTATCAATAGTGTAGTGCCTATTACGTGGATTATACTTTTGGGCAAAAGAGTTCTGTGATATTTTTAGTTCCACTCATATCCCTTTGAGAGAGGCATATCCCTTACAAATTGTATCATGGAGCACAAATCTGACTTAGTATCGTGTATATAGATGAAGGTATTAAGTAGATTATAAAATAAGTATATTATGGTGTTTCGATTCGAAAACTAACTCACACGAGAAAATGTTTTCTTATAGAAATAACGCGTACTAGATAAAACCCATAAATCTTCAGTCCTCATCAACAGAAATGGGACAAAGCATGATCTAAAGGTTAACGTGTTGGGCTGCATGCCACAGGTTTAAAGAATCGAGATGCGATGTCACCGAAAGCACTCTGAAATTTCAGCTCTGAGCGCGTAATAGTAGTGGCAGTCGATCCTGTTTTGTGACTCTAAAACTAGAGAACGCTTTTGTGATGATGGATGCTATTGAATAACTATTTCCTGAAACATAGGAGGGATGAGGGTTTCTGACTCGGTCTTTTAGACCGTTTTGTATTAGGTATCCTTTACATTGAAAATTTTATTATTTCACCAATGTAAAATCGTTGGATGATAATTTTAAATCAACACTCTTTCCTTTATGTAGCAAATGTGTCTGAAAAATATTGTTTTCACATCTTCAGTAATTTAGGGTGAGAAACAGATATTTAGGTCACATTAGTTTCAAGGAGTATTAGTTTTGATCAGAAATTCTGGGCAAAAAAGAAAGAAAATCAATAATTGATTTTAAGCTCGTGTTATATGACAGGAAACAAGATATAGTTTTATATGTTAATTTAAATAAAAATATTGAGGTACGTATTTGACATTCCTAATTTAAATTAACTTGTATAGATCTGTCATGTAAAATATTTTTAAAAATAGAATGTATAACTAATAGTTAGCATTAATATTAGTTTTGAAAGAGTACTTTATTTTAAAGTAGTTTAACACCAAACCAAGGTATGTTTTTCACCTCTTTTCAAAATAAAAACTCGACAGTTTAAACGCTGAAAAGTAATGAAATATAGGGAAAAAACCCGAATATGTCATTTAATGAGATCTGAGTATGGGAAAAAACACTTACTGGTCAGGTAAATTGTGTAACATAAAGACAAGTTTGAAGTTCGATTTATTGTACACTTCCGATTTCGAACCACAATTGACAAGTTAAGAGGAAAATAATCCGTAATTAATTTATTTTTATAACAGCAATAACAAGTAGTTACAAAATTAATTCAACCATGTTAAGCTCACATTTGTGCTTCAGTATTACGTTCTTTTTGCAACTACTTGATGTTGTGCAATTACAGTTAATTAATAAGTGTGTGTTTTGAGTGTCAACACCCTTCTCTCTGTTGTCTAGGGCATTCCTAATAAATCAACGACTATAAATGCAGTTCAATGATAAGAATGAAATGTGTGATTTTAATGTGAATGGCCTTCAGTGTGTTACTAGATTGACTAGGACATACTTAACAAATCCATAACTTTCAATATAGAACGTCCAGTGTATTTTACTTGGTTTGGTTTGTTTTGAATTTCGTGCAAAACTACACGAGGGCTATCTGCGCTAGCCGTTCCTAATTTAGTAGTGTAAGACTAGAGGGAAGGCAGCTAGCCATCAGTCACTGCTCACTGCCAACTTTTGGGCTACTCTTTTACCAAAGAACAGTAGGATTGACCGTCACATTATAACACAGACGGATTCAAACCCGCGACCCTCAGATTATGAGTCAAGTGCCTTAAACCACCTAGTCATGCTAGGCTTATTTCACTCGGTATTTATACACAAAGTTAGCTGTGAGACGCGTCTGGAAGCAACAACGCTTTCAGTTAACGCATCAAAATAGACTGTTTTATATTTAATCATCAAAAGTTCATTAAAAGTAAATTTTAATTAATTAACTTTTAGTTAATTATTAATTATCTCGATGCAATTTGCCGCGGGTTCGAATCCCCGTCGTATCAAACATGCTTGCCCTTTCAGCCGTGGGGGCGTTATAATGTTACGGTAAATCCCACTATTTGTTGGTAAAAGAGTAGCCCAAGAGTTGGCGGTGGGTGGTGATGACTAGCTGCCTTCCCTCTAGTCTTACACTGCTAAATTAGGGACGGCTAGCACAGATAGCCTTCGTGTAGCTTTGCGCGAAAAACAAACAACAAAAGACACAAATGTAATTTTTAATTTTTTAATTATTATATAATATTAATAGAAATATTATTCAATGTCAGAAATTGAGTATCTTACGCTTTGTTATTGTTCTTATTACGTTGCACATACTTGCAGCTTTATTATTGTTCTTATTACGTTGCACATACTTGTAGCTTTATTATTGTTCTTATTACGTTGCACATACTTGCAGCTTTATTATTGTTCTTATTACGTTGCACATACATGTAGCTTTATTATTGTTCTTAATATGTTGCACATACTTGTAGCTTTATTGTTGTTTTTATTACGTTGCACATACTTGTAGCTTTGTTATTGTTCTTATTACGTTGCACATACTTGTAGCTTTATTATTGTTCTTATTACGTTGCACATACTTGCAGCTTTATTATTGTTCTTATTACGTTGCACATACTTGCAGCTTTGTTATTGTTATTATTACGTTGCACATACTTGCAGCTTTGTTATTGTTCTTATTACCACATACTTGCAGCTTTGTTATTGTTCTTATTACGTTGCACTTACTTGCAGCTTTGTTATTGTTCTTATTACGTTGCACTTACTTGCAGCTTTGTTATTGTTCTTATTACGTTGCACATACTTGTAGCTTTGTTATTGTTCTTATTACGTTGCACATACTTGTAGCTTTATTATTGTTCTTATTACGTTGCACATACTTGCAGCTTTATTATTGTTCTTATTACGTTGCACATACTTGTAGCTTTGTTATTGTTATTATTACGTTGCACATACTTGCAGCTTTGTTATTGTTCTTATTACGTTGCACATACTTGTAGCTTTATTATTGTTCTTATTACGTTGCACATACTTGCAGCTTTGTTATTGTTCTTATTACGTTGCACATACTTGCAGCTTTGTTATTGTTCTTATTACGTTGCACATACTTGCAGCTTTGTTATTGTTCTTATTTCGTTGCACATACTTGCAGTTTTATTGTTGTTTTTATTACGTTGCACATATTTGCAGTTTTATTGTTGTTCTTATTACGTTGCACATACTTGCAGCTTTGTTATTGTTCTTATTACGTTGCACATACTTGCAGCTTTGTTATTGTTCTTATTACGTTGCACATACTTGTAGCTTTGTTATTGTTCTTATTACGTTGCACATACTTGTAGCTTTATTATTGTTCTTATTACGTTGCACATACTTGCAGCTTTGTTATTGTTCTTATTACGTTGCACATACTTGCAGCTTTGTTATTGTTCTTATTACGTTGCACATACTTGCAGCTTTGTTATTGTTCTTATTACGTTGCACTTACTTGCAGCTTTGTTGTTGTTCTTATTACCACATACTTGCAGCTTTGTTATTGTTTTTATTACTTTTGCACTTATTTGCAGCTTTATTATTGTTCTTATTACCACATACTTGCAGCTTTGTTATTGTTCTTATTACGTTGCACTTACTTGCAGCTTTGTTGTTGTTCTTATTACCACATACTTGCAGCTTTGTTATTGTTCTTATTACGTTGCACTTACTTGCAGCTTTATTATTGTTCTTATTACTTGGCACATACTTGCAGCTTTATTATTGTTCTTAATACGTTGCACATACTTGCAGCTTTATTATTGTTCTTGTTACGTTGCACATACTTGCACTTACGTGTTTGTTATTAAGGTGTTAATAGAAAAATCATGAAAAATGAAAACAATCTGTTATGTAAGAACATTGCTTGCTTATTTTAAATTACGCACAAAGCTACACAATGGTCCATCTGTGCTCTGCTGCCCACCACGGGTATCGAAACGCAGTTTTTAGTGTGTGTAAGTCCGCAGACATACCACACTGTGCCACTGTGGGGCATGTAATAAGAGACAGCCTGAATGTTGTTTTATTTAAATCATCTAACAAGCGAGCCACGTGCACTTAGGTCAAGTTCTAGAACCATAAACTCACGCCGAATTTTCTTAAAATAATGTTTTGTTATTTTGATAAACTTTCACGTCTAAGATTAAAAATGTCTTGTCGAAAATCCGTCATACCTAATTTACGCATACTTATAAGTATGGTTTATTAATTAATCGTAAGATCAGTGAAAGACTGAATTAGGGTAAAGCATATTAGATAACATCTTTTGGAAAAACCGCTTACAGGACTACGTTAATATGTTAATTTTTCATTACGTATTTCTAAGGTTTATGTATTCATTTATTCTAGGACTTTCTGCACATGTTCACACGAGGTGTTTTAGAAGGCAGTTTTAAGACAAATTATAACTGGCAGGAACTGACTGGGAAAGCAGTGAACCCTAACGTACGTATAAGACAGCTTAAGTTGGATAAACTTCTAATTATCATTGGTAAAGTCGAGACGTTTATTTAATTCGAGAGTTCCGAAGTAGATCTACATTCTTAGTGGAATTTTTTTTCAGACAAAGAAAACCAGTAACATTTAATCATGAGGCCAGTGTTGTAACAATCTTTTTACTTTCTCCTTTCGTTATTACTTGTACCAGAGTAATTAATTAGGTTTGTTTGGTTGTTTTTTGAATTTCGCACAAAGTTACTCGAGGGTTATCTGTGCTAGCCGTCCCTAATTTAGTAGTGTAAGACTAGAGGGAAGGCAGCTAGTCATCACCACCCACCACTAACTCTTGGGCTACTCTTTTACCAACGAATAGTGAGATTGGCTGTCACATTATAACGCCCCCACGGCTGAAAGGGCGAGCATGTTTAACGCAACGTGGATGCGAACCCACGACTCTCAGATTACGAGTCGCACGCCTTAACAGGCTTGGCCGTGCCGGGCCGATTAATTAGGACTAGAAATAAAAACATAACGTAGTTTTCCTTTTATCAGACTTCAGGCGTGACACGATGGTATTTTTCAACCGCTGATTGACTCTAAGGAAGGTAAAAAAAATTACAGCAAACAACATAACTTACAACAATGTCACAAACGAATGTTATTTAGGTACAAACAAAAGACACTTTTTTATATACATATTTATTTTTATACGAGATGTTCACTGATGTGACATTAGAGAAAACTGTTCTCTACAGTCGAGAAGCATGCCAGTCTCGATCAAAAACCGTAATATCTTCTTTCGAATCTAAAAGTCAGATAACAACCTGATAAGGAATACTAGAAACAAAAAATCAAATATTGTAACAGCATTGTTTAATACTGTGACATTGTTCCTCTTTGTCGAGGAAAACAAGAAATTATATTTCATCGTGAAATTCAGATCGGCGAAATTCCCCCTCCCCTAAAAAAAGAAGTTTGCCAAGGCTCAATGGACCAATGAGAAGACAGAAAGAATCTTGGACTAGCATTGGTCAGAGAATTGTGAATATTCGTAATGTGACTGTTGGAGATGAACAGAAGTATATATCTATATAATAGAACCAAAGTTCCAGAAAAAAAAACAAAAAACAAAATTATAAACATATATTACAGAAGGTTAAAGGTCATTTGCTCGAATATCATATAATAAAACTGTAAAGAGAAATCCATGTTGTCGTTAGTATTACATTCTGATAAAATCGTATAAATTCTCAATTACATTAACGAATGAATCTCATATGACAAATACAATGTAGTCAAACTACACATTAAAGTCAAATAATAAATATGCCATTTACAAATTTCCTAAGAAATTGAAAAAACAAAGCGAAAAATGCACCAATGTCTATCTGAAGGAAGGTAATAAATCCTAGATTACCATAGCCCACGACTTCTCTTGTCACCAGCTGTCAGTAAGTAATGAAATGAGGCATTATACTCACGCGTACACCACCAAAAGAACTACGTTGTATTTCTAGCTTTGAAAGAAACGTTTTAACTTATTATAAGTGACCATTGTAACAGCAATTCTATTTGTTTATTCAATACCGCTTTTGAGGTTTAGCGGGAAGAAACGGGCTGATATTATTTCAGTTTTTTTCCACTGGTTACCAAGGAGACGAATAAATCGACTAATCAACCTTCGAAAAATATACACACACCTTAAACTATAGATTTATCGAAGATGCCCTATTAAGTCATGGGAAACTACATTCTGGTGACAATATTTTCACAACTAGTTCCTAATTTTGTCATCTAGACTGCGTGACAGGAGGAGGAACCGCAGCGATATAAAAAAAAACACTGATATAAATAAAATAATAACAGCTCAACCCGTATTTCAATGTGGAGAAATAACAACAGTTCCTCGAGATGCGTATTTCTTTGGATTAGTTTATCTTTAATTTGTGATTACAAAACATAATTTTATCGTTCAATAGCAACAAAGACAAAAAGTATTGACATAAATTTTTCAGTAGTTTATTTCTGTATTGAGTTGTGTCCATAATAAACATTCTTAGAGGCATTCATATATATACATTTATATTTAAATTATTTAAGTGTTTCTCCACGTCAGATAATGCTCTATTTGACGATTATATTATGGATGTTAACAATAGCCCCGTCTTCGTAGTTTCCATTGCAAACGAAGACATTGTAAGGCTGTCATGTTCAAAGCAGATCATTTTTCTCTGCTAAATTTTCATAAATCGTCTACACTAAATGGACAATGGTTTTCTAGGGTTCTTTTTAAAAGTTCAGTTTCAATGAAATTCATAGGACCTGCATCCGGCAACTTAATCAGTATACCTTCCTATGGCATAATACGAATACGTCTTTCATTCTTTAGCTACATCAGATATGCGACGGTTGAACAGATATGTCGCTGTCGCATCTTGTGTAGATGTGACTTATGTCGCTTTTCCAAAATGAGATTCTTCTTGATTATGTTGCCTTCTGTTGCCTGGGGCACTTGGACGACGCGACGCTTGAAGCTGACCTTTATGTTCTGATTTCTGGTCTGTTACAAGACGGTATACTTAACTTACCACGACTTCGGTGCAACTTGTTTCTGGTTGGTCCTGGAGCACCAAATTGATCTGTATTTCCAATGCTATTAAGTTGAAAATATGTTCCCTATAAATAAATAATTCATATATATTTTTACAGTTCGATAGAATTGTGTTGTGTTCATACCCTTATCTATTTAGGAACGGCTAGCGCAGTTAGCCCTCGTGTAACTTTGCGCGAAATAAAAAACAAAACAAAACAAAACCATTCTTCTAAGTGTACTTTTGCGTATATCCATTTCATAACTGACTTAACTTATACATCTGGTAAAAATCTGGATTTGATATTTTTGTTTTTTGTTTTGAATTAAGCACAAAGCTACACAATGGGCTATCTGTACTCTGCCCACCACGGGTATCGAAACCCGGTTTTTAGAGTTGTAAGTCCGCAGACATACCGCTGACCCACTGGATTTGATAAGAGATTTAGAAACTTTACTCTTATCAAAACTGCGAGGTCTTATTTTAATAATGTTTTCAAAATCTCGAAGAGGCAAGATACCAAAACAGAAAAAAACAAACAAGAAAAATCTCACGTGACATACTGTGTCATAAACAGAGCCTAACTTTGTGTAGCAGCCATGTTGAAAATAAAAGTCACGTGCACAGCACTGATTGGCAGTTTTCTACTGCGAAAATCTCGTATTTTTCGTGTCTGAAACATCTCAATCATTTCTGTTAGTACAACTACAACAATGACGTTCTGAGGAACCAACGTCGAGAAACTTCGCTTACTAAAAATTTTATCTTGAGAAAGGCGTGCTTTCGGTCTACTGCCCATCTTCAAGAAGCCGAACATAGTCTGTAGATCATACGCACGTTACCTAGATACTGGTGTAACAGCACGTGTCTGCCACTTGTCTTCTATTACTTCCAGATGGCATAAAGCAGATTTCTCCTACATTAGGGGCAAAAATAAACTCTGATATAGAAAGTATAATGTAGTTTTATACATATACGCCCAAAGTGCACCAATACCGCCTTTTACCAACAGTCACAGGGAAATATATTATTATCATTATACGTATCTACTTTACGATTAATTAGAGCATATACCATGGGTTTTTACTCTTTTTAATTTATTTGTTCTGCAATTAATTTTTATAATGATGGTTGCTGAATTGTCTTTAAATCAATGCGTTTCAGAATAGATTACATGACGCAAGTGTTTTCATCAGTTGTAACTGACCCTGGCATGGCCAGATCGTTAGGGTGTTCGACTAGTAATCTGAGGACCGCGGGTTCGAATCTTTATTACAATAAACGTGCTCGTCCCTTCATCCATGGGGACGATTTAATGTGACTACCAATACTACTATTCGTTGGTAAAAAGAAAAGCCCAAGAGTTGGTGGTGGGTGGTGATGACTAGCTGCCTTCCCTCTAGTCTTACATTGCTAAATTAGGGACGGCTAGCGCAGATAGTCCTCATGTAGCTTTGCTCGAAATTCACAAACTGTTGCAGTTGGTAAAATATTATTCTATTATTGTTTTCAACTGGTAAAAAGTTAATATTCAGTTGTTTCATTTGTAGACTAGTGGTTAGAGTGCCTAATCTGATGATTCGCGTCTCGTTGTCCCAAACACTAGTGTTATAAGTGCGCTACAAAAGTGATAATCAAATCCTACCATTTGGTTTGACAAGATTAACCCAAGAATTGGCGATGGGTGATGCTGACTAACTTCCTTCCCTCTAGTTTATCACTTCACAACTAGAGACCAGAGGAGATCTTCCCCGCACCCCACTAATATAGCGGTAAGTCTACGGATTTACAACGCTAAAATTGGGGGTTCGATTTCCCTCGGTGTGCTCCCATCGCAGTGGCTTTACTATAAGAAAACACACACAGGTATTTCCTGTATTGCTTTTCACAAACTCTAAAATGAAAAGTAGCCTATTACGTTCTCGTATGCTAGCCAAAAATATTCTGCACACAAAGATAAATAATTTAAAGTTGGCTACAGTTTAACAATCTTTTCTGAAATAAAAATAATCCGAGTAATCAGGAGATCATGGAAGAGAACCATTTTATTTTATTTTTTTAATGATTCTAAATTATAATTTTAAAGCATTGCTTTGTGGAAATTGAATCTGACGTCATATTACAAATACGTTTTTTTTATATATCTTAAACCCACATGAAAACGTATTTCAATTCTTGTACATGACTGTGATTTAAAATTAACTACATTTTATTATCTGTAAAAACGTAGTAATAAAATATTTTGCCCCAACCTGTTCTATGTAATAATCACATTCTGGTTTGGAACGATTATCATATTTCATGTATGAAAGTCCAGAGGGCTCAAAACTAATTTATAGTTTTAGATTTCCTCTCTTTCTCACGTTGCTGTTACATTAATTTCAAAAAGCTAGTTTGATTTGTATATTAATAATGACAAACTTTAACTAATTAAGGCACTCGACTCGTAATCCGAGGATCGCGGGCTCGAATCCCCGTCACACTAAACATGCTAGTCCTTTCAGCCGTGGGGGCGTTATAATGTGACGTCAATCCCACTATTCGTTGGTTACAGAGTAGCTCAAGAGTTGGCGGCGGGTTGTGATGACTAGCTGCCTTCCCTCTAGTCTTACATTGCAAAATTAGGGACGGCTAGCGCAGATAGCCCTCGAGTAGCTTTGCGCGAAATTCAAAAACATACAAACAATTACTTTTTAAGTCTTTAGATTAATAATAGGCTTAGTTATTTTCAGATTTTCATACGTGCCTTTTTATCAGTTTATTAAGTCAGGAAACGCTTTCAATCTACATTTAAAATGTTTTCACCTATTGTTTCATAAAGCAGGATTTGTTGTGTGTGAATTTTTTTCCCGTTTTTAATTCTTTAACTAAAACACGTACAGATGTCTGCACGTTTTTCGAAATTATAATTACATTTTAAAAACAAAACTAATTCTTATAGTTGTCAGTTTGTGAAATAAACATGTTCATGGTGACAGGAAAATAAATTATACAACAAATAATTTAATACCACACATAACAAAAACAAATGTCATTGAAAGTAAAAAATTTAGGAACTGCATTTTCTCTTTTTTGAAAAGAGTTATTTTCGGTTAACACATTTTATTTATTTGATTGGTAGGTTGCTTGTGTGTTTATTTTGCGAAAAAGTTCTCAGTGGCTATTTGCGCTAGTCGTCCCTAATTCTGAAGTGATAAGACCATAACAGTGTTTCACATCCAGTGGTTGTTCGTGAATTGGTGTAGGTCAACAGAACGATTTCAGGTAGTTCGCAAGAAAATTAAGAAACAAAATATGTTTGAAAATGTGAAATTTTAGGATCGGAACTCATCTATAAAAATGTTGGGGACCACTGGACTAGAAGGAACACAGCTAGTCAACACACCAAGGTTGAGGACCACTGGATCAGAGGGAAGGCAACTAGTTGCCACAACAACGTTCAAAACTACTGGACTAAAAGGAAGGCAGCTAGCCAACATACCAAGGTTGCGGACCACTGGACTAGAAGAAATACAGCTAGTCTATAAACTATTAGACTAAAGGGAAGAAATTTAGCCAACATACTCACTGCTAATTCTTGGCCAACTTTTTAGCAAAGAATACTAGAACTGACTGTCATGTCACACCACCCCTCAGGTGAAAAGATGAGCATGTTCAGGGACAGGATTCAAACTTCTCATTTAAGTACCTTAACCATCAAGCCATATTCCAACACGCTTCAAATTCCTGGTTGTTTGAATATTTAACTAAGAATTCAGTTTATAACACTTCATTAGGACTAAACTATTGAATGTTTTGTTTCATTCTTCTGTTTAAACTGTTCAAAAGTCTGTCAATGCTGTGCCCTCAGTTGGGTCAGAACCTTAATTTTTAGTGTTCTAACTTCACCTGTAAGCACTCAGGCTAGCCACTGAACAGATCTGGTATAACTTATATAACAACATTATCAACAATATGATAAGGTTTAAGTAAAACAATCGTAGTTTTATATTAAAGCCCTCCTGTCAGGTTTTTGGCCTGGTATAGATAGATGTTTAGGGTGCTCGACTCGAAATCTGCGAGTTGTGGGTTCGAATCCCCGTCACGCCAAACATGCTCACCCTTTCAGCAGTGGGGGCGTTATTATTGTGACGATTAATCCCACTACTGATTGGTAAAATACTAGCCCAAGAGTTGGCGGTGGGTGGTGATGACTAGCAGCCACCTGTAGTCTTTCACTGCTAAATTAGGGACGGCTAGCGCAGATAGCTCTCGCGTAGCTTTGTGCGGAATGAAAAAACAAGAAACAATCTCAGGTTTCTAGCAGTAATAAAAAATATATACCAGCAGAACTTTCAATAGATGGGTCACTATATGTCGAACAAAACACTACGTTGAAATACTTTACATTGCTATATAAATCAACCAATAGGGCGTGCCATAACTTTTAAAATAACGATTTTCTTACCAAGAACTAAACAGATTTTGGGTAAAAATGATAAAGTGTGCTTTATTTATTGCTTTTATTCGTCCTTTATCAAAATTCCGGTCACAAGAATAATTTTACCAGTAAACTTTTATCTACATGACCTATGTGATTTTATATTTCTTCATTGACTGTATATATTTGTATTTCAAGAATGTTGTTAGTAATGCCGATCGGAATCGATTTCATGTTGGCTGTGGCTCGAGGTGTATTGTTGACTAGGTAAGCAGAAGAAATGATCAATGCATCTTTTCATGTTTCTCATGGTGATAGTGAGGTGCCAGAAGATCAAATCAGATAGAAAAGTTTTTTAATACCAAGTTCTTTTTGTTTTACTAAAACAGCTACCAATACTGCTATGTATATTTATAGTGTAAACAAAAGGCTATATATATATAGTGTTAACAAAGGCTATATATATGGTATTAACAAAGGGCTATATATATGGTATTAACAGAAGGTTGTATATATATAGTGTTAACAAATGGCTATGTATATATAAGGCAGATGTATTTGTATTTTGTATTCATGGCAAAGCTTCTATGGCCAACTGCTGATGTCCCTAAATTTAAACTACTGGCCAACCAGAGTACACACGCCATCATTCATTCCAAGGGATTAACTCTCACTCTTTTAACGCAGCTTAAAGTGCGGGCAGGGAATACTTTAAGGTAGTGCACAAACTTGAACTCGTATTTCCAGCTTTACCACAGAGTCAACCCGAGGTCAGTATAGCACATGTAATCTTGGGGTCTTTAACATTATACATTGGTTATTTGAGCGATCTCTGGCTCTAAATATAGCGATAACCTGGAAAGAGTTTGGTTCCTGTACGTCCTAGAGAACTGTATTTTTCTGTATTCCGCATACAACTGAAAATCATCTTGGCAACAGAAAGAGCTCAGCTTGGCTCACATTAGTGAAATGTACATGATAGTATAAGAAACGTGTTTCGCTACCTGGCGAAGAGCCATTCAGAGAGCTTTTCGAATTTTTTATGAAGTTAGAGTAATGAGTGTGTGACAGAATTGTTTTCTGATTACGTTATTGTTCATCAAACTCTCTTATTAATACAAAGTTTAATACCATCGCTCTAAAACTCCCTCTTTAAATGTCAAATGATTAATTGAATAAAATCAGCCACACGAGGGCTATCTGCGCTAGCTGTCCATAATTCAGCAGTGTAAGACTAGAGGGAAGGCAGCTAGTCATTACCCCCCACCCACACCACCAACTCTTGGGCTACTCTTTTACCAACGAATAGTGGGATTGACCGTCACACTATAACGTCTCCACGGCTGAAAGGGCGAGCATGTTTGGTGCGACCGGGATTCGAACCCGTAACACACAGATTACGAATCAAATGCCTTCACCCACCCGGCCATGCCGGGGCCTTACTTGTATAAAACAGTGTTTCATTTTCACACGTCACCTTCTTATGAAGTTGTATTTTCAAATACATTGGTGTTTTTAAAGCTATTCCTACCATTAAACACAATAGCCCTTCCAGTCTTGTGGGGCGTTAAAATGTTACGATCGATTCTATTATTCATTTGTAAAGAGTAACTCAGGAGTTGGCGGTGGGCTGTGTTGACTACCTGCCTTCCCCTTACTCTCGAACTTCAACAATAGCCAGTGGACAAAGCCTTCGAGTAGTTTTGCATAGAATTCGCACTTTCAGTTATACGTTACCCCACAGTAATTACCTACATGAAAGGGGTCCGAGTAAGTGCGAGACACTCTAACCTTCGTACAGTACACAGTAATTACCTACATGAAAGGGGTCCCAGTAAGTGCGAGACACTCTAACCTTCGTACAGTAATTAAATTAATATTCTTCAGAAATCAGCTATTATATGGCAAGAAAAAGGACGAGACCAGATATACTTGACTCTTCAAAGTCTACACCAGGATACCCAAACTTTCTAAGTATAAGATCCCACCTCTAACAAATATATATACAACTGATACATTTAGTGAAAAGCGTAGAGTCTAATAATGGACAGTAAAATAACGTCAATTAATGAACGTTTCACAACGTTTCGGAATTGTAGATATTCTAGTTTCAGCCTTAGTATAAATTCATACTTTTTCCTCTTTTATTTATTCAGACAGCTCTCTCTCTCTCGGATCCGGCATGGCCAGGTGGTCAAGCCGTTCGACGTGGCCGTGGGTTCGAACCCCTGTCGCACCAAACATGCTCGCCCTTTCAGCCGTGGAGCCATTATAATGTCAATCCCACTATTCGTTGGTAAAAGAGTAGCCCCAGAGTTGGCGTTGGGCGGTGATGACCAGCTGCCTTCCCTCTAGTCTTACACTGCTAAATTAGAGACGGTTTGCACAGATAGCCCTCGCGTAGCTTTGTGCGAAATTCAAAAACAAACATTGGTGTGATGGGAGTGTTTTGTCTTTTTCCCTTTTAATATAAATTAACGGAGAAAGAAACAAGTTTGTTTTTTCAAAACGTTTACGCATGCGATTTTCTTGGAAAGTGTTAGTAACAGAAATTTCAAAGCACTTTTTGGTTGCTATGAAGTGCATAAGAGTAATTATATATATTTGTTGATTAAGATAAGTTACCTGGCTAAAATGTGGCTAAAATTTTGAAATATGGCACTTATAGCATTTTTACAAATGGAAACAGGTTTTAATACCTTTAATTGTAACACAATATTTTCAACATTTTCATACCTATTGTTGTTGTTTTGAATTAAGCACAAAGCTACACAATGGGCTATCTGTGCTCTGCCAACCACGGGTATCGAAACTTGATTTTTAGCGTTGTAAGTCCGCAGACATGCTGCTGAGGCACTGGGAGGTTATTGATAGCTACAAGGTTTTCAAACTTTACACGACCAAAGTGTTTGCTTTCGAATTTTCATGTTTTGTACGCAGACATACCGCACGTTTCACGTTCTCTTTGTTAATATGTGAATTTCTCAAAGTTTCGTTACACATCGCACACGTCTTCTTATTAAACAATGTTGTAAGAATGTATTAAATAAACGAATAAATTGCCAGGAACACAATCATCAAATAACATTTTTAGTAAAAAAAGACTTGATATGAATATACAGACTTTCAGGCATGGAGTTAACTGTAATTACTGGTCTTTAAGACATTATTGGAAAATAAAATTTATCTGATATTTTCATTTATGCTGATAAAAAATGTTTCAATCTTGAAATTGAAGTATTTTTGTAGTTAGTGGATTTTTCATGGAAGAGACAAGAATAGTGACTAAATTCACACTGAATGGTCTGTTGTTTTTCTACGTAGCAAGTAGCATTTCGATTGTATTTAATTGAAGTATTTGTAATTAGGTGAAATCAACTTTAGGTTGTTTTGTTTTTTAATTTCGCGCAAAGTTACTCGAGGGCTATCTGCGCTAGCTGTCCATAATTTAGCAGTGTAAGACTAGAGGGAAGGCAGCTAGTCATCACCACCCACCGCCAACTCTGGGGCTACTCTTTTACCAACGAATAGTGGGGTTGACCGTCACATTATAACGCCCCCACGGCTGAAAGGGCGAGCATGTTTGGTGCGATGGGGCTGCAAACCTGCGATCCTCAGATTACCAGTCGCACGCCTTAACACGCTTGGCCATGCCGGGCCTCAACTTTAGGAGGTGAGATTCGTGAGTAGTTTGTATTATACCAAATATGAGCGTGGTGTTTTATTTGGTCAGGAATATATATTTTCTATTATGCATATTAAACTATATTGAGAAGCACACAGTTTACTGAAAACTTTGATATTATTTAGACATATGGTGCAGTTAAGAGGCTTAGAATGCGGACTGTAAGTGTATGACTACAAGGGAACAAATATCATCAATGTGGTATTGTGTCGTATATTTTATTTAGCTGTACCAAATTTGTGTCTCAGAGACATTGAAATATTTTTGTTACTGTTGTTCTGTGCTCACCACAGGTATAAAAACCCAGCATTAGGCCCAAACACTTGGCTTTGAGCCACTGTGGAATGCCTGAAAGAGAATAGCATGCGGGTGTTAATGAATCTTAGTGATTAGGAGGTTAGCACCCATGGGGTGTGTAGTCATTTTTGAAAACTTGCGAAAGTATACACTTGGCAGTGTTGGCCTTTATTTCTTGTCAACTGAACCTCGCCTTTGTTTGAATAAAAACCACGTAATAGTGAGAGAAGTGTGAACCATCTACACTGCGATGGCGACTTTAAGGAACACCGTGGACATGTGGTCCAAGATAAGACTCGATGAAGCCCAGTGGATCAGGACTTCAATGGACGTTAGGAGTACATTATCTACAAGAAAAACATGCATGGGTAGAACGTGTAGAAACGTTGCTTCACCATGGAAATAGTTTTGAAATTTTGTTCCCGAAAGAATATTAGGACATATGGTCATTCAAATTGGCGTTGTTAACCTACACTTCTAACTAATCACATTTCTTTACTGTTTAATCCTATCTTTTATACTAAAATATTCACCCTTCTGGGTAGGTGTTTACCTTATACGTTTGCAAGTCAAACTCTAGAAGACCCAGTAAATCATAGAATATAGAGATGAAGGAAAACTGATTACAATTTCGACAACTCCAGGCTAGAAACTGGACAAACCATAGGAAGAAGCTTACATTGGTACAAACGTTATCAGAAATGATATTTTTAGGCGTGATTTACAAGTCTTAGCTTGTAAATGCTAGTGATATTCTTAGGTGTGATTTACAAGTCTTAGCTTGTAAATGCTAGTGATATATTTAGGCGTGATTTACAAGTCTTAGCTTGTAAATGCTAGTGATATTTTTAGGCGTGATTTACAAGTCTTAGCTTGTAAATGTTAGTGATATTTTTAGGCGTGATTTACAAGTCTTAGCTTGTAAATGCTAGTGATATTTTTAGGCGTGATTTACAAGTCTTAGCTTGTAAATGCTAGTGATATTTTTAGGCGTGATTTACAAGACTTAGCTTGAGGAAGCTAGGGAGATGGTGGCAATCAAGAAAGTTATACGAGGTTAAAAAAATTCATAGAGAGATGCATATTATGAAGCCATTAGTTCGTTTGATAAAGTACGTTTTCTTCTGAAGTTGTGAAATGTGAGATAAAGTGTAACCAAATTTGGCGATAGAATTTATTTTTGAGGTAATGTATAGAGCAGCAATATATTATAGGATCTGTCATCAACACATCAAACCATAGTAGTACTTTTAGATACAGCCACAGGGGTTCCAAAGTGGTTGTCAGTATTCAAATTCATTCTATTTGTTTAATCTTTCTGTTAAAACTTTCTTAATTTGTAATGTAACTTTGGCTTGTATACACATATCTGTGTTTATATAATGTTACTTAGAACGCTATAAACTAGGTTTCGATACCCATGATGGGCAAAGCACAGACAGCCCTTTGTGTTGCTATGTGTTTAACTACAAACAAACAAACATGCTATGATGTGACTTTTATCATGTATGAAGTTTTATCTTAATATAAAACAGACTGTTTTCATTTGATATCGGTGTGTTTAGACCTATTCAGAAATACATGATTACAGGTATTTCAGCACTTGGAACAGTTATGGTAATAATACCGAAAAGTTGGCTAAAATCTTCGTCCTGAGAACAGACTAACTGTAACTTTATTCTACCTGCTAATGTTACTACACTAGATTATCCACAACGCAGGTAACTCGAAGTTGTCGAAAAAGAAGTTATTTTTGTCTCCTGTGGACTATGAGCTGTTTCATTTTAATAAAACTACATTAACAGATGAACAACGATTGAATAAATCAGAGGTTTACTGTTTAACGTTTCCTTCAATCACAAATTGTATGTAGATTGTAAGTAATGTATATGGTTATAAACTGTTTATTCTTTTGGTTCAACAAACTATGTAAAAGTTACCAGTAAATATTTTCCTCAGTTATTTCTTATTTGTTCGTTTTTAGTTAAGCAACAAACTACATAATGGGCTATCTCTGCTGTTTCTACCACAGGCATCAAAACCAAATTTCAAGTGTTATAGGTCCACAGACTTACCATTGTACCATTAGACGGGCAGATGTTTGAAAAACCAGACCTATTCAGTGTGTGTAACACAGGTTTCTAATATTATAAGTCTACAGACTTACCACTGTGCCTTTAGGGGACGGATGTTTTAGAAAGCTGATCGATTCAATGTGTGTAACAAAAGTTTATTTTGCATTTTTCTCTTGTTCTTAATCTTATCTTTCCTATTTTCCTGTATCTTCTGTATCTTTAGGCTTGTAACACCTGATCTCTGTTAATGTAAAGTTTGGGTTTTCGGATATTCGCACAAAGCTACTTAAGAGCTGTCAGGGTTGCTGCCCCTAATTTTAATATAATAGATTAGATGGAAGATAGACAGTCAACAGAATCCACGAACAACTCTTGATTTAGTCTTATGAGACTAAATAGTGAGATCCGCTGCTACTCATATGTATCGCAGCTTCAAAGTGAGGTGTGTGGTTTTATTTTTAGGTGCTAGTGAAACGTGAACATGGCACCCCAAGCCAATAATCCATTATTCTAACCACTGGATTACTGACGCTCGACCAACATAAGTATATATTTGTTTGTTTTTAATTAAGCACAAAGCTATATATGGGTTATTTTTGTGCTCTGCCCACCACGGGTATCGAAACCCAGGTTTTAATGTTGTAAGTCCACAGTGGGGAGCATTTTATGTGATACAACTATAAAATGCAGTGTTGTTATATTGAATCACAAAGAACAAAAATTTGCTAAATACACAAACATCCGTTTAACAGGTTTCTCATGTTTCTCCGTGTCTAATCTGAAAGTATTCAAGTTGTTAAAAAACTCATAAAAGATGGAATGAAACATTTATTTCGTGATGACGAGAAACCCACTTGAAGTAAAAATGTATCTCAAGACGGCTGGTATGGATATTAAAACTCTTATTAAAAATGAATTTATTTTAATAAAAGTTTTAATACTCATATCAGCCGGCTTGAGATACATTAAAACATTATTTGTTACATTTATTTGAAGCTTTTAAAAAATATTACTTCGTCAGTTTACAAGATAGAGGTTGGAAAATACAGAAGGAAAAATGACGAAAAAAGACAGATACGTCAGCTGCTTTAAGTTTAGAAATTTGGTTAACTGTGAATAACTACTTTCTACAGCCACAGAATCTCAATTTAGTTCTTAGACTAAACTCACGTCTTTTCGCTACGAAATCTCTAAATACCCGCCATTGGCACACTTTGTTACATAGAAATTCATGTTCTCTACTTTTATCCGAGTACGACTTCCCGTCATCCCATGCGATGCTCTTTCCCTATTCCATGCAACCTAGCAGTTTCGAGATCAATAGGATAGTGGCATTGGGTGTATACGCTGTTTCCACGAGCGCAAGGGTGATTTATCCTTCTCTCTATTCTTCTGAGAAAAACAAACAAACAACGTCATTTAATTATCTTATTTTTACCACAGAGCAGTGTGTTTTCTGCTAACTACTAAAAGTGTTCAGATGAAGTGACTGATAACGAACTTGTCACAAAGGGTGTGTGCACTTTACTAACTCGTGCAACATGTGCTATACGTAACTCGCGCCGGATTGTGACGAGGTACAATGCAAACCAGGGTATGACTGCTTGATTCAACTAGAAACTCAGGTCAAGCTGGATTATCCTGGTGATTTCATCACTTCAATTAACCAGAAGTCCATCGGACTTTCTCATTAAGACAAACCTCCAAGAAGGAAATCAGACATTGACGTCATATCTGAGCGACTGCTTGAATTTTGAAGGAAAACCATTCTCCAGTGTAGTGAAAGTAAGTAAAGTCATAATTTCTGTCATATATATGTTCGATTTTATTTTACATTTACACAAATAAATGAATGTTATTCATCTTCATAACATACATGAATGCATGCTCAGTTTGGTGTCCAACTTTGCTCATTTAGGTGTTTATCCCAGAAGACAATGCCTTATGACAAAAGAAATATTTTTGGAATGTGCATTGTCTTGCTGTGAAAGACTGTGTTATTGTTTAGAATCCGTTTGAAATTTATAGGCAACGTTATTGTATAGAACGCGTATCCAATGTGCGCACGTGCTTGTTTACATGGGTGTTTTGTAGGTTGAAAAACACAAGTCAGGCTCAAGAGTAATTTAGGTTTCAGTTTTACCCGGATGTTTATTTCGAGATATTATACTGGTATGAATACAGTATTTAAAATGACAGAACAAGTGCTTGTACACAGTATAACTTTGTGTATGATTTAAACAATCTGTCAAAATACGAGTTAAATTCCCACTTGATTATAAGTAAAATTAATAATATAAGAAAATTGTCGCAAATATAAATATACACCATAAAAATATTTGAAACTATTGTTTAAAAAACTAGATAAGACGATCCCGAAATTCATAAAAATGATCTAGATAAATAAAACACCATAACGAGGTAACTAACACTAGTTCAGTTTATAACATTCTTAGTTACTCCGTTAGACATTTCCATTGAGAGGAATATAAAATAAATAAGACTGTAATCACACCTCCTAAGACTACAAGCTACTTTTTTACCTACCTTATCTCGTGAAGTCTTATGGTGTACAACGTATAATTTGGCAAAGTATAACCATTAAGTGCTAAGAAGTAAAACAAAACGCCTCATCATGTCTCGCAATAATTTTAGTTACATAATTATTTATTCTTCTAATACAGGAATTGTGTTAGAAAGCTAATAAATATATTTCAAGTACATAATACACTATCATGACTAGTCGTAATTTGTGAGCTGTACTGTATGTGTATGATATGAAAAAACACATTTAGTTGAATATTTGTTTGTCGAAACATATGCAATAATGAAGTGGTAACATTAGTTTTACTTATTCTTTAAATATAACTATAGCTTATTTACAGGGGAGCAAACAATGTTTCAGGTCCCACAAGCCATGGTTCGAAGGAAACAAAATAATTTTATAAAGTGTGAGGATGAATTTAGAGAAAATAAAATTATTCTTTAACAATTTGCTGTGCGAATTCTAAGAAATCACATTTTTTGATAAATCTTGATCATGTAAAACACGTGAAGGTCTAGAAAGATGATATCTGTCTCGAATAATGAAACTTAGAATGTGCTTATCAAGTTAAGTTTCATAATACGTACGTCTCGAATAATGAAACTTAGAATGTGTTTATCAAGTTAAGTTTCATAATACGTACGTCTCGAATAATGAAACTTAGAATGTGTTTATCAAGTTAAGTTTTATAATACGTACGTCTCGAATAATGAAACTTAGAATGTGCTTATCAAGTTAAGTTTTATAATACGTACGTCTCGAATAATGAAACTTAGAATGTGCTTATCAAGTTAAGTTTCATAATACGTACGTCTCGAATAATGAAACTTAGAATGTGCTTATCAAGTTAAGTTTTATAATACGTACGTCTTGAATAATGAAACTTAGAATGTGCTTATCAAGTTAAGTTTTATAATACGTACGTCTCGAATAATGAAACTTAGAATGTGCTTATCAAGTTAAGTTTTATAATACGTACGTCTCGAATAATGAAACTTAGAATGTGTTTATCAAGTTAAGTTTTATAATACGTACGTCTCGAATAATGAAACTTAGAATGTGCTTATCAAGTTAAGTTTTATAATACGTACGTCTCGAATAATGAAACTTAGAATGTGCTTATCAAGTTAAGTTTTATAATACGTACGTCTCGAATAATGAAACTTAGAATGTGCTTATCAAGTTATGTTTTATAATACGTACGTCTCGAATAATGAAACTTAGAATGTGCTTATCAAGTTAAGTTTTATAATACGTACGTCTCGAATAATGAAACTTAGAATGTGCTTATCAAGTTAAGTTTTATAATACGTACGTCTCGAATAATGAAACTTAGAATGTGCTTATCAAGTTAAGTTTTATAATACGTACGTCTCGAATAATGAAACTTAGAATGTGCTTATCAAGTTAAGTTTCATAACACGTACGTCTCGAAGAATGAAACTTAGAATGTGCTTATCAAGTTAAGTTTTATAACACGTACATTCATGATCATGTCTTCATTCGTCTGCCAACAAGTTTCTTCAAGCTTCACATAAAGGTTCACATTAGTGTTTGCTTCTATCACGGGCATCGAAACCAAAATTTTAACGTTATATGCTCTCAGACTTGCCACTGCCCCATCGCGACATCTCAGTTTAATGAAATCCATTTTACTTGATTGATGGGTTATTTGTGCACTGCCTATTGCGGGTATCGAAATCCTATTATTTAATTATAAGTCCACAGACTTATTGCCGAGTCACTGAGGGGCCTCGTGTCAGGTAGATGAAATCTGTTTTACTTTAGTACTTGATATTCAATACTAATTATTCTTGTTGCGCTGTTATAACCTTCACATAAGGAAAGTAATATATCCTTTTTCTATTTGATATTGTACCCCGCTGATACAGCGGTAAGTCTACAGATTTACAGTGCTAAAATCTGGGGCTCGATTCCTCTCAGTAAACTCAGCAGATAGCTTGATGTAGCTTTGCTATAAAAACACACACACACACGCACACACTATTTGATACTAGCTTCTGTTTAGAACTTATCATAAATTTGCTAAATTAGGTCTAACTTAGTAAACATTAAACAGTGCTTAAAATCATAAAAACAACATCAAGTATAAATATAAAGTGTTGAGCTGCGTTTGGAACATCTTGTGCAGTTAAGAAATGTCACTGTTAATTTTTAACTAAGTTACACTTGTGTTACAATGTATGATGGTAGTTTATTATGTTGTTCCGGATGGGTATAACAATTTGAGTTTGGAACCAGGAAACAGACATCAGAGGTACTCCACTCAATAATGATGTATCTGATAAGTGTTTGGAGTCGCTGTTTCCTCCCACTACTATTTACTGTGCTATGAGAGAAAACGTATTAACGACAATATAATTGTATTTGCTTTTAGCTCCGCTAGGGGTAAGATGAAAACTGAAAAGCGTACATAAGTCCATAAATCTTTGTAGATGCTCTACAAATTCGGATTCATCCAAAAAAGTGGGGAATTATTACTTTCTATTAATGTTTCTAAGTAAAATAATTTACTTCGGCCATGTTTCTTGTTATTTCATTTACATCTAACCTAACAATAATGTGATTTATGCTGCAGCTTGCTGGCTCAGCAGGATGTCTGAGGGCTCATAACGTTAACATTCGTGTTTAGACACCCGTGATGATTAGAGCACAAATAGTCCATTGTGTAGCTTTGTGGTTAATAACAAATAAATAATTTTAAAGTAATCAATGTCGTGACTGGGTATCAACATTTATGTTTAAAGTAATTATTAGACTAATTTATTATGAAAACCTAATTCTTTGATATTCGTTGTTGTGCCTAATAATGAAATCGATTTATGTAGCTACAACGGTTATACCAAATTTCGCGATGAGCCGCTAAAATCTATGATAGATATTTTATACCATTACTCTGAATTCAGGTTTTGATACCCGTGGTGAGCGGAGCACAAATAGCCCATTGTGTAGATTTGCGTTTAACAATAAAACAGATAAACAAAATTTTAAAAATACTTTCTGATAATAATTATCACTATTCTTTACGGCCAACATTTTTATTTTAATGTCTCACAGTTTTTAGTCACAGTCTAATCCAGCTGTATTTTATATTTATGACTTTATTTTTCTGAATAAGTTTTAAATGTATCAAGAACTAAAATCTGAAATAAGTTTTAAATGCATCAAGGACTAAAACCTGAAATAAGTTTTAAATGCATCAAAGACTAAAACCTGAAATAAGTTTTAAACGTATCAAGGACTAAAACCTGAAATAAGCCCACCGACAGCGTAGCTTAGCGATAAGGTTGAGGGTATATAACGGAAACATTCAGGGTTAATTCCCTGTCGTTACCACATCATATAAAGACAATCGTGCTGCTTTGTGTTAAAGAACAAACGGTCTTAAAACAATAAAAGATGAAAATACATCTTTGTTTGGTTGTCGACTGATATTTCTAGCTACAAAAGTTAAAATAAAAACTCCATAAATGCACAGAGTAAAAGAAAAATCGAAATTATTCGGCATTTTGTATAATTCAGTTATAACTGTCTTGTTAAGGAAGAACATAATACTGGAGGAATAAGCTGTTCAATATAATATCGTGATTTTATTGAAAGTCACTAAATTGGGCTCATTGTTACACGAAACGTTTCTATTCATAATATAATGAGTGTGTGAAAGTCACTATGTTAGGCCTCACTCTTATGTATTTACTATGTGTTCACAAATGAATGTTATTTGGTGAACCGATGAATTTTAAGATGTCGATTGGGACACTAATAATACCAACAATTTATCTCATGTGGAAATAGTTGAAACGATGATACATTCATATTTGTTGTGTACAATAAACTACAACATTATTGAACATTTTCTATTGTGTTTTATTACGCAATGTGTGTTTGTGAATAATGGAAATAACTTTGTTTTCATTTATAGGATACGTAATGGCGTGCGTGCGACTCGTAATCCGAGGGTCGCGGGTTCGCATCCGCGTCGCGCCAAACATGCTCGCCCTCCCAGCCGTGGGGGCGTTATAATGTGACGGTCAATCCCACTATTCGTTGGTAAAAGAGTAGCCCAAGAGTTGGCAGTGGGTGGTGATGACTAGCTGCCTTCCCTCTAGTCTTACACTGCTAAATTAGGGACGGCTAGCACAGATAGCCCTCGAGTAGCTTTGTGCGAAATTCCAAAACAAACAAACAAAAAAAGAATACGTAATATTTGTGTCGAATAAAATCCAGCAGGATATGCAAAACCTTTAGCAACATGAAATTCACTGATTGTTTTTTGTTAGATATTTTCGAATCGAGGTAAAGCTGACGACAAAGCAAAAGTTACTAAAATTTACTTTATACGACTCAGCACATAAGTGACCTGTAAACAAGTCATCTTTACCCTACACTGGAGATAGAACTGTGCATTAGTAAAACTGATGCTTGACAAGAAATGCTTGAGTTAACTCATAAACGTCTTCTTTTGTTTGTATGTTGTTTTTTATCTATTGGAACTGCTATGCTTTTTTCTTCTTTATGCTGTATAAAATGCGACTTTCTAATTTTTCCGTTGTCATGGAAGTACCATTGTTGTCAGAAGGTAAAACAATAAAAAATTTGTGGAAACAGATTTAAAACTTTGAACTGTAGGTTACAGTTTTGTTTGTTTTAAATTTCGCGCAAAGCTACTCGAGAGCTATCTGTGCTAACCGTCCCTAATTTAGCAGTGTAAGACTAGAGGAAAATCAGCTATTCATCACCGCCCACCGCCAACTCTTGGGTTACTCTTTTACCAACGAATAGTGGGATTGACATTATAATGGCTCCACGACTGAAGGGGCGAGCATGTTTGGTGTGACGAGGATTCGAACCCACGCCCCTCAGATTAAGAGTGGTGTGCCTTAACCACCTGGCTATGCTGGGTGTAGGCTATGGTTAGAAGATTCGGTCATCCATTATATTCGTTTTAGATGGACTTTTTCACGACACTGTAACTTACTTAACGATCTCTCGTTAAAACAGTTTAAAGTGTCAGCTCCTCGTAGTTAGTCCGTTGTAGGCCTACTTCCTGTTCTTTTGTTGCTAATCGACTTACGGTATTTGATATGAATGTTATTCTACAAATTAACTAGAACAAATATAAGTCACACAGAAAAACATTAAGCCCTTGAAATACGAATACGGCATAATATAATCTGTGTTGCTGTATTACCAACACTAGCATATTAGTAAAGACGCATTATAATGTTTCGGGTCTGGTGATTATAGAGGGCGTTCGACTCGCAGTATGTGGATCACAGGTTCGAATCCCCCTCACCAAACATGCTCAAACAAACATCATGTTTCATTGTTCAGGGTCGCCTGGTATTAATAACGGAACGATATTCCTTCATCCACTAACATTGTGTTGTGGTGCGTTCATTTTTTTTCATTAACTACACTGGCGTAATATTGATAATGCATTAAAATTACTTCGTTAGCCATACCAGTGTAATATTAAAGATGCATTTTTACTGCCTCATTGATTACATTGCTGTCAGATTAAAATGTATTTACCTTACATTATTAATCAACCAGTATAAGCCTCGTTCGAAAATTGCCTGTACGAGTTTAACATAAGGGTAAGCGAACCCACCTCTTTATCGAATTACTAATTGAAAATGTTCCTCAATAAGTTGTTGTAACGCCAGTGTAACACAAGTCATTTGTTCATGGTACCTGCTTTATTGTATTAGCTATCAAGTTACAAACTAATAACGAGTAACTATAGAAATATCGATCGAGCTGCCCCTCCCTCTCACCCTATCAACTCAGCAATTCGTCGGTAAGTTGAAAGGAATACAACGTTAAAAAATTGCGCTTAAATACCCGCGATGAGCAGAACACATGTGGCCAATATGCATATTTGTGCTTAACAACGAAACAAAATAATCAATTAACGTTATTTAATATCAAGTCTAATCTGAAATCTCTAGAGAACGAACTAAGTTCTGGACATTCCTGAAGCCTCGTGCTAATAATGACAACAAGAACCGGAAGTAAAGCTCAGTGCAGTCTCGTTATTAAGACTTATGGAAATGTTAAGGATACGTAATTATGCCGTATTTGCTATCAAGATTTCGTATGAGCTACAGTAAGGAGTGTTCGCGTCTGTTTTACGTTTATGAAATAGTTTAATTACATTATTACCGACGGAGAAAAGCCAGTTCTAATACGTCAACCGCCAAATAGTTTCAGCACAAACGTATTGCTGTACTGTGCAAACGTGTAGTTTTCACCTAAATGGGGTCGTACTTACGCCGAGGTGCAACAAATGTCTGTACAGAATTACAACTAATGGAGAATACAGGACACATAATCTCCTAGTGATAATATTTTATGTAATTATATTGTTTGTGTCATAACTCGACGTGAATGTTGTTGTATTAACCTTAAATAACACTTAAAATTCTTACATTATTAGTTTATTCAGTATACATGTACAAACTGAGGTCTGATGCAGTTAGAGTTTCTTGTAAAAGTATAATTTTGACTCTTCTGTTTTAGAAACAGTGCGTACAAGTGATTAATAAAATGTTAATTTTCAACGCTAGTACAATCATTATTTAACATAAAGTTTGTTTTTGAATTTCGCACAAAGCTACTCGAGGGCTATCTGTGCTAACCGTCCCTAATTTAGCAGTGTAAGACTGGAGGGAAGGCAGCTAGTCATCACCACCCACCGCCAACTCTTGGGCTACTCTTTCACCAACGAATAGTGGGATTGACTGTAACTTTATAACGCCCCCACGGCTGAAAGGGCGAGCATGTTTGGCGCGACGGGGATGCGAACCCGCGGCCCTCAGATTACCAGTCGCACGCCTTAACGCGCTTGGCCATGCCGGGCCTATTTAACATAAAGACTGGAAGAGTGGATGCTTGTTTGTGACAGCATTCTAAGTAACATATTAGTTCATTTATCTAATTTCTATAGCGCATATTGTGTATAGAAGATATTTTAATACTGGAAAAAACGAGCTTATAACATGAAATCGTTGCGTGTGTTTGTTTTTTTTAACTGGGCACTCAACGTTTCACTTTACAGCTTCTTTAGGGGCGTTCTGCTAAAACACAAGCCGTAGCGTCAAAGTTAGGCTACAGATTCGATTATAGTTTATTATTTAAATCATTTGAAGCTTTGTGATTTGTGTTTTGATAGCACGTTCCTGACGAGTTGGTAATTATAAGGTCGTTTATTTATAAGATTAATTTGTTTATTGTTAAGCAAAAAGTACACAGTTGGTTATCTACGTTGCGTTCAACGTGAGAAATTGAACTCCGGACTTTAGCGTCAGAAGCACCGAAGTTTATAGCTGTGCCACTGAAATAGAGTAAAAGAAAATACTAAGTTAGTAAGCGTTGAAGTCTACGGCTATTAATTTTATATGTAAACTGTGTATATATATATATATAATTCTCAACAATGTTTTACTGTGGCATGACAACAGAACTTAATATATAGTGTTTAATGCTGCTTTTATCAACGTTTATGTGTGTCGTGCTATTAAAATAATTTATTTCTAACACATACCAGTGCCATATGTTAGGTGCCTGCTGCCTTCTTTCTGTGTAGTTAAGACACTACATGAGGTACGTAACATTTATTTCAGACCCTAAATTCGATCAGTATGTTTGTTCAAGCAGAACCATTATGACATAACCTTACTACAAGTATACGGTAATTCTAAAGAATAATAAGTGTTCTCATTCTGGTTCATTCAGTTGTGAACAAGAATCAGCGAATAATGTTGAAATTTACATTGTGTAATGACGTGGAAGAATTAGTCTCATAAAGTGGAAAGAATGACCAAATATTACACTTGTCCTAACACTTTTGCTCAGTACAGTATATGTAACGCTAGCAAGAATTAACTTTTCGTAGAAAAACAATTAAAATGGGTTATTGTCAAGTAGTACAGGACTTACGCTGAAATCAGTTAAATTTTACTAAAATAATTGAAATTGAATATTTATTCCAAAAAACCCAGAAATTTCAGTTAGTACCTAATCAAAACAATTAGCCTGAAATAAATAATGGAATAATGGAAAATTATAGCTCTCGTTATTGTCAGCTTAAAAAAATTATTTTCAATTTTCTTAAGTTTAATAAAATTATAATTCTTATTACTCTGAAGTTAAAAAATGATTGTCATTATTTTTAATTTAATGTGCATTCCTTATTGTTATTAATTTGAGATGTAATACAGCAGCGAGCAGACATAATACAGAAACGTTGGTAATTTAGAACATTTTGATATTTTAGGGGTGATATTTATATTAACTGGTTTAGTTGTGATCAAATTCTTCAAAGTGTAGCCACCCTCCCCCCTTCAGTGGCGCAGCAGTATGTCTGCGGACTGAAAACACTAGAATTCGCGTTTCGATATCCGAGGTGGGCAGAGCACAGATAGCCCATTGTGTGGCTTTGTGCTTAATTACAAATAACAAATTTAAATTAAAGATGGTGGTATAGCTGTAAAAGCAAAAGACAAAACACATACCAGGAATAAACGAAAGAGAGACGCATCTTTAACCTGTGTTAACCAGTTCTGGTTGTTAAGTTTTATAAGAATATAAAGTGAAAAGAAACACCTCATAAAAAAAGAAAACACGCAACAGATTAGAAGAAAGAGAGAGCTTTAACTGTATTTATCAGTTTTGTTATCTTGACAAAAACCACACGTTAGAGACAAAGAGAGAGAGAAGTGAGCGGTAATCTATATTAACTAGTTTTATGCCAACCATTAATTAGCTAGGCAACCAGTTCCAGTGCCAATTTCAATGGTTTTCCCAAAGTACATTAAGAACAGAAGATCTCTGGAGTAGCGCCTTTCTGTTACAGCTATCACAAGTTAAAGAAAAAAACACTCACAAGTCTCATTACCGAAGATTTGGTTTGGTTTATTAGAATTTCGCGCAAAGCTACACGAGGGCTATCTGCGCTAGCCGTCCCGAATTTAGCAGTGTAAGACTAGAAGGAAGGCAGCTAGTCATCACCACCCACCGCCAACTCTTGGGCTACTCTTTTAACAACGAATAGTGGTATTGGCCGTTTCATTATAACGCCCCCACGGCTGAAAGGGCGAGCATGTTGGGTGCGACGGGGATTCGGACCCGCGACCCTCAGGTGACGAGTCGAACGCTTTAACCCACCTGGCCATACCAGGCCTTGACATATGAACTTCAAACGTAAGAAATAAAAATATCTGTTTTTGTTAGTTTTGGCTTTATTCACTCTTAAAACTCAACACTTTCAGAAGTACAACTAGTAATATATATTAATGGTATAAAACACTTTAAACAAACATAATTGTAATGTTTTAAATAATCCAACTAACTAACTATTAGAAATGATCATTTTTACTAAGTTTCTTTGAACAGTTATTTGCCCTCTACCACCCGAGACAGCGGTAAGTCTACGGATTTGCAACGCTACAATCAAAGGGTTTTATTCCCCTCAGTGTACAGCAGGTAGTGCAATGTGGCTTTGCTATAAAGAAACACACACACACTTTTATATTGATGTTGTAAGCGATAGGGATAAACGTAGAATGACGTAATACGATGTAATGTGTGTCCCTCACGTGTTTGAAAATAATGTCCCCACTGCAACGTCATTGCCTTACTATGTATCCGGAACTACGGAACGGACGAACCTGGTAAAGAAGTCAGATTAACACACCGAAAACTCTGTAACTGTTACCATTCTGAGTAAAAAAGCTGCGACGGATAACCCTCAGAACACTTCCTTTGTTGCTCACATTTTAGCCATGTGATGAACAACAAAGCAGCAGGAGGTGGAAAGAAAGAGGTTATTGTCTCAGACTCCTAGTGTAGCCTGGCATAACTTATTTGATCTAGTTTGATAACGAATGGCGGACCAGGAGCGTGAACGTCATTATTATTTTGTAGCCGGTCGGATACGCCACGTAGCGTTGTACAAGAAGTCTGACACGGTGTCTTGTAGAGATATCGATTGGCCTGCTTAGAATCAAGCTCTAGACCTTTATTCACGATGAATAATTTCTTGAAGACGCATTTTGATATTTGTACGGCTTCAGATTCGGACTTTGCAGTACGTAGCTTTTATATGTTTAATTGTAATTGTGTGAGCGTTAGCTTTTGTTCCATTAGTTGCTGTTAAGAAATTCTGTTCTGACGTCAATATTTTATAAGTAATATTGTATGAACAATCTAAAGATCCCACAAATTTCTCTTATATCTGTACTTACTCCAAAAGGATTAATTTTATTAAAATAAACTGGCCCAAGGTTAGAGCTTCTATGACAATCAGGTGTAAGAATTTCGCAAAAGTTATTTAACAGATTTTTCTAACTAAAGACAAATTCTGATGAAAATTCTGTCAACTAGATCAAAATATCAAAACAAATATGCATTAATAAAACAACATTATATAATGAACAAACTAGAAATATAGTAACCAGATACTGAGAAAACTAAACCTATAACACTGTGTAACACAAGTTTTGTTCCTGGATAGTATGTGTTATTTCTTAATTGGTTATGTTGTAAAATACAGAAAATGGCCATTATTCCCTTCAAACTTTGCTTCTGTGACCCGGATAATGAAATTTATAAATCAACCTATTTTATATGTAAAAACGGGCAAATTTGCACATTTTCATTTACATATAAGGTCTGAATAAAACAACATATGATCAAGATTTACATGTATTTATACTAAAGTTATACAAAAATGTTTAGACGTGAATAGTTTTTCAAGATTTGCAGCTGTCATGTAAATCACTTTCACGTATCAATCTCCAAATATAGTCTCCCATCATGTTTTCGTTATACGTTCCCAGGTCACAAAAGCAAAGTTTGAAGAGAAAAATAGGTCTTTTGCATTTACTTTAGGCATAAGCAATTGGGAAATAACACTTTATGTCCAGGAACAAGAACAAGTAAAAATTTTGTTACATACTGTAATAATTAAATTACATTAAATTGTCAGCTAAACACTTTGGCTGTTAACGCTAGTTTATTTTTTTCTGTAATGTTAATTTCTAGCTAGTCCCTGAAGAATGAATGCTGCGGTTTCAGTTTTGGTTGTGCGTTTGACTCTGTTGATGATTTTTAATAACTTAAAGTGTTTTATAAGAGACGACCTTGACGTACATTTTACTTCCTTTAGCGAATTTCTAATTTTAAAGGACTGTGTGGTACGTCTAAAGTCTATAACCATGGCAACCTACAAAAACAGTAAATATGTTTGTTTGATAAAGTAGGAGCCATAGTGACCTAAAAAAACAGTAAATATCTTTCCTTTTTTCTTCTTTCATTGATGTTCTGTATACAACGAATTTGTGTCAAACTTTTAAAGATAATTTTATGCTTATGATCATTATATATGAATTATGTACAGGTAAGAGATGAATGTCGCTAAGCCAGGATCTAGATCCTTCTACATATTGCTCCTGTCATTATCTCTCTGCTGTTCAAACAAACGGATCCGCCGCTCATTAATGAACAAGCACAGATAGCCCATTGTGTAGCTTTGTGCTTAACTCAGAACAGAATTAATGAACAAGAGACCATGTAGTAACAGCTTTAGCTGACTCGCAGTACTGACATTACTGATGGCTATTGTGGAGCAAGCACATCTGATGTCTGAAGTTCTGTGAAACAGATAGGTAACGTACTGTGATCTGTTCAGCTATGGACTCTCATTCACGATTTCGGTAAAGGTGAAAATCGTCATCATAATATAAATCTTGTTATAAAGAGCTGCATACAAAAGTAACGTTGTGTTTATATGTAGAATACCCTAGCATGGCCAGGTGGTCAGGATGCTTGATTTGCATTCTGAGGGTCGCGGATTCGAATCCCCGTTACACCCAACATGCTTGCACTTTCAGCCGTTGGGGCATTATAACGTTACGACCAATTCCACTATTCATTGGTAAAAGAGTAGCTCAAACATTGGCGGTGGGTGGTGATGACTAGTTGCCTTCCTTCTAATGCTACAATGGTAAATGTGTTAATTTATGGACGGCTAGCACAGATAGCCCTCGTGTAGCTTTGCGCGAAATTCGTTACAAACAAATAGGTAGAATAGATTCTAGAACAATGTTTCCTAATTACCCGGTGAATCATGTGTGTGTATATATATGTATATATATATATATATATATGTGTGTGTGTGTGTATACAAAACCAGATTCATATACTATATATTTGTAGAATAGCTACACATTATGATATTTTATGTTTTGTATAGGAAAGAATGTTTCTGGTATCATATACTCTCAAATAAAGGGTATTAATATACAGAACAAGATTCATATATGTATATGTTTTTAGAGCAGGTACACATCATGATATTTTGTTTTACTATATGAAAGTGTGTGTCCGGGGACACATGCTCACATTTAAAGTGTATTAATTAAATTCGCTAACGTAAGAACCAATAAATATTTATGATATAAACTTTTTTTACGACTATTATTTTATTAAACTTACGTTACGCATTGTGTAGGTTGTTTACTGCTACTGAAAGCTTTCTAGATAAATATTTAGTTTGAAGACTTGTATTAGTGGTTATCGTAGTTGGAGATAATTTGGAAAATCCATTGAAGAGTAAAGTGCAGGGATTATTTGTCTGTTTGTTTCAGATAATCTCATAAAGCTATATGAGTTAGCCGTCCCTAACTAATTAGATGGAAGCAGAAAGGTTGATACCAGTTACACGTTTTTACTGTTTCTGCTATAAGCTACGATACAATCCAATAACAAGGCATATGTTATTGTATTTACATTTGACGTTCCTGGAGAGTTTGTTTATTTGTTTTAGCGCAAAGTTACATAATAAACTATCTACGCTTTGCCCAATTTAGGAAATCGAACTTCGTATTTTAGCGCTTACACACAGAAGAGTGGGGAAATTTTCTGCTGAAGAAAATGCAAAGAGCCATCTGTCAAATTTAGTGATACCCTAATTGTATAATGGAAGTTAACCAGAGACAATTTGGACAGACCGTTGAACTATGTTTAACAACGTGCTTCGGAGATCTAATTAAAAAAGCAAAATACTTTATTTTCTCTGTTTCTTTCAAGATAATGTTAACTACCCTTCTACAAAATCAGTGTTATACTGAGTATTTCATACACATATATACATGTGTATATGCTTTCTCACTTGCTTACTTAACAAATAAATGAATATTTGAATCAGGGCAGGCTTGCTGGCTGGCAGCAGGATAACAGCCATTAATGTTTTACAGTAATAACTGTATACCTTAAGGATTTGTTTTTGAATTTTGCGCAAAGCTACTCGAGGGCTATCTGCGCTAGCCGTCCCTAATTTAGCAGTGTAAGACTAGACAGAAGGCAGCTAGTATTACCACCCACCGTCAACTCTTGGGTTACTCTTTTACCAACGAATAGTGGGATTGACTGTCACATTATAACGTCCCCTCGGCTTGGAGGGCGAGTATGTTTGGTGCGACCGGGATTCGAACCCGCGACCCTCGGATATTACGAGTTGAACGCCTTAACACGCTTGGCCATGCCGGGCCCACCTTAAGGATATATCGAAAATATTTGCCAATGATTTTATTCTTGATGTATGAAAGTTTTATCATGATAATGTTTATAATGAACTTATTGGGAGGTTTTTTCTCTGTAATTATTAAAATATGTAAACAAAATTTTCTCTACTTTACGAACAAAGTCATTAGATGTTAGCAACAGGTAATTAATTAAGTCAACACCTATTGGCAGATAGTCATATAATACAAGCTCCAGATGTCATTAAGATAACATGAAATAAAGGTACCAATATTAGTATAAAGACAAATAATAAAGACAGTAGACTTCATATGTTAACAAACAACCAGGAGATAAAGGCACCAGATCTCAGAAGACTGTTAGTCACCAGAATTCAAACGTTGGTAGAAATACAGACGTTAGAAGACAGATTGTTCAATAAAGGCATTAGAAGTTATTCGATAGAGGGCTTATAATAGTACCATATGTCAAGAACAGGCAAGTTATAAAAACAATAAATATAAACTGCTGTCAGCCAAAGACGATATCATATCTTAGTGAACATGTTGGTGATAAAAATACTAGATCTTAACAGACAAACATGTGATAAAGTCATTCTGTTTTTATCTGTGAGATAGGTAACAAAAACATCAGATATTACTAGAAAAGCAAGTAATGAAGGTCCTGATGCTTGCGGACAGAGAGACAAAAAAAGCACCATATTTTAACATACAGGTATACAATCAAGACGTCTGTTATTATCAGATACTCAAGTGATAGATACGCCTGAAGATCGGTAGCCAGATAGGTTATATGAAGACACAAGGTACTTATAGATATACAAGTTAAAAAGTCCCATATGTTAACAGACAGGTTAAAATAACATATCGATAGGTTATAAAAGCACTACAGAATACAATGAGATAACGAGAGTATTAGATGTATTATACATTCAGGTAACAAAAGTACTGGACGTCAGTAGATTAGCCAAGTACTGCTGGACAGAAACTTCAGCTTATAATTACAGTATAAAATATTGTGAGTTTTTTCAGTACTTAATACAATATGGTGCCATCTGTGAGCGTCCTACACCCTTATAACCTACTCAAAAGGAATTAAAACTCTGACCCAGCGGATGGACTGGTGCCATGTGAAACATGATGACCATATTCTTTTGCAAGAAGACCGAGAAGAAAAATAAATAAACATTCAAATTCTGTGGTTTTAAATAAAATAAAAGTGTTTGGTTTAATTCTGGGTAATGATTATTTTAATCAATACACACTTAACGTAATAATTAAAACCATGGTTTGCCTACAATTAAATGTCATTCAATACATCTCTGCAAAGAGAACACGACTGAAACATGTTAGATTCAATTCACTGAAAGAAATACCGTTTAAAAGAGCATGCTAATGTTTTACAGCTTTTGCAATGATAAATAATTTATTTAAATGAAGAAAAAACGTTCTGTTGAAAATGAACAAAATGTCAGTAAGTTTAGTTAAGACGAAAGGAAGGAAAAATAATAACAAAATATTACGGTGACAGCATAGAAGTTAATAGAAATTCTACAAATAAGAATTTCAGCTCCATTGTCTAAAAAATCAAAACATACACAGAAGAAAGAGGACTTGTAGACTTCACAGACGTCTTGCAATACTCACCAATTCATGTATTGTTCAAAACCCAGAATTTTGATTGAAAGCGTAATATATAACTCTCCAAGGTTCGAAAAGCTTAACCATGTTTTCGAACAACAACAACAAAGTAAAGAATAGGTTGAAATAAATCGTACTGTGTTTAGAGTAATAAAATACCTGCAACGAGTCGCTTGGAAGAATTCTGGGGCTACTGTTATGTTAGAACTCAACAAGTGCTTTGTCTAGTTTTACGGCGGCCGCCTGTAAGAAATCCCTAAGGAATTTTCTTGTTTTGTGCGAAAGCAAATAGCTTAACTGGAAGCCAGTAAACAGGATTAAATACCACTTTAAGTCTACTGTCTGTAAAACTGTTTTTACTCGGGTATCTGCGTAATCAGATAACCAAAAGAAAAAAATAAACAAGATAGTTTTAGTTAAGTTGTATCGAAAATATTCTGAATAAATGTATGCCCATCTCTCTCTATTCTTCTCGGTGGACACAGCAGATAGCCAAACATGGCTCTGCTATAAGAAAAACACAAACACGTTTCAAAATAAATATCCAAAGTTGATGTTTCAACTGCTTATTATAGATTTTTCAATTTATATACCGTTCTTCTAGAACAAACTTAATAACTGTCCGAAATGCGTTTCACAGAAACATAAGGAAATGAAAATGCTTAGCTGAACAGTCATGAGTTTAAATCAATAAAAAACATAAAAAATTAGAAGATTTTGAAACTTTTCTATTTAGTAAAATGCTTAATCTATTAAGAAAATGTTTAGCTAGTTTTAGTGATAAATTAGTCTGACAGACTACATAACTTGGTTGTGCGAGTGTGCGTGTGTTTTCTTACAGCAAAGCCACCACATCGGGCTATGTGCTGAGCCCACTGGTTGTGAGAAGAAAAACGTGATTGAACAAGAAATATCGGTGATCGAACGAACAGTTTGCTATGAAGTGGTGGTAATCAAACGAAAGAAGACAAGACGAAAGACAAAAGTAGGAAGAGGTGGCAGTTAGAGGAAGAGAAATGGACATTGGAGGAAGTATAGAGGTCGCATCTCATTATAAATGGATAAGGATCACTAGAGACTGGAACACATCGTTGGACCAGAAGTTTCTGAATAAATAATTAATATATATATATATACACGTGGTACTTTTGACTATATATAAAATTGACTACGAGTTTTTGTATTAATATCAGCAAACAGTCAGATTTTACAAAATTTAACCATTTTTCTTATGTCTGCCTCTAAAATATGGTGTTATAGAGAGTCGTGCATTATAAGTTTTGAAAGTCACAAGGTGTCTTTTTATTATTCTTGTTGAACCCGAAAATTTTACTTTAGAAATAAATAAATAATCAGTCCTCGAATTATTTAACTTGTATTCAGAAATGGCACCCGCAATAGCAGATTTTGTTAAAATTGACGGATATTGAACAGTTTCACACGGTATTATGAGCTTGGTTAACTTATAAATGTGTAATAAACGAGCTTTGTAGTCACATTAAAGTTAACCCTAAAAATTCTGTAGTGATAAAAATAGCTACAAAGTAAATAGTCATTGAGTAAAAAATATTCCCAATTCCTTTTAAAGTCTGATTATAATATTTACAGAATAATTTTATTATAAATACCGTAAGCAGTTAACAAGATGAAATTTATCCTCTCTATTTTATAATCATTGCATTTACCTTACCCCCCAAAAAAAAAAACAACAAGAAAACCAACCTTATCAATACTTTCCGTTAATCTACATGTATTTTCTTCTATTTACATGTTAACGAAGCCTTAATAACGTGTTCTTTAAAGGTTTCGTTGGCAGACAGATAGCTTGGAAGCCCTAGAATATAATCAGAAGATTTCAGAAAAATGTGAAGTTATTCTTGGGAAAACAAACAAGCAGAATGCTCCTTATCTTGTAATGGAATATCATTTTCAAATTTAGGCTTGGTGTTTGAACTCTGAACAGCATTTCAGGTACAGGTTGAGATTAGCAGTCTAAAGATCAGGTGTACCGTCTCTAATTTTGAACTATTGACCAGAGGACGACAGCTAGCCATCTTCTAAAAGCGAATAACGTGATTGACTGTCACTCTTATAATGCAGCCACTGTTGAAACAGTGCAGCGATGTTGAATAGCAGCGTAGCTCAGATCCTTATGTCTGATACATAGATCGGCAAGGTTAGCCACTAGTGCCAAGTTAAGGTTCTCCATTCAACGTTATGAAACATTTCTCTGGGCTTTTTCCCGTTTATAACACCTCCAAGTATGATGGAATATATTGTTATTACAATTTACAGCTTTTACAGTAAGTAAAATTGGTTTCCGAACGGATATGACGTTTTGATTACAAGCGCCATCATTTTCAGTACTGTAATGGGAACATTATACCACTTCTATAGACTAAACTTACTTACTGTAAAAGCTGTAATTATAATAAAAGGTACTTTATAAGTAAGCAAACTCGAAACGAAACTATGGTGGTATACATTTATATATACATTAACGATCCGACAGCGGATTTTATTTAAAGGTAAATAGTTGAAAATATATAAAGTTTGTTTGTTTATTTTGAATGTCGCGCGAAGCTACGCGAGGTCTATCCGTGCTAGCCGTCCCTCATTTAGCAGTGTAAGAATAGAGGAAAGGCAGCTAGTCATCACTACCCACCGCCAACTCTTGAGCTACTCTTCTACCAACGAACAGTGGGAGTGACCGCCACATTATAACGCCCTCACAGCTGAAAGGTCAAGCATGTTATGTTTGACGGGGATTCGAGCCCGCGATCCTCAGATTACGAGTCGAGAGCCTTAACCACCTGGCCATGCCGGAACAGTATATAAAAATACATGTTTTCTCAAAGTGGACGTTCTCTTTGTAACATTTCAAAATATTTTGTTTTTAATTTGAATATTTGTATAGAGTCACACAGGAGCTTGTCTGATCTAACAATTGGTACTTTTGCACTAATAGACCAGAGAAAGGTAGCTAGTCAGCAATATCAGCCGCCGCTAAGGTAATAATATACATAATTATTTGTTAGGAAAAGTCAGTGACCACAGATATAACTATATATGGTGTTCTAGAAGCAACTTCAGGGGTAAATTATTTATCAAGGTAACCGAAGATAAGGTTATAAAGTGTCGCTCTTACCAACAGCTTGTTAAATTCTACGTAATAGACAAGAGAGCTACCATGACTGTGTTTTCTAAAACCTGTACAATTAATTAAACTTTTGTACAGAACTATAGACAGTTTATCGATATAATTTAACATTTTCTTGTTTGTGAACATTAAAAATCGAACAGTCAAAAGGTACTCGTATCTTTCCTTCTTTCTTTTAAAGAACAAGACGTGGATTACAAGGATGAAACTTTAAAATATGCTTTACGTGATATCACAGTTAGATATGATTAAAGAAACACACTAAGCCTGGAATGTTTCGTATTTATTATCAAGGGAACAAGGAAAGTGCTAAATAATAAAATAGATTGAGTACAGGTAAACAAGTGATTGATTAATCAACTCAAAAAATCTCATTACCAAAACACATTTAAGAAATAAATTGGGTTTGAGTTCCAGAGAGTGATACACTCGAGTTAAGTGACACGAATAAGAAATTAAGAGAAATGAGCAAGATGAAAAGTTTTAAAAACATGTAAGAACTGTTTATAATGATATGCGAACAACACCATAGCTACCATATCCAGTGCGATGAGAGTTTTCAAAGGTCAAATATATCTCTGACTTTACACTTTTTACATGTGCTTCGTATATCCCATCTTTATGCTTTCCGATATTTTTCTTGCTTTTTTGTGCCTGTATGTGAAACGTTTCTTTATCAGGTTCAAGTTGAGCTAGGTATAGCCCGCCAGAGGCACAGCGGACTTACAATGATAGAAACTGAGTTTTGATTCCCGTGGTGGTCAGAGCACGGATAGCTCAATGTGTAACCCTGTATTTTATTGGAAATGAGCAAACAAGTTCAGTACAATGCTGTTTTTAAAACGAATCACACAATGTATAGGTATAGATTTGTGTTTAAGATAACTCATCTTTGTTCACGCTATCCGCATTCAACAAATAATCAACGTATATTTCCATCTTGTTGCTTTCATATTCCGTCATCACTACTCGTATAATCGATCCTTGTTAATACGTACAGTGTAGCTTCCGTATTATAAAAGTAGAATAAACGTAGCAATAACTCAACTTATAAATAAGTCGTGTTTGTCTTTATAGAAATATAAGAGGTTAGTTTCGTAATGTCGATTCACTGTTTGGATATATTGGTGGAGGCTGGGCATGATCAGGTAGTTAGCGTGCTGGACTGTAGATCGGAGAGTCCATGACTCATGTCTCCTTGTCGTGAAAACATCACTGGCTGCAATGTGTGTGTTATAAGAGTGACAATCAAATTTCATTGTTCAGTTAGAGAAAACCAAAAGATGATGGAAGATGCTGTTGACTAGCTATCGTCCTTATGGTTTATCATTTTAAAATTAGGGGTGCTAGTGGAAGTAGCCCTCGCGTAGCTTTGCGAAAATATTCGAAACAAATCAAACCAAAACACAAGATGGCCAGAAACATACTGAACAATTGTAAAATACAACAGTTTCATTAAGATGTAGAGGGGCCAAAATGGACATTTGCTATCGTTGTTATAAGTGCACAATCAGTAAATTGACCGTTACTTTAATTTCTGGTTAAGGCGTTCGACTCGTAATTTGCGGGTTCGAATCCCCGTCGCACCAAACATACTCACCTTTTCAGCCGTGGAGGCGTTATAATGTGACGGTTAATCACATTATTCGTTGGTAAAAGAGTAGTTGGTGGTAGGTGGTGATGACTAGCTGCCTTTCCCACCAGTCTCATACTTCTAAATTAGGGACAGTTAGTGCAGATAGCCCTCGTGCAGCTTTGCGCGAAATTAAAAAAACAAAGGAAGCCCCATACAGTTATAGACGTTTTTAAACGTGATTCGCCAAAACATAAAAGAATTTAAGTCTCATGGAATAAATGTTAAAAACGATTGAAAAAAAGACGAAAGACATGTTGAACCAAATTCTAAAATTTGCCATCACATAAATTAGATTCCAAAATCAACAAAGGCATTTGAGTTCTCCCAAATTTGTCGTAAACTACTTTCCATTCAGATAACCTAAACAAATAAATGCTTACAATTTTCTAATATATCATTTTCAGTTCATAATTAATTCGTGAATCTAGTATTATTAATATTAAAGAAAATTGACGACAGGCATCTCTTCAGAGAGCAGAATACCTTAGATGGCGGAGTCGTTTACGAGTAATACGTGCGTTAGATGTCAAACACGTATTATTTATAAGTTTTGACACTCTTTTCAGTTTTTGACACTTGCTTATTGAACAGAAACCCAGGTTTGAAAAAAAAACACCTTTATAAACAGCTGAGAAAATCTCTAGGTATGATTATTTGTATAGAAAAAAAGTGAATCCCACCCACTTTTCAATAATGAAAACAAATGCAGAAAACGTAAAATAAGATATCAACATATAAGCACTTTTGAGAGAGAAAACCAATACTTTTCCATACAACAAAATTCTGTATTTTAATTTATTGAACACATGGCGTTTTACTGAGGTTTTAATATACGTGTTCCAAGTTATCTTCGATTGTAATTTCTATTTTCATGGAGGTTTCACGGACTAACATAAAAGAAATGGGCACATTTCTAGTGTTTGATGCTGTAAACAGGATAAAGAGCATAGGAAAAGGTCCTATAAATAATATTCTATTCAGCGCATGCGTGCATTGCTCTGTAAGAAAATATGTTCACTTGTTATGAACAATATTTCTGTTTTCTACCTAAACTAAAGATAGATATATGTGTTAACAAGTGTGCATGTATAAAAATAGTGTACTGACATTTGTTAATTGTTCCAAATTTGTTTGACAGATGTTAACTGTTAATTTTTAATAGAACCGAATAAAAGACATTACCTTTATTCTCTATTTTAGTAATATAGCATGAAGGTGGCGGCATATAAATTATCATGGCAATTTACGGTGATTTATTAATTTAATAATAGAGTATGCATAGTTCAAATTATACTAATCAATGTGGTAATTTATTAATATTTAGCTTATTATAAATGCAGAAGCTTCGTGGTTAGACTGCATAAACTAATCACGTGATAATATACGAGATTCAGTATACACTGAAGTTCTTTTTTCTTTTAACGTTTCCTTATACAGGTTTACTGTTAAGGCACAGAATTCTTTGCAACCGATCTAATTCAGTAACAAGTGCTAAATGGATCGATAAACTGAGTTTCTTATTTATTTTTGGTGGGCACAAGCTGGATCTTGGCAAACTATGTGTGCGTTATAAGAACGACAGTCAAGTCCTTAGCGTGGATAGCGGATGGTTAGGTGTTTCTGATTTCCTCACCATCCTCTGGCGGCAAATAACTTTATTAGGTTTGTCATAAATGCAAAATATAAATACAACTATTATTTTTGGTACAATCCTATGATACTTAAACGGTCAATTTTGGTGATGAAATATTCTTGTAGTGTCATGATGAGGTACCCCAAACACTAGATTTTCTTAAGCCTGAAAGCATCTTTGTTAGATAAATCGTTTGTGAAATGGACCACTCTGGAATCTATGACAATCCTAATACAATGAGACACGTACTGGTGTGTAAGAACATAGAGTGTTGAAGTAGGATACAAGTTGTCTTGTTCAGAATAATTTCCAAGAAGAAAATCTTGGACCACTTATGTATAGATGCTGCTCAGGTAGAAACGACATTTCGAAAGACTTCCTTCTTTCAATTTCCAGTCAGCTATCACAATCTTCTTTGGTAGGTGTTTAGGTAATTAACCTGTGATGTTCAGAAGTAGGAAATCCTCTTCATCTTGTTCGTGATGATACCAGATAACGTAAGGATGATTTACTTGAGCTGAATTCATATTAGTCAAGATGTTAATTTTTAACACTGCAGTGGTTTCTTTGGCATCCGGAAGATTTGAAGTGGACATGAAGTGATTGGCTAGTGACGTGGTTAATGGAACGAGTGATGATTTGACCAGTGTTAGCCACAAGCTGCTGATTTACACACCTGAATTTTTGTCAAGCGATGGTTGCATCATATTGATGTATAAATATTCTTTTACTTTTCTTGTTTTCAAAATTTATTTGAATGGATGAAACTGTAATTGTCTCGTTACATTTTATGTCCTATTAACAATGCATGTTCTGCAAAGACAGACTTCTGTACTTTCACCAATTTTTATGTTAATTTGTTCTTGTTCCAAAGTATCTTCTAATTTCTGCAATGTTGGTGTCTTCAACTGGTATAGTGGTTCTATGGATTTACAACTCAAAAATCAGGAGATCGATTCCCATCAATAGATTCAGCAGATAGTCTGATGTGGCTTATAATAAGAAACACACACACATACACACACGCACAGTGATTCTATGTTTTCAAGAAAATGATATTTCATAAATGACGTTTCTGTGTTTTTTGTCAGGTGTTCTTTGTTTAGTTCCAATAATGAAATATCTATGTGTTCTGTAAGATTTTCAATCCACTTCAATATTGAACATTTTGGCTACCAAGCTGATTTTCTCACTTGGATATTGTAAACAGAGTTGGGCTTGTCTTTTCGTCTTGATATTTTTAGATTTTTTAAACTATTGGTTATAAACCAAAAGGATATTTGTTCTGTTTAAAACAGTCTGGAATGTCCAAGTTCTGTTGTCGCGGTTATTTTCAGTTCTGATGTTCAAGCATTAATAATACTTGAGGACAACACTGGAAATGTAAGTATATCTAACATGAGTTGGTTCCATGTATGTGATTGTATGAATTTGTCATTCTGTGTGCTGATTAAATTGACAAAGAAAGGCACGGTGTTGTTGTTTTATATTTCCATGGTGAAGTGGATACTCTTGTGAATGGAAGTAAGGTTTGTCAAGGAACGGCACGGTGTTGTTGTTCCATATTTTCATGGTGAAGTGGATACTGCTGTCAACGGAAGTAAAGTTTGTCAAGGAACGGCACGGTGTTGTTGTTCCATATTTTCATGGTGAAGTGGATACTGCTGTCAACGGAAGTAAGGTTTGTGAAGGAACGGCACGGTGTTGTTGTTCCATATTTTCATGGTGAAGTGGATACTGCTGTCAACGGAAGTAAGGTTTGTGAAGGAACGGCACGGTGTTGTTGTTCCATATTTTCATGGTGAAGTGGATACTGCTGTCAACGGAAGTAAGGTTTGTGAAGGAACGGCACGGTGTTGTTGTTCCATATTTTCATGGTGAAGTGGATACTGCTGTCAACGGAAGTAAGGTTTGTGAAGGAACGGCACGGTGTTGTTGTTCCATATTTTCATGGTGAAGTGGATACTGCTGTCAACGGAAGTAAGGTTTGTGAAGGAACGGCACGGTGTTGTTGTTCCATATTTTCATGGTGAAGTGGATACTGCTGTCAACGGAAGTAAAGTTTGTCAAGGAACGGCACGGTGTTGTTGTTCCATATTTTCATGGTGAAGTGGATACTGCTGTCAACGGAAGTAAGGTTTGTGAAGGAACGGCACGGTGTTGTTGTTCCATATTTTCATGGTGAAGTGGATACTGCTGTCAACGGAAGTAAGGTTTGTGAAGGAACGGCACGGTGTTGTTGTTCCATATTTTCATGGTGAAGTGGATACTGCTGTCAACGGAAGTAAGGTTTGTGAAGGAACGGCACGGTGTTGTTGTTCCATATTTTCATGGTGAAGTGGATACTGCTGTCAACGGAAGTAAGGTTTGTGAAGGAACGGCACGGTGTTGTTGTTCCATATTTTTCATGGTGAAGTGGATACTGCTGTCAACGGAAGTAAGGTTTGTGAAGGAACGGCACGGTGTTGTTGTTCCATATTTTCATGGTGAAGTGGATACTGTTGTCAACGGAAGTAAGGTTTGTGAAGGAACGGCACGGTGTTGTTGTTCTATATTTCCATGGTGAAGTGGATACTGCTGTCAACGGAAGTAAGGTTTGTCAAGAAACAGCACGGTGCTATTGCTCTATATTTCCATGGTGAAGTGGATACTGTTGTCAACGGAATTAAGGTTTGTGAAGGAATGGCACGGTCTTGTTGTTCTATATTTCCATGATGAAGTGGATACTGTTTTCAACGGAATTAAGGTTAGACAGAGAATGGCACGGTGTTGTTGTTCTATATTTCCATGATGAAGTGGATACTGTTGTCAACGGAATTAAGGTTAGACAGAGAATGGCAAGGTGTTGTTGTTCTATATTTCCATGGTGAAGTGGATACTGTTGTCAACGGAATTAAAGTTTGACAGAGAACGGCAGGGTGTAGTTCTATATTTTCATGGTGAAGTGGATACTGTTGTCAACGTAATTAGGTTTAATAGAGAACGGCACGGTGTTGTTGCTCTATATTTCCATGGTGAAGTGGATACTGTTGTCAACGAAATTAAGGATTGTCAAGGAACGGCACGGAGTTGTTGTTCTATATTTCCATGGTAAAGTGGATACTGTTGTCAACGAAATTAAGGTTTATCAAGGAACGGCAGGGTGTTGTTGTTCTATATTTCCATGATGAAGTGGATACTGTTGTCAACGAAATTAAGGTTAGACAGAGAATGGCACGGTGTTGTTGTTCTATATTTCCATGGTGAAGTGGATACTGTTGTCAACGGAATTAAGGTTTGACAAGGAACGGCACGGTGTTGTTGCTCTATATTTCTATGGTGAAGTGGATACTGTTGTCAACGGAAGTAAGGTTTGTCAAGGAACACCACGGTTTTCTCTATATTTCCATGGGTAATTGCATACTATTGTCAACGGAATTAAGGTTTTTCAAGGAACGGCACGAAGTTGTTGTTCTATATTTCCATGGTAAAGTGGATACTGTTGTCAACGAAATTAAGGTTTATCAAGGAACGGCAGGGTGTTGTTGTTCTATATTTCCATGATGAAGTGGATACTGTTGTCAACGTAATTAGGTTTGATAGAGAACGGCACGGTGTTGTTGCTCTATATTTCCATGATGAAGTGGATACTGTTGTCAACGTAATTAGGTTTGATAGAGAACGGCACGGTGTTGTTGCTCTATATTTCCATGGTGAAGTGGATACTGTTGTCAACGTAATTAGGTTTGATAGAGAACGGCACGGTGTTGTTGCTCTATATTTCCATGGTGAAGTGGATACTGTTGTCAACGTAATTAGGTTTGATAGAGAACGGCACGGTGTTGTTGCTCTATATTTCCATGGTGAAGTGGATACTGTTGTCAACGGAATTAAGGTTTGACAGAGAACGGCACGGTGTTGTTGTTCTGTATTTCCATGGTGAAGTGGATACTGTTGTCAACGTAATTAGGTTTGATAGAGAACGGCACGGTGTTGTTGTTCTATATTTCCATGATGAAGTGGATACTGTTGTCAACGAAATTAAGGTTAGACAGAGAATGGCACGGTGTTGTTGTTCTATATTTTCATGGTGAAGTGGATGCTGTTGTCAACGGAATTAAAGTTTGACAGAGAACGGCAGGGTGTTGTTCTATATTTTCATGATGAAGTGGATGCTGTTGTCAACGGAATTAAGGTTTTTCAAGGAACGGCACAATTGCTGATAAAGAATGTATAGGCCTTATAGTCTCTCAGCCTTGGCCTGATCTGTTTTTAGAAGACACGTCAGGTTGTCTTGACTGCCTTAATTAGACTACCTGTTTCTTAGTATTTTCTCTTCTTTTTCTTAGCTTATAGAACATAGCTTTGGTAACCTTCGGTATTGTTTCTATCGATTTCATTCGTAGTTCTTGATGTAGGGGGCGTTTGGCTAGTAAAATCAATCTCTTAGACAAATAATGTACGAAAACTTATTGACGTTTGTACACAGAGCACGACTGAAGTGTTTTTTTTAAAGCGTGGAAGTTTAAAATGTGAACAGGTTGAGAACTGTCCATGAACAATGTTCAAGAGGAAACCAAACATAAAACTAAGAATTCACTTCGCCCTTCAACTTCTGGTTTATTTGTTTTTTGTCTGTTTTCAGCGTAGACGTCTGTAGTTTTTGAAAATTAGCCAAGGTGGCTGGTTTCTTTCTATTAGCTTATAAAGTTCACATAACTGTTGTAATTTTCCTCCTTGTTTGATAAGTATATAAAAATATCCGTTATTAAAATTTACGTAAACGACATTTAACACAGCAGTCTTACAGTAAGTTTAATATCATCGTAAAATATTTTATTCTCAGCTCCTTCGTAAACTTCCCAACTCATATTTTTACGTTGTTTCTGTGCATTTTATGTTCAATGGTCGACGTGCTTCCCTTTCACAGCACTCATAACTTTTACAATTGTAAGACAGCGAAGCTCAAATCTCACCAAATGCGATTTGAACTTTTTAATCAATGTATATACTGCAACATTTTTCTATGCGTTTGTTAATTTAATATAAATCATATCTTATTTTTCTATTAAGTTGTCTGTCGCTTTTGCTCTCTTTACTTGTCTTTGGTAAGTTTGTTTGTTTGTTTTTTGAATTTCACGCAAAGTTACACGGTCCCTAGTTTAGCAGTGTAAGACTAGAGAGAAGGCAGCTAGCCATCACTACTTTCCGCCGGCTCTTGGGCTACTCTTTTACCAACAAATAGTGGAATTGACCGTCACATTATAACGCCCCCACGGCTGAAGGGGCGAGCATGTTTGGTGTGACGGGGATTCGAATCCACGACCCTCAGACTGCGAGTCGAACGTCTTAACCCGCCTGGTCATGTCGGGCCTCGTTGGTATGACCTCTAACCAAGGTCATTAGATAAAGTTGAATGTAATAATTTTAAAATATTTTTTGGTTCAGGTTTCATGTAAGTTCCGAGCATTGTTTCGGAAATGTTGAGTAAAGCTGTACAGTGGGTTATCTGTTTATAGTATTCCCTAATGATGAAGAATTTACTCATTACAAGAGAAATACGTGCGTTTACCAGATATCTTAGAATACTCTCTCATCATTAAACTATTTAACATTGGCTGCGTTGGCAGAGATAAGAAACACAGCACCGTGAAAGTTAACATTAAAATTCAAGTTGGGCTAATGCAGGGAATACATCGTTTCTGCACACGTTTTAAAGTAAAACAAACCAGGTTAACTTAGGAAACGTCAAATCATAAATATTTAACATCTTTATTGAAAGCAGGAAACTAAACAAATATAATTTTGAGACTACCTTTTTTTACAATACGTTTCAGTTTGTTTGTTTTGAATTTCGTGCAAAGCTACATAAAGGCTATTTGCGTTAGCCGTCCCCAATTTTGCAGTGTAAGATTAGAGGGAAGGCAGCTAGTTATCACCTCCCCCGCTAACTCTTGAGCTACTCTTTTATCAACGAATAGTGGGATTGACCGTAACATTATAACATACCCACAGCTAAAAGGGCGTGCATGTTTGGTGCGACGTGGATTCAAACCCGCGACCCTTGGATTGTGAGTCGATGTCTTAACAACCTGGCGATGTCGGGCCTAAGTTTCAGTTGTTCCATAAGTTTACTGAATTTTAAATGATACAAAAGTGAATAATGTAAAGTATTTTGGAGAAGCAATTTCGAAAGATATGCGTAGACTAACTTTGCGTAATTATTAGTGTGAACATATTACCATGACAACCATCTTTGTTTTCACTTATAAGTTCTTATAATTATAAAGCAATTATTTTACATAACGTGTATTTTTAACGTAAGTTAAAATAGCACTTATTGATATTTAGTGAAGTTCATCGAAAAACACTTTATTTTGCTCTTTCAAAGTGTCTTAACCAATGGTAACTACGACTAAAGAAACTGTTTATGAATCCAATGGCATATTTTATACGATTAACGAACAAAAAATCCGTGTTTATAAATCTAAAGACATGTTTTATAGGTTTAACAACGAGAATAAATCTGTTTATAAACCCAGTGACATATTTTATAGGATTAAACAAGATTAGGTTGCGAGTGGTTTGAAGACATAACGGCTTGTTGTCTTCTCTGAAGAACCCATCTAACATGACATCTTGCTGTCTTTTAAGAACTCATCTTTGTTTCAATGGAATGCAAATGTTTCAGATGCGTTTATATTTAGGTATGTAGTAGCTCAGATATTTTTTAAAATAACAGTTACGAGCTTGTTTCTTTTGAATTTCGCGAAAAGCTAACGAGGGCTATCTGCGCTTGCCGTCTCTAATTTAGCAATGTGAGACTAAAGGAAAGGCACATTGTCATCACCACCCACTGTCTACTCTGAGGCTACTCTTTTAAATACCGACGAGTATTAGGATTGATCGTCACATTATAATGCTCCCATGGCTGAAAGGGCAAGCATGTTGGCTGTAACGGGGATTCGAACCCACGAACCTCAGATTACGAGTCGAGCGCCTTAGCCATCTGGTTATGCCGCGCAGTTGTGAGACCATCGTTACTATAAAAGTTGTATATACATACAGATAGATAGATATATACACATATATACATGCATATATACACATGCACAGAAAAATGTAATTCAAACGTATAAAATATAGTTTGTTTCCAAAGAATAAGTTTCAATATTTGCGAGTACACATACAAAACCTGTTTAATTTAATGACAAAATAGTCAGAATCTCTAAAGCTACTTTTCAGGGTACAAACAGAATTATATCTCATAATCAGTCCACGAATATCTTAGAAAATTACCAGAGACAATAACATAACGTTAACTACTCTGTCATAAGCTCAAACTTTATTCGTTGAACATTGTGTTAGCCATGCCATTGAATGAACAGTGTTTGCGAATCATAGGAGAACAAATCCTACTTTGCCTCAGAGAGCTATGTAGATGTTAGATTATACCAATAAAAGATAAATCTTGTTACATACACTCAAAGAATTTGCTCTGCTCATTAGACTGAAGTAACTCTTTGAGAGAGATTTAACAAACCAGTATTAACATACTAATAAAACATATCCTGAGATTAAACAGCTTTCATATATATACATATTACAAAGAATCATAAGAGACAGAATCTGAAATGAACCATATAAGAGGACACTAGAAATGAATTTCATTAGGTGAAGGTGGTAAAAATTATATTGTTTGTGAAAACAAATAGGTAATTGTACATTGAAATGAATGTTAAACTAACCTTACCTGTGTTAGGATTGTTATAAGTAACTCTTTTAACGCTATAATTACATAAACATTACTCATTGCTGTTGTTTTTTTCAACAGCTGTGATTTCATGTGAAAAATCATTTTTTTAGGCTTAGCCTAACTAGAATGTAAGCTGTAGCTGTTTTCTCTTTAAATGTAACTGTTAGTCTACTTAATTAACGGGATTGTCTTGTGCTCTGTATTTCATTGGTTAGCCTAATTAACTAACTGGATTCTCTTCTTGTGCATGGTTTCGATTGGTTAGTTTTTTTAATAAATTGTACTCTCTCATGCTGTACAGTTTTGGTTGGTTAATTTTAAAATAAACGTTTTCTTGCTTGCTATCTGGTTTCTTATTTAATTATGCTACTTCTCATGAAAAATGGAACAGATTTTAATCTGAACCAAGTCGACGGTTTTTTTTTAATGTATAATTTACAAAAGCAACCAAACAGCATGGAAAGAATCCAAGTAAGAGGTATTTTAAAATTGTTGTTTAGTATGGGTACTTAACTAAACACTGTAATATAAAATTTTGAATTTCACTGTCATTAGTTATAATCAGTCCATCGTTTAGTATGGGTACTTAACTAAACACAGTAATATACAATTTTGAATTTCACTGTCATTAGTTATAATCAGTCCATCGTTTAGTATGGGTACTTAACTAAACACAGTAATATACAATTTTGAATTTCACTGTCATTAGTTATAATCAGTCCATCGTTTAGTATAGGTACTTAACTAAACACAGTAATATACAATTTTGAATTTCACTGTCATTAGTTATAATCAGTCCATCGTTTAGTATGGGTACTTAACTAAACACAGTAATATACAATTTTGAATTTCACTGTCATTAGTTATAATCAGTCCATCGTTTAGTATGGGTACTTAACTAAACACAGTAATATACAATTTTGAATTTCACTGTCTTTAGTTATAATCAGTCCATCGTTTAGTATGGGTACTTAACTAAACAGTGTAATACAAAATTTGGAGTTTCACCGTCATTAGTTATAATTAGTCCATCGTTTAGTATGGGTACTTAACTAAACACAGTAATATAAAATTTGGAGTTTCACTGTCATTAGTTGTAATCAGTCCATCGTTTAGTATGGGTACTTAACTAAACAGTGTAATACAAAATTTGGAGTTTCACTGTCATTAGTTATGATCAGTCCATTGTTTAGTATGGGTACTTAACTAAACACAGTAATATAAATTTTGAATTTCACTGTCGTTAGTTGTAATCAGTCCACTTGCCACGAGACATTATCTAATTAATATTTACCAACCTGTTGGACTTTCACTTTATTTATTCTCTTGTAAAGTTGTTGATTGATACAAAACATAAAATAAGTTTGTGATCACATACAGCGCGTGAGAAAGTAAATAGTGTCAAAATACTAACATCTATTCTTACTATTTGTCTTTACATCAACAAAATCTTTGGTTAATAAGTATTTTTCTAAATAATTTCAGTGTACTCTTCATAGAAACTGTTTTTCGTCATAAACTGTTTACTACATCGTGAACCAAGAATTCATAGTATTTTAGTTAATTATATATACTGTATGAACCTTCGCTTGGAGTGACCTACATGGATCACAGTTAATCCCAGTAATTAAATTAACATACATAATTTAATATAAGTCCTAACTGGGTATATGCTAGGTCATGAAACAAAAAAACGTAATTTCCAGAATACACTTATACATTACTTAAATGCACTCGCTACTTTCAATATATTCATCTCTAATTCTACCAAAACCTCATAACATTTAGTCAGTTTAGTAGGTTTAGTTTAACTTAAATTCTCATATTAACTTACCAATGCCAGGTAATCGTCAGGAGAGATATGATTAAGAAATATATAAATAAAATAAAAATAAATTATTATAGTTTATACATTAAATATTTTCACCAATACTCAAAACAATATTAAAATATTTGTTTGTAACGAAGCACAAAGATATACAATTAGCTATTTGAGCTCTGCCCAACACAGGTATCGAAACCTGGTTTTTAGCGGTGTGAGGCTACAGACATACTGCGGTGCCACTAGGGGTAACATTAAAATGGAAGTAGTATGTAACTTAATAATAAGAATAGTTTATACGAAAGAACTCAAAGTTACTGTGAATTCATAGTGTAATAGATCAGTTATTTGAGTATTGTTGTCAATTGTCAACCTATCATTAAAACCGTTTCTTTCTTTCTTATTTCTAGACACAATATTCAATAAATCCAGATGGATAGGAACCAAGAAGTGAGATAAATATTGGAAAAAATGGACTACTATCATCAGTAATGACTTGATGCAAGATTTCCTATGCTTCTGATTCAATAGAAAACTGTTACTGTTTGTTAAACAGCTGCTCCAAAATTCTTCATAAGCAGAATTAAAGTCCTACAGTTAGCTTTGTAATCAAAATGAACCACAGTAGTTTTTTAACTTGCGCTTTACAAACATGGACGATAATAATTTATTTGTGGTGTTTTTTGTTTTCGCCGACAATGGCAACAGAAAGTAACTCGACCAAATGTAAGGATGGGTTACTATTACCACTGTGGCAGCCCAGTGGAAATCTAAGTACTGGAGACATTGTCGCAAGAGGAATAGTGTACTTTTTCGCTCTAGCTTACATGTTTGTTGGTGTATCGATAATAGCCGATCGTTTCATGGCGTCGATTGAAGTTATTACATCCAAAGAAAAGGAAATTGTCATTAAAAAGACGAACGGCGAAAAACAAACTATTAGCGTAAGAATTTGGAACGAGACCGTTTCTAATCTTACTCTCATGGCTTTGGGTTCTTCCGCACCAGAAATTCTTCTCTCTATAATCGAAGTTTACGGTCAGAACTTTGAAGCGGGAGAACTTGGCCCAGGAACCATAGTTGGTAGTGCAGCCTTTAATATGTTTGTCATCATTGCTATCTGTGTTTATTCTATCCCTGAAGACGAGAGTAGAAAAATTAAGCATCTGAGAGTGTTCTTTGTCACCATGACCTGGAGTGTTTTTGCATACATATGGCTCTATCTCATCCTGACCTGGTCATCTTATGGAGTTATCGAAGTGTGGGAAGGTGTGACAACTTTTCTTTTTTTCCCTGCTACTGTCCTAACGGCTTACATTGCTGATCGACGTCTTCTGATTTACAAGTATTTATCTAAGAAGTATCGGATGAAGAAGAGTGGGATGATTGTGGGAACAGAAGGGGAAGATATTGAGATGGAAAGTACTAAGGCTAATTACTTGCCTGATGGAGACGTGAGGGCGCTTGAAGAAGATGGCAACGAAGAAAGTCGAGAATTTGAAGAACATCGAAGGTTATTTATTAATATTCTCCGAGAACTTCGCCATAAAAATCCCGACTGCCCAATGGATGATTTGGAACTGATGGCCCGCGAGGAAATCCTTAACCGTGGTCCAAAAAGCCGAGCCTACTACCGTATTCAGGCTACTAAAAAATTAACTGGGGGCGGAAACCTCATGAGGCGGAAATTTGAAAGGCGCGAGATGAAGAAAGAAGAGAGCATGCTGGAGAAAGAAGAAGTCGTTATTATCGGTTTCGATCCTTTCCATTACACTGTGATGGAGAATGTAGGAGAGTTTGCTGTTACTGTCACCAGAGAAGGTGATACTAACCACACAATCTGTGTAGACTTCCACACGGAAGATGGAACCGCTAACGCTGGCTCTGACTACGAGCACGTGGAGGGTACTCTGGTCTTCCGCCCAGGGGAAGCTCTAAAACAGATATATATCAAGGTTATCGATGATGAAGTTTTTGAAGAAGACGAGCACTTCTACGTCCGACTGACCAATCCTAGATACCTGGGCTCAGATGGCCCGGCTGGTTCTATGAATGGCTCTATTGGTAATATAGGACCGCGTCCTCTTATCCAGTTGTCCACGACAGCTCTCGCCACGGTGATGATCTTGGACGACGACCACAGCGGTATATTTGCTTTTCCGGAAGTGGAGGTTGAAACCTCTGAATCGGTTGGAATTTTACCTTTGAAAGTTTGTCGATACAGCGGAGCTCGAGGCACCGTGATTGTACCATTCAGGACCACAGATGGAACCGGTAAGAGAAACAAGGACTTTGAAGAAGTTATAGGAGAGCTTGTCTTCCAAAATAATGAAACTTGGTGAGTTGAGCATTTCTGAGTAATGTTTTTTGCTTGTTTCTTGGTTCTAATTCTAATATTTACGTACAAAATATCAGGCTATTCTGATTTCTGTAAAAAACTATTAATTTTGAATGAATACCATTAATTCCTGACCAACGCAATCGACCTACATGGACCATAACTTAGAAGTAACCCTGTAATTAATGTAATACCACCTGTCCAAGAGGAACTAGACAATATTAAAAAGTAAAAACTTATAATTATTAAAATGCATTGATTCACCAAGTTGTAACCCCAGCGATTTGAACATTTTTTACTTTGATACCAGTAATATCTCCTTAGACCCATTTACTAATTTACCTTTACAAAATTATCCGACGGTAAAATACGTACAACAAAAATACTACTATATAAATATAAAATATAAAATAAAAATATAAAAATACTACTATATAAATAGTACAACTAGAAAAGAAAAATATTTTAGATATCAATTATTTTAAACTAATACTGTTATTGAAATCAGCGTGAAAGAATAGAATGCTATTTACTTACAAAATACTTAAAAAACTAAGTGTTCGATTTATGAACTATACTGAGATTATGTCTTTTGAATAGCTACGTTTGTCGAACGTAATGCTTTAATTGAAATTTCGAATCAGACAGTTTTTATTTCAATTGTGCTAGATATTCGTGATGTTTCTATCTAATACGAGTAATCCACAGAGCAACTAACGTATGATTAGTTCAAGCTACTTACTTAGAGTAAAGCACAAAGTCAATTAAAAATACAGTTACCTTTTCTTAGATATTTAATCATAGAGAGCAAAATGAATTGTTTCATCACTTAAGCAATCCTTGCTGTAAACGAACTTTTGGCCATAAACCCACTAATACCTGAAACTATTTTTTAATTATTATTACAATAAATAATAAAAAACACTAGTTTAAACACTGAGTATTGAAAAGAAGAGAACAACGTTTCGACCTTCCGAGGTCATCTTCAGGTTAACAAACTCGGAAGGTCGAAACGTTGTTCTCTCCTTATCAATAAAAGTGTTAAGATTCATACCAGCCGTTCTGAGACACATTTTTATATCAAGTGGGTTTCTAGTCATCAAGAATTAGGAATTTAACACATCTTGTCGAGTGAGTTCTAAAAACAGTTTTACATAATTTTCTGTTATCTAATAAAAGATATAACATTAACAACATTTTCGAGGAGGCCACTTTTTGTTTAGTCCCTGTATACTGCTAATTTATTTTAAGTTTTATTATATTTTCTCAATGCATTTTCCCAGAAATTTTCTGTGCTGCTTTTACGTTTAAAACATACTCTAAATATAGTTTTTATTAAAATGACTTTTTGCAAAAAGCATGTATAATTTTTCATGCAATTTTAATTCACGATCAGAATAATTCACCGAACATAAATTAAATATAAATAAAATAAAATAGCTTGAGATTTAAAATCCTACATTCAAGGTTTCATAAGGGTTGAGTTCCTTAACTTTAAATGATCTTCGAGCTTTACCATGCTGTTACAGTCCAGGTCTCTACGTCCGGACACACTCTCTCTGACGACAATGCATCTCTGCAATTATTCTGCTGTGTAATATCTAACATGAAAATTCTCCTCGTATGGCTACGAAGTCCAAACCACAACATTCTTCCCTGCTGCTTTCCATAATCCACCTAGTGTACTAAGACGATGGTTTCCTAGCTCCCGGTTTAACAGTTCACTCGCACATGTTTCAGCGTAACGTCTTCGTATGGAATAGCACGAACACCCATTTTATTCTACAGCTGGTTGAAGTATACTTTGATAGAACTAGACGTATGACTAAAAAATATGCCTTGATGGGTCCATACTTCGTTGGCCTCGTTTCCGGACAGAGATCCTTTTGATTATGTTGTTTGGTACGCGTACGACTCGCTACAAGTCTCTTTCTGAATGGTCATGGTTTATAAAATTGACGCATATTCCTTTTCTTTCAATATCAATAAGTACAAGGTATATCCCAGCTTTTTAATTTATAAATCTCCGATCTGAACACATCTTTATGATCTGAGTGTATAATATTTTGCGTCTGAAGAGATTGCTACATTCTTTGTCCAAAAGTAATCTATTTTCTTAGCATCACGCTGTGCATTCTGTTCACAAAGTACTTCTCTCAATTTAAAGGTCAGTGAAAACTTTTGTCATCTGACAAGGAAAAGAAAAACAGTTAATTTTGTTTGTCTAAACTTGCCGCAATTTGTGTTGTACATGAAGCAACTTTGCAGTTGAAAAACTAGAAACATTGTTATAGACTCCCACGATTTTGTTTAAATTCTTGGAAAAACAAACAAATAATCATGTCATCGATTTTAAGTTAAGATAATTATTTTAAGGTTTATTCACATAAATATATTTCAGCTGCTCAGGTACCAAAAAAATATATTTTAAACATCATCTGAAGTATTGTTTCATTGAACCATTTCTCAGGTTGATCATTGATAATAAGGACTTAAAATGCTAAAATCGAGGATTCGATTCTGCGTATTTACAGGGCGTAAATGACCCATTGCGTAACCTTGAGCTAAAAAAACAGTAACAACAACATAGTTAGAGGTAAATTACTATTTATTATCTAACTAAACCTTACTCTGCATGTGGTAGCTTGCAATTTACCTCTATAACTAAGCCTTGTTAGCGTGTGGTAGCTAGGAATTTACCTCTATAACTAAGCCTTGCTAGCGTGTAGTAGTGAGCAATTTACGCTAGTAAGACTTAGTTATAGAAGTAAATTGCTATCTACCACACAATAGTAAGGTTTATTTGTTTGTTTTGTTTTTGAATTTCGCACAAAGCTACTCGAGGGCTATCTGTGCTAGCCGTCCCTAATTTAGCAGTGTAAGACTAGAGGAAAGGCAGCTAGTCATCACCACCCACCGCCAACTCTTGGGATACTCTTTCACCAACGAATAGTGGGATTGACCGTCACATTATAACGCCCCCACGGCTGGAAAGGCGAGCATGTTTAGCGCGACGCGGATGCAAACCCGCGACCCTCAGATTACGAGTCGCACGCCTTAACGCGCTTGGCCATGCCGGGCCAGAACATACAGTGAGACATATAGCTGCTGTAGAGTACACACCATAATATCCAGTTGGATATCTAGCTACTGATTAACAGGCATTATCGAAAGTGTTGGTGTGATTAACTGTTACTATGTAACATTTAAAAAACTACAAATAAAAATTCAAATTAGAAAGTATATTTCTGGTCTAGATATGGTATTATAAGATTTGATTTTTTTGGTTGATTCATTTAACGAAAACTAAGAATTATTTCAAAAAAAATATTTTAAGTATTAAAATATCGAGAAAATAATTTTATTAAACAAAGTCCGAGTATTACAAAATAAAATACAAGCTTTCTCTGATTTCTTGTATTCTACCTGCTCAACTGTTGCGTCTCAGTTTTCAGCACGACATTAAGTTTTCGAGACAATAATGTGTTTAGAGGCTTTTAGATGAAGTTACTATTGCAGACGGACTCTGGTAATTTGACGAGAGTAGACACTGTTCCAGTGATACTAGATATTACCGAAATCTGAGCCCGACATGGCCAGGTGGTTAAGGCACTCAACTAGTAATCTGAGGGTCGCGGATTCGAATCTCCGTCACACCAAATATGCTCGCCCTTTCAGCCGTGAAGGTGTTATAACGTTACAGTCAATCCAATTATTCGTTGATAAAAGAGTAGCCCAATAGTTGGTGATGACTAGCTGCCTTCTCTCTAGTGTTATACTGCTAAATTAGGGACGGCTAGCGCGGATAGCCTTCGTTTAGCTTTGCGCGAAATTCAAAATAAACCAAACCGTAATCCGTCAAAGCATTCTAAACGAATGCGCTAGAAAATTAATTATAAAATCACATAAATATTGCTCATCACTCCTTTTAACTTGTCCGTTTAAAATAGCATTTAAGGTACTGTATGTACTCTCTTATAAATTCGCTATCTTTCGACAATGACAAGAATAGTTGGCCCGAGCAAGAGAGACAAACATTATCTATCTATCTATATAACTGGAGAACATTTAAAAACGGATATGCCTAAACGCTCTTGACAAACCTCACATAAACTGCTAATGCATTTTGTTTTTTCTAATTGTTTATATCACTTTTAATTTGTGTTTGTTTTTTGCCTGTTTTTAATTTCGCGCAAAGCTGCACGAGGGCTATCTGCGCGAGCCGTCCCTAATTTAGCAGCGTAAGAATAAAGGGAAGAAAACTTGTCATCACCACTTGCCGCCAACTCTTGAACTACTCTTTTACCAAAAATAGTGGGATTGACCGTCCCATTATAACGTCCGCACGGCTGAAAGGGCGAGCACGTTTGTTGTGACGAGGATTCGAACCCGCGATCCTCAGATTACGAATCGAACGCCTTAACCCAAGTGGCCATTCCGGGCCTACTTTTAATATGTTTATTTCAAAGTTGTCACCACAGATGCGAAATTTTGATCACACCTAATCTCGAATTTGAAGTAGATAACTGTAAAGGAAAAAAGAGAAATATCTCCAGCTTACGTGATTTTTAGTACTCATTAAATGAAGCCAGGCTTAATAATAAACTAGGTGGCTAAAGTATATCTATGGTCTCACATTATTATGTAAATAAACCACCAGACAACTGGAAGATCACAACCTATACAACACACTCGATAAAATAACCATCCTTGAGCATCAGTAACACATTCAGCGACACATCAACGAACTTATTTAAAGCAATAAAATCCATCATCACACCAAACACCTGATACAAAAAAACCTAAGAACCGGAATTTTCAATCCATCGTCTGATGGTTTATATTTAAGGCAAATCTACACAACGGATTATAAATGTTATATAAATTAACAGCCTTTTAAACACAAATCAACTGAGAAAAATAACACAACTTTACAAAATTATGAAGTCAATTATCTGACTAGTTTTGACTGCGTCATTTTGTACTGTTTTTTCTAAATTAATTCGTGCTTTAAAATCTGTTAATCTTTCTAACATTTTTAGGCAGCATAATGCACTGCAAAATTCATTTACACAATAACTTATTTGCTCTGTGCCCACAGCGGGTATTGAACCACGATTGTTGCATTATAAACCTGCAGACTTATCGCTGAGTCTCAGGGGAACTATCTGGTTATTTTCTCAGATTCAGACTCTGGGTTATCCTGAAAAAATATAACTACCCCACAGAACAAGTCTTAAGTCAAACGTTTTCATATATCCCCTGATTATCCAAAGATACCAAAGACGTTTTGAATCATCTTAAAGACATTTAACACATTTTTTTAAGTTACATGTTCACTGTGGATGGACAGTCACTATACACTGTCATTCTTCGAAATCACATCATTCTAGATCTGAAACATGATACAATATTTTATCACTGAAACCCTCTTTAAACTAGTCAAATTAGTCTTCACCATGAATATCTTCAAGTTCAATAGCCAATAATATCAACAAATTACTGCTTTTTCCAGAGGCTTAACAATTGTTTATTTTTTTCCTAATCTGTTTTGTTAGCCTAATTTCATTAAAAAACAGAAACTTCTCTATACCTGCTTTGGAACCAATTTCCTTAACTTTGTTGACTGCTACTTAGACGACATTACTTGCATAAGGGCTCAAGTAGAACATTTCATCAGTTTTTACTCAACTCTTCAATAAACTTTCGAAACCTCTGACATAAGTGTCTCGTGCCTTGCCATCAGTATCCACGTGTCATGTAAGTCACTTTATAACCCCAATATACTACAAGAACACCAATAGTCGTGGTCACTAAGGTTACAGTTTCTTTCTTACGAAACAGAGAGAAACGTTCCTAAAACCCGATGTCCATTAAGACTAAAACGTTGATGTTCTGAAGACCAAAACTCTGTCTTTATGAGTACCAAAATGACGGATTTTTTCAAAACTCATTAAAGTCTTTTTGACGTTAGTAAAACTACTCAAGATCCACTGACGTTGTTCTACCCCCAAAACAGTAGAAGGTCCTTGATATTAAAGTGCCATCCCCGTTAAAGATAAGTAAAAAATAGATATAATCTAAGAAATAATTAATCAAAAATTCTATATGCCACTTAGTATAGTCGAAGCAGCAGCAATGTCCTTGCTAAGAGAACTTGTCAACGAAATAAAAACATTTGTTATTCCACATTACAGAGAATTCTACAGTAACTGGCTCTACAACCACATTACATGTTAGAGGACATTACAGCTCATCGTTGAAATGCATCAGCCTCTACATACAAATAAGCAGTCGTAACTACATACCTCAGAGACAACCAGTAGGCTTGGTGATTGATTTTATGATCACCTTAGATCTATCTGCACACGAAGGCTAAACTAACCTTTCCATGCAGTGTAACTCTTCTAACCATTATGACGTTTCCAAGATGAAAGTCTTTGTTATCAGAAATGGGCCGCTTCGGATAGAAGCTCAAACGCGAAATCGTTGAACACAGTATCATCAATTTCAGTTGTTTAGTCTTATATATATAAATATAGAGGTTGAATACGTAATATCAAAACGATTTTGAGGCTTCACTATTTTGTTACTGTCCAGGTTATTAAGTTCGAGTGTACTCTGTCTGACAACCGTTAACTTTGACAATAGTCCTGCAGAGTAGTTTATATTACAGAAGTCTCCACCGTTAAGCTGTCATGGCTGAAGTACATTTCCTCCCTGCATGTTTTTCATAAGCAATCTCGCGTTCGTGAGAAACCGTTAATCAAAGTATTGATTATATAGAAATCTATCTATAAGCTCTGTATTCTGGAACTGACCGGTATGGAATGACGTAAATACACTGTTCATTCTCAAGATGCTTGAGGTATGCGACAGCTGAACAAGTATGTTGTGTAAGCAGCTTCGGTACACATGACTTGGCTTGCTTTTCCAGAGGAACATCCTTCTTGAGTACGTTGCGGACTGCTTTTCCTGGCACACATGGACTGCTTTTGCCATAAGTTTGTATCCGTTGATTCTCATCTGTTAAAACGCCCAGTTATTGTTATCTCAGCTAGGGCACGACTTGTTGCAGCTCTCTTTCTAGATGACTGTGGTACCCCATATTAATCCATATTCCTTTACTTTCAAAACCATTAAATACAATGAATATTACTTCTTTAAAATCTTAAATATATAATCTGAAAGAATCTTTTTGATCAAAGTATTTAACTATTTTGTATCGAAAACGGCCGTTACATGTCCTTACCTAAAGCAGTCAATTTTCAATGGAAACCCACTATCCACGTAACCCAAAACAATATCAAAATGTAATCATGATATATTTTATTCCAATGAAACTCATATCGGCTACGGTTGACATGCAACTTGCTGATTTCCGCATTAAAAATCGTTTTATTATAAGATACTTAACTTTCTGTGTTATTTCTAAAATTCGATTTCTGTAGCTTTTATTTATAAGAACTAATTAACAATATTATTTAAACATGCTCCAGGAAAACTCGTAATTAGAATATATGTTATAATTTATATAAATTAAGTTACAAAAAATAATAATGTTTTCATTCATACCTTTGTGTTGTTTATTTATTTATCTGAAACGTGGAGCATACACACACGTCTTTATCACGTTGGTGTGGGATTACTCTCCCAGAGTAAATGAAAACTAAAGGGGATTATTTTAATAATTTAATAGCGTAATGGAAATACATAAGGAAGTATTTAGTGTACAGCGCATTTTACATTTTATGTGTTTGATGTCATGTAAAAAAAAGCTACACGATGGGATATCTGTGATTTTCCCACCAAGGGTAACGAAACGCGGTTTCTAACGCTGTAAGACTGCAGACATACTGCTATGGGTCCGGCATGGCCAGGTGGTTAAGGCACTCGACTGGTTATCCGAGGTTCTCGGATTCGAATCCTCGTCACATCAAACATGCTTGCCCTTTCAGCCGTGGGGACGTTATAATGCTACGGTCAGTCCCATTCTTTGTTGGTAAAAGAATAGCCCAGTAATTGGCGGAGGGCGGTGATGACTATTTGCTTTCCTTCTATTCGTTCACTGCTAAATTAGGGAAGGCTAGGGCAGACAGTTCTCGAGTAACTATACGCGAAATTCAAAACAAACCAAACCTTACCGCTATGCCACTGGGTGACGTACATTAAATGATCAATAAAATACTGGGTACTTACAGTTACGACAGAAAGTGTTCGTTTCCACTCGTCTCGAGTAGTTTTTTGCTCATAACTTAAAAAGTATCACGATTAGGCTAATAGACGTTAGGTATATTATAAATATTATACTAACACACATCTACATACATTTTTATGTAAATTAAACGACAAATAAACTGTTTATAAATAAATAACCAAAAATACGAGGAGCAGAAAATGTTCGTACAGTTCAGAACGTGTGAAAAAAACTGATATTCCCATAAATATTTTGTTTAGTTTGGTGAATAAACCACATTATACCATTCCAGAACTAGACATTGGGTTCATAATTATTGGAATTTAGCCAGCAAAAAATGTACTTCCTGCAATATAGCGCCGTCTCCGTCATTATCTGCTTGGTCATCATGGTGAACAGGGAAACAACTGTCCAGTGATTTAAAAAACCGAATTATTGTAAAATACAAGTCTCGCGTGTCTCTTTCCGGTATTACTACACAACTTAATGTGCCGAAATCTAATGTTCAAAGCATAATTGCCAAGTTTAAGCTTACAGGATCAACTGCTAACCTCTCTCGTTCCGGACGCCCCACCAAAATTCCAGAGAGAACCAAGAGGAAGGCTCTCAGAGAAGTTAGTAGGAAACCTCGTTTAACACGTAATGACATACAGAAACTAGTAAAGGAAACTGGTGTTGTAGTAAGAACCTCTACAGTTACGAACATGTTACGTTCTTCTGGGTTCAAAGCATGCCGTTCCCGTAGAACTCCATATTTAAAGCCTCTTCATTTAGAAGCACGATTGAGGTATGCGAGGAAGCATGTAGATAAACCCTTTATCTATTGGAAGAGTATTCTTTGGTCAGACGAGAGTAAAATCGAGCTTTTCGGCCACAATGATGTTCGCAATATTTTCCGTAAGAACGGGGAACGAAATCTTCAAAGAACACCGTCCCTACAGTTAAACACGGAGGTGGCTCGATCATGCTATGGGGTTCCTTTAGCTCTTTTGGTGTAGGAAGCCTTCACCGGGTCAACGGAATCATGAAAAAAGAAAAGTACGTTGATATATTAGGCACTTATATCAAGAATGACGCTCGGAACTTGCGACTTGGGCGTCTTGGATCTCCCATCACGACAATGACCTAAGCACACATCGAAATATGTGCAATCCTGGTGGCAGAGGAACCATATAAGTGTTCTGGAGTGGCCATCGCAGTCACCCGATCTCAACCCAATTGAAAACGTTTGGTACGAGTTGAAGACCAGGGTTCATCAGCGTAATTCAAAAAACTTGCAAGAGTTGGAGGCCTTCTGTAAAGAAGAATGGAAGAAAATACCAGTCGAGTACTGTCAAACAATCATGGAGGGCTATGAGGAGAGATTGCGCCAAGTAATTCACCTGAAAGCTACACAACTGACCATTAAAGTAGACGCACAAACACTTTCTGCCCCTGCTATGTTTGGTTATTTGTTTATTGTCGCGTGTTCGAGTCCCGTCCCACCAAACATGCTCGCCCTTTCAGCCGTGGGGACGTTATAATGTGATGGTCAATCGCACTCTTCGTTGGTAAAAGAGTAGTCAAAGAGCTGGCGGTGGGTGGTATTGACTAACTTCTTTACCACTAATCTTTTTCTGCTAATTTAGAGGCGTCTAGCGCAGTATGCCCTTGTATCGTGAAGCCGTGATACGATTATATCGATACATTATCCGATACGATTTGGTAAGTTTCATTAAATATTATAAACGTTTTTTACAAAAGAAAATCAAAATTTCTAACAAATTATTTTTGCTCAGATATGAGTATTGGGTGATATATGTTGTCTTGAATTTTTTTATCATAAATATTACTTGCAAAGTAACATAACAAATTAACAATAACAGAAGAGATACACAAATATTAATTATTTTTTATTTTACTTATCTTGCCAACTACCATTAAGTTGATGAAACCTAAGAGTTTGATAAAGTACCGTAAAGTATGAATTACTTAAATAAGACAGTGTTAGTAACATTAGTAAATTACAGACAAGACCCAAACTTAGTAACAAACCGTTGATAAAACTTCTGTGTTTAGATACGTATTATGTCATTAACATCTAGATACGTACGTATCGTATAGACTATTCTAATGAGATACGCATCCCTAGTAAATACATACGGATAAGTTATACTCTTGTTTGACTACGAGGAGGCCCGGCATGGCCTAGCGCGGAAGGCGTGCGACTCGTAATCCGAGTCGCTAAACATGCTCGCCCTCCCAGCCGTGGGGTTGTATAATGTGATGGTCAATCCCCCTATTCGTTGGTAAAAGAGTAGCCCAAGAGTTGGCGGTGGGTGGTGATGACTAGCTGCCTTTCCTCTAGTCTTACACTGTTAAATTAGGGACGGCTAGCACAGATAGCCCTTGAGTAGCTTTGTGCGAAATTCCCAAACAAAAAAAAAAAAAGACTACGAGGCAATGAGGAATGGGATATTCTGTTTAATATCATTGGATTGGCAAATGATGTTGTCATTTGCGAGTCTCAGACAATTCTAGAAATCAAATCATATCGATATTGTTCGCGCCTAGTATTTCTACCTCGCTGGCTTTTAGGTGAGAATTTCAATGTTTAAGTTGTCCAATCTGCCCATGTTGTGATCACGTGGTATTGGTAATGGAGAACGTGTAGTTAAGCCTTTTGTGTTTTCATAAAAAGTGCTCTTTGCAGATGAAAGTTGAATACGTTGGTACATAGAATAAGTAGTCACCTCCTCACCCCCTTAATAGCCTGCTCACTTCGGATGAGTAGTTTCGTCTGTTTATAGTTTTTGTCGCACAATGGTTAAAATTCCAAACTTACTAGTATATTGCAGATTTGAATTTGTAAAAGTTCTGGTTCAGATATCAGCTGGTCTGTGTTACTATTCTTGTCTGTGCTTTGTCTTTCTGCTAATAACGAGTTATTTGACAATGTCATGATAAACCAAAGAATAGCATAGTGAAAGAAACGTGTTTGGTTTCTAGAATTTCTTCTCTTAACATTCGGATGTTGTTTGAGGAGACGTTCTTTTTAAGAGTGCGGTTCATAAGTCTCATTTTTCTCTCTTTATGATTGGTTCTTTCTCCATCTTCTTATTTCGCGAATTCTAAGTAATGTCTTACAATTTCTGATGGGAGTCTTCTTCATCTAATATAACAGTGTAGATGCTCTTATCGGACAGGAAAACGATTCTGGAAGCATCATTTTTCAGCAGAAGTTTCAAGGCTTCCTTTTCTCCTGAGGTAAGATTAGTACTGGGTTTCTTAGAATATCGTAATGTTTGAAAAGTTTCAATTCGGAACACGTTTCGTTCATGTTATGGGAGGTTTTAATTCCTATACCAAAAGCAAATTCTAATAAAAAGCATGATTTCTTGAGTGGCAGGTTATGAGACAGTTAAATTCTTTACTGCTGCTTACAATCATCGAGCCATGGTTGACCACTGTGGTGATATTGTTATTTGTAATTTTTTTGTGCCATTTAATAGTCCTGTCGAATCTTCTTATTTATTAGTGTTTAGTGTTTGTTTATGATCTCTTATAATGTGGACAACACTAATTATTTCCTGGACTCTTCTAATTAATCAGTCAGATCCGTCCTGGATCTTCAGTAACATTTCTTGAAGAGATAATCCCGTGCTAAATCTGACGTTGAGATTTTTCTTGGATTCTGTAAAAATCTGTAAAACGACAGATCCTAAAAAGAAGTAAGAAAATGTATCAGAAATTCGTCCGCCACAAACAAACCTCCGGCAAGTTATTTATTATACATTCATTTGCCAACTAATCTACTTGCCAGCCATGACATTCAAAGAAGTTCTGCAGAGTCCTACTAAACCGACGCTGATTTGGAAGTTCAAGGAACAGAATTCCGAACTGAAGTGTTTGGCTAGATTCCAAACTCACACGGCCTTTCTGGTTACATGTGATAATAAATCCCTTTTTCACGAGGAGTTAGAAATAAAGTTCACACCAGATTTGACTGTTGTTCCATTTCCAGTATTTTGCCAATTCTTCCTGTTTCCTTTAAGGAAGAAGTAAAAGTCCTGATTCCTTCTTATCAACAACACTCAAAGATCTCCAAACGGACATTTTTAAAAATTTAACCACCAATTATTCAATACTTTCATTCTGAATTAAAGAAGTATAATAATTAAAACTATTCTTATGATTTGCTTTTATGTTTTTTGGTTTTGAATTTCGCACAAAGCTACTCGAGGGCTATGTGTGCTAGCCGTCCCTAATTTAGCAGTGTAAGACTAGAGGGAGGGCAGCTAGTCATCACCACCCACAGCCAACTCTTTTACCAACGAATAGTGGAAGTGACCGCCACATTATAACGCCCCCACGGCTGAAAGGGCGAGCATGTTTGGCGCGACAGGGATGCGAACCCGCTACCCTCAGATTACAAGTTGCACGCTTTAACACGCTTGGCCATGCCGTTTCTTTTATGAAGAATGTTTACTCAATTATAATCGGCCACTTATGATTAGCGAAACGAGAACTGGTTCGAAAAAGTAACATTATCACCTCACTTAATGTTTTTTTATTAGAATTTCACGAAAAGGAAGATTTTGAATATTGAATAAAAATAAAACTTATTTTCATGTAGAAATTTGTAAATAATTAGAAATGAAAGCGGTGTGTTGTTTTCTAAACCAGATTTGTTTATTTCAAATATTTCTGCAGATATACACAAGGGTGATCTGCAATAGACACCTAACATCTTTAGTTTGAAAGATATATAAAAGGCAGCTACTCAGAAGGATCAATAACCATCTCTTTGGCAACTTTAATCGGCTAGTAAGATTTTACTGTCTTTCCTTTAATGCATTTACAGATCCAAAGCTGTATTCACGATTTTAAGGAAATAAGACGTTAGGTCATGACCACCCCAAAAATCAACTAAAAGAAATCTTGATACAAAATAAACATCATGAAATAAAGTCTTCAAAACCTTGTCATGTTTATCATTTTTGAGAAGAAGAAAAAAAAAACCCATAAGTAGGCTTAGTAAGTTCTATCTCGATCTATAAATTATTTAATCTCTGGCATCTGGTATATTTTATTGTATAAATGATATATATATATTCAAATATAGCTTTATTATGTTAGAAAAACTTTTAAAACATACTCGGTAAACTAATTCCACGTTAAAATGGTAAAAGAGTGAAAACTTTTAAAGAAATATTTTTAAAAAATTGCTTTGAGCAAGGAAATGAAAACCTTTATTTGAACTCGACGTATACTCAGTAATACATGGTTTAAACGCTTCAAGAATAAAGATCATCCAGTCAGAAACTTTGTTCGCAAAACCACTCAACCAATCAATAACAACCTTCACTCAACCAACCAATCAATAGCACATAACGACTCTCCATCACGGACGTCCTACCAAATACAAACATAAGAAGACAAACCTGAAGAAGATCTGCAAAAGTGTGTCGTGATGTCGGGTCCAATAAAGAAGCCTTACCAACTGATCACCTATTAACCACGACTTTCGAAAGTGTGTAATTGTGTTCGTCTTAAAATAATATTAGAAAAAAAATGTATTTTTACTGACTTTACCCGTTTATTGCCATAAACTAATAATCGAATATTTTTTAAAAAATCTATCCAGGAGATCAGATTATTTTAAAAGGTATTACTTCTGAAATTCAAGACTCTCTTTTGGTATTATTTACTATACTTGCAATAAAATGGTGTATTTTTTTAGTGTAGTTGCATTTTCAAAAATTGTCATTTTCGCTTTAGGTTTGAAAACATCACAATGAAATAAATAAATAAGAAAACTCAGTATGTCAGAAACCATTCTCAGAAATGCAATCTACTTCTTCGTATTGTCTCACATTAAGCACTTTTGATAAACGGGTGAAATACTGTTTCAACCATTGTCCGAAGGATGATGAGTGAGTTCACGGAGTTAGTTTCAAGCTGGAATACTGATAATTGATATGTAATGTGATTGTTATTACATTTAGTTCTTTGTTTGCTTTTGAAGAAGTTAAACCTAGTGCTATAGCGTCAGTCAAGCGAATACTAAAACAGTCGATAGCTTCTTTCTGTTGACGTTAAAATAAATGTTTCTCATACACATCTATGTCGCCACAGTTGAAGACACGCAATACGTGTAGCACGCACAACTTGCTTGTTCAGCTGTTAATAAACATAGAAGACAAACAGAGACGTTTATGTTTGTAACGTGTGCGAATAGTTCAAGCGATTAAAAAATGTATTATTAATAAATGAAGACACGCCATATAGGTTTCACCTCTTATATGAAAAGTTATTTTCTATGATTGTTTCATGACATTTAAACGTAGTTTCATAACTTTTATATAACATATTCAAGAACCTATGATTATGTCTATGTTGCAAAGGATACAAGGATTCTAGTTTAACTTTTATGTGACATAGTTTAATAGGTTTGTTTGTTGCTAAGTGCAAAGCTACACAGTCTGGTTTTTAGCATTATAAGCCGACAGACTTGCTGCTGAGCGAATACGAAACTAATTAGTCCAACACAAAACGAGTATATCTAAAAATAAAATTATACGAGAGAGTGAATACTAGTTTAAATTCTAATAAGCCACGTGAAGTATAACATTTTAAAGTTGTCATTATGGATGAGCAATTTCTTGTTATAACATTTGGAAAGAATGTCTCAAAATTAAAGAACGTTGGTAGCTGTCACAGCGATTGCACGTCCGAAATATTTTTTTGTGTTCACCTTTGTCGTTACAGTTGCTTACATTTCTGGGTGTGTTCTAGTTGTTTGGATGCTGGGCTGCGTATAGTAAGGTCTCAAGTTCGAGACGAGATTTCACTGAACATGTTTGAATTTTCACATGCGTACACATTAGGAAAGAGAGAGTAATTGTTGTCATCTGTTTAAAAAAATAAAGGCAAAGTTTTTCTGATAACAAATGCTACTAGTTGACTGCTTTTCCTCTGATCGGAAGTCCAAAATTAGGGATGTTATTCTCAAGCCCTAATTTATCTTTGTCCTTGTCGTTTAGCCTACGTTCGTATTCATTTCCATTCGGCCCCGCATGGTCAGATGGTTAAGGCACTCGACTAGTATCCTGAGTGTCGCGGGTTCGAATCCCCGTCACACCAAACGTTCTCGCCCTTTTAGCCGTGGGGGCGTTATAATGTGACGGTAAATCCCACTTCTCGTTTGTAACGGGGCATTCCAAGAGTTGGCGCTTGGTTATGTTGACTATCTGCCTTTCCTCTAGTCTTACACTGCTAGATTAGGGACGGCTAGCGCAGATATCCCTCGGACTCAAAACAAACCACACCAATTCCGTTAATAAAAAATCATAATATTAGACCTATTAGTATTCTTTCATTTTACCTTTTAAATATTCAGTTTTGTACCCAACTGAATGTTTAGTTTATATTTTGAATGAGCGTTTTACAAGTAACTAAATGTCAAAACTTTAAATAAATTTTAATATATATGTGTGTGTGTATCCTTTTCAGATATTTTCCTTGTGTGTTGTTCTAGTTCTTCCAATATACTAAATTTTGCGCATCTAATTGAACACTAAATATCATATTTCGTACAGTTTTTATTCAAAGGACAGCGGTTAATACAGCATGCATATAATCTATAGGATTTCACATTACTTATATTATCTTCTAATGCACATTATTCTAACTGAAACATTCATGTTTCATGTATTTTTTTCAGATAATAACTCATTTACACGCAGCTTGTTGGATTAATACCTAGCTTCACATGGTACACGTTCTGTTACTCACATGTACCATATTGCTAGAAAAATGCTTTATAGCCTCGTATTTTACTTTTAACAGCGTCATAAATGTCTCCTCAGATTCTCAACTCGAAGTTTTATAAATTATTATATATATTCTGGAGTCGGGGAGGTAATATACATTTTCACATCGAAACGTTGCTTTAACATAAGATAAAAAAAAATCAAATATGTGCTAGTATATCGGACATGAGAATAATAAAAAGGGTAGAATATAATATATTATTAAAAAACCCTGTTTTATGACGAGTTATGGGAACGACATTTTTTAAGACGTTTGTGTCTCTGAAAGAACTGGTAATAGTTTATGAGCGACTGTGTTTAATTAACGACTCATAATACTGCTGCTCTGTCCATAGGATGTTGGAATTACATTATGTTACATCACCGTAAAATAAACGGTTTCTGATTAAACCACGTGCGATCTGCTCAGAAACGTTTGAATATACTCTACCAAAGTTTATCATGCTTGGAAGAAAGCAAAGTATTTAGTATTGGTGTATTCTTGGATAAACTGACAAAATAACTGTATAAATCATAAATCTGGAGTATGTACTAGTTATCGTCAAACCGTTCTACTCTGTTTAAAGAAAACAAAGTCCTAGTTGTTGTCACGAGTACGAAGAGAATTTCGATAAACAGGTTTATTGTTCTCCTTATATTGCGATAACTGACAGTCAGTTCCTCAATTCGATTCTTTGTGTCGGTAATGTTGCTCTTTAGCTGCTTCCACCTGGAAAATGGTTTAAAATTAAGGTATCTTTGACTTGGCTGGTTACCTCAATAATTTATGTAGCTTAAATAAATGATAACCATGTCTAAAGACCTTTAGTCTGAATAGCTAATAATGTTTTAGACACTGAAGTGAATTTAAATTAAAGTGATATAATGTAAATATTAAATGTGTTTCTCCCTTGCTATCATTATAAAATGATTGAATTAATTAAAGTCAAATCAAAGTTTATTTTATATACTGGATTTCTTTACAACTTAATCATTTATAGATGTTAAAACTTGTCTTAATTAAAATCACAAGATTATTGGGTGTTTATTACAAGACTAACTTTTGATTTCAAATTTCTTCAAACAGTTAGGGTTAACTTAATATACAAGGTAGTTCTCATTCCAATTCTTTAGTTTTTTATTTATGTTTTTAGAGCTAATTTAATTCTCCAAAGATGGTTGAATTTCCTAAGATACTATTGGGAATACGTTTGAAAATACTGTGAACAGTGAAGGCAATCAATAGATGAAATTGTGTATTCTCATCTTTATAAGTAAGAATGTATGGAAAGTACATTTTATTAACTATAGCTATTATCGATACCATGTTGAATTTTAGTTTCGTTCTTGTAAGGTAGTTTGCTCTTATAGGAAGTTAAAAATGTTAAATATTCGTATTTTAATCATAGTTATATTATATTCTCAAGCTGTTTTATAACACGAGTTTCTTCTCCCATTGGGCTTTTTTATTATTCTGTGAGCTAAATATCCTTACTACAGCGTAAAGCCTGTAGTAACCTAACCTCAGTTTGTGACAGTCCTGACTGTCAAGTTACAGATACTTGCAATGTAAAGGGCTCTTCTGATGTCTGAACTGTTTCGAGAGTTGTGAACGTTGTATGTTTCTGACAATGTAAAGGTACTTGGTCACTTGAAACTAATTTCTAAAGCACTGAACCACCAAAAAATTATTAACATTATTAGTATAGTGTTTTAATTCAGTAAATACTTTGTTACAACCATAAATTCTGACGAAGAAAATTGCATTGGATATTTTTTTTGCAATAAATCATTGCTGGATTTGCACAAAACAATTGGTTTCGAAGATTTACGATGGTGTGTCTTGCTGGCTGCTATCCATCTGTTCAGTAGTTCAAAATCAAGGACGGTTATACCTGGGTCCTGGGTGTACCTATCCTGTACCTTTATCTGAAATGTGGTATAAGGGACCAAAAGGAAAGCTAAAAGTGGTTAAAATGAACAAGAGAGATTAAATTCACAGGTTAAATTGCAATTTTAACGGACTTGAACTTCCCCTTTTGTAGTCCAGTTTGGCATTCATATCAAAAGGCTAAGAAAGCTGGTTTGTTTTTATTTTTGCGCACAGCTACACGAGGGCTATCTGCGCTAGTCGTCCCTAATTTAGCAGTGTAAAACTAGATGGAAGGCAACTAATTATCACTACCTATCACCAACTCTTGGGCTATTCTTTTACCAACGAATAGTAGGATTGACTGTCACATGATAACGCCCCAACGGCTGAAAGGGCGAGCATGTTTAGTGTGACGGGGAACGAACCCGCGACCCTCGAATTACGACTCGAGTGCCTTAACAACCTGGCCATGCCGGGTCACTTGTACTAACTTGCCAAGCTTCTAACTTGAATCCTGCGTTCCGGTTCGTTCACTTCCAATTTAACCTCTGGCGACTCGTAGAATAACGAACACTTGACCCAGTGTATTTTAAGACATTATTTTAGTACTTTTCATAAGTGTTACCTTTCACTGCACTGTGTCAGATTAATCTACCTAATATAACAATTTCATTAATATACTTAGAGAGTCTTTAGAGTTTGTTCTTAAATAAAAAGAAAAGTAAGCAAAATTAAAATGAAAAAAAGACTAAATTTAATTAGATTATCTTTAAAACAGTCGGTCGATCATAAACACACTCCCATTTGGTAAGTGGGGTTCAGGTACCTAACCATTAGGGTTAGGAAATCGTTTTCAATGATTACTTTGAATAAAGTTTAAGTGACGGATAATCCAGTAGAAACTAATTATTTTAGTTTGACGACGCACTGTCTGAAAACTTTGTGAAATATTTTTATTACGACTTAACAGTAGTAACAGAAGAGACTAAAATTACGATGTATCGTGATATTTCATGCATTACAAAAAAAAAAGGATAGTTATTTTGAATGCTGTGAAGTATTCTACATGTAATGTAGGTCGCCAGTTCTTGGAATTTCAATTATATACTGTCATCATTTAATTTTTGTATTGTTACAACTGTCAGCCTCTAAATTTAACATTAACAAAAGTACAGGGTAAGGCAAAACTAATTTCTTTTTTTCGACATCGTATGTGTCATATCAGTAATAGTTTTCTTGTATCTGGAGTACGTTTTTCAACACAAAAGTTCTTATGACTATTATTAGTACGGGACACGTTTTTAACCGATTTATATAATCAAATATAAAAAGAAGTTGTGATTTGTTACTTATAATTATTTGTTGTTGTTTGGTATTAAGCACAAAGCTGCACAAAAGGACATCTGTGCTCTGCCCACCACGGGTATCGAAAGTGTTTAGTGGTACCAGTTCATAGACAAGCCACTGTACCACTGGCGGAGCTTATAAATAGAAGCATCTAACTTATTCTCTCTCCTGCATGATTGTAGTAAAGTTTCTAGACGCTAATATTCGCTTCATAACTCATTAAGTTTGACATATAAAAGATGACTTCTATTAATATGAAAAAATTACATTTTGATAATAGTTTCAAAACTGTTGGAGCTGAGAGGATAAAAAAATGGTTTGTATATGTAAAAACGGCTGGCTTGGGTTGAGAAATTTTTATGTGGAAGAACAAACAACGTATCGACCTTCTTCGGTCATCGTCAGGTTTGCTCCTCCACATAAAAAAATTCTCAACCCAAACGAGCCCTTTTTACATATATATTTCTCTTCAAGTGGGTTTTCTCGTCATCACTGAAAAAAATGGTTTACATAATTAGAATACGATTAAGGGAGGAGTTCCTTGTGGAATTTCTGAAAGAGTGGATAAACATATAAACTGATTTTTGATTGATTGATTGTTTGGAATTACGTACAAAACTATACCATGGGCTATCTGTGTTCAGCCCACCATGAGTATCGTAACCTAGTTTTTAGCGGTGTGAGTCTGCAGACAGCTTTTGTCGCCTCTTTAAATGAGTGGATTTGTGCCACTTCTGCCAGCTCATTATCACGTTCACATATGCTTAATGTTTATAGTATTAACGGTATTTGTTGGTTCGGAGTTGCATTACCAACTGCCATCACACACTCCCTTACCGAGTTCTGCATGGTCAGATAGTCAGGCCGTTTTACTAGCAGTTTGAGGGTCACTGGTTCGAATCCCTGTCCCATCAAACATTCTCGTCCTATCAGATGTGAAGACGTTATATTATGACTGTTAACTATCCCACTGTTCTTTGGTAAAGGAGTAGCCCAAGGGTTGGCAGTGAGTGGTGATAACTAACTCCCTTTCCTTTAGTCTTTCACTGCTAAATTAAGGACGGTTAGCTCACATAGCTCTCGTGTAGCTTTGCGCGAAATCCAAGCCACTTTCCTTCTAAGAAAAAGACGACATTCGATAAAAATCCATCCTTAGTATTTGACACTTTAATGAAAAAAAGTAATTTTTGATGTGGTAGTTAAACTTTATGATGTTGTATGTGCCTTAGTTAAACTTTTTGGAGTTAATCTTCTGACAAAATAACTCGCCTTCATATAATTGTGTTAAAATGGCACTGCTCAGTTTCCCTAATTCTGTTGAGAGCCTAAACAATAATAGTATTGGAGTGAAATCATACCATTTCATTTATAACACAGAGTCATCAATAGAAGTTTGTCAAAGTTAACATAACACAATTTACACTGGCTAGATAGTTGTGCTAATAACAAATGGTTCTATATAACATGTGTTGTGACTGGTCCTAATCATTTTCTAATTTGCTAAAAATCAAATTGATAGATTTCAATGTTTTCTGTCCTGAGTTGTGATTGGAAGAATGATACGAGATACATATCCAGAATATGTAATTGATAACCTATATGCTGTGCTAGTTTTTAAATATCCTTGTAATCATATATCATTATAATACCATACTTTAGAGTTTGCAATCAAATCATGATATCTAACTTTCTGTATGGAGTCATGCTGCTGACGTAATAATGATGTAGTAACACGTGATCAGAGAAAGAAGAACGTGGAGCAGCAGCTGTTGTTGTAGTAAACTACAAGAAAGGCCATGTGTTTAAAACTAACTTCCAAAAAATGTGAACTTAAAAGGTAACAGTCAGGTGGTTACGTGTTTATATACTCTCGATTAAGGAACACATGGAGGCCACACGCAATAAGTAGCTAGTAAATCTATTTTGGAAGCCGTGGAAGTCGGACGTAATTATTATAACTATTACCAATATCCTAGTCCACAGAGGAGATCCTACCTTCAGAATACTGCCGAGATTACAGAGTATCCTACATTTATCTCTAGTACTTTGATAATTATTGTTGCTAAAAAAAAATAAAAAAAATCGCAAGATGGGCGTAGAGAGTTTCTAAAGACTTCCTTAAGGTTAAACTTATGAGTAAACAGACAAAATTATTCATATTGTTTACAATAAAAAAGCAGATAGAAGTATCTGTGTTTGTTATCGCTCATGTGATAACCCAGTCAATAATACCTAAAGTATCTTTCGTTCTGTTTAAGGACAATATCACATTTTAAGGTTTTGTCAACAGTAACTAAACATAAGTGACAAAAAGTAGTCCACTCTTTACGAATCTTTTTTAACAATAAAGTGAAAGGATTCTGTCATTTTTCTGATTCCTTATTTGAACATTAAAGCTTTGTGCATTTGTCTGTGTTATACACACACACATTTATATATATCTAAACATTTAAACTAATGAATATTTATGACGTTTCGACTTATTTCTGTTCCATACAACTACGAAATAAAAACCCAAGAACTTAAACAGTTCATATTGAAGTTAAAAATAACTGTATCAAGGGTGGATTTTTAGCAATTTCCTAAATTGTCCATATTCTGAATTTAGGATTATTTCTGTTAACGATTATATTGAGAGTATTCTGAATATAGGATTTTTTCTGTTGACGATTATATTGAAGTATTCTGAATATAGGATTTTTTCTGTTGACTACGATCTCGGTAGTATTCTGAATATAGGATTCTTTATGTTGACAATGATCCCGGTAGTTTTCTCAATTAATTATTCTTTCTTGTTGGCGATTAGATAATCTCTATCTACTCTTCACTTTTTAGGGTTAGTGATTAGCTTCAGTTCAATCTCTTCTTCACTTTTTAGGGCTAGTGAATAGCTTCAGTTCAATCTACTCTTCACTTTTTAGGGCTAGTGATTAGCTTCAGTTCAATCTACTCTTCACTTTTTAGGGTTAGTGATTAGCTTCAGTTCAATCTACTCTTCACTTTTTAGGGTTAGTGATTAGCTTCAATTCAATCTACTCTTCCTTTCTTTCCTTGAATTGAGATTTTGGTTAATTTTCCCCTCAGCTTTCCAGAAAGTTATAGTAAACCTCTTCTTGATTTTGCTTTTGGGTGGGATACGATGATTTTTCTTCTTCAGTTCCCTAAGTCTATGTTGCATTTTCTTTCAGTTCTCTAGAAGATGAGAGTTAATCTGTTCCTTATGGCTCTGATAGTTGTTGGCTGGCATTATCTCCTTCGTTTCTTATGGTAATTCATCATAATTGAGAAAAGTTGATACATGTTCTACGTTCACTAGTAAGCACGCTACTCCAATGACCCACTATTCTGTGAAGAGCTAGCTATGTAGCACGCTGTGAAACCTTTTGGTTTGAGAAGGCACGCCTTAGTAACTTCTGAAGTAGACGATTTTCAAATCAATCTACATTTTGTTGTTTATTCTTTGATAATGAAGAAAAACCTTAGTTTAGATTCCTAGTCACGAGCGCACAAAATGAGCGGTTATTATCCAAATTTGTAATTTACTTTTAAGTTGTTTGTCGACGCTTGATACGCTATCACTGACAGTTTTTCACTCTAGATCAGGAACTTTGGCAATACAAGTACTTGTTAAAGGTCTGTATATTTTTTACCATCTGAAACTTTAAAATAACGAAGTTTCATGCAGGAAACTTTGCACAGTAAAACAACACAATTGCATTCAAATTGTTATCGAATTCCTAACTAACCTTGAAAATATTGCCATATTATTATTTTTTTAAAGTATATTAGACCAATAATTTTGATGACAACAAAAGAATAAACGTTTAGAAAGAGAACATGAGATGAGCTTTCGTCAAAAAAAAGAATGTTCAACACTTCAAAGAGAACTAAGAATAATTTTAAAAGAGGTAAGTTTAGTTTCAATTTAGTGTAAAACTACTTGAGAGCTATCTGCGCTAGTCGTCCCTAATTTACCAGTTTAAGACTAGAGGAAAGGCAGCTAGTCATCACCACCCACCGCCAACTCTTGGGCTACTCTTTTTACCAACGAATAGTGGGGATTGACCGTAACATTATAACGCCCCCACGGCTGAAAGGGCGAGCATGTTTGGTGTCACGGGGATTCGAACCCGCGACCCTCAGATTACAAGTCGCACGCCTTAACACGCTTGGCCATGCCCGGCTAGTGCAAAGCTACAAGAGGGTTATCTGCGCTAGCCGTCCCTAATTTAGCAGTGTAAAACCAGACAAATGGCAGCTAGTCATCACCACCCCTCGTCAACTCTTGGGCTACTCTTTTACCAACGAATAGTGGGATTGACCGTCACATTAAAACGCCTCCACGGCTGAAAGGTGAAGTATGTTTGGTGTAACAGGGATTCGAACCCGCCACCCTCAGATTACGAGTCGAGTGCCTTAACCACCTGGCCCAAAGAGTTAAGTAATAATTAAACTACTATGTCATTCTCAAATATTGGTTTAGAGAATGTAAGCCCTGTTATTTGGTTATATGGTAAAGAAGTGTGAGTATTTAATGTATTCAAAATAAACGTCAAACTTATTATATTACGTGTTAAGTTATACTCTTTTCAATCTTACTCCAATATCTTCAATATGAGATGTGCATATAGATATATCAGGTGTTGTGTTTTTTCCAATTAAATCACAATTGCTCAGTGCTAAGGACGGCTTTTCTTTAGTGTTTCCGCTTAGTTTTCAAACTATCAAATTTTTTGTTGCGTTGTAAAACACCAAAACAGTTTTCTTGGTGCAATGTTGAAGCCCAACAATTTTCTTTTTTATTTTATTAAGCAAAGCTCGGTTGTCTTTGGAAACCGTTTATTTTTACTCTAAAGTAAAAATGCAGGTATTAAAACAACGTTAGTGACACAAGTGAAATTTCGAATCTTATTTTCTATGAAGGTTTGTTTTTGTTTGTTGTTCAGCACAAAGCTACGCAGTGGGCTGTATGTGCTGTGCCTACCATGGATATCGGAACCAGAATTATACGTCATATGCTTTCAAATTCACCACTGAATCTCTGGGTGAGGCATATAATTTTTTTTTCTATTGTTAATAGTTGAACATACTATATAATTTGTTAACTCGTGACGTATTTTCAGGTGGCAGCTATTGGTGTGTTCGTATCTTGGTTGCTTAGCTACAATGTTAACTACAATGATTATATTATTATCTTTGAGTTCCTTTTAGTCTTTAGCTGACGAGATGCTACCAAAAGGTATTTCTTTTTTACAGATCAAATATCAAGATCAGAACTACACTTGGTAAAGTTTTAACACATACCTATTAAAGAAATAAAGCCCACGTTTAATAGTAAACAATAAATATATACTTATTGCGTCATATTAAATTGGGAAACCGAAATTAGCGAATCTCAAACATTCTCATTGAAGTCATGATAATTACAGAAGTCAATTAAATGTAAATGAAAACAAAAAGGCGAATTGTCATAAAACGTCTTCTTATAAACTTGACACTCAAACATTTCAAACGTCAATAAGTGTGTTTCTCTGTTATTAAGCACAAAGCTATACGATGAGCTATCTATTCTTTAATGTGCGTATAAATAGAATTAGAATATTATTGTTTTAAGCCTTCAGGCTTACAGCTGAACCACCGTTGTGAGGGCGGATGAGATCCAATAAGTAAGAATTTGTAGAATTGGGATCCTTAACGCAACATTTCAGTTTTATCCGTTATGTGTAAATATTCCTTTATCAACAAAGTTTGTCTTAACCACCTGGCCTTTAAAAAGGAAAGATTACCTATAAAGTTTACTATACCTGCAGGCCTGACATAGCCAGGTGGTTAAGGCACTCGACTCGTAATCCGAGGGTCTAGGATTTGAATGCTCGTCACGCCAAACATGCTCTCCCTTACAGCCATGGGGGCGTTATAATGTTACCGTCAATCCCACTATTCGTTGGTAAAAGAGTAGCCCAAGAGTTGGCGGCGGGTGGTAATGACTAGTTGCCTTCCCTCTAGTATTACACTGCAAAATTAGGGACGGCTAGCTCAGATAGCCCTTCTATAGTTTTGTGCGAAATTCAAAACAAACAAATAAACCATACTTGTACATAACTTACATCTACGACGTAGATATTCCAATCACACTCACGTGATAGGCAGCTTATTTATTTACCCCCCATCTAGTGACACAGCGGTATGTCTACTGACTTACGACACTAGAATTCGTGTTTTGATACCTGCAGTGGGCAGAGCACAGGTAGCTCTTTGCGTAGCTTTGTGCTTAATTACAAACATGCAAACAAATTTATTTACTCTACGAGAAACATCTATACCATAAAACCTTTGTCGCGATTATAGTAGTTGTGTGTAATTCGGAGATGGTTGATACAAGAAAAAATAGGTATTTTTCTTCAGTTACGACCATTTCAAAAAAAAAGCAAAAAATCTTACTTCATAAGGATCAGCGTGGCCATGTTGCTTATTCTCGCAAGCTTAATTAGGGAAATATTTATGGTTACAAATAAGTTTTCCACCCTACTGTTGAGCTATGACGAACACAGCGTACAACAAACTTGACTGTTTCATGTCTGTCAGTTTTAAATCTGGGCATCTTGTTGTCATAGAAACAAGCTACTTGAGTTTTATAACAAACGTCTATCCTGTACGTGTAGAAAAAATGTTTATTTGTTTTTAAATAACAGTTTTATTTAAATGCTATATTAATTCTTTGCACTTCATTTAAAGAGAGAAGATTTATTTCATGCGCACATGCTTTATCCATGCATGTTGTTTGTTTAAGAGTCATGCCGTTTTCATGAAATTTAATGTAACCTTCTCTAAGAAAGAATTAATTCTTAAGTTAGCCAATCGTGTTTTTTTTTCTTAGATATGTAGACACACAAACACATATTGTGAGTATGAAACCTGAGACAATGTGCTATTTTTACTTATTTTCTTGGGTTTTTTATTATGACATTTAACGTTAAACAGGGCCCAGCACGTCTAGATGGTTAAGACGCTCGACTAGTTTGTTACCCAAGGATTGCAGGTTCGAATCCACGTAACACCAAACATGCTCGCCCTTTCAGCTGTGATGGTGTTATAATGTGACGGTCAGCTCCACTATTCGTTGGTAAAATAGTAGTCCAAGAGTTGGAGGTGGGTAGTGATAACTAGCTGCCTTCCCTCTAGTCTTACACTGCTAAATTAGGGACGGCTAGCGCAGATAGCCCTCGTGCAGCTTTGCGAGAAATTCAAAAAACAAACAAACGTTAAACAAATTACACTACGCGTGAAAGGATTGCAGTTCACAAAATTATACTTTTCACAAGACAAATAACGAAGATTCTATCTTTCTGTAATTAACAAACCTTTAATAAAGTCCTCTATTCCTTTTATTACGTTACCTTTATTCGTTTTATTACGTATGCTTCCACTATAAAACAGTGTTCTAGATACTGTTTTAACTTGCTGAAAGCTTTCATTTAGAGTAAAATAAAAAAAGTGTCATTTGATTTCAGTTTTAGCGAAATTACTGTTGTACATTTTTAATTTGTTTTAGTATTGTCTGCAAGATTCTCTGTCAGCAATAACAAATAAACCAGAAGACTGTGTCTTTCTCTGACACCTCTTTCAATCGTGTGGTATCTTGCTGTCGATATATATTAATCTCACATTACTATACATGTCCATTTAATATTTTCAAAACGAGACCCAAAACTCTAGCGCTTTCGAATAGTTGACTATTCTTCATCAGCAAAATAAAATGCGTGTTTAACGAGTGTGATGAAATAAATAGGCTCGGATGCTGATGTCACGTAAACCGAATGTTCGATATGAGTTGGCCTTGAGAACTAGCCAATCATAACGTAGAGCTGTTTGTGTCAGGCTTAGTTTTGTGTAAAGTCCATAATAATTATAATAATTGTTAATTAATTTTTATAAAGTTAAAAATTATAAAAACAATAGAAATAATATTAAAATTAAATAACAGCAAAAGGCGGTGTGGAATATAAAATATAATAAAGTAGTTCAATATATAGGAAATCAAACCTATTTATATAACGAAGAATAATATTACTAATGTAAAGGACCTTTAATCGTGAATTGAGTTTTAGGAAGCTCTGGCATGGCCAGGTGGGTAAAGGCGTGCGACTCATAATCTGTGGGTCGCGGGTTCGCATCCTCGTCGCACCAGACATAAGCTTCTTTAAAACCTTGTTTCTGTTAGACGTAAAACTTGTCTCTATACCCGTAAGTTTAATGTCTTCAAGAGAGTGTCCCGGCATGTTAAAGTGTTTTGCGATCAAAAGTTCTTTGTTTTTATTGTTAATGTATGATTATTAAAATGTTCCCGTAGAGTTGTTTTGGTTTGACCGACGTATTGAAAATTGCATTTTCGACCTTGGGTTAAGTAGATAACATTTTCCGTTGAAGAGTTTATGAAACAAGTGATTTTGAGTTGCTTTTGGTTGTCTTTATCGGAAAATATATCAGTTTACTGTGTGAACTTACAAGTTTGACATCGCTTGCAAGGTTGACTTCCTCATGTTGTCGGCTTAGAGTTTACTTTAGCACGAACTAAGTGTGAATGCAAAGTTTTATTATTTCTGAAAGAAACAGTAGAAACTTCCATAAAAATATATTTTAACCGATCTTTAAGTTGAAGGAGGTAAAAGTGTTTCTTTAGTATCCTGGGTAGGATTTTTTTCAGTTTTGGATGATAGATAATAACTAGTGGAACATTAGAAGAATTGGTTTTAGGTTATTGTTTTAGATCAGACGTACGTGGTATATTGGTAGCTTTCTCAACTTGCTGAATGATAATGTTTTATTTATAACCTCTTTCAGTCGTAGTCTGTTTCAAAGAATTAACGTGACGGTCATAGTTCTTACTATAAGTGCATATCTTCTTTAAGTACTTGATTGAATGTGATATTGTGTTTGGTGTGTGAAGGACGACTTTTGATTACATAAGTATTGTGGTTTATCTGTTGGTTTTCACTACAAATCAGTAAGTAGAACGCCATCTTTTAATGTTAGGGTTAAATCCAAGAAACGTATTTCAGTAGTGAAGTAGCTTAGAGTAAATTTAATATAACTGTGAAAGGTGTTAGCAAATGACAGTAAACTCTTATCAATGTATCGTCTTCAAAACGTTGGTTTGTCTGTGCAGTTTTTTCAAAGCTTTCGTCTCTAAGTCTCTTATAAAAATGCTGACACAATTTGGTGCCATCTTGGTGCTCATGGTTGTGCCTTTTCTTTGAACATGGAATTCATTATTCAATTCAAAACTGTTAAGTGTGAGTATTAGCTCAGCTAAGTCCGTAATAATTTAAGTGTCAGGTTCGTCTAGTTTTTGCAAAGAAGAATCCAGGACTTTTAGGCCTTCGTCGTGGGGAATGCTTGTGTATTGAGAAGAAACATCCATAGTACAGAGAACAGTGTTTGGAGGAAGTTTACCGTTGCTGTTAACGTCAGAGATCATGTTTAAAAAATGTGTTGTGTCTTTAACGTACGACATCAAACGTAGTGGGGGGTTACCTTTGATGTTGGCATCAACATAAACAAATAAGTTTTCAGTAGGCATACCACAACTAGAAATAATAGGACAAACCCAACAATCCTGGTATGACTGACAAGTTTTCAAGACCAACGCATACTGAACATCCGATTTACGTGACATTGATTTCCGAGCATATATATTACATCACAATTAAACAAGCCTTTTATTCTTCTGAGGAAGAATAGTCAACTATTCAAAATCGCTCGAGTTTTGGGTCTCGTTTTGAAAATATTACAACTTTTGTAGGTGATCCTGTGTACTAACTACTTAACCTGAATTTATATAAATTTCATAATATTTATTTGAAACTAAAATGTCTTGATTATTTCCCAATAAATCACTATTCTAAAGTAACAATGATGTCGTTTGATATTTTGTGTAATAAACCTTTCTCAAGCTAGAAATTATTTCCTGTGCGTATTGTTTTATTTAATCTAATGTTGTTCATAAACTGCCTTCGGTAAAAGTTAGAGTTTTCTTTCTGTTGGTTTTAGTAATATCTTAAAGTCCACACTAGCTATGGAACTTAGCTTTAATTTCTTCAAACATTCATTATTCGTTCTTTTTAAAAATCCTATCAATCAACTTTATTAAACTCTGTTTGTGAGAATCGTTCATTTGTCTTTCTTAAAACTTTGTAGAATAAAGTGAATGTGGATTTTATAAAACAGATAACTTGGTGTAGCGATAATCGTTAGCTATATAAATATAACTGTCTATTGTATGTCCATATAACTACTTCGACCCTTGTTGACAGACTTTCACCAAAATTCGCATAAAGGTTTGTTGGGTCCATGGAAAAATACATACAAACCTGCAATTTCATATTTTGTAGTTTTTTTGCCTTTTTAACGATTACAAATAAGGGAAGAAAATTTTATGTCCTCAGTGGATCTATATAGATAGAATTGTCTGTTGCATGTCCACGTAACTACTTCGTAGGGTGTAGATGGATCTTCACCAAAACTTGTATTTTGGCTCATTAGATCCATGCAGGGGTGCATGCAGGTTTTCAGTTTTGCGTTTTGTATTTGTTATAGGTATTTTTACGTTTTTCACTGCTCATGATGATTCTCAACCAAATTTCTCATGAAGGTTTGTTGGGTCTTTGCAGAGATACAGATAATTTTGAAGTTTCCCGTTTTGTATTTTGTAAATATTATGGTCAGAACTGACGTGTTTTTTTTCTTTTACACTTAATGTAAGAGAAACAACTCTCATGTCCTAAGGTAACCGTCGCACTAAACATGCTCGCCCTTTCAGCCATGGGATCGTTATAATGTGACGCACAATCCTACTATTCGTTGGTAAAAGAGTAGCCCAAGAGTTTGCGGCGGTGGTGATGACTAGCTGCCTTCTCTCTAGTCTTACACTGCAAAATTAGGGACGATTAGTGCAGATAGCTCTCGAGTATTTTTGCGCGAAATTTAAAACAAGCCAAACTTAATATAACCTTTCATTTATCAAGAATTTACATAACTTTCGTCCAGAGGACATATACTCAATCTAGTGAGCTGTAATTAATCATTTTTTATCTCAAACGCAAGCAAACTACATATTAAAATTAAAACGTGTGTTGTGAGTTAATCGAGTGCATAATGCCATAAAGCAATAGACAGTTTATACTATATTGAGCACACATAATAATTTTTACGAGTTACTAATAATATATAATTTGTATAATAATGAAAAATATTCATATTAGAAGAGTAATATTTTTAGAACACAAACGGTATTATCAGTAACTCATGATTATTTTGTTTCGTAGAATTTCTCATACTGAAGAACCAAATTATATGAACAATATATATATTATATTATATATATATACATATCTTAAACAGACCAACATTATGTAGAAGATACTGATTATTTCTATTCTAGTCTTCAGAATATACATACAATCATAGTCTAAATAATGCGCATTTTCCTAGAGGGTGAGGCTTTGAACAAATATTTTGTCTTTTTCTTTAAACACAAAAATAAATTTAAACATAATAAACAACACAACGGAGTGAATTTACTTGTCAAGATAGTCGGTTCTTTCATTATAATGTTACAAGAAGGCTTATTACTAAACCGTTAAGATATAGCATGAATGACGTCACTGGGATAATGTGTTCGTCAGATAATAAAATCTCTCTAATAGATCACTTAGATATAAAGTTCTATACCAGCTATCTCTAAGTCGTACCTCTTACATACAACGACGTGCTGAATTTTGTTTTTTATTCAACCTTTGACAATAGCCTACTGTCATGCATGATGTATTACACGAACGTCGGAAAGCACGGGTATCTCTTCCTTTTCATAACACGGTACTCTCGAAACCGAAGATCTACAGTAAGTAAATATTTACACAGGTTGTCACCGGTATAAACTGATTATACTTAACGGTGCTTGAATTTTGCTGTAGGGCTCTGAAGGAAAAGCGCTAATTTAGAATTGTATTATGGAAATTTAACAACTAGGACTGACTCACACAACCGTACAACGAATTGTTCACATTCGAAAGAAACGTCAATGAGTAGCTTACGATACAGTTCTTTGAATGATATTAAGGTAGTATCCATGGCAATCTTTCTTTGAAAAATAAACAAATATAGCTGAACATATTTCGTTCATGCAACACGTACATTTTTAACAACGCAAACGTTTAGGAATAAACACATTAATTAATAATTCTTTTGCGTCTGAACAAGTTTCGTTTTCTAGGTTCGAAGTACTCATCGTGACGATATTCGATTAGGATTTGTTTTTAGGTTCAATGGACTCATTGTAATGAAATTCGTTGAGTTTTTATCATCTAAGTTGATGTATTTATTTGTTTTTGAATTTCGCGCAAAGCTACATTAGGGCTATCTGCGTGAGCCGTCCCTAATTTGGCAGTGTAAGACTAATGGGATGGCAGCCAGCCAACACAACCCACTGCCAACTCTTGGGCTACTCTTTTACCAACTAAGAGTGGGATTGAGCGTCACATTATAACGCACTTACGGCTGAAAGGACGATCATGTTTGGTGCGACGAAAATTCGAACCCGTGACCCTCGGATTACGAGTCGAGGATCTTAACCACCTGACCATGCCGGGGCCCAAGTTGATGTAATCATCGTAAAAACGTTCTTTGAGGTTTCGTCTTCTTGGTTCTATATGCTCTTCGTAACGATATTCGTTCAGATTTTGTTTGCTAGGTTCGATGATGGATCTTATTATCTTAGGTAGGAAACAAATATAGTGCCATGAAATAAAAGAACATCTCCGAAATAACATATTACATGTATATATATCACGTTGAAACTGCTGATAGGTGACTGCTAAGCGTCTTAAACCTAACATTTCTGGAGTCTGGCATGGGATGATAGTTAGGGCACTCGACTCACAATCTGCGGATTGCGAGTTCTAGTCCTTGTCTCACCAAATATGCTCGCTATTTCAGCTGTGTGGGCGTCGTAATGTTAATCCCATCATTCGTTAGTAAAAGAGCTGCTAGTAGAAAGTAATGCTGACTAGCAGTGTTTTCTATCACTGCTAAATTACGACAGATAGTGTAAATTGCTTTCCTGTGGTTCTGCGCGAAATCCCAAGAGAAACCAAACTTAGAATTTCGCAAACATGACACACGTAGTGAATCAATCAGCGTCTAACGTCTGGTTGCCTTGATGCTGAGTGAATACCATCTTCTGAATATACTGTCATTTCTATGACTAAGTTTTATATATTTAAATGAAGGGGGGGGGAGGAAATACCGCCTCCTTGATAGTTACAAAGCACATTTCTTTACGCGCAGTTTTGGTTTAATATAAATACAGAATACGCAAATACACATGTATCTTTGTGTAACATTTTTTGTGAGTCTTTCTTTACACATTACAAAAAAAATGTACCGTTAGAAGGACTGAGGATTGGTACAAAATACATTTCATCTGTTTGTAGTTTACCTTTCAACAGGTTGGACTAAACTGATTAGAATTACAACAGTTTTATCACACCATCTGAAAATGATTGATTTATAAGTCTTCACAGTTAAAAACGACTTTGCTTTGTTGTTACTTTATTACAAGTTACAGATTTTACGGCAAGTAAGAATATTTTATTTAAAACGTAAGACGTTTCGATCACCGGTGGGATAATTCTCGAGTCATAAGCTGTGATTGAAACATCGTATCTGTTATAAAAATGTCTTTCCTTGTTGTAAAAGCTGGAAATTGTGACAAAATAATATTTAAGTCAATAAGTAAACCCAAAATGAAACTATTTGTTTTGTTGAATTTAGCGTAAAGAGGGCTGTATGAGTTATTTACTCCTAATTTTGCAGCGATAGACCAAAGGGAAGGCATTTAATCAACGTCATTTACCCCAACTCTTGGACTACTTTTTACGAACAAATAGTGGGATTGACCTGACGGCTGGAAAGGTGAGAATTGATAAAGAGTTTCGATCCCGCAACCAGCGAGTTGAACGCCGTAACCACCAGACCATGTCAGAGAATATACTTTGTCGTTAAATTTTTGTTGTTTCTTGTTATTTGTTGATGGCTTGTTTGCTTGTTTTTGAGTTTCGCGCAAAGCTACACGAGGGCTATCTGCGCTAGCCGTCCATAATTTAGCAGTGTAAAACTAGAGGGAAGGTAACTAGTCATCACCACCCACCGCCAACTCTTGGGCTACTCTTTTACCAACGAATAGTGAGATGGATTGTAACATTATAACGCTCTCACGACTGAAAGGGCGAGCATGTTTGATGTGACAGGGATTCGAACCCGGGGCTCTCGGATTACGAGTCGGTGCCTTAACCACATGGCCATGCCGGGCCACCAATGATGGTTGTAAGAAATATTTTTCTCGCTCTTTCCGCTCGAGGTATATCTTGACCAATCAAATACTCCTACTGAGCGTCATGTGAGTACACTTATTGCTCTTTTCTTCAATATTTTCTACTACTAAATAAATAAATTGCCACTAAACTGGTTACTCAACATCATTATTGTTATTATTCTGCACGTGATCCAAATGACTTCACAGTTTAGACCAAAGATGGTATGTTAATAAATCAATATATTCACCAAAACATACACTCTAATATTTTACAAAGGAATATACATTTCTGTAACGCTACACTGTATCCATCCATTAATAAAAAGCAATTCCCTCTTCGTTAAGCCCTAATGTAGACTCATAAATAAAGCATTTCTTACAACTATTGCTCATTAAAACAAGTAAACAACATCTCGAATGTAAATCCTGTTGACTGTCCATCATGTCAATCAATGACTTGTTTTACACCGTTCGTTACCGGCGGGACCCACATATTACACCGTATTATATGATTCTGTGTTTTATCATTTTACAACAATCAGTGTAAATATTGACCTCAGGAATTGAGTGAAAGCACTAGGTAGTAAATACTGGTATTAACTGCACTGTTGATGGTGTTATTATTTAAATGTTCTTGTGTTTAACTTATACTCTATTAAGGACAAAATAATGAAACAGACAAAGTCGTGGTTCACAGGTAATTGACTGGATAAATAGTTACGAACAAACTGTGTAAGAAAAGGGCAATAGAACACAGACAACATTGGTAGTTTTAGGGCGAAACAATAGGTTTTATCAGGTAAACTATATTTGACAAGCATGTCGAGCAGGTAGTTGAAGTTAAGAGATTATAAAACTTTCAGAAGATTCCGTCAAAGAAACCACATAAATACGAGTTTTTCCATGTTTATTTTTAACAATCATGGATAAAACTTAAATAACAACAGCAACCAAACTATGATACTCCACTTGTGAAGCAAAAACATACATCTATTGCTTGCAAGTTGCGAAATATATATGCTAGGCAGCTAGATTAAACAAAATGAAATATAGAATACAAAACTTAATTTCGAAACATTTCGCAAGAAAGAAACTAAAATACGAAGGAAACGAATGAAATAATTTAAAAAAAAATTAGGACGGGTGTAGCACGCGATAACTGTTACCAGGTTACAGGTTGTTTTCTTTAGCGAAATTATATAAGTTGTTTAGAACGAACTTACTTGTCGTGAAGTTGTGTTGTTACTTTGAGCTTGGAGTTCATTTATAACAGATAGATTCAACTTAATTAAATGTTCGTGATACAGTTGAGATGATTTTGAAATTTTAATCTTACGTGCCACAGCAATTATAGTAAACAACGCACTTTGTATTTCTGGGCAAGCCTAACGTTAATGATGAATTCTTGGGCATTCGCAGGATGTCATGCTAGTTCTACAAAGACAAACCTATACCTTTCTAATAGCTTCACCATCCAACTATAACGTAAACGTGATAATGCAACTCTAACCCATCAGTTTGAGAAAAATATTTTGAAAATATATATGTTGTAAAGTCACAAAGATAAACAGATTGGTTTGGAAAAGATAAATAATTAATTGATCCTCAATAAGAATACACATAAAGAAAGTGTGCTTTTTTGTTTTAAGCACAAAGCTACACGATGGGCTGTCTGTGTTGTGCCCACCACTGGTACACTGGTTTTAAGTGTTATAGCAACTTAGCAGACACACCGTTGAACCACTTCGAGGGGTAAGAAAGAAAGGGAAGTTTTGATTGTAGTGTTGATTGTATTTGATACAGCATCGACTAACTGATAAGTGGCGATTATTTAACGAAGTTTCAGACATCGAAGTGAAATTATTGATTGTTTTTTGTTACTTTGATAGTCAAATGGTTTGGCTTGTTTTGAATTTCACAAGGGTTATCTGCGCCAGCCGTCCCTAATTTTGAAGTGTAAGACTAGAGGGAAGGCAGCTAGTCATCACCACTCACCGCCAACTCTTGGGCTACTCTTTCACTAACACATAGTGGGATTGACCGTAACATTATAACACCTAACGGCTGTTAAGGCAAGTATATGTGGTGCGATGGGGATTCAAACTCGCGACCCTCGAAAGTCTTAATCACCTGGACAATTTTGCTGTCTGATGGAAATTATGTAGCCAGAAACACTAAAATTATTTTAAAAGAAAAGAAATATAAATCAATTAATTTTACCGGTTTTGTTTCCATCTCTCCCCAGTAACCCAGGAAAAAGTAAATCGAAACAAACAAACGAGAATGTGTATTTTATATTTAAAGGCTGTATATTACTTGAATGTTTTTTTTAGTTGTCTTTCACGTATTCCAGTGATCCTGTATTTATATTGGATTTGGAGAATGCGTCGTATGATTCTACTTGCTTTCTCTTTTACATTATTCAGCAGGTAAGGTGTTTAAGTTATAAAAATAAATAAGATTCTCAATCCATCATCCACTTCACTATTTGTTGTTGGATTTAACTGGTTTCGGGGAAACTCTCTACTGATAAATAACGCTAGACAGAAGCGAACCGAATGCTACGTGTCTTTAAATTCTATGTACGTACAAGCTTATTGAAATGAATGTTTGTTTGTCTGTCTGTTGGATTTCGCGTAAATCTACGAAGACTATTTACGTTAGCCATTCTTAAATTTGAGCTGACAGACTATAGAAAAAAAACGGCTATTCAATGCCAACAATTGCCAGTTCTTTGGCTACAGCCATCAGGCAGAATAGTGGAATCTAACCGTTATCCTTAGATTGCACCCACTGCTCCAAATTACTAAAGGATGTTTTTTTCAGTTTTATAACCCGGCACAGTAATAACCAGGCTGCATTAGGCCTCAGTGATAAGCAAGAAACAAGTTAAAAATATCCTATCATCTTCGGTTGTTTGAACCAAGTTGTACGAGTTCCTTAAATATTAAACAAACACGCTGTCTGTGGACGTACCAAACAACTAACCACATCAATGTATTTTAATTTTTATAAGGCACATATAAGTAGGTATTACATGTTCTCAACGCAATCTACGGAGGTCTCGGTCCTTGCAATTTTTAAGAACTGTTTGATTCCCTTGGAAAACATTTATTGTGCAGTCTACGGGAAAAGTGGTCTATTCATTAAGTAAACAATACTATCAATTAATTAATTACCCCCTCGTAACCTAAACAGTATTTGCGTAGTTCAACAACACATTTATTTAGTGTTATATGTATTTTTACCTTATTATTTGAAAAGGGAAAATATCTGAATTAATGGTTGTTTATATTTTTTCGTATACATTATCATGAGCATTTCATCTTAACTGTTGTTCTTGTTTTCTTATTTTACGTAAATTTTGTTTTTGCTAGATATACAGTTTTTTAACAACTTTATTTTAAAGTCAGCAGACAAACAGCGGAAGAGAAATATTTCATTAAAGACGTCAATAACAAAGGTTTTGGGGCAAAAACAGGGTCATTTTAATTACTTAAATTTCGACCATTTTGCAGCGTGTCATTTCCAGTGACACACACGTATCTAGGAGACACCGTTCCTACATCGAGAAAATTATTCAAAAAGCAGTGATTAATGTTCATAATTTTACAGTAATTAAAATACATTTGACCTTAACGTGTTTGGTCTTAACTTCAATGGATCTAAAAGGGTGCCTATTTCTAAGAAACTAGAATGACCTAGAAATATGGATCCAAGAATCCATGTTTCAATTCCAGCTCGGGTGCGTTATAAGAGTAACAGACAAATCCCATTTTTCCAGTAGTGTATCTCATGAGTTAGCAGTGGATACTCTTGACTTATCAGGTATAGCGGATATATCCTTGTGCAGCTTGCGCTAATATGCGAATCTAAAAACAAAATGAGCAAACGATCGATGAGTCAGTTAACAAGAAAGTGTTTTTATTTTATCTCTATCCCTCTAAAGCTCATAAGAGTAGTAAGTAATAAACGAACACGGTACTGTGTGTAGCAATTAAAATAATAAAGTATTCTGAAAGTTTATTTCATTTAAGTTGCGTTTTTAACAAATATCGTCTTTTATGAATTGTCTGTGAAGAAACACATTCTTTGAAGTATTCAGTTCAGAATTTTTTTTTAGATTATTATCATCTGATTATAACTTTTAGGATCCTTTTGAAAATCTCATTCCTCTCGCAAAATGAGAGTTACATATTTGATCTTCCAACGACACTGCAAAACGTGTTTCCATGGTAACTATGATTTCTAAAATAAATCGTGCCACAATAAAGTTGTGTCTCTATAGTAATCAACTTCCAGTCTAGAGTAACCACTCAAATGAAAAAAATTCTATTAAATAGAGAGAGTATGATATTATTTGGCGCTACTTCGTTTCTTAGAATATTAACTTATAATCAACCACCTGGTAATGTTCTAATACTTACGGTGGGTTTTCAGCTTCTAATTGTTTTCTATAATCAACACTTGCTTGTATAATTGTTTCAGGTTTCAGGCTGTAAAAAAAATCAAGAGAAAATTTTTATTTTTGTATTCAGTACCGATGTGATTCTTAATACTTAGTCTGTTGCTACACCTTTATTAACGAACGTAGAAAGTAACAAATTCGAGAATAAGACAGCAGACACAATCTGTTACTTTAGAGAAAAGAATGCCATACCCACTCTGTTACTTTAGAGAATCGAATAACAGACCCAATTTGTTACTTTAGAGAATCGAATAACAGACCCAATTTGTTACTTTAGAGAATCGAATAATATACTCAGTCTGTTATTTAGAGAATCGAATAATATACTCAGTCTGTTATTTAGAGAATCGAATGATAAGCCTAATCTGTTACACTAGGGAATCGAATGGCAAACCTAATTTGTTACTTTAAAGAATCGAATGATAAATCTAATCTGCTACTTTAGAGAACCGTATGACAGACCCCAATCTGTTACTTTAGAGAACCGTATGACAGACCCAAATCTGTTACTTTAGAAAACCGTATAATAGACCCAATCTGTTACTTTAGAGAGTCGAATAATATACCCAGTCTGTTACTATAGTGAATCGAATGACAGACCCAATCTGTTATTTTAGAGAATTGAATGACAGACCTCATCTGTTACTTTAGAGAATCGAATGACAGACCTAATCTGTTATTTAGAGAATCGTATGAAAGATCCAATCTGTTACTTTAGAGAATCGAATGATAGACCCAATCCGTTACTTTAGAGAGTCGAATAATAGACTCAGTCTGTTACCTTAGAAAATCGAATGACAGACACAATCTGTTACTTTAGAGAATCGAATGACAGACCAAATTTGTTACTTTAAAGAATCGAATGATAAATCTAATCTGCTACTTTAGAGAACCGTATGACAGACCCCAATCTGTTACTTTAGAGAACCGTATGACAGACCCAAATCTGTTACTTTAGAAAACCGTATAATAGACCCAATCTGTTACTTTAGAGAGTCGAATAATATACCCAGTCTGTTACTATAGTGAATCGAATGACAGACCCAATCTGTTATTTTAGAGAATTGAATGACAGACCTCATCTGTTACTTTAGAGAATCGAATGACAGACCTAATCTGTTATTTAGAGAATCGTATGAAAGATCCAATCTGTTACTTTAGAGAATCGAATGATAGACCCAATCTGTTACTTTAGAGAGTCGAATAATAGACTCAGTCTGTTACCTTAGAAAATCGAATGACAGACACAATCTGTTACTTTAGAGAATCGAATGACAGACCAAATTTGTTACTTTAAAGAATCGAATGATAAATCTAATCTGCTACTTTAGAGAACCGTATGACAGACCCCAATCTGTTACTTCAGAGAACCGTATGACAGACCCTAATATGTTACTTTAGAAAACCGTATGATAGACCCAATCTGTTACTTTAGAGAATCAAATGATAGACCCAATCTGTTACTTTAGAGAGTCGAATAACAGACCCAATCTGTTACTTTAGAGAGTCGAATAACAGACCCAATCTGTTACTTTAGAGAACCGTATGACAGACCCCAATCTGTTACTTTAGAGAATCGAATAACAGACCCAATCTGTTACTTTAGAGAACCGTATGATAGACCCAATCTGTTACTTTAGAGAGTCGAATAATAGACTCAGTCTGTTACCTTAGAAAATCGAATGACAGACACAATCTGTTACTTTAGAGAATCGAATGACAGACCAAATTTGTTACTTTAAAGAATCGAATGATAAATCTAATCTGCTACTTTAGAGAACCGTATGACAGACCCCAATCTGTTACTTTAGAGAACCGTATGACAGACCCCAATCTGTTACTTTAGAGAATCGAATAACAGACCCAATCTGTTACTTTAGAGAACCGTATGATAGACCCAATCTGTTACTTTAGAAAACCGTATGATAGACCCAATCTGTTACTTTAGAGAATCGAATGATAGACCCAATCTGTTACTTTAGAGAGTCGAATAACAGACCCAATCTGTTACTTTAGAGAGTCGAATAACAGACCCAATCTGTTACTTTAGAGAGTCGAATAACAGACCCAATCTGTTACTTTAGAGAGTTGAATAACAGACCCAATCTGTTACTTTAGAGAACCGTATGACAGACCCCAATCTGTTACTTTAGAGAATCGAATAACAGACCCAATCTGTTACTTTAGAGAACCGTATGATAGACCCAATCTGTTACTTTAGAGAGTCGAATAATAGACTCAGTCTGTTACCTTAGAAAATCGAATGACAGACACAATCTGTTACTTTAGAGAATCGAATGACAGACCAAATTTGTTACTTTAAAGAATCGAATGATAAATTTAATCTGCTACTTTAGAGAACCGTATGACAAACCCTAATCTGTTACTTTAGAAAACCGTATGATAGACCCAATCTGTTACTTTAGAGAATCGAATGATAGACCCAATCTGTTACTTTAGAGAGTCGAATAACAGACCCAATCTGTTACTTTAGAGAGTCGAATAACAGACCCAATCTGTTACTTTAGAGAGTCGAATAACAGACCCAATCTGTTACTTTAGAGAATCGAATAACAGACCCAATCTGTTACTTTAGAGAACCGTATGATAGACCCAATCTGTTACTTTAGAGAGTCGAATAATAGACTCAGTCTGTTACCTTAGAAAATCGAATGACAGACCAAATTTGTTACTTTAAAGAATCGAATGATAAATCTAATCTGCTACTTTAGAGAACCGTATGACAGACCCCAATCTGTTACTTTAGAGAACCGTATGACAGACCCAAATCTGTTACTTTAGAAAACCGTATAATAGACCCAATCTGTTACTTTAGAGAACCAAATAACAGACCCAATCTGTTACTATAGAGAGTCGAATAACAGACCCAATCTGTTACCTTAGAAAATCGAATGACAGACACAATCTGTTACTTTAGAGAATCGAATGACAGACCAAATTTGTTACTTTAAAGAATCGAATGATAAATCTAATCTGCTACTTTAGAGAACCGTATGACAGACCCCAATCTGTTACTTCAGAGAACCGTATGACAGACCCTAATATGTTACTTTAGAAAACCGTATGATAGACCCAATCTGTTACTTTAGAGAATCAAATGATAGACCCAATCTGTTACTTTAGAGAGTCGAATAACAGACCCAATCTGTTACTTTAGAGAGTCGAATAACAGACCCAATCTGTTACTTTAGAGAGTCGAATAACAGACCCAATCTGTTACTTTAGAGAACCGTATGACAGACCCCAATCTGTTACTTTAGAGAATCGAATAACAGACCCAATCTGTTACTTTAGAGAACCGTATGATAGACCCAATCTGTTACTTTAGAGAGTCGAATAATAGACTCAGTCTGTTACCTTAGAAAATCGAATGACAGACACAATCTGTTACTTTAGAGAATCGAATGACAGACCAAATTTGTTACTTTAAAGAATCGAATGATAAATCTAATCTGCTACTTTAGAGAACCGTATGACAGACCCCAATCTGTTACTTTAGAGAACCGTATGACAGACCCCAATCTGTTACTTTAGAGAACCGTATGACAGACCCTAATCTGTTACTTTAGAAAACCGTATGATAGACCCAATCTGTTACTTTAGAGAATCGAATGATAGACCCAATCTGTTACTTTAGAGAGTCGAATAACAGACCCAATCTGTTACTTTAGAGAGTCGAATAACAGACCCAATCTGTTACTTTAGAGAGTCGAATAACAGACCCAATCTGTTACTTTAGAGAGTTGAATAACAGACCCAATCTGTTACTTTAGAGAACCGTATGACAGACCCCAATCTGTTACTTTAGAGAATCGAATAACAGACCCAATCTGTTACTTTAGAGAACCGTATGATAGACCCAATCTGTTACTTTAGAGAGTCGAATAATAGACTCAGTCTGTTACCTTAGAAAATCGAATGACAGACACAATCTGTTACTTTAGAGAATCGAATGACAGACCAAATTTGTTACTTTAAAGAATCGAATGATAAATTTAATCTGCTACTTTAGAGAACCGTATGACAAACCCTAATCTGTTACTTTAGAAAACCGTATGATAGACCCAATCTGTTACTTTAGAGAATCGAATGATAGACCCAATCTGTTACTTTAGAGAGTCGAATAACAGACCCAATCTGTTACTTTAGAGAGTCGAATAACAGACCCAATCTGTTACTTTAGAGAGTCGAATAACAGACCCAATCTGTTACTTTAGAGAATCGAATAACAGACCCAATCTGTTACTTTAGAGAACCGTATGATAGACCCAATCTGTTACTTTAGAGAGTCGAATAATAGACTCAGTCTGTTACCTTAGAAAATCGAATGACAGACCAAATTTGTTACTTTAAAGAATCGAATGATAAATCTAATCTGCTACTTTAGAGAACCGTATGACAGACCCCAATCTGTTACTTTAGAGAACCGTATGACAGACCCAAATCTGTTACTTTAGAAAACCGTATAATAGACCCAATCTGTTACTTTAGAGAATCGAATAACAGACCCAATCTGTTACTATAGAGAGTCGAATAACAGACCCAATCTGTTACTTTAGAGAATCGAATAACAGACCCAATCTGTTACTATAGAGAGTCGAATAACAGACCCAATCTGTTACTTTAGAGAATCGAATGCCATACCCACTCTGTTACTTTAGAGAATCGAATAACAGACCCAATGTGCTACTTTCTCATCCTCATAAGATCCATTATATCACATTATTTCAAACTTAATGTAAAAATTATTGAACATCCTTTCCCTTCTCTCATAAGTCGTTACAAATTAAACAACAAAAAGAAAATATATCAACATATCTTTTCACACTAAAATGAGATTAATTATTTTTAGAGGATTATTATAAAACTTCGGGGTCTTCTGTATTTAATTTTAAACGTAGGTATGTATTTACCAATTACCAATACTCACGTTTAGGTTGTACAGTGTTGATAGTATAACGGCCTGGAAAAACTTGGAACAGTACTGATAAAGCTATGAAACGAGAATGATGCCTGTAATTAATGTTATCTTAAGCCTAAGGAATATGTGACGTTTTTATTTTAATTTGTGACGCTCCATGTAGCTAATTAATATCATTGCAAATATAAACTGGGTTGCAATGCAGAACCGTAGAACGTATACCAACACTTATTTTTGTTTTATTACTTTAAAATATTGTGTTGTACTCACCACTGTACCAGCGAGGTACACAATGGCAAATATAAAATATTTATTCATTATAACAAAAAAGGTGAATTTTAGTTCGTGAATGAAACAATAAAAAGATGGGAACTTACTTTAAATTTCTGGAGGTGAAAACAAAACAAAGTTAAACGACAAAACGATATAAGTGGATTATCAAATCCGAGGGTGTTTCGAACGAAGGCCCTTCGTTAGGTAGCAGATCACAATATATTACATTTTCTAAAATTTCTTATAAACGATATTTTATTTTAAACGTTTATTTGCAAATTTATTTGAATGTTTTAATACTGATACACTGACGAAGTCCGCCATGTTTCATTGACAAAGTCATATTTCAGGATTTATATCTTGTTTTGGTTGTTAGATGTAACTGGTGTGAACCAGGAATTTTAAGAAGTATTTTCTAAGTTTAAAGCTTACAGTGGAAGATATTATATCGTCCAAAAGGATCATAAGGTTTAGACTGATGTTTGTGACACTTCACTGATTGCCACGCGCGTTCCGTACACTTGAAGATTTAAAGTATGAAATCATTGAAATACGTAACGTTGGTTTTAGGAGTTAAATCTAAGTACGGGATGGAGAGATGTTAACACACGCCAGATATTAGTGTAAATTTTAGTGTTTAGAAAGCTAAAAAGGTAACAGAAATTTCTTCAGTAAGTATAAATGTATGAATAAAGAATGAAACAAGCATTATAATGGTTTCTAAAGATGTGGAAGCTCCATCTACAATATGTTTAATGTGTCCTTTATACGCAAACTAACGTGGCAGGGGTTTAGTTTAGAGAGAGAGAAATCAGAAGAGTTCTCTCTCCAACTGGAGTGTTCAGGAACGTTGTGGTTCCTCTTCGTCCCCTTACATGAGAAATTTTTAAAATATCCGTGGAATTTTTACTTTATTTTTTAATATTTCAAAAATGGAGTGGGGTATTTGTGAGTGAGAGGAAGGGCGGGAGAACTGGACGAGAGCAGCGAAAGTGAAGTGAGCCAGACCTTGGCTCAAGGACGGAGTACACTGGCGGCTGGCAAATTGATTTTTAAAATTTACTATGATTGATTAGATACCCTGTGACTGGGTAAACAGCCCTTTTCAGAAAGAGGCTGGGACCTACATGTCCGATGCCAGAGATTTTGCTGTGGGGGAAAACGGGAGTACCCCGAGAAAACCCACTTTCACGGCCTGGCGCCAAATAATCTACCCAGACCGTGCCCTGAAGTAGCTGGGAAGAAAGAGAAAAAAAATTAAATAAATAAGTAAAAAAAAAATTTAAAAACTAATGAACTATGACGGTGGTATACACGGGAACTGTTAGCTGCGGTCTTGTAGATCGGGTGGTATCTTCGTCATGAACTTGTTTTCACACTTGAAGCCCATTGGTGCAAGTGAAAAACATGGTCTCGTTGGTGGAACAACTGGCTGTTCTTTGGTGTGTTGTTCTTCACTGGTTTGTGATGCCTTGTTTTGTTCTTGAGATTTTAGTTTGAGTTTTCTGCGTGGAGGTAGTTTGTTTTTCAGTTTGAACTATTGCGTCGATGGATGTCTTGGTAGTTGTCTGAGTCTGGCTGGTTGCTAAATTCTGTGAAACTTAGATTGCAGTTTGGCATGATCTGTCTTCTTTCTTTCTTAGTTTGCTGGCACTTGGCGTGTTGCTGGCAGAGGGAGTTGACGTCTCCTGGGTCGAGTTGTCTGTATCTGTCTTCGTGTTTCTTCTGGTTAGATCTGGACTCGGCGGTATTTTGGTAGTTTGTTTTTGGTAGTTGTTCGTTGGTTGTTTCTGATGTCTGGATGCTTTGTATGACCAATTTTTGAAATGTCGTCGATGTGTGCGTTCGGCTCTAAAGTGGAATATGTGATAATAACAGCCGTCATGTAAAATACAGTCAGCACTGTACTTCGACGTTGTTACTATCTTCATAAAGTACGTAGGCAGGTTAGTCTTTTTTGAGAAAATTCGGTGGAGAGCATACACATTGGCTTGGATTTGAGGTTCAATGGCTCGTTTGATTTCTTCTGGTTCTATTGATGTGTCGACGCCCCTGAGGAATATTGAGTAGAGACTGACTGGACTTTTGGTAGGGGAACACCTTACATTAAATTCGGTGTTTCATGGTTGGCAGAGATAAATTTGGTCTGCAGTAGTGGCTGGTTGGATGAGGATTTCTCCCTGGCGTAAATTTCGGGTCCTGGATGGTTCAATGGTTGCCCCTGGCTTGGCTCGGGCGATCAACATGGCGACTTGGAACGGCGTGAGGTTCGGCGGTAGGCCGTCGATGATTACCGGCGGCACTAACGGCCTGACTGGCGAGGATGAACGTTTCGTTCTGAACAGCATGTTGGCAGAGATATTAGCACGTCTGACCTGCTCGGTGATTAGCTCTGGACTGTGACTAGTCCGGTTGTGACTCTCTAAGCTGTCCTTTATGAAGAATGAACAAGCATTATAATGGTTTCTAAAGATGTGGAAGCTCCATCAACAATGTGTTTAATGTGTCCTTTATAAAGAATGAAACAAGCATTATAATGGTTTCTAAAGATGTGGAAGCTCCATCAACAATGTGTTTAATGTGTCCTTTATAAAGAATGAAACAAGCATTATAATGGTTTTTAAAGATGTGGAAGCTCCATCAACAATGTGTTTAATGTGTTCTTTATTAAGAATGAAACAAGCATTATAATGGTTTCTAAAGATGTGGAAGCTCCATCAACAATGTGTTTAATGTGTTCTTTATAAAGAATGAAACAAGCATTATAATGGTTTCTAAAGATGTGGAAGCTCCATCAACAATGTGTTTAATGTGTTCTTTATAAAGAATGAAACAAGCATTATAATGGTTTCTAAAGATGTGGAAGCTCCATCAACAATGTGTTTAATGTGTTCTTTATAAAGAATGAAACAAGCATTATAATGGTTTCTAAAGATGTGGAAGCTCCATCAACAATGTGTTTAATGTGTTCTTTATTAAGAATGAAACAAGCATTATAATGGTTTCTAAAGATGTGGAAGCTCCATCAACAATGTGTTTAATGTGTTCTTTATAAAGAATGAAACAAGCATTATAATGGTTTCTAAAGATGTGGAAGCTCCATCAACAATGTGTTTAATGTGTTCTTTATAAAGAATGAAACAAGCATTATAATGGTTTCTAAAGATGTGGAAGCTCCATCAACAATGTGTTTAATGTGTCCTTTATAAAGAATGAAACAAGCATTATAATGGTTTCTAAAGATGTGGAAGCTCCATCAACAATGTGTTTAATGTGTTCTTTATAAAGAATGAAACAAGCATTATAATGGTTTCTAAAGATGTGGAAGCTCCATCAACAATGTGTTTAATGTGTTCTTTATAAAGAATGAAACAAGCATTATAATGGTTTCTAAAGATGTGGAATCTCTCTGAACAATATGTTTAATGTGTCCTTTATAAAGAATGAAACAACAATAATGTTTAATGTGTCAACAATGTGTTTAATGTGTTCTTTATAAAGAATGAAACAAGCATTATAATGGTTTCTAAAGATGTGGAAGCTCCATCAACAATGTGTTTAATGTGTTCTTTATTAAGAATGAAACAAGCATTATAATGGTTTCTAAAGATGTGGAAGCTCCATCAACAATGTGTTTAATGTGTTCTTTATAAAGAATGAAACAAGCATTATAATGGTTTCTAAAGATGTGGAAGCTCCATCAACAATGTGTTTAATGTGTTCTTTATAAAGAATGAAACAAGCATTATAATGGTTTCTAAAGATGTGGAAGCTCCATCAACAATGTGTTTAATGTGTTCTTTATAAAGAATGAAACAAGCATTATAATGGTTTCTAAAGATGTGGAAGCTCCTCAACAATGTGTTTAATGTGTTCTTTATAAAGAATGAAACAACAATAAAGATGTTTAATGTGTCCTTTATAAAGAATGAAACAAGCATTATAAAGGTTTCTAAAGATGTGGAAGCTCCATCAACAATGTGTTTAATGTGTTCTTTATAAAGAATGAAACAAGCATTATAATGGTTTCTAAAGATGTGGAAGCTCCATCAACAATGTGTTTAATGTGTTCTTTATAAAGAATGAAACAAGCATTATAATGGTTTCTAAAGATGTGGAATCTCTCTGAACAATATGTTTAATGTGTCCTTTATAAAGAATGAAACAAGCATTATAATGGTTTCTAAAGATGTGGAAGCTCCATCAACAATGTGTTTAATGTGTTCTTTATAAAGAATGAAACAAGCATTATAATGGTTTCTAAAGATGTGGAAGCTCCATCAACAATGTGTTTAATGTGTTCTTTATAAAGAATGAAACAAGCATTATAGTGGTTTCTAAAGATGTGGAATCTCTCTGAACAATATGTTTAATGTGTCCTTTATAAAGAATGAAACAAGCATTATAATGGTTTCTAAAGATGTGGAAGCTCCATCAACAATGTGTTTAATGTGTTCTTTATTAAGAATGAAACAAGCATTATAATGGTTTCTAAAGATGTGGAAGCTCCATCAACAATGTGTTTAATGTGTTCTTTATAAAGAATGAAACAAGCATTATAATGGTTTCTAAAGATGTGGAAGCTCCATCAACAATGTGTTTAATGTGTCGTTTATAAAGAATGAAACAAGCATTATAATGGTTTCTAAAGATGTGGAAGCTCCATCAACAATGTGTTTAATGTGTTCTTTATAAAGAATGAAACAAGCATTATAATGGTTTCTAAAGATGTGGAATCTCAATGTGTTTAATGTGTTCTTTATAAAGAATGAAACAACAATATGTTTAATGTGTCCTTTATAAAGAATGAAACAAGCATTATAAAGGTTTCTAAAGATGTGGAAGCTCCATCAACAATGTGTTTAATGTGTTCTTTATAAAGAATGAAACAAGCATTATAATGGTTTCTAAAGATGTGGAAGCTCCATCAACAATGTGTTTAATGTGTCCTTTATAAAGATTTAGAACAACTTCTTTGTGTTGGGTGACGACAAGCGGCTTTCTACAAACGATAAAACAATGTTAGTCTTAAAAAATAATACATGGAGGCTGTAATAACACTGCACAATAAAGTTTTTGCTACTTGAACACTGTTGGGTGTTCCTTATAGATTTTTGACAGTTGATCACGAAAATCACATCCAAAGTTGCCCATCACTTACCGTTTCATCGAAATCTTCAGTTTCACTAGAACATTGTTACAATGGAGAAACGATATCAGGACAACTGGAATCCGTCAATGCTTGTTGACTACTGTTGGACACTGCAACGTGATGCACCGGACATTGAATACAAACAAAAATCAGCAGCAAAACACTTTTAATTATGTTGAACTTAATAGTGTATTAGAAACATAAACGCAATTAAATACGTTATTACCCGTAAACAGTTAACTGTCTATTTTTCAGAGTTACTACGTGATGAAGCAAAACCAAAACTATATTTGTGCATACCCACCAGGTACCTGTCACAATCAGCAAAAACTCTTTAGGAAGCAAAACTTTTCATAAAAATTGTTGTGCAGTGTTGTTATCGCAAATGAAAGATTAAATACAATATAATATCAATTTCACATAAAAGTTTGTACGTAGATGGGTCCTGTCTTTGAAGCTAAATTCTTCATCAGGCCTAATGTTGATAAAGGTAGTGTTTAAGAGCCTTCTCTTTATCAAGTATAACACGACTCTAATAGCAATCTATGAACCCTCTCTGCATTAGGTGAAAGCAGCAACCCTGGAGTGAATGTCTACCTCAAAATGTAAGACTACTAGAAAACAAAGTTCTGTTTATTGTAGACGTTAAAAGTAAAATAAGGAACATCAAAAGGATAGCATACGGTCATACATTTTTTATTATACGATTAAAAAGCTTATGTCGTTGAAATTGCTGATTAGATCAGTTTCTAAACTGGTTTAAGTTTAAATTGACAATGCTTCTTATAAGGAAAGACTTGATACGTCATAATTTAGTTTTTTAATTAGAAAATATTTTACGCAATAATTTCTATATATAATGTCGTAATTTATCATTGACTTTTTCTGCCCAGTCATTATAATCACCTTGCTTGAGCTAAGCGTGGCCTAGTGTTCAACGTGCTGTGCTGTAAGTCAGTATTCCTCAAGTCCATACTGCGATACTGTCTGAACAGTCAGTCCTGCTATTCTGTTCCAAACTGCACAAAGATCTTCCAAAGGCACATCTGTCCGAATGTTTTCCTTCCCTTTAGTTCCTAATTCATTACAACTACTTTTAAACCCTAGGGTTTCTGACCCTGTCGTTTAACCATAGTACCCTATAAGGAGCTTTTCAGGCTAAACAACAATACATTGTTGATTATAAATTCATTCTATTTTTTTGTTAACACAAATCTAAATAATGGTTTATCTGTGCTGTGCTCATAGGAGGGGGAGGCTGATAAATTATTTTAACGCGTATGCCATTTGTTTTCATTGATTATTTCTTCTGTTCGCCATCTGATGTCATTCTATTAAACCAAAATATAGCACATTCACGTTATTTTCGTAGCCAAAATTACAACATTCATGATTTCGAAATATTTTATTCTATAACAATGGGATGATTAAAATTAAAAATATTATGTTAAAGTATCACTATTGTATATTGTAATTTTACATAAATGTTATTGGTAAAATAGTGTAAACATTGCCTATATTATAAAATAATAACATCAGCCACTGTTGTTTTATATGGCTCTTCGTAGAATTATTAACTCGTCTGTTTCCACAGCTGTTACGTGTGTTGTATTATGTCATAAAGGTTTCACTTACGTGTCTTTCGGTTCTAAATTCGATTTCTGTTTGTATGTGAGGACTAAAACAAATCTTTTCGATGTTTTATCTATATTTATGTAAATAATAGAGATTTCATCTCTTGTAATTCCCTGATGGACTCACCTGTTTATGCAGGAAGGAGATCCCGCTTTGTATCATTGACAACGAGAGTTATGAAAAGGATTCGGTGTTCTTTGTAGAGCTTGGAAATCCAAGACTAGAAGAAGGTAAGAATAGCGGGCTTTGTTTGCTTTTTCATGCAGAACTCGTTACGTAATGTTTTTAAAAGTTCAAAAATTAAATTCACAAGTGAACTTCAAAGTTTTTAAAATATCTTGTGCTCTGATTTGGGTGATGGTAATTAATCATGAGTTTTATTATAGGTGGCACAAAGAAAACAACGGAAAATACGACCGTATAATAATATTCTGATTATAAAACCAATGAGTAATAAATTAAATTACGAAGTTTACGTCAACTTTTCTCCACCATTTTAAATAATACAATTTATGGAAACGACTTATAGCTCGGAAAATAGATGCAACTACGTCTCACAACGTCTCAATAAACAAACTGGTTGAAACGTTGTGTGGCGACTTTCATGGATGTTTCACATCTTTAATTATTCTATTGGTTCTTTCATTTGTATGCATATGTCGAAAACAAATCCTTGAGAATTAATGCAAAGAAAGTGGTAGAAAAAAACATCTTTACATTTAATTTGTTTAAAGAAATGAAAAACAACATTCATGAAAAAAATATGAATAGAACCTAAACGATAACAATCTTTGTCATGAAATAAAACTTTAAGTAGTGAAAAATAAGTTACATTAGAGTTACTGGAAGTAACAAAGCTGAGAAACGAAAAAAAACACATCGTAACTTTATTCTATTAACAAATAACTGGGTCATTTTAGGTCCCACACTGTTTTCTTGCTGTGGTATTAATGTAAGTAAATGAACCGATGTATGTGTACATTTATATATGTGTATAATTTCTTATAAGTAGCCCGACATGACCAGGTGGTTAAGGCACCGACTCGTAATTTGAGAGTCGTGGGTTCGAATCCCTGTCATACCAAATATGTTTGCTCTTTCAGCCGTGGAGGCATTATAATATGACGGTTAGTTACATTAGTCGGTGGTAAAAGAGTATTTCAAGAGTAGGCGGTGGGTGGTGATGACTAGCTACCTTCCCTCTAGTCTTAAACTGCTAACTTAGGGACGGTTAGCGCAAATAGCTCTCGTGTAGCTTTTCGCGAAATTCAAAATAAACCTAATCAAGCCTTATAAGTACTTGATTCACAAGAAGAGGTGAATAAATTCTTTTATCTGATAAAGGATTCTTTTCAGAGGAAATATAAAGGGGCAATAAAACCTCTTCTTCCGCCTTCAAACATTTCACTGAGAAGAATGACTCTCTTATTTAGGATGTACAAATGTGAATTTTAATGTTTTCTTTAAGGTAGTTTATTATACGATTTTAATCACATGCGTCATTAAATGTGTTTATTTCTGTTTCATAAGTTTTATTTCAACAACTTAATTGTACGTACATTTTAGACGTTGATGAAACTACCTTTCAAGACATCAATAAGAATTCTCCAAACGCTGAACTGACAGAAGCTGAAAAGATTGCAATATTAGGAAAGCCGAGGCTGGGAGAACAGTACAAGGTTTCCATCCGTATTAAAGAAAGTAAGGAATTCAAGGTAACGTGAAGACACCACGACTATTGTACTGTCTTATAAACAATGTCTTAAGTCTAAGATAAAGTATTTAATTGATCATTCAGTAATAAACTGATAGGAGTCACATGCGTGATTATGGTCTTATCACATCAGCGAGAAACAGCATTCATTGTAACCGATGCAGACAACTTTGATGGCTGAAACACTATACTAAATATTCGAAGCCAGTTATAAGAGATACGTTCAAGTCAAACAGAGAGAACAATACAACAATGTTTCAGAACCAAGTATTTGTGATAGATAAGATTCTAACAGGTAAAATATTAATGAAAGAACTTAGAATCTTGTATGTATGATACAGAAGGTTCTAGCAGGTAGAACATTAATGAAAGAATTGGGAATCTTGTATGTATGATACAGAAGGTTCTAGCAGGTAGAACATTAATGAAAGAATTGAGAATCTTGTATGTATGATACAGAAGGTTCTAGGAGGTAGAACATTAATGAAATAATTGAGAATCTTGTATGTATGATACAAAAGGTTCTAGCAGGTAGAACATTAATGAAATAATTGAGAATCTTGTATGTATGATACAGAAGGTTCTAGCAGGTAGAACATTAATGAAATAATTGAGAATCTTGTATGTATGATACAAAAGGTTCTAGCAGGTAGAACATTAATGAAAGAATTGAGAATCTTGTATGTATGATACAGAAGGTTCTAGCAGGTGGAACACTTAGAAAAGCGTTAGCAGCTAAGTATATGTAATGCAATAAAAATACCCCAGCAAAACACCTTAAAAAATGGACTAGTGCATTGAACTTCGAATTAGAAAATCTAGGAAACTTGTAAGTTCCCAATTTTATATGCATATATCTACAGTGAAATTCAAGTGAGAGAAAGCATCATAGAAGAGAGGAAAGTGTGAGATAACTTATACAATAGCTTCGTTCTAAGGGTCAAGATACAGAAATAGTTATCTTTATAAAACTTTGGTAAAATCGACGAAGAAAATAATTTCAACTTTAAGTAATATAAGAACGCAATTAGGCACCCAGATGAACATATATGACAGCCAGTAATTTATGTTAACGAGAAATTGAGGCGACCCTTCTCAGTTCACTTTGTTTCCACCGGTGAGGCGACCCTTCTCAGTTCACTTTGTTTCCACCGTTCTATTCCTGCGTGTGGCAGGAAAACGGTTTCACAGGTGCACGTGCTATATCACTCACGAGGCGTCATTTTAATACACTAATGTTATAAATCATTCTTACGTTATGTTACAGTATAGTGGAGCATGCAACGATTTCTTAAATGTCAAGGCAGTGTGGTTCTGAGAACTTGGACTAAATCTCATTTCTGGCAAGACTAGAACAACGCCTAGTGATTCATATATTACCTGAAAACCTTCAAGTTGACAAAGAATCCTCATCACTGTTTTACTTCACATGTATACATAAATACCTGAGGATTATTGTCACATTAAAAACCATGGTTGTAATATTTTTGAAAGTGTGAAAATTAGATCCTTACTGTTTGTGCAACAGATACGTACTGTTACTTAGATAAACATAAAATATAAGAAAATTTATATTTATTTTCAGTATTGATAATTGGTATTCCTTGACAGAATAGGGTGTAAACCATCTTACCTATCTGAATTTCGAAAACAGTTTTGTCTTTTTGTCTTACAAATTAAAGCAAACGTTTTTATTAAAGGAACTACAATGAACTTTGCGTTCATTCTCGAAACTCCTCCCAGAAGCCTAAGTGGTTCTTATTTGTTAAACTTTTATATATCACACAAGTGAGACGTTTGAAATTGTAAGTAAAGTTTAGGTAACTAAGTTCCCCACCAGGACACCCACCATAGATTCTGTGTGTAATAAGGCCCGGCATGGCCAGGTGGTTAAGGCGCTCGACTTCTAATCCGAGAGTTGCGGGGATTCGAATTCTCGTCGTACCAGATACGCTCGCCCTTTCAGCTGTGGGGGCGTTATATCAATCATAATATTCGTTGGTAAAATAGTAGCCCAAGAGTCGGTGGTGGCTAGTCTTAGACTGATATGTTAGGGACAGCTAGCTCAGATAGCCCTCGTGTAGCTTTGCGCGAAATTCAAAAACAAAATAAACAATCTATGTGTAATAACGGGATGTGACTTGGATTTTCAGCTATATAACCAAATGATATAACGTAATAATAATTAAAATTTTGTGTAATTAAAGTCCAAAAGGCAGCTAAATCTAGTATATAAACAACACATAAAATCCATGCAACAATTAAACCTTGTATATAAACCACACACAAAATCCATACAACAGTTAAACCTTGTGTATAAAAATCACACAATATCCATGCAACAGTTAAAACTTGTATATAAACAACATACACAATCCATGCAACAGTTAAAACTTGTATATAAACAACACACAAAATCCATGCAACGATTAAACCTGGTGTATAAACAACACACAAAATCCATGCAACGATTTAACCTTGTATATAAAAAACACAAAATCCATGCAACTATCGTTGCTTTTGGCACGACGTTACAGTAGTATTGCTCCAATGTTAAAGAGAAACCAACTTTGTACAAATCATTAAACTCTAGAATTAAGTCACGAGATCTAACAAAGTTTAAATACTGTCACGTTTTTGACTCTTAAGTAAAAAATATGTACTCAACGCCTCACTGACTTTCGAGGTTAAACAATGTAACATGTGCCAAAGGTTCATACAGCTCCTTTATAAGCTATTTGTTACAGAAAATCTTCAAGGTTGTTTATACAATTGTGAAATAGCATATCCCCGTATTAAAGAAAGTAGCGGACGTGGTTTGAGAGGTATAGGACAATACCTGGGGATGTAATAGCTAATTAAAACATCTGTACGGTAATGTATAAATAACATAATCGTGTAAAAAGTATTAAAATTAAAAATATCGAATAATAACATTAACTGAATAAAATAATACAACATGAATAAAGACAATTATTTTTGTGTGTGGAGCTTTATTAAAGAACACATAACATTTTGACTTTATGATTCTAACATTCATGTTTTATTATGGAAAAGTCACACCGAGCTATCTGCTCAGTCCACCGAGGGGAAACGAACTGCTTCTTTTAGTATTGTAAATCCGTAGACTTATCGCTGTACTTCGTGTTTGATTGTCGAAGTTTCAGCTAACGTTATGATTTTGGACTTTTTGTGAACATTAAGACTATCATTCTTTAAAAATGGACTAGGGAACAAACCTTTGTTCAGATGGTGGTTGTTTGTTTAGTTCAGTTCAATCTTATATGAAATGCACTTTCAGCCAGACGAATGGACAACAAGTGACTATAAAAATACGTTTTTCGAAGTAAGATTAAGGGAAAGATCTGAAACTGATTTCAAATCAGGTCTTTTTAGTTCAGTTCTCTGCCCACGTGCGTGTTCCGCGTGAGCTATCTGATAGACTACACGTAACGTTGGATGCAGTAAAACGTCTAGGCTCGTCAACCATAGAATTCTGTTTTACGGTCCAGGTGCATAAAATAAATAAAAATATCGACAACTCTATTTTACCTAACCGTCCCACTAGACATTTTGTTTTATTGTAAACATGACCTAACACGGTGCTGTTCTCATTCTTTCTTATCATTTTTCTTTGTTAGTTTATTTTCTTTTCGCTATTGTGTTTTTCACTTTGTAGTTCATTATAAGTAAACAGTTCTGCGTTTTTAGTCTATAATTATTGGTTTACTATTGAATTATTAAAAGAGTTGCGGTGATATTCTACATTCTATTAACATTTTATCTATATAGATCTCATGTATTGTTATAGAAAGACTTTCACCAATGCGTTAATGTTTTTTTTTTGCAACAACACGACTTGTTGTATCTTATGTGTACATTTGATCAATAGAAAGCTAACTGTAAAAAAAACCCATAAAAAACTACAAATTAATTAATGAAACTGATCTAGAACTACTTAACATCATAACCCGGTATGACAAAGTGGTTACGGTTCTCGATTCGTAATATGAATCCCCGTCACATCAAACATGCTCATCCTTTCAGCCGTAGGAGCGTTATAATGTTATGGTCGATCCTGCTATTCGTTGATAAAACAATAGCCCAAGAGTTGGCTGTGGGTGGTGATAACTAGCTGCCTTCCCTCTAGTCCTACACTGCTAAATTTGAGATAGCTAGCGCAGATAGCTCTCGTGTAGCTTTGCGCAAAATTAAAAAAAACAAACAAACTTGACAACTGTATAAATTCGATAATAAAAATAACTGTGTGAAACCTTTTTTTAACACCTAGTTTACACCTCCGCGCTACAAATGTGTTCTCTGTTTTGCGAAGCCATTTAAGCTAGAAAAAAAGCATAACTCTTCAGACCTTTCTGGTATTGATTCTCTCATAAGGTAACGGAGCTAAATCGGAGTCTTCCTGAACCTACTGACATTCTACCAATATTCTATAAGAAAGACATGAGATGATGAAGGATGAAAACCGGAAGAATTTCATGATGAGAAGAAATTAACAAGCAGGATCAGCCAAATTAAACAGAAAGAGAAAATAAAAGGCATCTCATGTAGATGTCCAAGGATGTGATTCATTATTATCTCTGTATTTATTGGATTGGTTTGGTTTTGGTTTGTTTTGAATTTCGCGCACAGCACACGAGAGCTATCTGCACTAGTCGTCCCTAAGTTTCCTGTGTTAGACAAGAGGAAAGGCAGCTAGTTGTCACCACCTACCGCCAACTCTTGGGCTACTCTTTTACTAACGAATAGAGAGATAAACGGTCACATTATAACGCCTCCACGGCTGAAAGGGCAAGCACGCTTGGTGTGACGGAGATTCGAACCTTATTTGTTGGAAGGTTAACATAAGCATACGTCTTTAAAAACCAATGAAATAGTAAACTGTTTTTTATTTGTTAGTATTTAATGTCATTTGTTTTCTTTGAAGAAAGGAGGAATCGAACAAAAAGTAGAGCAAACACTGAAAAATGATAAACTGTTTTAAAATATGAAAAATATTGTAATATATTGGGAAAAGATTTATAGTTTTTACAAAACACTCGTCTCAAGCCTTATTTATCCATGAAATACAGAATACTAAGCCTTTTCTTTTAAAATTCAATATAGCGAACTCTGATAGATCGTTTATAAATCTCTGTAGACTAGAAGACCTTAGAAATCTGACAGGAAATGGTTCACACAGATGTCCGTCTTCAGAAGATAAAAAATATGGCACATTGGTTGGGAATTTCCTCCTGTTTCTTAAGTTAAGACGTTCGCAATTCTTGACATTGAGGTTAACGTATCAAAGTTTTGTAACAATAGAGACACAAACTTTTCAGATATCGATTTTCAACTCTCTCTAAACACCCTATTTAAGAAATTTCTAAAACACTCAGCGCAGATTTCGCGACAGCCACCGTGTGATTAGAGAAGGGTTTAAAAACCTATATGTTGAATACTGTCGTATTTTCAGATAAATAAACCCGAAAACAACAGCAAATTCATTAAAGAAGTAAAAGAGTGGTCTCTAACATGTTTGTTCCTTTGTTTGTTTTCGAATTTTGCGCAATGCTACACGAGAGCTACCTGATACTGGACAAAAAGGGGGCCCGGCATGGCCTAGCGCGTTAAGGCGTGCGCTTCTAATCTGAGGGTCGCGGGTTCGCGCCCGAGTCGCGCTAAACATGCTCGCCCTTTCAGCCGTGGGGGCGTTATAATGTGACGGTCAATCCCACTATTCGTTGGTAAAAGAGTAGCCCAAGAGTTGGCGGTGGGTGGTGATGACTAGCTGCCTTCCCTCTAGTCTTCCACTGCTAAATTAGGGACGGCTAGCACAGATAGCCCTCGAGTAGCTTTGTGCGAAATTCCAAAACAAACAAACAAACAAACAAACTGGACAAAAAGAATAAGTGAAGAAACGACAAGCACAGAGTAGCCACACTTGCGCAGACGGAATCACAATCTATTCTATTGGAGTGTGTTTCGCTTCACAGCTTTCTTTTCCCTCAGGATTGGCTTCTGTTAAACTAAACAAAGATTTCCAAGTAAGAATTTTCTTTTCGCAATTTCCTCGTGGGACTGGATAAAGAAGCGCCTTTCAATTCAATACTAACCTCATTTTCTCTCACCAGTTGACAGCGTTGATCCATGACCTTCGTTATTTCACAGGATTAGTCAGCCGTATCGTTTAGAAAACGTCAACTGGACCAGAAAAGGATATTGCAGTATCAGTACTTTCAAACTGGGTGTTATGCGTTATTTGAATATCCTCTTAGGCAGGAAAAACATTACTTACTACAGAGAAAAATAAACAAAACGATTAGGAAAAAGTGACCTTAACAACTTTTTGGACCAAATTTGGCCGCCATTAGAGCATTGAATCTTAAAAATTCATTTTTAAAAAACAAACTTCTATGTAACTAAAACAAGTAAAAACATGACATATCTTATTATATTACATTATCTTTTCTCACAATTTTATTTAGAGTTGTGCTTCAACGTACCAGCGTTTCTATGGAATGATCATGCCATGCCAGATTTGTTTGAATTTAGGATAAATTTGACCTATTTTGTTTGGAAAATAACAATTATTTTTTTTATAACTATAAGCCATCGTTTCCAAAGAAAGTTTATATAACATCCCAGATCGAAATTCACACATTACTTTGGTAAAATGCAAAATGATGGTCAGATATACCTTAAAACTCTCAATTCTAAATCTTAAAAACATTTCTTTGTTATAGGTTTCAGCTATAGGCCAAGACCAAGTGCAGATGTCGAAACCTGAAGACAAAGGGTGTTGTTGTCTTTTCTATGTACGACAGTTTCACACTTCGTGATAAGGCACCTTTTAAGTAAGAAGACACGACGAATAATTTTGCTTTACTTTTTCAGAAATGTTTGACTTTGTGCAAGAGAAGGAAAATCATTGTAATAACGAACATACGATATTTTAAATGTGTTTCTGGTCGTGTGAGGCATGTTTTGAAGTAGAACATGAGGGCATGAGCACAGCTTCCCTTCCAATGTTTTTTATCATTCCTGAAAATTAGAAGAGATAATATTGTATTATCATTACACATTTCGGCCGTTTCGTTTTTCCATTCTAGTTATTTTATTTTATTTTGTTCTATTTCTATTTAAATTTATTTATTCATCCTATGTCTCTTTTTCCTTATTTTCTGATTTTCTTCTGTAAACTAGGATATCGACAACTAGAACAAAAGGCGGAGGAAACAATTATTTCGTGTTTTTTTTATAACATTCTTCACAGTATCGCTTGACCTGTTAAAATTTTCCTCCAAAGTGTCTTCATGACATTTCCTTCGACGATGTCTTTCCTCACGTGCGAATAAGAAGAGAAGACACGTATGCATTCCATATTGTACTGCCACTACAGACGCTGTAGTTGTCTACAGGAAATCGTCCACAATGATAGTAAAAATCAGACACGGATTGTGTTCTCTCAGTTCCCTGTTGATTCCGTAGAATTTTCTCTTCCTAAACAGCTGGAAATTTCTGTAATCGCGAAAGAGAATATAAATCTGTAACTGGAGTTTTTAACACTCCGGAAACATAATCCGTAAATGTATATTCGCGCAGGGGTTGGACACCTGTATATTTTCTCACGTACTTTTTCGAAAAAGAATTTTTCTTTTAAAGAACTACTGGGCTACGATTACACATAGAAGATAAGAACGTTTTCTCCCACACTAGATGAACTATAACCACTACTGTGAATCATGTGGATATCTCGTTACCAAACAACGAAGCCATTAATCTCAGTTACTATTTGTTTTCCAGATAACCAAAGGCATATTAAACATAAAAATAAAATATGAATAATCACTATAATTTTAATTTATTTAGCAACAACTAACAATAACTTCCAAGGGCGGGATGTCCACACCTTGTTACATCTACAATCTAAATTATGCTCTAACATAGATCAAACTATCCCTTTCCTGTACCTTTAGTTTTCTTTTTTATTCAGAATATGAAACATTGTTTTGAATCACAAAAGCAATTACTAAGGTAGATTTTCGTGGAGGACTGAAAAAAGCTTTTTTATGTTCACGTAGGTAACAATAATAAAACATTAGATAACATTACAACTATATATCTTGTATTTCAGTGCTAATTAATCGGTTACTGACTACATCTTTTTTATGTTTTTAGGCACTTTCATAGGCTCTCAGGTATCTTGAAATTCATTTAATGAAATAACCTGATGGGTTTACGTATATACTTTGTTTCAAGAATATGCGACCTATGGATTAGGCTTAAGGATCGAACTTGGCTCACACTGCCGAGGCCCGGCATGGCCTGGTGGTTAAGGCACTCGACTCGTAATATGAAAGTCGCGGGTTCGAATCTCCATCACATATGCTCGCCCTTTCAGCCGTGGGGGTGTTATAATGTTACGGTCAATTCCACTATTCGTTGGTAAAAGAGTAGCCCAAGAGTTGGCGGTGGGTGGTGATAATTAGCTGCCTTTCCCCTAGTCTTACGCTGCAAACTTAGGGACGGCTTGCGCAGATAGCCATCGTGTAGCTTTGTGGGAAATTCAAGAAACAAACAAACAAACATCTAAGGTATTCGATGTCTTCCACTTGAAGAGCGCTTCATGTGACTCATGGGCTAAACGGTTCAGGTATAATGATTCCTAACTTAGGACTGCTAAGCACAGGGAAGACAGCCAGTCTGTAGCACTATCACCAATACATTGAACTTTCTAATCTGCGTCTGGGTGGGCTAACAATTTGGTCCCTAATTCCCTCCCCCAGTCAACTCGCTTAAAACTTTGCAATCTGAGTTAAAACATATATGTATCGTGACTAACCAATTTTCTGAATCTGCTAGCATAACAAAAAATGTTTTTAGTATTACCGTTTTACTATAACTATCATGTTATCTTTTTTTTTATAAAATCTAAGCCAATGAAGAAATAATAAAAAGGTCCGTTTATATTTGGTCACCAAGTTGATAAGTTCACTTCACAACATTAAATCAAATTTAACCGCACAAGTTTTATATAATTTAATACAGACTGAAAGTCAATCCTGACAAAAAATAAGTTACTTTTTTAATAAACTATAAAGTTTTATGATAATTTCATCTTTCTGGTATTTTTAAATTTATCTTAGAATACTGTGGACAAGCTCTTCCAAAAGGCTAATGTATCGCTGACAATTGGAACTTCATCTTGGAAAGAACAGTTCATAGAAGCCATCACTGTCAACGCAGGTAAGAATAAGTTATTGGTTCAACTAATAAAACATTTCAATCATCTGCCAATGAGCCGAAAAACGTTTTGAAATGAAAGAGTAATGGTTGTGTATTATGACTCGTTTCACGTGAGAAGTGAGAAACAATTAAAAATATATTTATATGAAAACAGTGTGCTTGTTTATGCAACGATTTGTTCATTCGATGTTTTCTATATTGAGGAAATTTTTATCTTAAATTTTGTTAATAACTTAAATTCTAACAAACTATTTCTTGGAGAACCTACTGATCAGTTGCATCATGCCTTCTAAGGTTTGTTTTGACTCTTACTGACTTCTGTAATTTCATGCAAAGACCAGATACACATTGTAAGTATGCACAATTGTCTTTTGTTTTGGTAAATTCTTATTTTAGTAATTAGTGTGTATTAATTTCAAAGTTGAATGGAATACAATGTCACAAGTACTGGTTGAAGAAACTAGGGCATATATATATATATTCGTGTTGATAAAACCCTCACAACAATATTTCACAAATTTCTATTGACTCTATCACCAAGCTATGTTAGTTGAGTTCCTCATATCTGAGGCTGAGTACTGAAGAGTCTGAGTGTATAGATCTTATTTTGTGATTAACTCGGTTGACACTATCATGAAGTCAACGTGTAAGGAACGAGTGACTCCTTTTGAAAATACGTATGAGAAATGAGAGCTGTGTATCGTTATACGTTCTTCGGGAAAAAATATTCATGTTGCAACTAATAAAAGCCAGCATATGTATTAAAGTAAAGAGATATTTAACTGTATTTCTAGACCAAAAAGGTTCTGCTAACATATAATTAAGACAAAGCAAAAAAAACAAACAAACACGTATTTGTTGTGAACCACAAAACTACAAAAAAAGTTGTCTGTATTCTTCTCACTATGGATATGAAAACTCAAGTTTTAGAGTTACAAACCCTCAAATGTACCGCTGAGCCACAAGGGGGCAGTAGCAAAGATGAACAGGGAAGTTTCCACCAATCTTTTCACGCACCGTTAAACATTTTTAACAATATTTTACAATACGCCAATCATATCTTCAGTAACGGACGGATATCAGCCACCAGAGAATTCACATTTTACCATTATAATGAGACGTGCTAGAATAAATACAATGGATGCAAGTCAACATCTCGTTTATAATTTATGTAAGCGACACAGAACCTCGAACAGACAACGGGGGGGTTAGAACTAAGTTGTGAATAAAGATAAAATGGTTGAAAGCATTTCAAAGAAGCAAAGTAAAATTGGAAATCATTTTTCTAAAAAACAGTATTGATAAAAGTTAATATTCTCTCCCTCTTAGCGCCCCTGAGAAATCTGTTTATATTTTCAGAGTTTTAGCACGCTGTCGTTCTATTTAGTTGTTAAACACGCAAAACTTTGCGTCACAAGTTCAGGGAATGTCTGTAAATATCATATCATAAAGTATAAATTCCTTGCTCTTATTTCTTCTGTTTTTTTTTTCATATTACACCAGAAATCAAAAACAAAAGAATGACGCCAGCCAGTTTCACTGAGGCGGCATAGCTCCAAACGGAGTATACGCTTTAATAATTATTAACTAGCAGTCATTTGAAAAAAAACAGTCATAATTTTCATGTAATCAGTATTATCATTACCACTGATGTTGGCTTTCTTACAAAAAAGGAATTACCAACCAATAACAGATAAATGATAAACATTACAGTTGGAACCTTGTTTTATTTAGAACTTGGTTACAAATACGACCTATGTATATCGAAACACTGCAAAGGAGTAAAGAAAAAACCTTAAAGAATGAAGTAGATGTTGGGATGGCTCATACCAATCCTTCAAGAACAATAATAACAAGATAGTAGGGATGCTATTTGCATCCATACAAACTCCGGTGGAATTATGTATGAAAAACACTATTATAATCCTGTCGTTGAACAAGTCCGACGCTTGGAAGGTTTGTCTTCAAACTAAGAACCGCGTGTAAAGTATATTTTAAGAGTAATGTTTGCTTGTTTTTTGTTCTATTCGTTGCTGTTCGGTGATGATCGACCAATGTATGAATACAGCGGTAAACCAAAAACCAAAAGATTATGTAATCATAAGAGAGGAGAGATTCTGAGATCAATAGCTGTGTTTTAGTAAATTAAATATATATATATCTACTGCAGGTTCCATTCTCATTAGTAAAAAACACTCCTGGTTTTTACTTATCACAGAATACGACAAAGATATCTAGTTCCGTGTGAGCTCATAAGAGAATGAAACCCCACCTAAAGGCTTATATTATCTTTGACTTCCCAGGTGTAGCGCTTCTTTAACATTAAATGTGTTAAACAAAACCCGTTGTTTGTGAGTTCATTGCAAGATGAAACCCAACTAAAAGGTTTACGTTGTCTCTGGTTTCCTAGTTTGGCGTTTGTTTGATGTTAAATATGTTACATAAAACCCACTGTTTGTGAGTCCATTGCAAGATGATACGATACTAAAAGACTTATATCTCATTTCCTAGGTGGCGTTCTTTAATAATAAAATATGTTTTCTTATTAATTATTGAATTATTTCATCTTTGTATTCGGTCCAGCTGATGACGATGATGAACAGGACGATGAAAATGAAGAAGATAAAATGCCAACATGCTCTGACTATGTGATGCATTTCTTCACCATCTTCTGGAAGGTTATTTTTGCTTTTGTGCCTCCTACAGGTTAGAGTCACTGAGGAAACGTAGTTCATTGCTTTTGTTCTTAATATCAAAAAATGTTAAGAAATAAGGTTGAAAGACTATAAAATATAAACAGAAAGTAAACAGATTTAGGGATATGGGTATATGAACGTGTAATAGCTATGATATATTAATTATAATTAAATATAATTATATAGACTTATACAGAATAATGAGGCCAGATAAACCGTAGTAAGTTATAACTAATTACAGTTTAAAATTATTTGCTGGACAAAAGAGCTCTAAGCTAACGGAAATTATGCAGCTCTCCCTATCTAAGCTGTAGCTGATAATAGAGAGATTGACAGAACAATGAAGGGAAGGTAAAAAGGTAACTTTAAATTAAGCTTGTCTCGCTTCATTCAACACGTCTGTAAAAAAAAAAAAAACCTTTCACTTCAGGTGAGTTCGTAACATCTATACATGAAAAGTGCATTTCCAGTTCTAGTTTTGTCTCACTATTGTTGTTGTTTTCTACAGACTACGTGGATGGGTGGCTGTGTTTTGTTTTTTCCATTGTTGTAATCGGTATTCTCACCGCCCTAATCGGCGACTTGGCTTCTCACTTTGGTTGCACTCTCGGTGTTAAAGACTCAGTTACTGCAATTGTCTTTGTCGCTTTGGGTACTAGTATCCCAGGTAAGACGCAACAAACTTTTCCATTTCGTCACCAGAGTGATTACATTTCTATCGAGTCATTTTAATTACAAAAACAATAAACAGGGCTTAGTCTTTCGACTGTCTTGAGCAATATATATTTCTAAATTATTAAATATGCTTAATGATATCAATTTTTATAGAAGCATCTAAAACAACAATAGAATTCAAATTTCCAAAGCTAACTGTGACGTCAGAAGGTGATAATTATTTACTATTCGATTCGCCCTAAAGGGATTTCGCGCAAAGCTACACGAGGGCTATCTGCGCTAGACGTCTCTAATTTAGCAGTGTAAGACTAGAGGGAAAGCAGCTAGTCATCAACATCCACCGCCAACTCTTTAACTACTCTTTTACCAACAAATAGTGGAAATGACCATCACATTATAACGTCCCCACGTCTGAAAGGGCGAGCATGTTTGGTGTGACGGGGATTCAAACCCGCGACCCTCGAATTACGAGTCGAATGCCTTAACCACCTGGCCATGCCGGGCCGCCACTTTAAAGGGCCTTCTCTCCATGAATTCATATATATATGTATGTAGCTTCGATATACAGCATATTTTCACTGCTGAGATGTTTTGAACAGAGTACGTTTTGTAATTCGTACATTGCAATTTGTATCCTATAATTTTACTTGTCTATTCTTCATATACGACAAATTAAGTTGTTTACATAAAGTTTTTCGCATTCGCTCACATTAATGAAGTGCTACTGAATTACACTCTCTGTCCTCCAAACGTGAAGGTCGACATTCCTGTAATAGTTGTGTTAATAAACACAGAGAAAGAAAAAAAAGTGCGCGTCTTGGATTGTAAGTGGAGCGCGAGCTAATTTAGAATGTATTGAAATTTATTTTAGTTTTATTTTTTGTTCAGCAACTGAAACGTATTCTTGAAAAATATTTGACACACAGAAATTTAAAACTTTATGTCCTTACACTTCAAACGTTTTTAGCCTCTAAAAGATACAATACCGCTAATTCATAGTGGGAAAGTTCTGTCAAAAAATAATTAATTACAGCTCAGCTCGGCTTCCGAATGTTGTTCGCTCAGACCTGAACTCTCTTCATTTACAATTAAATATTTCTAGATTCTCACCAAAAATAAAAGTATTTTTACTATCATGTCATTCTAGCCAGAAATGTTCGTCAGTAAAGTTAATTAAGTCTTTTCATGACTTCCTACTAGTGTTGACGACTGTAGTTTTTGTGTGTGTGAGAGATATTATTTTCTATAATACATTGCCAGTTCTCATTATAATGGTGCAAAAAAATCGAAGTGCAAGTCCGTAATATTTTGTATAGTAATATGTGCATTCGTTTATTTTAGTGTACCGTAAATGATTTGTTTATTCGAGAGTGTTAATGACTTCTTTTCGAACCATCATTTTAAGTCACAGGTACGTGACAAATTCTTTTAGAAACAATCATCTCTGTAAATAACCATTTTGAAGACTGCCTGAAGTCACTCGAATAGTTTTTTTTCTCATGGAAGGAATCAAGGTTAACACCACTTTACCCTTCTTCAGGGTAATATTTATCCCTTTGTATATGGCAACAAGGATGCTTATTGCCATCACTAATTAAGTTTAAACTGTTGACCAGAAGGAAAACCGGCAGCACCCATCGTTAACTCTTAGGACATCTTTATTAAAACAACAACAACATTGGTATTGGGCCTCACGTTATAACACCTTTCGGCAGAAAGGGCGAGTATGTTTGGTGTCGGGTTCTGATCGTTAGTCGAGAACCCTAACGAAAACCCCCATTTAGGTTCATCGAGATTTTTAGATTTCCATCACATCGTTGAGTGCAAAGAAATAGGCCAAAGTGTCACGTTTTCTCCTCTCTCAGTTAAGCATAACATTCGATTTCTACAAAACAACAATAAATAAATAAATAACCAGAAACGAACGCCAGAAAAAATACCGTTTCGGTACATAAACAATCATGAAATAAAGGGTACAAGTTCATTAGCATAATATTTAATGGACTTACTTTTGCAATGTTTGAGGCAGAAACGCGGTTATAGGTTAATAATAATTACAAGATCTGATATCTAGGCCTGTGGAATTGCATACCATTCTGGTGAAGATGACCCTAGAAGTTCGTTGTTTATGAACATGTCTTTCTGTTTTTTGATAGCAAAGCCACATCAGACTATCTGCTGAGCCCACCGAGGGGAATCGAACCCCTTATTTTAGCGTTGTAAATCCGGGGACATACCGCTGTACTTGCTGGGGCCTGTTCAGGAACAATGAAGAATTGTCCACATATCTTCTATAAGATCCATACTTGGAAGGGATGAGGTCATGAGAGATTGGCAGTGCCATCGTTTTGTCTGTGGAGGATGAGGTCATGAGAGATTGGTAGTGCCATCGTTTTGTCTGTGGAGGATGAGGTCATGAGAGATTGGTAGTGTCATCGTTTTGTCTGTGGAGGATGAGGTCATGAGAGATTGGTAGTGTCATCGTTTTGTCTGTGGAGGATGAGGTCATGAGAGATTGGTAGTGCCATCGTTTTGTCTGTGGAGGATGAGGTCATGAGAGATTGGTAGTGCCATCGTTTTGTCTGTGGAGGATGAGGTCATGAGAGATTGGCAGTGCCATCGTTTTGTCTGTGGAGGATGAGGTCATGAGAGATTGGTAGTGTCATCGTTTTGTCTGTGGAGGATGAGGTCATGAGAGATTGGTAGTGCCATCGTTTTGTCTGTGGAGGATGAGGTCATGAGAGATTGGTAGTGTCATCGTTTTATCTGTGGAGGATGAGGCCATGAGAGATTGGCAGTGCCATCGTTTTGTCTGTGGAGGATGAGGTCATGAGAGATTGGTAGTGTCATCGTTTTGTCTGTGGAGGATGAGGTCATGAGAGATTGGTAGTGTCATCGTTTTGTCTGTGGAGGATGAGGTCATGAGAGATTGGTAGTGTCATCGTTTTATCTGTGGAGAATGGGGTCATGAGAGATTGCTAGTGTCATCGTTTTATCTGTGGAGGATGAGATCATGAGAGACTGGTAGTGTCATCGTTTTATCTGTGGAGGATGAGGTCATGAGAAATAGGTAGTGCCATCGTTTTGTCTGTGGAGGATGAGGTCATGAGAGATTGGTAGTGTCATCGTTTTATCTATGGAGGATGAGGTCTTGAAAGATTGGTAGTGTCATAGTTTTGTCTGTGGAGGATGAGGTCATGAGAGATTGGTAGTGTCATCGTTTTATCTGTGGAGAATGGGGTCATGAGAGATTGCTAGTGTCATCGTTTTATCTGTGGAGGATGAGATCATGAGAGACTGGTAGTGTCATCGTTTTATCTGTGGAGGATGAGGCCATGAGAGATTGGCAGTGCCATCGTTTTGTCTGTGGAGGATGAGGTCATGAGAGATTGGTAGTGTCATCGTTTTGTCTGTGGAGGATGAGGTCATGAGAGATTGGCAGTGTCATCGTTTTGTCTGTGGAGAATGGGGTCATGAGAGATTGCTAGTGTCATCGTTTTATCTGTGGAGGATGAGATCATGAGAGACTGGTAGTGTCATCGTTTTATCTGTGGAGGATGAGGTCATGAGAAATAGGTAGTGCCATCGTTTTGTCTGTGGAGGATGAGGTCATGAGAGATTGGTAGTGTCATCGTTTTATCTATGGAGGATGAGGTCTTGAAAGATTGGTAGTGTCATAGTTTTGTCTGTGGAGGATGAGGTCATGAGAGATTGGTAGTGTCATCGTTTTATCTGTGGAGAATGGGGTCATGAGAGATTGCTAGTGTCATCGTTTTATCTGTGGAGGATGAGATCATGAGAGACTGGTAGTGTCATCGTTTTATCTGTGGAGGATGAGGCCATGAGAGATTGGCAGTGCCATCGTTTTGTCTGTGGAGGATGAGGTCATGAGAGATTGGTAGTGTCATCGTTTTGTCTGTGGAGGATGAGGTCATGAGAGATTGGTAGTGTCATCGTTTTGTCTGTGGAGGATGAGGCCATGAGAGATTGGCAGTGCCATCGTTTTGTCTGTGGAGGATGAGGTCATGAGAGATTGGTAGTGTCATCGTTTTGTCTGTGGAGGATGAGGTCATGAGAGATTGGTAGTGTCATCGTTTTGTCTGTGGAGGATGAGGTCATGAGAGATTGGTAGTGTCATCGTTTTATCTGTGGAGAATGAGGTCATGAGAGATTGGTAGTGTCATCGTTTTATCTGTGGAGGATGAGATCATGAGAGACTGGTAGTGTCATCGTTTTATCTGTGGAGGATGAGGTCATGAGAAATAGGTAGTGCCATCGTTTTGTCTGTGGAGGATGAGGTCATGAGAGATTGGTAGTGTCATCGTTTTATCTATGGAGGATGAGGTCTTGAAAGATTGGTAGTGTCATCGTTTTGTCTGTGGAGGATGAGGTCATGAGAGATTGGTAGTGTCATCGTTTTGTCTGTGGAGGATGAGGTCATGAGAGATTGGTAGTGTCATCGTTTTGTCTGTGGAGGATGAGGTCATGAGAGATTGGTAGTGTCATCGTTTTGTCTGTGGAGGATGAGGTCATGAGAGATTGGTAGTGTCATCGTTTTATCTGTGGAGGATGGGGTCATGAGAGATTGCTAGTGTCATCGTTTTATCTGTGGAGGATGAGGTCATGAGAGACTGGTAGTGTCATCGTTTTATCTGTGGAGGATGAGGTCATGAGAAATAGGTAGTGCCATCGTTTTGTCTGTGGAGGATGAGGTCATGAGAGATTGGTAGTGTCATCGTTTTATCTATGGAGGATGAGGTCTTGAAAGATTGGTAGTGTCATCGTTTTGTCTGTGGAGGATGAGGTCATGAGAGATTGGTAGTGTCATCGTTTTGTCTGTGGAGGATGAGGTCATGAGAGATTGGTAGTGTCATCGTTTTATCTGTGGAGGATGAGGTCATGAGAGATTGGTAGTGTCATCGTTTTATCTGTGGAGGATGAGGTCATGAGAGATTGGTAGTGTCATCGTTTTATCTGTGGAGGGAGAGATTGGTAGTGTCATCGTTTTATCTGTGGAGGATGAGAGATTGGTAGTGTCATCGTTTTATCTGTGGAGGATGAGGTCATGAGAGATTGGTAGTGTCATCGTTTTATCTGTGGAAAATGAGGTCATGAGAGACTGGTAGTGTCATCGTTTTATCTGTGGAGGATGGGGTCATGAGAAATAGGTAGTGCCATCGTTTTATCTGTGGAGGATAAGATGATGGGAGATTGGTAGTGTCATCGTTTTATCTGTGGAGGATGAGGTCATGAGAGATTGGTAGTGCCATCGTTTTGTCTGTGGAGGATGAGGTCTTGAGAGATTGGTAGTGTCATCGTTTTGTCTGTGGAGGATGAGGTCATGAGAGATTGGTAGTTCCATCGTTTTATCTGTGGAGGATGAGGTTATGAGAGACTGGTAGTGTCATCGTTTTATCTGTGGAGGATGAGGTCATGAGAAATAGGTAGTGCCATCATTTTATCTGTGGAGGATAAGATGATGGGAGATTGGTAGTGTCATCGTTTTATCTGTGGAGCACGAGGTCATGAGAGATTGGTAGTGTCATCGTTTTATCTGTGGAGGATGAGAGATTGGTAGTGTCATCGTTTTATCTATGGAGGATGAGGTCTTGAAAGATTGGTAGTGTCATAGTTTTGTCTGTGGAGGATGAGGTCATGAGAGATTGGTAGTGTCATCGTTTTGTCTGTGGAGGATGAGGTCATGAGAGATTGGTAGTGTCATCGTTTTGTCTGTGGAGGATGAGGTCATGAGAGATTGGTAGTGTCATCGTTTTGTCTGTGGAGGATGAGGTCATGAGAGATTGGTAGTGTCATCGTTTTATCTGTGGAGAATGGGGTCATGAGAGATTGCTAGTGTCATCGTTTTATCTGTGGAGGATGAGATCATGAGAGACTGGTAGTGTCATCGTTTTATCTGTGGAGGATGAGGTCATGAGAAATAGGTAGTGCCATCGTTTTGTCTGTGGAGGATGAGGTCATGAGAGATTGGTAGTGTCATCGTTTTATCTATGGAGGATGAGGTCTTGAAAGATTGGTAGTGTCATAGTTTTGTCTGTGGAGGATGAGGTCATGAGAGATTGGTAGTGTCATCGTTTTGTCTGTGGAGGATGAGGTCATGAGAGATTGGTAGTGTCATCGTTTTATCTGTGGAGGATGAGGTCATGAGAGATTGGTAGTGTCATCGTTTTATCTGTGGAGGATGAGGTCATGAGAGATTGGTAGTGTCATCGTTTTATCTGTGGAGGATGAGAGATTGGTAGTGTCATCGTTTTATCTGTGGAGGATGAGAGATTGGTAGTGTCATCGTTTTATCTGTGGAGGATGAGGTCATGAGAGATTGGTAGTGTCATCGTTTTATCTGTGGAAAATGAGGTCATGAGAGACTGGTAGTGTCATCGTTTTATCTGTGGAGGATGGGGTCATGAGAGATTGGTAGTGTCATCGTTTTATCTGTGGAGGATGAGGTCATGAGAGACTGGTAGTGTCATCGTTTTATCTGTGGAGGATGAGGTCATGAGAAATAGGTAGTGCCATCGTTTTATCTGTGGAGGATAAGATCATGGGAGATTGGTAGTGTCATCGTTTTGTCTGTGGAGGATGAGGTCATGAGAGATTGGTAGTTCCATCGTTTTATCTGTGGAGTATGAGGTCATGAGAGATTGGTAGTGTCATCGTTTTATCTATGGAGGTTGAGGTTATGAGAGATTGGTAGTGCCATCGTTTTATCTGTGGAGTATGAGGTCATGAGAGATTGGTAGTGTCATCGTTTTGTCTGTGGAGGATGAGGTCATGAGAGATTGGTAGTGCCATCGTTTTATCTGTGGAGTATGAGGTCATGAGAGATTGGTAGTGTCATCGTTTTATCTATGGAGGATGAGGTCATGAGAGATTGGTAGTGTTATCGTTTTATCTGTGGAGGATGAGGTCATGAGAGACTGGTAGTGTCATCATTTTATCTGTGGAGCACGAGGTCATGAGAGATTGGTAGTGTCATTGTTTTATCTATGGAGGATGAGGTCATGAGAGATTGGTAGTGTCATTGTTTTATCTATGGAGGATGAGGTCATGAGAAATTGGTAGTGCCATCGTTTTGCCTGTGGAGGATGAGGTCATGAGAGATTGGTAGTGTCAAATATATATATATTGCTATAAGAAAAACACACACTTATTTTCTTTTTAAAATATGAAACAATCCTGTAATGTAATTAATTCAACACAATTTTAACCGACTTCTTGTCTATCTATAAATAGAATTAGTTCAATATATTTGTCTTCAACCCATTTTTGGCATCTCCACCCCCTACCAGAAAACTTCACTTCCCATAGGAGGCTACGGGAAAAACTGTCATAAAATATAGAAAAGTGTGTAATGCTTATTGATGTCGACATAAGATATTGTCTGGATGAAGGCTTTCCTCTGTGTACTCTACAATTACAGTGTATAATTTAATTTCTAACGATATGGTAGTACACTTACGTCTATGAAGCAGCAACAGCTGTTGTTTGACGTAAATCATTCTCCACGCTTCTCTTAAACGCACGAGGGCGTTCAAACACTGTTTTCCCAAACGCTACTAGACATGTATATGTTTCCCCTTATTCAGAGCAGATAACAGAAATGCAAGTTATTTGTGGATTTATAACTGAATTTGATCATCTTTCCATCGCCTACTTATACACTATAAGCAATTAAAAATATGTTCTCCAGATTCCTTTCTTAGTGGCATGGCTGTATGTATTACGTTTATCTGTACTTATGTGACGAGATTATTTACATGTGACGTGATGAAGACGGTCGATATATATTCTTGGAAGGTGTCTGTTTGCTCATTGGTAGGTTGTGTACCTATTGTAACGGTCTCTGTACACAGAAACTTTGTTCCTTGCCCCTGAATAGGTTTATTGAATCATTTTGCTTTAATAATCTTCACTGATTAATATTTTGTTACCAGAGAAAACCATCTGGTAACTTCAACAAATCATTACGTCTTATTTCAGTCAAAATAAAAATCTTTCAGTAATTAGGTAACGGTAATTTCATATTGTAGACGTGCAGTAAGCCACACATATATTCAAACAACATCAATGTGAAAGACATTTCCAAGTATTATTTTAAGTTAGCAAATTCCCTACCAGTAACACCGCTATGTGGTCAACTTTGTAACTACAGAAATAATATTTGAGAAATTTAGAATTTATCGAAATGTTTATCAAGTTTTTTATCCGCGGCATATCGGCTAATGGAACGGCTCTGTGTTTTCCAAGTATAAACTTTCAGTTCATAGCTCCGTTATCTCTTGACTTATTTCAGATCTAATTACAGTTTTTGTCGATTGATATATTTGAACATATCCAAGCTCTAATAAATTAACTCACTTTATTCCTGCCTGTAATAATTTCAATTTTAGGGTATGGTGGCAGAGATCTTGATGGATAATAAAAATAGAATCAGTTATACTCGTGCCACACGCTTAGTATTGCTGGTGCACAGAATTATAGCTAATAAAAAGGCGAGTAAAAGTATAGATTAATTTACTCTAATCCTGTCCAAAATTATTTCAAGAGACGTAGCTGTTGAGGATTGTTTCCTCCTGTTTTCTTTCCAACCAAACCAGTTTCAGTATCATTGGATTTTTTCACTGGTTTTCAGGTGTTATGTTTTCATTGTGCGTTACAAAGCTCTTTTGCATAACTGCTTAAAATTATCAATTTTTTTAAAATTTACTTCTCACTAAAATTCACACAATGCCGCTTGAGGGCTGTCTGCTTTAGCCATCCCAAATTTTCAAGTGATAAACTACAGGGAAAGTAGATAGTCAACATCGCTCACCACCAGCTATTAAGCTGCTCTTACCAACGTTAAGTAGCAAACTCTCTCTTTGTTAACCTGAAGATGACTTACGAAGGTCGAAACGTTGTTTTCTGCTTTATTAGTAAAAGTTTTAATTCCCACACCAGCCGACCTGATATACGTTTTTACTTCAAGTGGGTTTCTCGTTATCAAGAATAGTGGGATTAGCTGCACATTTTAACGCTCTCACGGCAGATAGAGAAAGTATGTTGGACAATGGACTCCGTTCCCATAATATGTATTGTAAGACTAACGTTCTAACCACCAGATCGTGTGAGGTTGTATTAAGAGGTATAGTCAACATTTCAGTAATATAACAAACAATGTATATTTATATAAAAATTATGTAATTGCTAATTTAAAATAAATTTTCAACGGTTAAATTACGATGAATACGATTTGTATAATTGAAAAATATCAATTGAAGGTTATAATATACGAACCAGACAATTAATAGAAAGAGATATAGTGCCGAAACGGCCTTGGTCTTATTCTAAATAACTGGTTATCCTGTGTTTTGAAGAATACTTAACCTAAAACATGTACAAGATTAAGGCAGTATTTATACCGGGTTATAAGATTAAGGTAGTATTCATAACATGTTACAAGATTAAGGTAGTATTCATAACATGTTACAAGATTAAGGCAGTATTCATACCGGGTTACAAGATTAAGGTAGTATTCATACCGAGTTACAAGATTAAGGCAGTATTCATACCGGGTTACAAGATTAAAACAGTATTCATACCGGGTTACAATATTAAAACAGTATTCATACCGGGTTACAAGATTAAGGTAGTATTCATACCTGGTTACAAGATTAAGGTAGTATTCATATCGGATTACAAGATTAAGGCAGTATTCATACCGGGTTACAAGATTAAGGTAGTATTCATATCGGATTACAAGATTAAGGCAGTATTCATACCGGGTTACAAGATTAAGGTAGTATTCATACCGGGTTACAATATTAAGGCAGTATTCATAACAAGTTACAAGATTAAGGTAGTATTCATATCGGATTACAAGATTAAGGTAGTATTCATATCGGATTACAAGATTAAGGCAGTATTCATACCGGGTTACAAGATTAAAACAGTATTCATACCGGGTTACAAGATTAAGGCAGTATTCATATCGGATTACAAGATTAAGGCAGTATTCATACCGGGTTACAAGATTAAGGTAGTATTCATATCGGTTTACAAGATTAAGGCAGTATTCATACCGGGTTACAAGATTAAGGTAGTATTCATATCGGATTACAAGATTAAGGCAGTATTCATACCGGGTTACAAGATTAAGGTAGTATTCATATCGGATTACAAGATTAAGGCAGTATTCATATACAAGACTAAGGTAGTATTCATATCGGTTACAAGATTAAGGCAGTATTCATACGGGTTACAAGATTAAGGTAGTATTCATATCGGATTACAAGATTAAGGCAGTATTCATAACAAGTTACAAGATTAAGGCAGTATTCGTATCGGGTTACATGATTAAGGTAGTATTCATACCGGGTTACAAGATTAAGGCAGTATTCATACCGGGTTACAATATTAAGGCAGTATTCATACCGGGTTACAAGATTAAGGTAGTATTCATATCGGATTACAAGATTAAGGCAGTATTCATACTGGGTTACAAGATTAAGGTAGTATTCATATCGGCTTACAAGATTAAGGCAGTATTCATACCTGGTTACAAGATTAAGGCAGTATTCATATCGGATTACAAGATTAAGGCAGTATTCATAACAAGTTACAAGATTAAGGCTGCCTTCTTAACGGGTTACAAGATTAAGTAGTATCCATATCGGGTTACAAGTTTAAAACAGTATTCATACCGGGTTACAATATTAAAACAGTATTCATACCGGGTTACAATATTAAGGTAGTATTCATACCGGGTTACAAGATTAAAGTAGTATTCATATCGGATTACAAGATTAAGGCAGTATTCATACTGGGTTACAAGATTAAGGCAGTATTCATACCTGGTTACAAGATTAAGGCAGTATTCATATCTGGTTACAAGATTAAGGCAGTATTCATACCGGGTTACAAGATTAAGTAGTATCCATATCGGGTTACAATATTAAGGTAGTATTCATACCGGGTTACAAGATTAAAGTAGTATTCATATCGGATTACAAGATTAAGGCAGTATTCATACCGGGTTACAAGATTAAAGTAGTATTCATATCGGATTACAAGATTAAGGCAGTATTCATATCGGGTTACAAGATTAAGGCAGTATTCATACCTGGTTACAAGATTAAGGTAGTATTCATATCTGGTTACAAGATTAAGGCAGTATTCATACCGGGTTACAAGATTAAGTAGTATCCATATCTGGTTACAAGATTAAGGTAGTATTCATATCGGGTTACAAGATTAAAGTAGTATTCATATCGGATTACAAGATTAAGGCAGTATTCATACCGGGTTACAAGATTAAGGCAGTATTCATACCGGGTTACAAGATTAAGGCAGTATTCATATCTGGTTACAAGATTAAGGCAGTATTCATACCGGGTTACAAGATTAAGTAGTATCCATATCGGGTTACATGATTAAGGTAGTATTCATACCGGGTTACAAGATTAAGGCAGTATTCATACCGGGTTACAATATTAAGGCAGTATTCATACCGGGTTACAAGATTAAGGTAGTATTCATACCTGGTTACAAGATTAAGGCAGTATTCATACCGGGTTACAAGATTAAGGCAGTATTCGCACTTGGTTCATTTCAAACGGTTTCAATCCATTTCGTATGATTTGATGAATGTATTAGTTATTCACACTTGCCTTGTGTTCGTTTGAAAATCAACTGAAGTGAATCATTTCCGTCACCAAGACCTTCCAATCCTGGCATGAAAGCTTTTCAAACGAAACAAACTCAGTTCTATTACCAAACGGTTCGTTTCCTAGTAAAACTGTTTACAATGCTTTTTCAAAGAACCGAAAGAAAAAAAAAAACGTAGTTCGAACAGGCCAGATGATTAGGGCGCTCGACTCTTAACTTAAGGGTCGCGTGTTCGAATCCCCGTGACACCAAATATGCTTGCTCTATCAGCCACGGGGGCGTTATAATGTTTCAACCAATCTCACTAGTCGTTGGTAAAAAGGTAGTCCAAGAGTTGGCGGTGGGTGGTGATGACTAGCTGCATTCCATCTAGTCTCACACTACTAAATTAGGAACTGCTACAGCATTGTACGAAATTCATAAACACATTGATTTACACATGTTAAAATAATGCCTGAAAGACTATTTGAGGTTATTAAAGTGAAATAAGGACACAGAGAATATTAACTGTTTACTGAACTCAAGCACTTCCACTGAATTTCTGTAATACTAAATACGAAGAATAATAAAATGTTGACGTTTCGCCTGTGATTTAACTTCCAATGTCCTTTGAAGGAAGCCTGGAATCTAATTTTTGATTTTGCCCTAAAACGTTTGCACAGAGCTGTTTGTTGGGTTAAAATTATTTTAGATATTCTACAAATAATTCCATTATTTTTAAAATAACATAAAACATTATCAACATATATATTATTTTATAGTGCGTCAGTTTGAATTCGTCCATATTATTAATGTCAGAGGAGACTGAAAGAACTTCCTGTTGGAATAAATAACTCTGTCTCAAACCAGCAGACAGCCTACTTCCCGTTTCTTGACGCGGAGGCCCGGCATGGCCAGGTGGTTAAGGCGCTCGACATCCGAGGGTCGCTGGTTCGAATCCCCGTAATACCAAATATGCTCGCTCTTTCAGCCGTGGGTGCATTATAATGTGACTGTTAATCCCATTGTTCGTTGATAAAAGAGTAGCCCAAGAGCTGGAGGTGGGTGGTGATGACTAGCTACCTTCCCTCTAGTCTTACACTGATAAATTAGGGACGGCTAGCTCAGATAACCCTCGTGTAGCTTTGCGCGAAATTCAAAACAAAGTAGAGGAAACGTCATTCAGTGGCGTAGCTGGGAGGCGCCAAATTGATGTTACATAATTGGGAATTATGGCTTATATTTTGTCACGAGGGGGCGCGAAAACAAATTTTGTCCCCGGGCGCTGAAAATCCTAGCTACGCCTCTGACGTTATTGACATGTTATTATGTGCAAATGTTTTCATGTTGCACGTACGAGGAAACTCTTCTATTGCAGCTTGAAAATATAATTGCAGTTTAAGACATTTTACTAGATAAAAATTTAATTATTTTTTTCTTTTTTATTTCTCAGATACTTTTGCCAGTAAGGTGGCGGCTGTCAACGACAGATATGCCGACTCTTCTATTGGGAACGTGACAGGTAGTAACGCTGTGAACGTGTTTTTAGGAATTGGAATTGCATGGTCGCTAGCAGCAATCTACCACGCCATCAAAGGTACACTATTTACGGTTAATCCCGGCAGCTTGGCGTTTTCTGTTACACTCTTCTGCGTTTGTGCGTTTATCGTTGCGCTTGTCCTGATGTTACGGCGCCATAAGGCTGTCGGAGGGGAACTCGGAGGTCCACATAAGTACAAGCTACCGACTACGATAATTTTCTTCAGTTTATGGATCTTTTATATTCTCATGTCAATTCTCGAGGCTTACGGAATTATTGCTGGATTTTAAAGAATCAGTGAAAGACCAACTGTCTTCGTCCAAATGTGACTTTTTAGTTTTATGATGTTGATGGGGAAAATTAATGTCGTTGTTTTAGATGAGAATATATAAACACCTACTTTTCGTTAACAAGAGTTAATTGTTGGTTAAAGATATTTATCGATAAAATAAATATAAGTTGGCGCCATCTATGAAATGAATACTGAAACTCAATGAAAATAAATAAGAGAAGTAATTTGATAAGCATATAATCATGTTATAGCTACTGGACGTTATTGAAGGGATTCTAAGCGTATCTTTTCATGCTTTATCATAAGTGAGAGAAAGAGTCTACAAGTGTCATTTATTAGAATTTTCGATATTTCACCACTTCAAGGAGAATTTCAAAATATCAACCGTTTTAACGGTGTTCGCTCCTGCATAATCACATAATTCGGAAGTGGGTGGGTGACATACAAGGAATACCCAGATGTCAACAATGTATCGCATATGTAATACTTAAAACGATGATTCTTTCTTCGTCCGTAAAGCGTTGATACGTTTCAGATGTGATTCAAAACTACTTATTACACGTTGTCTTTATATGATCTCCACGTCGCAAGGAAGGTCACAGAAACATGTTCTTTCTAAACAATTTTTGTTAATCATGAGACGTGCCCGAAACAGTCGCTGGAGATTCTCGCTGTTTGTCAAGAGAAAGAATTATTATAACCCACTCAAGTTTTTGCTTCTCTAAATAGCAGACAAATCTCTAATGTTATCAGTATTTCAAGAACGCTTACATCTACGTCCTTAGAAGGATTTCAATCAGGTCGTTGCGTATTGAAAACTGGGCGTATCATCAGAAATGTAAATTGATTTTTATTAATACTGTGCAATTGTAATTGTTAGGTATCGGCCAATGAACTGAACAATATTACCTGTAACTTTTCCAATTTACGGTTTTAAAAAGCAGTTGATGAGATTAAAAACTAGTCAGCGGAACAATCATATTGTTATGCTAGAAAAAGCCCGTAATTTCATTTCTGATTCGTGTTCATGTGATTATAAATTAATTCTAAGTGGAGACGATAACAAGAAGAGGTGTAGAATGTGTGTCTGCTCCGAATTTTTTTCTGTGAATTAAAGTTGTATTCAATAATCGATTATATTTCAAGTGGCTATGTCGAGGTGAGATAGGAGGTGTTTGTTTTTATCGTTTTTCTTTCACTTGTGAAACTGTATAACAACATTCGAAACGTTCTAATTTAACAATTGTCCAGATATTATGAAACATTGTGCTGTTCCTGACGAACCAAGAACCCTAAACATTGTTACACACTAAAGAGATCAAACTTGAATCTTGAGTAATCCTCACGAACTCACGCGATTTCCTTTTCAGGGTATTTCTACACACAGCCTGTCTCTAAGCTAATTACTATTTTTCACTCTATAGTAACTTCTTGCCAGTTTCAGACATATCACGTGACGTCTATTACTACAACAAATGCTTCTTATCGCTAACAAGTTGAAACAGGGGGAAGTGTACAAAAAATACATATAAACGTATTACATATTATCTGGATACGGTTTTTGTATTGCAACCAGTTTCTCGGTGTTTAAGCTTTTATAAATCCAACTATTTGATATATCATCCCCAACTTTCCACTATCCACAGATATGGTGTGTTATCTATCTTGCACGTTGCTTGCATATGTGAAAATAAAATGTGTTAATACTAGAAACAAACGACTTTAAAACATAAGCATTTTGTTTTCATTTATTTAAACTCTCAATGTTTCTTCAGGGGCATTCACTCAAACACAAACCGAAACTTACAATACAAAGCTACAAATGATCAGTGATGTCGAGAAAACCCACTTGTAGAGAAAAATATATATGTAAAAACGGCTCGTTTGGGTTGATAAATTTTTTTACGTAGAGGAACGAACAATCTTTCGACCTTTTTCGGTCATCGTCGGGTTCACAAAGAAAGAAAGAGGTAACTGACCGGAAGCTGACCACATGTTTGAAAGGGGTTGTGTAACTGAGTATCGTAATGTAGAGGGCGTGCTTAGATGTTTGAATATATAATTTTATATTATTTATTTTATTATTTTTAATATAGGTATAAAGGTGTTCCTTTGTATTGGTTTATTTTGGGCTTGAGTTGCTGTATAAGTAAGGCTTATTTAATTTTGCGTTTGTTTCTTTATTTAGTATTTGAGTGTTTTCTATAGTTATGTTGTGTTTATTTGACTTGCAGTGTTCGAAAACGTGTGAAGGTGACGTTTTATGTTCTTTGAATCTGGTTTGCATTTTTCTACTTGTTTCAAATACTAAATAAAGTAACAAACATAAACAAACGCAAAATACAGCTTACTTATACAGCAGCTCAAGCCCAAAATAAACCAATACAAAGGAACACCTTTATACCTATACTGAGAATAAAATAATAAATAATAATAATGAAATAAATAATATAAAATTATATATTCAAACATCTAAGCACGCCCTCTACATTCCGACACTTAGTTACATAACCCCCTTCAAACTTGTGGCCAGCTTCCTGCCAGTTGCCTGTTTCTTTTTTTGTGAACCCGACGATGACCGAAGAAGGTCGAAACGTTGTTCGCTCCTCTACGTAAAAAATTTTCTCAACCCAAACGAGCCGTTTTTACGTATATATAAAGCTACAAATGGTTTAAACAACAAATTATAACGGAATCTATTTCGTACATTTCAACTGTGTACATGTGGTCATTTGAACAATATTTTTCTTTACTGTTTCAAATGGAGCCTTTGTCAGTTTCGGTTTATGTTTTAGTAAAAACACTCCTGAAGAAGCTGTAATGCGAAACTTGGAGAGTCTAATTAAACAAAACACAACATTTTGATGTTACAAGGTCATTATGTCTAACATTAATATGTTTTATATACACTAATATGCACTACAGATATAAAATAAGAACAAAATCAAACAATTAAACTTTAAGTTGTTTAGTCCACTCGTTATGCTTGTAACCGTTATGGCTTGCACGTGCTATCATGTGGTAGTGAAATACATATCGAATATCACGTTAGCAAGGTATAAAACAATATATATATGTATTTGTGCGTGCGTGAGAGTTTGCTATTTACAAATATATACGTATAGGTACGTGTGTTTAATCTGGAAATCTTAATAAATAAACTGAAAAACGCTCAGCTTTAGGTATGTATATGATGCTGTATGCATTAAATAAGTATGTTCTAGGTTTTAAACTAATACGTACTGGATATTTGTACTATATATATTGTATATATATATATTATGGATTGAATAGCTAAAATTATTTAAAACCTGTGAGTTGTTCTGTTTTGTAGGCTGGAAAGTGTTATCGAACATCACATATAATTTTTTATCCCTCACTTTTACGGACCATAAAAAAACAAAACAAAAAAAAAACATCATATCGTGCAACTTAACGGTAAAGTTACACCGTGATTTGTGACTTCTTCGGGTGAAACGGTCGAATACTCTCACACCAAGTCTTATGGACATCCATGAAAGGAAGTGATTATTACCAACTAATGTTCACGTTTCCTTACCAACACCAAATTTATTTCAGTGCTGCTAAGTTTAATGGGATTTCTTACTCTTTAAAACTTTCTCTGGAATTCATATGCAACGTTTATAAAAAATTACAATTAAAAGGTTACTTCATATTGTTTCCTTTATATCCCCTACAAGGTAAGGAGATATTTTACGTTTTTACAATGAACGTGACAATTGTACTTGAAATAGAAAATTCTAGACTGTTGCTTAAATTATATACATTAATTTGTTTACAAATATAAAATCAAAATAAAATTAAAAGAATGATCGTTCATTTAGATTTTAGACCGTTCTCATTTGACTTTTGATTAGCTCATTCGGATCGTTCTCACCTGATCTTGATTAGTTCATTTAACTCGTTCTTATTTGATCTTGATTGGTTCATTTAGCTCGTTCTTATCTAATCTTGATTGGTTCATTTAGCTCATTCTTGTCTGATCTTGATTGGTTCATTCAGATCGTTCTCACCTGATCTTGATTAGTTCATTTAGCTCGTTCTTATCTGATCTTGATTGGTTCAATTAGATCGTTCTCATCTGATCTTGATTAGTTCATTTAGATTATTCTCATCTGATTTTGATTAGTTCATTTAGATTGTTCTCATCTGATCTTGATTAGTTAATTTAGTTCGTTCTCATCTGATTTTGATTAGTTCATTTAAATTGTTCTCATCTGATCTTGATTAGTTCATTCAGATCGTTCTCACCTGATCTTGATTAGTTAATTTAGTTCGTTCTCATCTGATTTTGATTAGTTCATTTAAATTGTTCTCATCTGATCTTGATTAGTTCATTCAGATCGTTCTCACCTGATCTTGATTAGTTCATTTAGCTCGTTCTTATCTGATCTTGATTGGTTCAATTAGATCGTTCTCATTTGATCTTGATTAGTTCATTTAGATTATTCTCATCTGATTTTGATTAGTTCATTTAGATTGTTCTCATCTGATCTTGATTAGTTCATTTAGATTGTTCTCATCTGACTTTGATTAGTTCATTTAAATTGTTCTCATCTGATCTTGATAGTTCATACAGATCGTTCTCACCTGATCTTGATTAGTTCATTTAGCTCGTTCTTATCTGATCTTGATTGGTTCAATTAGATCGTTCTCATCTGATCTTGATTAGTTCATTTAGATTATTCTCATCTGATTTTGATTAGTTCATTTAGATTGTTCTCATCTGATCTTGATTAGTTCATTTAGATTGTTCTCATCTGACTTTGATTAGTTCATTTAAATTGTTCTCATCTGATCTTGATAGTTCATACAGATCGTTCTCACCTGATCTTGATTAGTTCATTTAGCTCGTTCTTATCTGATCTTGATTAGTTCATTCAGATCGTTCTCACCTGATCTTGATTAGTTCATTCAGATCGTTCTCACCTGATCTTGATTAGTTCATTTAGCTCGTTCTCACCTGATCTTGATTAGTTCATTCAGATCGTTCTCACCTGATCTTGATTAGTTCATTTAGCTCGTTCTTATCTGATCTTCATTATATTTTATTTATATTTAAGTTTGACTTCAATGAGTTTCTTCTAATTGTTTTTCTGCATACTTTTTTCCGCTTTGCAGAACACGTGTTGTTTCAGTAATTATGTAGATTTAATTAAACTAAAAGTTTTCAATGTAAAATATTTATTAATTATAAATAATGTAATCACGCCTCAGATCCTAAACATACGAAACAAGAAACAAAGCTTTATCTTTACTTGTTTTAAAATCTATGAAGTGTTTTGTGACACACTAGTTAGAGTAATTTCGTGTATGTATCTTGTGAATTTATTACGTAGTCAAATATTAAACATTAGCAAATGATCGTCTACGGATTTACAACGCTAAAATCAGGGGTTCGATTTACCTCGGTGGACTCAGCAGATAGTCCGATGTGGCTTTGTTATAAGGAAAATACACATAAATAACCAAGGGTTGTCTAAATATTTATTTCAAGGCCAATGATTCCACTTATGAGTCACAAATTGAAAATATATGGAATAATTCCATAAAATTGATAAATTCATTAAAAATACAGAATATACAACAGTGGAAAATGTGCACCTTTGTTGACCGTGCATAATGTTTTATATATATCTTCGTACCAAGTCACATCTATCATTGTTTGCTAACCAGGTAATAAGTGTGATTACGTCACAATACGACTGAACAAGTTTATACATGTTACGAGTATTAATAGTTTCTTTTGTAATTTACCTACTTATTATAGATGTCGCTTTATTAAGGGATACAGCTTTTCCGCGAGGAAGAATATTTTATAAAGCTAATATAACCCTCTTTACCATCCAAACTTTTGAACTTGATAATAATCATACCAGAAATCGAAAGGTTAAAATATTCTGTAGAAGTGTAACTCGTAAAGAAATAATTTTAGAATAATATTTTGTTGTTTATTCAGAATTTGTAGAGCATGTTTGAGGGAGTTAGATATTTTGGTAATAAATTTGTAAACGCAAGTACCAAATAATAATAATTTATATTTCAGCCAGTGTTTGTTCTTTGTGGTTTTGTCGGGGCTAGTAATGCAAGAACTGAACTTTGTTTGTTACTAACCTGGATAATATTGCAAGACGAAACTTGACTGAAATACAATTTTTATTACTATATGGAAAGTAAATTATACTTTTATTTTAAAAAATTTGGAAGAAACCGAATTTTCTTTGTTTAATATCGATTTTAGACGTACGATCGATCACGAATTTTAATAATTTATCCTCGGTCTAATTATGATAAAAAACTGTCAATTTTAAAGTAAAGTGCCACAGTTTTCAGTCACAATTCCGAGCAATTAGACTAATTTTATGACTTTATCGCACTGCATTTTTTCTTTTATACACCATTACACGATAACTCGGTGGACTCAGCAGATAGCCCGATGCGGCTTTGCTATAAGAAAACGCAAATAAACAAACACTATTACTCACCTAGTGGTGAAGCTCAGACAGTTTTTTCACCCAGTGAAGACACAGTAAACAACTACTTAACTTTAAAAATGGCATACGCACGATAACATAGTTTCACCATTCAAAATCATTTGCTTAAGTAGATATTTAAATTAAATTCTTGCAGAAATGTCACCAGAATAATCTGATTCGTCGCCTCTTCTTAGCATCCCAGATTTGTTCGTTTTTCCTTTTTTTTTAATTCAGTTATTCTTTAGAGCTCCACTAGGTGTACCAAAGCAATTGTACTTACGAGAAACCCACAAGGTGATGCTGAATAAATATATGATTAACATAACCTCGACTTTATTATGGTGGTATATACTTTGTTGTTATTTGTGGTATTGTACGAACGTGTATTATAAAGCAGGAGTAAGTGTTGCTTCATAGTATACTAATAAATGGTTTGTTATATGCAAGGACGACTATTTCTCATTTCTATTTAGTGTTTTATGTCATAAATAAAATTTCTCAATCGAAATGGGAACTATAAGTGTTTTGTGCCAAGAAATGTGATTTGTCAAGACTTCGTGAATTCCTTGTAATTGGTTAAGTTTTTCATATACATTTTGTCCCATACATAGCCACAAACCGAAATACTTAATATAATATGTTATAACGTGGAATACAAAGTAAAATTATAAAAGTATTAAACACATGGCAAGAAGTTATTACATTGATGGGGTGAGTTTTTTTTTTATTGAATTACTTTCTAATATGTGAAATGTAAAACGAATATAAATATTTGATGCCTTTCAATCCATATCAAATGAGGTTATTTTTATGATCCCTCGTGATTTCGTTCCAATTTGTCACAAGAAAATCTTGCAACTCAGCTACAGTGGGTGGTTTAGTTTTTTTTTTTTTTTTTTTTTGGAATTTCGCACAAAGCTACTCGAGGGCTACCTGTGCTACCCGTCCCTAATTTAGCAGTGTAAGACTAGAGGGAAGGCAGCTAGTTATCACCATCCACCGCCAACTCTTGGGCTACTCTTTTACCAACGAATAGTTGGATTGACCGTCACATTATAACGCCCCCACGGCTGAAAGGGCAAGCATGTTTGGCGCGACCGGGATGCGAACCCGCGACCTTCAGATTACGAGTCGCACGCCTTAACACGCTTGGCCATGCCGGACCGCAGGTGGTTTAGACTCGTGGGTAGCAATGATTCTCGCTCAAATCTACCTCAAACCTTTCTCCAGAATATAGCAGAAATCTTATTTGTATCTCAGAACGGCTGGTATGGGTATTAACACTGTTATTGATAAGGAGAGAACAACGTTTAGACCTTTCTAGTTCATCTTCAAGCTAAGAAAGAAAGAGTTTGAATGTGGCTGTTGACGGACGCATGTCTTAAGGACGAGAGTGTAAACGGGTGCGGGATTGTAGGGGGCGTTGCAGGTGGATGTTTATACTCTCGTCCCTAAAACATGTGTCCGTCAACGGTCACATTCAAATTCTTTCTTTCTTAACCTGAAGATGATCTAGGAAAGTCTAAACGTTGTTCTCTTTTTATCAATAAAAGTGTTATTACCCATACCAGGCGTTCTGAGATACATTTTTATTTCAAATGGGTTTCTCGTCATATAGAAAAATATCATTTCCGTGCTATTGACTTTTCTCTGAAGAATATGAAGAGTAGTATTTCCATCATGATTAATAGCTGCCCAAATATGTACTGCGTCACCCCCTGTGTGTTTTCCGTGGGAAAGACAGTATTATCTCATTTGTTCTCCAAGCAAACGACGAACTCGAATAATCCTACCACCAACCTTAACAGAGTATAAATAGGGCTAAACTGAAAAAGAAATGTCATCAGTTTCCTAACTATAAGATGGCATGCTGTCTTGACCAAGTAACAAGGTGAGCAGAATGAATTCTGGTTCATATCGGTTTACAAATAACAGTCCTTCTTATAAAACAACATCATTTGGTCAGTCTCCTATTCACTGTTCTTCTGGATGTCCTGAAATAAATGTCATTCCTGTTGCATGATGTTACAAGAATTATCTTGATCTTAACATGGTAAACTGATCAAAATACAATACTCTCAGACAGTAGGTTTTTGTCGTCTACCAGTATACTTTCCTAGAACAACGTTCCCTGTAATTATAGGACGTTTCAGGATTGTGGATACAGTACATCGATGGTACCCTGTTGTCCTGGCAATGTCGATTTCCTTCATACCATGTTTGGACAGTCAAACAGTTGGACGCCCTGTAACTTCTGGCCCTTGATGAGGCGTGACTCTACATCAAGCTCAGGGAAACTGTGTGAACAAAGCGTTGATCCGTTTCAAAAAATATATGTATATGTATATTTTGACGAACAAATACTGTAAACAACTGTTACAGACCAAATTAACAACTCGTACATGTCTTAATACTCTGATATTTACTCAATAGCTACTTCACGCATGTTAACAATAGCATCAGCACAGAACAGTGTGCGAACATTATGGTCAAAACTACAGGTGTTCGAGTTGTTATACTCCTTGATTCATTATGTTGGAATTTGCAGCCTAGAAAATATCATTTCGGTGTTTTTTCATAAGTTTGATATCAAAAAGTCTATTGGAGCTCTGCGTCCTCAATCTTTGGCTCAGTAGTAATTCTGAGAGCTTATAGCGTAAAAAATTATATTTCGATACCAGCAGTGGAAAGAGGAAAGATGGCTTGTCATGTTGCTTTGAGCTAAACAACAAACGAAAGTAATATTAATAATTAAAAATGTTTAGTCTCTACTGACTTTTATTCACCAGAAAAAAATCATACATTTCTATAAAAGCAAATATAGATCCTCACTTAACACTAACTTCTTGTTAGAGAAGTTACCCATACTTACATGAAGAATAAAAATCAGTCTGGTGAGGAATATACTTTTTTGGATTTCTTTTAGAACTTAGAACACATTCGCAGTTAAAGATATATTCGGCCATAAACCCAACAATGTTGCCTCAATTTCGCCGGGTTTATGAATCAGATGTTCTATATTTCTAAATAAATACATACACACACATAAGTGCTAACAATGTAAAACACTATACACAAGAAGAGGTTTAATAATTCGTTCACATTCGAAGCGCTTTAATAACTTTCACTTCTCTTCAGTTTCCAATTTCTATTTCTTGTTGAAATTTACAATTAGCAATCAATGGCGCTAACATCTGATATAATGAGCAAACAATAGTGCTATCAGATGTTAGATTAACAATTAGCAGACAATGGTGCTAACAGATTTCAGATTAACAATTAGCAGACAATGGCGCTAACAGATGTTAGATTAACAATTAGCAGACAATGGTGCTTACAGATGTTAGATTAACAATTAGCAGACAATGGCGCTAACAGATGTTAGATTAACAATTAGCAGACAATGGCGCTAACAAATTTTAGATTAACAATTAGCAGACAATGGTGCTAACAAATTTTAGATTAACAATTAGCAGACAATGGTGCTAACAGATTTTAGGATCATTCTTGGAGCGATTTAACAACACTCCTTCTCATCTCCCCAAAACAAAAACCAACAACAACCAAAATAAGATCACAAACATTACATTATAAACTCTAAATGCGTGCTGAATGCACTAGAGGGACTTTCTCAAGGAAATCACTTATTTTAGGCTTATCGACCAATGTGTATGTATTCGATTGTAATATGTATCATTCGAGTTAAGTTGAAGGTTATAATCAAGGTTACAATATGTAAATAATTTTGTGAATACCGTTTTCCCGAGTAAAATGAACTTAAATCATTTCTCCTCTTCTTTCGGGACGCCCCCAGTGGCAGGTCCGTGAACTTAAAACGCTAGAATCCTGGTTTCAATTCCTGTTGTGGGCAGAGCACACACAGCTCATTGTGCAGATGTGTGCTTAATTACAAATAATGCCCCCCGCTACTACAGCGGTATGTCTCCGGATTTACAACGCTAAAATCAGGGGTTCGAGTCCCCTCGGTGGGCTGAGCAGATAGCCCTTTGTGGCTTTGCTATACGAAAAACACACACACAAACACACAATTACAAATAAACAAATTAAACGTGCCTCATTAAACCCTTTCTGTTTAACCTATATTACTGCTATACTCTCATAAGGCATTAGCGTTAAGACTAAGGCGTTTTTAAACAACAAATTATTAATATAATTCCCTAGGAATTTCCAAGAATCAGAAGGCTGTGTGATAACACTATTTCAACCAAGTTGTATTTGTCGTAGCAACTGCTGGCGACAAGTTTCGCTCAATCCGGAACTCGTTACGTCGTGTAGGGTAAAAAGAAAAAACAAAACACAGTAGAGGTCGGGACACTATAAATATATATATATATATTATTGATACAGCAATAATTATTATGGTGTGTACCTCTTTACAAGCTGGCAAAGAATGATCACAATTATTCTTGTTATAGATCTTATGTTATCTTTGTTACACTAAAGAATTTTGTTGTTTGAAGGAATTGAAGCTTTTGATGTTTTTTGGACGATGCTTTCGATCCCTGTGCGATAATTATGAAACAGACAAAGCTTTACGTCTTATCACTTTCAGAATAACATTTAATGAAAAACTGTAGTTTATTCAAATATCTTTCAACGTTAGGAAAACTCAAGAACTAAATTTTGTCGTTTGTTTGGTTTAGAGATTTGCATATGTATTGACTTACTGAGTCACTTTAATCGAACATTGCGGTTTGACAGTCACTCTTGTAACGCACAATAAGAAGGGACGCGAAGTGGGAACCTTTGGATTTACATTCCGACGTGCTAACCACCACGCAAAACCCAGTGAAACTGTTGTTTAAGTTGTTTAGTAGTTTGTCCTGACGGAAATCTTATTTATAGGTAAATGGGTTACTTCTGTAATCTTAGTTTTAGCTTAAGTTATTATATATATAACAAAGCAATACTGACAAATCCCCGTTCTGTCCTAAGAGGAAGACGAAATAACCACCAAGCACAGTTGTATCTTACAACATAATTTGTCTCGACTGTACTCGTAATTACAGATCATTTCTTCTAAGCTGTATTGAAGTAAAAACAATCAGATGGACAAAGCAAAAACACTTGCAAAAGATGAAAATTAAAAACAGTTTAGTTGCACCGCTAAATTATATAGCGCTGGCGCAGAAAGTCTGCGCGAAATTTAAAATCAAACCTTCTTCTGAAAGAAAATATTCTCAGGAAAACCCAACGTGAATAGGTGATATCCAGCTAGTCAACACCAACCACCGCCAACACTTGAGCAACTCTTTTATCAATGAATAGTGAGATTGACCGTCACAATATAACGTGCCTACGACTGAAAGGGCGAGCATGCATTAGGGGACGGGGATTCGAACCACCGACCCGAAAATTGCGAGTCGTTCAACTACGAGTAAGAAACGAAATAACACCCACAGGAAAAAATAAAACTCATATTTTTAAATACATTTTCAAACCTATGTAATATCGTAAATACGTGTAAATCGAATAGCACACGCAAACAGTGTTCATTCAAGTTTTTCTGAGATGTCTAAAACTGAAGTTAAACTCTTAAGGTTTTGTTTGGTTTGTTTTGAATTATGTGCAAAGCTACACGAGAGCTATCTGCGCTAGCCGCCCCTAATTTAGCAGTGTAAGACTAGAGGGACGGCAGCTAGTCATCACCACCCACCGCCAACTCTTAAGACATATTCCTCTGATTCACGATATGTTTTATTTATGTGTATATGTCTGCTGGTTTCCTATTGGAGCCTAAGACAAGTACGTCGAAAATAAATAAAGGTATTCAAAAGATGAACAAACTTAGATAAGCGTGAAATTATAAAATAATAGTTTTGATGATGCTGGTCCGACATGGCCAGGTGATTAAGGCACTCGACTCGTAATTCGAGGGTCGCGGGTTAGAATCCCCGTCACACCAAATGTTCTCGCCCTTTCAGCCGTTAGGACATTATAAGGTGACGGTCAATCCCACTATTCGTTAGTAAAAGAGTAGCCCAAGAGTTGGCGGTGGGTGGTGATGACTACCTGCCTTCCCGCTAAATTAAGGACGGCTAGCGCAGATAGCCCTCGTGTAGCTTTACGCAAAATCCAAAACAAACCAAACCACTGACGATGCTTACACAGAAGTGAGTTTAATTTAAACTTTACATTTATTATCTGAATCACTCCTCAAACGTGGAAATCTTCGCCGTTGTGCTCTTGTCATTGATAAAAAGTAATTTGTGCTAAACCTAAAATTATATTAATTAATTTCACGGCTCTCATATTATACTTATTATTGGAAAAATAATTAGTGATCTTGGAAATGTACTGATAATAATATTCTAACATTAAATAAAACCTACTAAAATATATATGATCTCCATCACAGGTTCGAGAGGAGTCGAGAGTGTATTACTGTGATGTTCTATTGAGCGTAATAACGGGCCTCATATGTCTTCAAAGATGATAGATTGATCGAACGATCGGTTTTGTAATCACTCAGACTTTATTCACTATTAGCTAGAGATACACCCACTGCCTCTCCGAAAGGAGTAGTGATGGCTTTGATCTAATGTACAAAAATCATACGAGAACAACAAAGTAATCAAGGTAGAAATTCCTACGCCCCTTCCGTCCATTTTCTCAACTGAAATACACATCTGATTGAAGCTGTTCTCCATGTAACCTCCAGATCGATTCGCAGGTTCGTAGCAGAAACCAGTATAGTACGATAAAGAATTGGAATTATTCTTGAGACTGAAAGATACGTAGCAGTATATTTAATATCAAACGTCTTGTCTACCACTAAATTTAACATCAGGATCAAATAACTTCCAAACGAGAAAAGTAACAAAAGTGTGCCGAAATAACTACGTTCTATATGTGACCATTGTCAAGCATTGACAGTTTTTACAATTACGCGAAACAGATTCCAAAAAAACATCTTAGTTTTCACTTTGTCGATAAAAGCCAGATAAATTGCATGATGCTGCTCACGTGCGACCGGACATTAGAAACCACTAAGTATTTGTTTTCATACTTTCTAATTTACAAGTTAGCTCGATCTCAGTCGAAGCAAGAAACCTTTATCTTGTTAACAAGAACAGGAAACGCCCCTTCAATTATTTTGCACGTGGTTATACATAAACGGACACGAGAGAATGCTACATGGTAGTGTGCATTCGCGTACGGTGAATTGGAAATTTGAAATCTGAAAACTTTATTTTAGTCACGGTTTAAATGGAAGACGCGAGAGATCTTTATACATTATTACATTCGTAGTTAAAGAAGATTGTTTGTTTGTTTTTGAATTTCGCGCAAAACTACACGAGGGCTATCTGCACTAGCTGTCCCTAATTTTTGCAGTGTAAGACTAGAGGTAAAGCAGTTAGTCATCACCACCCACCGCCAACCATTGGTTACTCTTTTACCAACGAATATTGGGATTGACCGTCACATTATAACGTCCCCACAGCTGAAAGGGCGAGCATGTTCGGTGCGACGGAGATTCGAACCCGCGACCCTCTGATTTCGAGTCGAACACCTTAACCCACCTGGCTATGCTGGGCCCTATATTTAAATAAAGTTGTAAGAATGTTTTCTTATAACCACATTTATACACAAAAATATCGCTTTTACTGTAGACTTTACCATTAAAACATGAAAACTGATTTAACTTGTCGGTAAACAGGATTATATAGCAATATGGGCGAAGTAACCATACTACAATTACACTTAGTATGGAAACCTTGAATCCAGCACACGTTGTGAAAAAGACAATCTGAAACCACCTTATAGTGACACGTCTGATACTTTGTTTGTGTATTTGTTTTGAATTTCGCACAAAGCTACTCGAGGGCTATCTGCGCTAGCTGTTCCTAATTTAGCAGTGTAAGACTAGAGAGAAGGCAGCTACTCATCACCACCCACCGCCAACTCTTGGGCTACTCTTTTTACCAACGAATAGTGGGATTGACGGTAACATTATAACGCTCCCACGACTAAAAGAGCGAGCATGTTTGGTATGACGGTGATTCGAACCCGCGACCCTCGGATTACGAGTCGAACGCCTTAACAAACTTGGTCATGCCGGGCCCCGTCTAATACTTCTAACACACACGCCCATTTATGTAATTAACTTAGAAGTACTAAACATTAAAGATTTCTAAAAAAAAAACATTTGTTCTCTACTTTAGAGATGTTGGAAATTACATCACGTTTTGTCCTAACGCCCTGTTTCTAACAAGAAAAACATTCGAACAACTGTTTGCCTGCTGGATTTAGAATTTTAGCGCAGAGCTACATAAAATACTATCTGCGTATGGCTGTCCCAATTTTGAACATATAGGCTAGAGAGAAGGTGGGTAGCTTGGCAACAATATCTACCGTTCCACAATAGGAAGTTCACCAATTAGCTGTGTTCTTATACCTACTAATACCTATCTTCGTGTTGTTTCAGTATATGATTTCTATCTCCTCGTTAACAAAGGAGAAAAACATTGGAAATTATATCTATAAATTAGTTTTAGGAAGTTGGGGAGAAAAGCAGTGAAGCGGTAAACCATAAGGGATCCTTACAGGGATCCTGGTAGTCAATACGCTAAAGGATCTATAGACCAGGGAAGATCACATTCATATGGACCTCTTCCTCCTGTCTGTACTGTTGTTTTGAATGTTGATGGTGTTGCTACATGAGGATCCAAGTAACCCGTACTTGCTCTGACCTCTTTTGGCCTGGATGTCCATGTAGGTATCTTCATTAGCATTCTTGTATTGCATATAACGTCTCTAATGTTCGGTTTTGAAACGTAATTTATTTAAACAAACAGTTCGGAATATACATACAATACATTCGGATAGTTCTTAATTAACACAAAAACATTTTAAATATAAAAAAGCTTTTTTTTAATGTTAAAAAATTCAGTCAGCTCATGTGTAACCCACTTATCCAACTTTTTTGTCTTTCCAAACGCACTCATGTGGTTGGCAGTGCTTGATTTGCTTGTGCCTAGCTTTTCTACAAACTCACCTACTGTTGTGTCAGGGTCTGTTTCAACTGCTTCCCTTAATGTGTTTTTATCTAAGGATCGCTTCCTTCTACGACCTTCGAGGTCTTAATGACTCCCACCCCCATGTAAAAACCTTTGGAATTAACGCTGAACTGTATTTTCAATAACAGATCATGGCCAAATACCTGGTTGATGTTCCGTGTAGTTTCGGTAGCTTTTCGTACAAGTTTGAAGTCGTAGATGAAAATTAGAAGAAAGTCCTTCTTGTCCATGCTGCCTTGGAGGTTGCAAAACTTTGAGTAGAGTTGAAACAGCAGAAATTAAGAGACCTTCTAAGCGACGAACGTTGAATTAAACTAACCAACAATAAGTTACTCAATATTCAACTTCTAAATGTCATCGTGAGAATTCCGATATTCATTTCTGGACAACTTAATATATGTAGGAGTCTGTCTGTTACTGTGTTGAGTATGTCTGCATGAAAACAGTTGTTCTGGGGACTTTATGTGTTGTTGTGAGTAATGTGTTTTGTATTGTTTGTAATTTGGTTTGTACTAGTTTATTTTTGTTACGTTTATATTTGCTAGGGCTGCATGTTAACCTTAGAATTTTGGAAGATGAAACAGTCTGCAGAAGTGTTCCGTTTATATATATCTCAATAGTTAGATTTTTGTTGTGTTTATTTTAATTCTGTATTTTCAGCAGTATTCACTTATTCTATTTAATTAAGGTTGTAAGTTTATAGCTGCTATTGATGGTGTGGGGGCACTTTTCCAGACTGCAACGTCATCAGCAAACTGAGACGAGTGTCCATGATTTGGATCGTTCAGAGGCATATTATTAATATACATAATGAAGATGATAGGGCTAACCACCTCTTCCTGAGGGACATCTACTTCTGGAGTAAATAATTAAGAGAAGGTTCCCTCAACATTTATTTTGCATTTTCTGTTTTCCAAAAACGTTTGAGAGCCAACAAATACTTCCTCGAGGTAGTTCCATTTGTGACATTCTGAAATGGAGACAGCAGTGCTATATAGTATCGAAAGCTTTCTCGATATCAAGTAAGCATGAGACAATGCATTATTTTTATCAACTATTGTTTCTGTTAGTCTGACTAGGTAATCGGTGGATTGTCTAGATTTTCTGAATCCATTTTGTACTTCTGGTAATTTTGATGTTATCTTCAGAAATATAAAGAGTCAGTTGCTGATTATTCGTTCTAGAATTTTCCCGGACGGTAGATACTTGGTTTATTGGCTGGATTTCCTTCTTTCTGGAACATTAAACTGCGATATATCCAGATATTAATGACAGGCTGAAGATTGCTGTTTTGTGTACACATCATTTCGGAATGGCTTTTTTGAGCAGGATGGCTTGTATGCCATCTTCTCCCGGATCTTCATTTTTATCTATTTTACTGTTTCTCTCAGTTCTTATTCGGTTATTATCTTTGTTAACATTGTAGTTGTGGAATCGTTTACTGTGTTGATGTTGTTTATGGTAGCTGGGAAGTATGGTTTAAATAATCCTGTAATGTATGTTATGTAGTTGTTTACTTTGTTATAAAAATGTGAATTCTTGTCTGGGTCATGATGTGTTGGAAGGTGTTTTGTAAATATTGTTTTAAGATTTGTGTTTTTTTCTATATTTGTATGGTGTTGTTGTGTTCTAGTGTTGGGTATTTAGGTGTGACCAGAATTGCTTAAAATCTGTTTTTTCACAGCAGAAATTTTCCCATTTTTCTTGTTTTAATAACTTATCTTCTGTTTTAATTTTATTTACTATAGTGTTTATTTGTGTTTTTATTTTTCTGTCTCTTTTTTTTCCATAGGTTTTCTTCTTAGCTGTGTTCTTTGTTATAATGTTGTTAGCTGAGTGTGTGGTTTCCATGCTTTGTATTCCTGTGGTGGTATCGCTTGTTTAGCCGCTTTTTGAAGGATTTCCCTGATTAATTGACAGTATTTATCTATTTCTGATTGGTTTTTACTCGTTTCAATAATTTTGTTGGGCAGTAGATGGTTTAGTATTTTATAATATACTTGCCGGTTTGCTTTTTAGTAATCAAAATTTTATCTTCTATGAGTTATATTTTTATGAGATCAAAGACACATCAGATTGGTAGGTTATCACTATCATCATATTTTCACACATTAAATTTGACTAATTTTTAGCTCACGTTGTATAAGCTTAGACATGTTGATTCATGAATAATCAGGTTTAGGTTAACCAATGTAGTGAGTGCAGGGTCGTTACAAATAGACTAGTGTTAGCACCTTGAACTGATAGATATTATGGGTTTTATATTCTTTCTTATTTATATTAGAAGGCCTATATAAAATAATTTATATTATTTTTTATAATAATTCATAATATAAATATAATTTAATTTATAATAAAATATAACATAATAAAATATAATTTATAATATAATTTAAAGTAATAATTTTATTATTTTTTATATATAGATCATAATAAAAATGATTTATTCCTGGTAACACAATGAACTTTACTAAATATCGTAAAGAACGGAATTATTACAAGAATTATACACTAATTTGTAAGAAAGTTAATTTAATCTGCTAACACAGCATTACATTCCACCACTATACTGGTACAGATATGTAGATGACACGGTTGCAGGATTCAGATCTACAGAACACATACTTAATTTTTTCAATCACGTTAACTCTATACATCCCAACAGGAAGAAAGCAATCAAATATCATTTCTTAACCTCAAAATTACAATAACCGACACACAATTTAAAACAGAAATCCACCGAAAAATAACCCATACTGGACTATACATTCCTTGGGACTCAGCACATGAAACAAAACAAAAACTCAACATACTAAGAAACCAAATAAACACAGCCATAAAACTATGCTCACCAGATAAAATTAACGATGAATTAGACAAAATAAAACAATACTTCATCAACATCAATAAGTTTCCTCCACAAACCGTAAAAGCATTATACGCACACACCTAGACAAAAAGCAAAATCAACTTACAAAAGTAAATATATCTCACGATCAAAAAATCACGAAACCATATACTGCTGCATAATATATATTCCCGACATCAGCAGAAAAATAACCAACATTTGGCAAAAACTAGTAACAAAATATAACATTCCAGTTAATACCAAATTTATTCAAAAACCAGACACAAAACTGAGGTCTATACTATGTAAAAACTACATTGACAAACACCACACCAACATTATTTATAAAATACAACGTGATAACTGCCACGACTTTTATATTGGAGAAACAAGTAGAAAAATGGAAACCAGATTCAAAGAACAAAAAAAGTCACCTTCACACGTTTTCGAACACTGCAAGTCAAATAAACACAACATAACTATATAAAACACTTAAATACTAAATAAAGAAACAAACATAAACAAACGCAAAATTAAAGAAGTTTACTTATACAGCAACTCAAGCCCAAAATAAACCAATACAAAGGAACACCTTTATACCTATATTAAAAATAATATAATAAATAATAATAATAAAATAAATAATATAAAAGTATATATTCAAACATCTAAACACGCCCTCTACATTCCGATTCTCAGTTACACAACCCTTCAAACATGTGGTCAGCTTCCGGTCAGTTACCTCTTTCTTTTTTTGTGAACCTGATGATGACCGAAGAAGGTAGAAAGGTTGTTCGTTCCTCTACGTAAAAAAAATGTTCTCAACCCAAACGAGCCGTTTTACATATTTTTCTCTACAAGTGGATTTTCTCGACATCATTGATTTATCTGGAAATTCATACACACCATGTTGTTTGTAAATATTAGGTATTATCATACTGTCAGAGGACTCTGACCCTCTAATAAAGTTGTATGATGGACGATACTGACATTTCTATACCTATCTAAGTTATTACACTATCTATACAACTTTGTGTGTTTTATTTAAACAACAAATATGTGAGTTCTAGATAATAAAAAACAGCAGAAAGTAGTAACCTGGAAGTGTAATTTCCTCTTGAACCAACAATTATTGTAAATATATATTTAGCTTTCTATAATGATACATAAAGTGTAAGAACATATAAATTTATTTTGATACAAAACCATTGTTACAGTTGATGTATAGTGGGCATACAGTTTGTTTTAATAACAAACTTATTCTGTTATGACAGTGAACCTGTGTATGTATGATATTTTGCTTGTATCTGTTTCAAGCTGTAAGGTAGTGGTAAGTGTAGGTCAGCACGACAGGGAACAGTAAGGTTAGTTTACAAATCTTTTGTACAGTTTATAAAATAAAGAACCTTGCCTCCTATGTTTGATTTATAGTAATACACTTGAACAAATATATATGGCAGGTATTATTACATTGAAATGTAGTAAGTGTTTTATAAACTGACGAGTTTTCTTAAATAACATATCAGTATATCTTGAACTTTTGTTCACAAATGTTTCAGTAAATATGTGGTTTTACATAAATATTTTAATACTTTTACATCAGGTTATCATGAAACTTTCCTACATCAAATGGACGTTTGTTACAAACTAATATTTATGGTATGTAATATAACCATGAAAACTAAGTTTGGCATTTATCTATAAACCAAGACATTTTCGTAAATAGTATCAGAATGTATTTTGATGCTTTGTTAATAAAATATATTTTTTATAGAAACAGTAAGTCATTCATTCATTATTTTTAGTTACAAGAAAAGTAGATTAATGGACAAATGACGTGAAGCTGATAATAGTATATTTTTTTAATTAATCAACATGGTAATAGACGTTCTTCAAGATTATCTACGTGTTTACAAAGTTCCTCGCTGGTATATTGGTAACTCTTCAGATTCACAACGTTAAAATTAGGGGTTCGATTTTCTTCGGTGGATACAGCAGATAACCCGCTGTGGTTTTGCTATAATAAAAATACATATAAAACGTATTTATGGAAAATAATTTATTAAAATAAATGCCAATTTTTATACATTGTCACTATCTACATGTTTATGATATATTTAAAGTTTACTTTTCAAAACTGTAAATATGTAATGACGCATGTTAGTTAAATACAAGTTGTTTTATTTAATTAAACTGTACATTTCTAAAGTAAAATTATCAAAGAAGAAACGTTGCTGTCTGTGTAAACTCACTACATAGTCCTACACTAACTGTATGTTCTTAATAACTCACTAACTGTAACTGTATTCTCAATATCTGACATATATTCTATATCATACATACTTTACCCAACATACTGTCGACTTAGAACAAAATAAAATCTCGATTCCACTTAAGTATCTGTTATTTTGTTATCAGTTTAATTGTGCCATGTTCTTAAACATTGTTACCTTATGTTAGATGAAGGTGTCAAATCGTTGCCAGTTTTAATGTAACAGTAGTAATAAGTTTATTTTATGATACTTTTAAATCAAAGACAAGACAGAGATTTTTATTTGCGTGAACACTTCCTTCATAACGGATGACCAGGTCATGGTTTTAAATGTTGTTACTAGCGATCCAGTCCTCACACGTCACCATACAATACTTATCACAGCATGTGATCAAATGTAAAGAGATCTCCTTGGAGATACTGACGTCACCAACACACACACACAGATGATCAAGTCTTATTTTAAGCACCAGTAGTTTCGTCACGTGTTATATAAAAACTTATTATTTGTGCTTTTACAAATGTATAGAAATCACCAGAGCTCCATACTGAGTAATAAATTATTTAAACATTATGTAAATAACTTTTAAATTTTAGTAATTAGAGTATAATGGACACATGTAGAGTTCATTATTAAATATCTTATATAATATAATTATAGTTTAATTGAATTCATATAGCGATCTGTAAAAGTACTGATATTATTGTATCGTATAGTATTGTATTAACTGATGTTAATTATGTATCTAACAAAAAGTAAGCTGTTATCAAAAACTTTGATCACTTGATTCTTGTACTAACAAAATAGACTGGTCATTCTAATCCTACAGTTTTTTTAATATTTTGTTAACCAAGACGGTCAATGGCTTTAAGTATCAATGACAGTTTTTCGGGCACTATTACAAACATGAGTTTTAGATATGATTACTTAGTACTGTTTTGTAATCTAAAGTCAAATTACCAAAGGATACCATTTATGTTCTTCTGTATATTTAAAAAAACAACAAAGTTTAAATGTAACCAATGTTTTGGAAGATGTAGAAAGGAATACATAATGTTCTTGCTAATGTGACCAATGAAGAGAGAGCTTCGAATGAAATATCTCACAGCCTTTCACTGTATATGTAACCACGTGACATCATCCAATTAATCTTGTCTTGACGTAAGTGTTCACACTGTTTATGTCTGACTTTTGTAATTCTTAAGTTTCTGTTTCCAGGTTGTATGCGTTTAATTTGCTGTTAATGTCTTACCTTCAGACAGTCTGGAAGTTCTGATGTCTTAACTAATAACCTTGATTATCTGTGTGTGTGTTGGTGACGTCACATCTCCAAGGAGAACGCTTTACATTTGGTCACGCGCTGTCAAAAATAACTATCTATTATCTTAGACATTCGATACAGGTTTCTTGATTCCATGAATTAACGATATGTAAAAATTTTTATGTTTGTATGAAAGTTGTGGTATTTCAAATGTTAGTAATTAGTAACTGGTTCATTAAGCTATCTTACAAACATTGTCTGAAAGAACCGATGTATTCCATACTTTCACAAGTCTTGTGTATATTTACCAATGATAATGGGTGTACAGAAAATTGAAGAATACAATTATTTAATTATTAATTATTATTATTACAGATATTTATTGTTAACGTAATGAATTCTGAGCATTGATGACTTGTAGTGTCACAGTATATTTGTTAAAATCCTATAGTAATAATTGTGAAAATCTACCTTTCTGAAACATGTATATATTATTTTGAAACAAATTAGTAAAAGTGTTGTTGTATAATAAACATTTTATTAACGATGTAACTTGTTGTATAAAGTAAAAGTTTTAATTACTGTATGATAATGCTCTTTTAAGAGCGATTTAAACTTACAGACATGTATTGTGGTTGTGGTAAAATGTATAGAATTGTGATCATGTTTGTTTTGAATTTCGCGCAAAGCTACTCGAGGGCTATCTGTGCTAGCCGTCCCTAATTTAGTAGTGGAAAACTAGAGAGAAGACAGCTAATCGTCACCACCCACCGCTAACTCTTGGGCTACTCTTTTACCAACGAATAGTGGGATTTACCGTAACATTATAACGCCCCACGGCTAAAAAAACAAGCATGTTTGGTGAGAAGGGGTTGCGAACCCGCGACCCTTATATTACGAGTTACACGCCTCAACCCACCTGGCCATGCCGGGGCCTGATGAGGTTACGTTAATTATTATTTTGACATTTTATTGTATCACTGAAAATCTTTAACCACTTGATTAAGACACAGACCTTTTAGGAACTTAAATTTAATTATCTGATAAATTAGTGTTAAGAGTCCTTTTAGGCTGAGTTAAATATAAATAAATTGGCGTTAAGCGTCATTTTAAGAACGAATTAATTGTAAGTGAATTAATAGAAAGCGTCCTTTTAAGGATCAATTTATTAACTAATGAATTAACATTCACTGTTCTTCTTATAACGATTTAATTATTGACGAATTAATGAGTAAATATCGACATAATGAGATACGTATTGTATGTTTGTTTGTTTTTGTTTTTTAATTTTGGCGCAAAGCTACCCGATGGCTATCTGCGCTAGCCGTCCCTAATTTAGCAGTGTAAGACTAGAGGGAAGGCAGCTAGTCATCACAACCCACCGCCAACTCTATAGCTACTCTTTTACCAACGAATAGTGGGATTGACCGTAACATAATAACGCCTCCACGGCTGAAAAGGCGAGCATGTTTGGTGCGACGGAGATGGCCACCCATTATAGTGGTCTAGAAACATGTTCTCTACTTTGTGGCATGATTACCCATCATGGCCACCTGTCATAAGGGTTTAGCAATGCATTCTGACAAAACGCCCTCTGATGAAACTTTGTTAAATTATAACATAATGATCGCCTGCCATAGCGGCCTAGTAACGCATTCACTGATAACAACATTTGGAACTATGACCTAGTCATCTTTTATGACATCATCTCGTGTTCTCCTCTCCATCATCTGAAGCATCTAATCACCATGAGATGGCGTCCTTTGAGCGCGACGTTCCTTCCCTTGCTACTTATGTTTGTTCAAAGTAGACAGAGACATGAATTATAATGGAAATAGTTAGTATTAATAACAGTAATACCAATACTAAGTTGCTATGACTGCCTTAGGAAGGTATGGCTCATTTATACATTTACTAGCTATAATGTCCAGATTAAATTTTAGAACAGTTATAATTTTAATCTAAATCAATACAATGACAATGACACTTTTTATCCAAAAATATAATATTATATCATTATATATAGAACTGATTTTTGAATATTGATTTTCGAAGTGTGGTATTTTAGAAATGAATATCCAGACGTGTTATAACTAATATGGATAATTATATAATGTGTCAAATTCTATATTATTCACTTACTGTACGAGCAAGAAATTTCTCACTTTTTTATCTATTCCCCTTTAGTTTAATAAATATGTTTGTGTGTGTTTCGTTTGCGTGTCTTCTCTTTTTAAAAAGGGTAAGTTAAGTGTAAAGATATAATACATGTGTACACATTAGAATGCTATAGGTGTTGTAATAATTACTTATGATTTTTATGGATAACAAAAATATTTTAAATGGCTAATCTTCCACTCTTGACCAACTGACTCCATCCAAATTGAACATGTACCCCTCCCCAAAGAAATTATTTTTGTGGCCTGTATAAAATATAATTCTTAACTCAATTTCTTTATTGTATTCTTACATCTTTTCAGGTACCCCGATGGGACAACGGTATGTCTTTGAATTTACAACGCTAACATCAGAGGATTCGATTCCTCTCGGTGGACACAGCAGATAGCCTGATGTGGTTTTGTTATAAGAAAAACATAATATACATCTTTTAAGTCTACGTTCAACAATTCAAATGTATATCATGTTTTCATTATGTCTACCAAGTATTAATAGTATACACAAGTTGTCCTCAATATCCCTAAAGATGCCAAAGATCCCCTATAGAAGAACAACGATTTCTCTGAGGACGAAAAACTTTCTTAACTTGTTATCTGACGAAGAGTTTGCAGAAGAATAAGCGTTACCAGATTCACTTTAATTTGAAGATCCTGACCTACACTCACGATCCACAACAAATTCAGGTCTGATCCTGACCTACACTCACGATCCACAACAAATTCAGGTCTGATCCTGACCTACACTCACGATCCACAACAAATTCAGGTCTGATCCTGACCTACACTCACGATCCACAACAAATTCAGGTCTGATCCTGACCTACACTCACGATCCACAACAAATTCAGGTCTGATCCTGACCTACACTCACGATCCACAACAAATTCAGGTCTGATCCTGACCTACACTCACGATCCACAACAAATTCAGGTCTGATCCTGACCCACACTCACGATCCACAACAAATTCAGGTCTGATCCTGACCTACACTCACGATCCACAACAAATTCAGGTCTGATCTGACCTACACTCACGATCCACAACAAATTCAGGTCTGATCCTGACCTACACTCACGATCCACAACAAATTCAGGTCTGATCCTGACCTACACTCACGATCCACAACAAATTCAGGTCTGATCCTGACCTACACTCACGATCCACAACAAATTCAGGTCTGATCCTGACCTACACTCACGATCCACAACAAATTCAGGTCTGATCCTGACCCACACTCACGATCCACAACAAATTCAGGTCTGTCTGACCTACACTCACGATCCACAACAAATTCAGGTCTGATCACGATCCACAACAAATTCAGGTCTGATCCTGACCTACACTCACGATCCACAACAAATTCAGGTCTGATCTGACCTACACTCACGATCCACAACAAATTCAGGTCTGATCTGACCTACACTCACGATCCACAACAAATTCAGGTCTGATCCTGACCTACACTCACGATCCACAACAAATTCAGGTCTGATCCTGACCTACACTCACGATCCACAACAAATTCAGGTCTCCTGATACACTGATCCACAACCTACACTGACCTACGATCCACAACAAATTCAGGTCTGATCCTGACCTACACTCACGATCCACAACAAATTCAGGTCTGATCCTGACCTACACTCACGATCCACAACAAATTCAGGTCTGATCCTGACCTACACTCACGATCCACAACAAATTCAAGTCTTCCCTCAATCAGCATTACATCCACTTCCACAATGGTCAGAGGAAAAAAACGACACATCGAAAGCCTCTGCCTCGTAGTGCAGAGTGGAAATGAGAGGCAGCTCAAAATGTTGAAGGATTTCATCCAGGAAAATCCTGTTTCTGCCATGGCAGCAGGTGTCAGACTCACCTTGTTTTTTTTACAACTTTTTACACTCACTATTGTTACGAAAACTGTTGACTTCATTCTTGTTTGTACATTTCAGTATAGCCTACTGGTAACAACGTTTATCAAGTTTTATTTATTTTTTACTCACTCGTGAGTTTGTTTGTTTGTTTTGTTTTTTTGAATTTCGCGCAAAGCTACACGAGGGCTATCTGCAAGTGTAAGGCTAGAGGGAAGGAAGCTAGTCATCACCACCCACCGCCAACTCTTGGGCTACTCTTTTACCAGCGAATAGTGGGATTGACCGTAACATTACAACGCCCCCACGGCTGGAAGGGCGAGCATGTTTGGCGCGACGCGGGCGCGAACCCGCGACCCTCGGATTACGAGTCGCACGCCTTACGCACTAGGCCATGCCAGGCCCTACAACTGATTTAATAGAACAAAATCTTTTGATACCAGATATCAAATCATGAAAATACATAAAATATTGAAACAAAACATATTTTAAAGATTTTTTTTTATTTTACATACTTGATTATTCTTTAAGGTATGAACACAAATTAAATGAATACCATATAAACATACAATAGCTTTTGGAAGTTTACAAAATAGAAAATACAGAAATGACTTTTATGTTGATTCTCCTGCAAGGGGTGTTTGAGTTACAATCATTCATGTTAGAACTGATAGACTAAAGGGAAAGAATCTGGTCGACATCACCTACAGCAAACTTTTGAGCTAATTTGTCACCAATGAAATGAAATAATACTCAGTGAAGGGATTTAGAAATATTGTGACTCCAGTGACCTAAATGCAAACTTATGCCAACCCCGTAGAAAAGTAATTCAAGTTATATTTTGGATTTTTTAATTTTAATATACCAAGGTAAATAGCTTTAATATGATTATTAATGTTATTCTACATTGTAGCATTTACAGTAACTGTTCTGACAGCTTCATTAGTTTCTTCTCCCTTCTTATGATGTGAAACCAGTGACTATACTTATGAGTCTGATGTGATGAACAAGGTGGTAAGATATGATAACGTATTTCACACTAAGAAGTTCATTGTTCATACTATTTGAAGACTTGTGATTCTAAGACTGTCTCTTACACTTGTGTTGGTGTGTACCCCATTTCTACGTGTTAGACGTTGAATAATATGAACAGTGTCTTAAGTCGTGAGTGTTATTAGTTAAGTAGTTTTGTATTGTTTTTGTTTTCTTTATCACAGAACGTTTTTTATAAACGACATAAACATGTACGATTGATACTCCAGCAATTTCAAGGATAACTTCCACCTAGTGGTGATTAAAGTTACATTTAGAACAAACTAACGAAGCTTCTAATTTTTAATAAATAAGTGATTCCTTAACTCCAGAGCTAATGGGTATAGTAAGATATCTATAGGACGTAGGTTGAGAGTTTCAGGTGATTCAGGTATGTAATGATTGAACTTTAAAAAGCAACCTCTGTACATATGACCTGTATAATGGAGCTCACTATTACGTGTCGAGTTACAGTCTGTATAATGGAGCTCACTATTACGTGACAAGTTACAGTCTGTATAATGGAGCTCACTATTACGTGACAAGTTACAGTCTGTATAATGGAGCTCATTATTACGTGACAAGTTACAGTCTGTATAATGGAGCTCACTATTATATGACAAGTTACAGTCTGTATAATGGAGCTCACTATTACGTGACAAGTTACAGTCTGTATAATGGAGCTCACTATTATATGACAAGTTACAGTCTGTATAATGGAGCTCATTATTACGTGACAAGTTACAGTCTGTATAATGGAGCTCATTATTACGTGACAAGTTACAGTCTGTATAATGGAGCTCACTATTACGTGACAAGTTACAGTCTGTATAATGGAGCTCACTATTACGTGACAAGTTACAGTCTGTATAATGGAGCTCACTATTATATGACAAGTTACAGTCTGTATAATGGAGCTCATTATTATATGACAAGTTACAGTCTGTATAATGGAGCTCATTATTATATGACAAGTTACAGTCTGTATAATGGAGCTCACTATTACGTGACAAGTTACAGTCTGTATAATGGAGCTCATTATTATATGACAAGTTACAGTCTGTATAATGGAGCTCATTATTACGTGACAAGTTACAGTCTGTATAATGGAGCTCACTATTACGTGACAAGTTACAGTCTGTATAATGGAGCTCATTATTACGTGACAAGTTACAGTCTGTATAATGGAGCTCACTATTACGTGACAAGTTACAGTCTGTATAATGGAGCTCATTATTACGTGACAAGTTACAGTCTGTATAATGGAGCTCACTATTACGTGACAAGTTACAGTCTGTATAATGGAGCTCATTATTATATGACAAGTTACAGTCTGTATAATGGAGCTCATTATTATATGACAAGTTACAGTCTGTATAATGGAGCTCATTATTACGTGACAAGTTACAGTCTGTATAATGGAGCTCACTATTACGTGACAAGTTACAGTCTGTATAATGGAGCTCATTATTACGTGACAAGTTACAGTCTGTATAATGGAGCTCATTATTACGTGACAAGTTACAGTCTGTATAATGGAGCTCATTATTATATGACAAGTTACAGTCTGTATAATGGAGCTCATTATTACGTGACAAGTTACAGTCTGTATAATGGAGCTCATTATTATATGACAAGTTACAGTCTGTATAATGGAGCTCATTATTATATGACAAGTTACAGTCTGTATAATGGAGCTCATTATTATATGACAAGTTACAGTCTGTATAATGGAGCTCATTATTATATGACAAGTTACAGTCTGTATAATGGAGTTCATTATTATATGACAAGTTACAGTCTGTATAATGGAGCTCATTATTATATGACAAGTTACAGTCTGTATAATGGAGCTCATTATTATATGACAAGTTACAGTCTGTATAATGGAGCTCATTATTATATGACAAGTTACAGTCTGTATAATGGAGCTCATTATTATATGACAAGTTACAGTCTGTATAATGGAGCTCATTATTATATGACAAGTTACAGTCTGTATAATGTATATTATATGACAAGAGTCTGTATCAGCTCATTATTATATGACAAGTTACAGTCTGTATAATGGAGCTCATTATTATATGACAAGTTACAGTCTGTATAATGGAGCTCATTATTATATGACAAGTTACAGTCTGTATAATGGAGCTCATTATTATATGACAAGTTACAGTCTGTATAATGGAGCTCATTATTATATGACAAGTTACAGTCTGTATAATGGAGCTCATTATTATATGACAAGTTACAGTCTGTATAATGGAGCTCATTATTATATGACAAGTTACAGTCTGTATAATGGAGCTCATTATTATATGACAAGTTACAGTCTGTATAATGGAGCTCATTATTACGTGACAAGTTACAGTCTGTATAATGGAGCTCACTATTATATGACAAGTTACAGTCTGTATAATGGAGCTCATTATTACGTGACAAGTTACAGTCTGTATAATGGAGCTCATTATTACGTGACAAGTTACAGTCTGTATAATGGAGCTCATTATTACGTGACAAGTTACAGTCTGTATAATGGAGCTCATTATTACGTGACAAGTTACAGTCTGTATAATGGAGCTCATTATTATATGACAAGTTACAGTCTGTATAATGGAGCTCATTATTATATGACAAGTTACAGTCTGTATAATGGAGCTCATTATTATATGACAAGTTACAGTCTGTATAATGGAGCTCATTATTATATGACAAGTTACAGTCTGTATAATGGAGCTCATTATTATATGACAAGTTACAGTCTGTATAATGGAGCTCATTATTATATGACAAGTTACAGTCTGTATAATGGAGCTCATTATTATATGACAAACAGTCTGTATACAGTCTGTATAATGGAGTTCAGTCTGTATAATGACAAGTTAGTTACAGTCTGTATAATGGAGCTCATTATTATATGACAAGTTACAGTCTGTATAATGGAGCTCATTATTATATGACAAGTTACAGTCTGTATAATGGAGCTCATTATTACGTGACAAGTTACAGTCTGTATAATGGAGCTCACTATTACGTGACAAGTTACAGTCTGTATAATGGAGCTCATTATTATATGACAAGTTACAGTCTGTATAATGGAGCTCATTATTATATGACAAGTTACAGTCTGTATAATGGAGCTCATTATTATATGACAAGTTACAGTCTGTATAATGGAGCTCACTATTACGTGACAAGTTACAGTCTGTATAATGGAGCTCATTATTATATGACAAGTTACAGTCTGTATAATGGAGCTCATTATTATATGACAAGTTACAGTCTGTATAATGGAGCTCATTATTACGTGACAAGTTACAGTCTGTATAATGGAGCTCATTATTATATGACAAGTTACAGTCTGTATAATGGAGCTCATTATTATATGACAAGTTACAGTCTGTATAATGGAGCTCATTATTATATGACAAGTTACAGTCTGTATAATGGAGCTCATTATTATATGACAAGTTACAGTCTGTATAATGGAGCTCACTATTACGTGACAAGTTACAGTCTGTATAATGGAGCTCATTATTACGTGACAAGTTACAGTCTGTATAATGGAGCTCACTATTACGTGACAAGTTACAGTCTGTATAATGGAGCTCACTATTATATGACAAGTTACAGTCTGTATAATGGAGCTCATTATTATATGACAAGTTACAGTCTGTATAATGGAGCTCATTATTATATGACAAGTTACAGTCTGTATAATGGAGCTCACTATTACGTGACAAGTTACAGTCTGTATAATGGAGCTCATTATTACGTGACAAGTTACAGTCTGTATAATGGAGCTCATTATTATATGACAAGTTACAGTCTGTATAATGGAGCTCATTATTATATGACAAGTTACAGTCTGTATAATGGAGCTCATTATTATATGACAAGTTACAGTCTGTATAATGGAGCTCATTATTATATGACAAGTTACAGTCTGTATAATGGAGCTCATTATTATATGACAAGTTACAGTCTGTATAATGGAGCTCATTATATAGTTACAGTCTGATAAGTTACAGTCTGTATAATGGAGCTCATTATTATATGACAAGTTACAGTCTGTATAATGGAGCTCATTATTATATGACAAGTTACAGTCTGTATAATGGAGCTCACTATTACGTGACAAGTTACAGTCTGTATAATGGAGCTCATTATTATATGACAAGTTACAGTCTGTATAATGGAGCTCATTATTATATGACAAGTTACAGTCTGTATAATGGAGCTCATTATTATATGACAAGTTACAGTCTGTATAATGGAGCTCATTATTATATGACAAGTTACAGTCTGTATAATGGAGCTCATTATTACGTGACAAGTTACAGTCTGTATAATGGAGCTCATTATTACGTGACAAGTTACAGTCTGTATAATGGAGCTCATTATTATATGACAAGTTACAGTCTGTATAATGGAGCTCATTATTACGTGACAAGTTACAGTCTGTATAATGGAGCTCACTATTACGTGACAAGTTACAGTCTGTATAATGGAGCTCATTATTATATGACAAGTTACAGTCTGTATAATGGAGCTCATTATTATATGACAAGTTACAGTCTGTATAATGGAGCTCACTATTACGTGACAAGTTACAGTCTGTATAATGGAGCTCACTATTACGTGACAAGTTACAGTCTGTATAATGGAGCTCATTATTATATGACAAGTTACAGTCTGTATAATGGAGTTCATTATTATATGACAAGTTACAGTCTGTATAATGGAGCTCACTATTACGTGACAAGTTACAGTCTGTATAATGGAGCTCATTATTATATGACAAGTTACAGTCTGTATAATGGAGCTCATTATTATATGACAAGTTACAGTCTGTATAATGGAGCTCATTATTATATGACAAGTTACAGTCTGTATAATGGAGCTCATTATTATATGACAAGTTACAGTCTGTATAATGGAGCTCATTATTATATGACAAGTTACAGTCTGTATAATGGAGCTCATTATTATATGACAAGTTACAGTCTGTATAATGGAGCTCATTATTATATGACAAGTTACAGTCTGTATAATGGAGCTCATTATTATATGACAAGTTACAGTCTGTATAATGGAGATATGACAAGTTACAGTCTGTATCATGGAGCTCATTATTACGTGACAAGTTACAGTCTGTATAATGGAGCTCATTATTACGTGACAAGTTACAGTCTGTATAATGGAGCTATTATGACAAGTTACAGTCTGTATAATGGAGCTATATTATATGACAAGTTACAGTCTGTATAATGGAGCTCATTATTATATGACAAGTTACAGTCTGTATAATGGAGCTCATTATTATATGACAAGTTACAGTCTGTATAATGGAGCTCATTATTATATGACAAGTTACAGTCTGTATAATGGAGCTCATTATTATATGACAAGTTACAGTCTGTATAATGGAGCTCATTATTACGTGACAAGTTACAGTCTGTATAATGGAGCTCATTATTATATGACAAGTTACAGTCTGTATAATGGAGCTCATTATTATATGACAAGTTACAGTCTGTATAATAATGGAGCTCATTATTATATGACAAGTTACAGTCTGTATAATGGAGCTCATTATTATATGACAAGTTACAGTCTGTATAATGGAGCTCATTATTATATGACAAGTTACAGTCTGTATAATGGAGCTCATTATTATATGACAAGTTACAGTCTGTATAATGGAGCTCATTATTATATGACAAGTTACAGTCTGTATAATGGAGCTCATTATTATATGACAAGTTTACAGTATAATCTGTATAATGACAAGTTACAGTCTGTATAATGGAGCTCATTATATGACAAGTTACAGTCTGTATAATGGAGCTCATTATTATATGACAAGTTACAGTCTGTATAATGGAGCTCATTATTATATGACAAGTTACAGTCTGTATAATGGAGCTCATTATTATATGACAAGTTACAGTCTGTATAATGGAGCTCATTATTATATGACAAGTTACAGTCTGTATAATGGAGCTCATTATTATATGACAAGTTACAGTCTGTATAATGGAGCTCATTATTACGTGACAAGTTACAGTCTGTATAATGGAGCTCATTATTACGTGACAAGTTACAGTCTGTATAATGGAGCTCATTATTATATGACAAGTTACAGTCTGTATAATGGAGCTCATTATTATATGACAAGTTACAGTCTGTATAATGGAGTATAATGGAGCTCATTATTATATGACAAGTTACAGTCTGTATAATGGAGCTCATTATTATATGACAAGTTACAGTCTGTATAATGGAGCTCATTATTATATGACAAGTTACAGTCTGTATAATGGAGCTCATTATTATATGACAAGTTACAGTCTGTATAATGGAGCTCATTATTATATGACAAGTTACAGTCTGTATAATGGAGCTCATTATTATATGACAAGTTACAGTCTGTATAATGGAGCTCATTATTATATGACAAGTTACAGTCTGTATAATGGAGCTCATTATTATATGACAAGTTACAGTCTGTATAATGGAGCTCATTATTATATGACAAGTTACAGTCTGTATAATGGAGCTCATTATTATATGACAAGTTACAGTCTGTATAATGGAGCTCATTATTACGTGACAAGTTACAGTCTGTATAATGGAGCTCATTATTACGTGACAAGTTACAGTCTGTATAATGGAGCTCACTATTACGTGACAAGTTACAGTCTGTATAATGGAGCTCATTATTATATGACAAGTTACAGTCTGTATAATGGAGCTCATTATTATATGACAAGTTACAGTCTGTATAATGGAGCTTATTATATGACAAGTTACAGTCTGTATAATGGAGCTCATTATTATATGACAAGTTACAGTCTGTATAATGGAGCTCATTATTACGTGACAAGTTACAGTCTGTATAATGGAGCTCATTATTACGTGACAAGTTACAGTCTGTATAATGGAGCTCATTATTATATGACAAGTTACAGTCTGTATAATGGAGCTCATTATTATATGACAAGTTACAGTCTGTATAATGGAGCTCATTATTATATGACAAGTTACAGTCTGTATAATGGAGCTCATTATTATATGACAAGTTACAGTCTGTATAATGGAGCTCATTATTATATGACAAGTTACAGTCTGTATAATGGAGCTCATTATTATATGACAAGTTACAGTCTGTATAATGGAGCTCATTATTATATGACAAGTTACAGTCTGTATAATGGAGCTCATTATTATATGACAAGTTACAGTCTGTATAATTATATGACAAGTTACAGTCTGTATAATGGAGCTTATTATGACAAGTTACAGTCTGTATAATGGAGCTCATTATTATATGACAAGTTACAGTCTGTATAATGGAGCTCATTATTATATGACAAGTTACAGTCTGTATAATGGAGCTCATTATTATATGACAAGTTACAGTCTGTATAATGGAGCTCATTATTATATGACAAGTTACAGTCTGTATAATGGAGCTCATTATTATATGACAAGTTACAGTCTGTATAATGGAGCTCATTATTATATGACAAGTTACAGTCTGTATAATGGAGCTCATTATTATATGACAAGTTACAGTCTGTATAATGGAGCTCATTATTATATGACAAGTTACAGTCTGTATAATGGAGCTCAGTTATTATATGACAAGTTACAGTCTGTATAATGGAGCTCATTATTATATGACAAGTTACAGTCTGTATAATGGAGCTCATTATTATATGACAAGTTACAGTCTGTATAATGGAGCTCAGTCTGTATAATTATATGACAAGTTACAGTCTGTATAATGGAGCTCATTATTATATGACAAGTTACAGTCTGTATAATGGAGCTCATTATTACGTGACAAGTTACAGTCTGTATAATGGAGTTACAGTCATAATGGATTATTATATGACAAGTTACAGTCTGTATAATGGAGCTCATTATTATATGACAAGTTACAGTCTGTATAATGGAGCTCATTATTATATGACAAGTTACAGTCTGTATAATGGAGCTCATATATTATATGACAAGTTACAGTCTGTATAATGGAGCTCATTATTATGACAAGTTACAGTCTGTATAATGGAGCTCATTATTATATGACAAGTTACAGTCTGTATAATGGAGCTCATTATTATATGACAAGTTACAGTCTGTATAATGGAGCTCATTATTAGACAAGTTACAGTCTGTATAATGGAGCTCATTATTATATGACAAGTTACAGTCTGTATAATGGAGCTCATTATTATATGACAAGTTACAGTCTGTATAATGGAGCTCATTATTATATGACAAGTTACAGTCTGTATAATGGAGCTCATTATTATATGACAAGTTACAGTCTGTATAATGGAGCTCATTATTATATGACAAGTTACAGTCTGTATAATGGAGCTCATTATTATATGACAAGTTACAGTCTGTATAATGGAGCTCATTATTATATGACAAGTTACAGTCTGTATAATGGAGCTCATTATTATATGACAAGTTACAGTCTGTATAATGGAGCTCATTATTATATGACAAGTTACAGTCTGTATAATGGAGCTCATTATTATATGACAAGTTACAGTCTGTATAATGGAGCTCATTATTATATGACAAGTTACAGTCTGTATAATGGAGCTCATTATTATATGACAAGTTACAGTCTGTATAATGGAGCTCATTATTACGTGACAAGTTACAGTCTGTATAATGGAGCTCATTATTATATGACAAGTTACAGTCTGTATAATGGAGCTCATTATTATATGACAAGTTACAGTCTGTATAATGGAGCTCATTATTATATGACAAGTTACAGTCTGTATAATGGAGCTCATTATTATATGACAAGTTACAGTCTGTATAATGGAGCTCATTATTATATGACAAGTTACAGTCTGTATAATGGAGCTCATTATTATATGACAAGTTACAGTCTGTATAATGGAGCTCATTATTATATGACAAGTTACAGTTATGGAGTCTGACAAGTTATAATGGAGCTCATTATTATATGACAAGTTACAGTCTGTATAATGGAGCTCATTATTATATGACAAGTTACAGTCTGTATAATGGAGCTCATTATTATATGACAAGTTACAGTCTGTATAATGGAGCTCATTATTATATGACAAGTTACAGTCTGTATAATGGAGCTCATTATTATATGACAAGTTACAGTCTGTATAATGGAGCTCATTATTATATGACAAGTTACAGTCTGTATAATGGAGCTCATTATTATATGACAAGTTACAGTCTGTATAATGGAGTTACAGTCTGTATAATGGAGCTCGTGACAAGTTACAGTCTGTATAATGGAGCTCATTATTATATGACAAGTTACAGTCTGTATAATGGAGCTCATTATTATATGACAAGTTACAGTCTGTATAATGGAGCTCATTATTATATGACAAGTTACAGTCTGTATAATGGAGCTCATTATTATATGACAAGTTACAGTCTGTATAATGGAGCTCATTATTATATGACAAGTTACAGTCTGTATAATGGAGCTCATTATTATATGACAAGTTACAGTCTGTATAATGGAGCTCATTATTATATGACAAGTTACAGTCTGTATAATGGAGCTCATTATTATATGACAAGTTACAGTCTGTATAATGGAGCTCATTATTATATGACAAGTTACAGTCTGTATAATGGAGCTCATTATTATATGACAAGTTACAGTCTGTATAATGGAGCTCATTATTACGTGACAAGTTACAGTCTGTATAATGGAGCTCATTATTATATGACAAGTTACAGTCTGTATAATGGAGTTCATTATTATATGACAAGTTACAGTCTGTATAATGGAGCTCATTATTATATGACAAGTTACAGTCTGTATAATGGAGCTCATTATTATATGACAAGTTACAGTCTGTATAATGGAGCTCATTATTATATGACAAGTTACAGTCTGTATAATGGAGCTCATTATTATATGACAAGTTACAGTCTGTATAATGGAGCTCATTATTATATGACAAGTTACAGTCTGTATAATGGAGCTCATTATTATATGACAAGTTACAGTCTGTATAATGGAGCTCATTATTATATGACAAGTTACAGTCTGTATAATGGAGCTCATTATTATATGACAAGTTACAGTCTGTATAATGGAGCTCATTATTATATGACAAGTTACAGTCTGTATAATGGAGCTCATTATTATATGACAAGTTACAGTCTGTATAATGGAGCTCATTATTATATGACAAGTTACAGTCTGTATAATGGAGCTCATTATTATATGACAAGTTACAGTCTGTATAATGGAGCTCATTATTATATGACAAGTTACAGTCTGTATAATGGAGCTCATATATTATATGACAAGTTACAGTCTGTATAATGGAGCTCATTATTATATGACAAGTTACAGTCTGTATAATGGAGCTCATTATTATATGACAAGTTACAGTCTGTATAATGGAGCTCATTATTATATGACAAGTTACAGTCTGTATAATGGAGCTCATTATTATATGACAAGTTACAGTCTGTATAATGGAGCTCATTATTATATGACAAGTTACAGTCTGTATAATGGAGCTCATTATTATATGACAAGTTACAGTCTGTATAATGGAGCTCATTATTATATGACAAGTTACAGTCTGTATAATGGAGCTCATTATTATATGACAAGTTACAGTCTGTATAATGGAGCTCATTATTATATGACAAGTTACAGTCTGTATAATGGAGCTCATTATTATATGACAAGTTACAGTCTGTATAATGGAGCTCATTATTATATGACAAGTTACAGTCTGTATAATGGAGCTCATTATTATATGACAAGTTACAGTCTGGAGCTCATAATATGACAAGTTACAGTCTAATGGAGCTTATTATTATATGACAAGTTACAGTCTGTATAATGGAGCTCATTATTATATGACAAGTTACAGTCTGTATAATATAATGGAGCTCATAATAGCTCATTATTATATGACAAGTTACAGTCTGTATAATGGAGCTCATTATTATATGACAAGTTACAGTCTGTATAATGGAGCTCATTATTATTATGACAAGTTACAGTCTGTATAATGGAGCTCATTATTATATGACAAGTTACAGTCTGTATAATGGAGCTCATTATTATATGACAAGTTACAGTCTGTATAATGGAGCTCATTATTATATGACAAGTTACAGTCTGTATAATGGAGCTCATTATTATATGACAAGTTACAGTCTGTATAATGGAGCTCATTATTATATGACAAGTTACAGTCTGTATAATGGAGCTCATTATTATTATTATGTATAATGGACAAGTTACAGTCTGTATAATGGAGCTCATTATTATATGACAAGTTACAGTCTGTATAATGGAGCTCATTATTATATGACAAGTTACAGTCTGTATAATGGAGCTCATTATTATATGACAAGTTACAGTCTGTATAATGGAGCTCATTATTATATGACAAGTTACAGTCTGTATAATGGAGCTCATTATTATATGACAAGTTACAGTCTGTATAATGGAGCTCATTATTATATGACAAGTTACAGTCTGTATAATGGAGCTCATTATTATATGACAAGTTACAGTCTGTATAATGGAGCTCATTATTATATGACAAGTTACAGTCTGTATAATGGAGCTCATTATTATATGACAAGTTACAGTCTGTATAATGGAGCTCATTATTATATGACAAGTTACAGTCTGTATAATGGAGCTCATTATTATATGACAAGTTACAGTCTGTATAATGGAGCTCATTATTATATGACAAGTTACAGTCTGTATAATGGAGCTCTGTATAATGGAGCTCATTATTACGTGACAAGTTACAGTCTGTATAATGGAGCTCATTATTATATGACAAGTTACAGTCTGTATAATGGAGCTCATTATTATATGACAAGTTACAGTCTGTATAATGGAGTTACAGTCAGCTATTATTACGTGACAAGTTACAGTCTGTATAATGGAGCTCATTATTATATGACAAGTTACAGTCTGTATAATGGAGCTCATTATTATATGACAAGTTACAGTCTGTATAATGGAGCTCATTATTATATGACAAGTTACAGTCTGTATAATGGAGCTCATTATTATATGACAAGTTACAGTCTGTATAATGGAGCTCATTATTATATGACAAGTTACAGTCTGTATAATGGAGCTCATTATTATATGACAAGTTACAGTCTGTATAATGGAGCTCATTATTATATGACAAGTTACAGTCTGTATAATGGAGCTCATTATTATATGACAAGTTACAGTCTGTATAATGGAGCTCATTATTATATGACAAGTTACAGTCTGTATAATGGAGCTCATTATTATATGACAAGTTACAGTCTGTATAATGGAGCTCATTATTATATGACAAGTTACAGTCTGTATAATGGAGCTCATTATTATATGACAAGTTACAGTCTGTATAATGGAGCTCATTATTATATGACAAGTTACAGTCTGTATAATGGAGCTCATTATTATATGACAAGTTACAGTCTGTATAATGGAGCTCATTATTATATGACAAGTTACAGTCTGTATAATGGAGCTCATTATTATATGACAAGTTACAGTCTGTATAATGGAGCTCATTATTATATGACAAGTTACAGTCTGTATAATGGAGCTCATTATTATATGACAAGTTACAGTCTGTATAATGGAGCTCATTATTATATGACAAGTTACAGTCTGTATAATGGAGCTCATTATTAGTCTGTATATGACAAGTTACAGTCTGTATAATGGAGCTCATTATTATATGACAAGTTACAGTCTGTATAATGGAGCTCATTATTATATGACAAGTTACAGTCTGTATAATGGAGCTCATTATTATATGACAAGTTACAGTCTGTATAATGGAGCTCATTATTATATGACAAGTTACAGTCTGTATAATGGAGCTCATTATTATATGACAAGTTACAGTCTGTATAATGGAGCTCATTATTATATGACAAGTTACAGTCTGTATAATGGAGCTCATTATTACGTGACAAGTTACAGTCTGTATAATGGAGCTCATTATTATATGACAAGTTACAGTCTGTATAATGGAGCTCATTATTATATGACAAGTTACAGTCTGTATAATGGAGCTCATTATTATATGACAAGTTACAGTCTGTATAATGGAGCTCATTATTATATGACAAGTTACAGTCTGTATAATGGAGCTCATTATTATATGACAAGTTACAGTCTGTATAATGGAGCTCATTATTATATGACAAGTTACAGTCTGTATAATGGAGCTCATTATTATATGACAAGTTACAGTCTGTATAATGGAGCTCATTATTATATGACAAGTTACAGTCTGTATAATGGAGCTCATTATTATATGACAAGTTACAGTCTGTATAATGGAGCTCATTATTATATGACAAGTTACAGTCTGTATAATGGAGCTCATTATTATATGACAAGTTACAGTCTGTATAATGGAGCTCATTATTACGTGACAAGTTACAGTCTGTATAATGGAGCTCATTATTACGTGACAAGTTACAGTCTGTATAATGGAGCTCATTATTATATGACAAGTTACAGTCTGTATAATGGAGCTCATTATTATGACAAGTTACAGTCTGTATAATGGAGCTCATTATTATATGACAAGTTACAGTCTGTATAATGGAGCTCATTATTATATGACAAGTTACAGTCTGTATAATGGAGCTCATTATTATATGACAAGTTACAGTCTGTATAATGGAGCTCATTATTATATGACAAGTTACAGTCTGTATAATGGAGCTCATTATTATATGACAAGTTACAGTCTGTATAATGGAGCTCATTATTATATGACAAGTTACAGTCTGTATAATGGAGCTCATTCATTATTATATGACAAGTTACAGTCTGTATAATGGAGCTCATTATTATATGACAAGTTACAGTCTGTATAATGGAGCTCATTATTATATGACAAGTTACAGTCTGTATAATGGAGCTCATTATTACGTGACAAGTTACAGTCTGTATAATGGAGCTCACTATTACGTGACAAGTTACAGTCTGTATAATGGAGCTCATTATTATATATTACATGACAAGTTACAGTCTGTATAATGGAGCTCATTATTATATGACAAGTTACAGTCTGTATAATGGAGCTCATTATTATATGACAAGTTACAGTCTGTATAATGGAGCTCATTATTATATGACAAGTTACAGTCTGTATAATGGAGCTCATTATTATATGACAAGTTACAGTCTGTATAATGGAGCTCATTATTATATGACAAGTTACAGTCTGTATAATGGAGCTCATTATTATATGACAAGTTACAGTCTGTATAATGGAGCTCATTATTATATGACAAGTTACAGTCTGTATAATGGAGCTCATTATTATATGACAAGTTACAGTCTGTATAATGGAGCTCATTATTATATGACAAGTTACAGTCTGTATAATGGAGCTCATTATTATATGACAAGTTACAGTCTGTATAATGGAGCTCATTATTATATGACAAGTTACAGTCTGTATAATGGAGCTCATTATTATATGACAAGTTACAGTCTGTATAATGGAGCTCATTATTATATGACAAGTTACAGTCTGTATAATGGAGCTCATTATTATATGACAAGTTACAGTCTGTATAATGGAGCTCATTATTATATGACAAGTTACAGTCTGTATAATGGAGCTCATTATTATATGACAAGTTACAGTCTGTATAATGGAGCTCATTATTATATGACAAGTTACAGTCTGTATAATGGAGCTCATTATTATATGACAAGTTACAGTCTGTATAATGGAGCTCATTATTATATGACAAGTTACAGTCTGTATAATGGAGCTCATTATTATATGACAAGTTACAGTCTGTATAATGGAGCTCATTATTATATGACAAGTTACAGTCTGTATAATGGAGCTCATTATTATATGACAAGTTACAGTCTGTATAATGGAGCTCATTATTATATGACAAGTTACAGTCTGTATAATGGAGCTCATTATTACGTGACAAGTTACAGTCTGTATAATGGAGCTCATTATTATATGACAAGTTACAGTCTGTATAATGGAGCTCATTATTATATGACAAGTTACAGTCTGTATAATGGAGCTCATTATTACGTGACAAGTTACAGTCTGTATAATGGAGCTCATTATTATATGACAAGTTACAGTCTGTATAATGGAGCTCATTATTATATGACAAGTTACAGTCTGTATAATGGAGCTCATTATTATATGACAAGTTACAGTCTGTATAATGGAGCTCATTATTATATGACAAGTTACAGTCTGTATAATGGAGCTCATTATTATATGACAAGTTACAGTCTGTATAATGGAGCTCATTATTATATGACAAGTTACAGTCTGTATAATGGAGCTCATTATTATATGACAAGTTACAGTCTGTATAATGGAGCTCATTATTATATGACAAGTTACAGTCTGTATAATGGAGCTCATTATTACGTGACAAGTTACAGTCTGTATAATGGAGCTCATTATTACGTGACAAGTTACAGTCTGTATAATGGAGCTCATTATTATATGACAAGTTACAGTCTGTATAATGGAGCTCATTATTATATGACAAGTTACAGTCTGTATAATGGAGCTCATTATTATATGACAAGTTACAGTCTGTATAATGGAGCTCATTATTATATGACAAGTTACAGTCTGTATAATGGAGCTCATTATTATATGACAAGTTACAGTCTGTATAATGGAGCTCATTATTATATGACAAGTTACAGTCTGTATAATGGAGCTCATAATGGAGCTTATTACGTGACAAGTTACAGTCTGTATAATGGAGCTCATTATTATATGACAAGTTACAGTCTGTATAATGGAGCTCATTATTATATGACAAGTTACAGTCTGTATAATGGAGCTCATTATTATATGACAAGTTACAGTCTGTATAATGGAGCTCATTATTATATGACAAGTTACAGTCTGTATAATGGAGCTCATTATTATATGACAAGTTACAGTCTGTATAATGGAGCTCATTATTATATGACAAGTTACAGTCTGTATAATGGAGCTCATTATTATATGACAAGTTACAGTCTGTATAATGGAGCTCATTATTATATGACAAGTTACAGTCTGTATAATGGAGCTCATTATTATATGACAAGTTACAGTCTGTATAATGGAGCTCATTATTATATGACAAGTTACAGTCTGTATAATGGAGCTCATTATTACAGTGACAAGTTACAGTCTGTATAATGGAGCTCATTATTATATGACAAGTTACAGTCTGTATAATGGAGCTCATTATTATATGACAAGTTACAGTCTGTATAATGGAGCTCATTATTATATGACAAGTTACAGTCTGTATAATGGAGCTCATTATTATATGACAAGTTACAGTCTGTATAATGGAGCTCATTATTATATGACAAGTTACAGTCTGTATAATGGAGCTCATTATTATATGACAAGTTACAGTCTGTATAATGGAGCTCATTATTATATGACAAGTTACAGTCTGTATAATGGAGCTTATTATATGACAAGTTACAGTCTGTATAATGGAGCTCATTATTATATGACAAGTTACAGTCTGTATAATGGAGCTCATTATTATATGACAAGTTACAGTCTGTATAATGGAGCTCATTATTATATGACAAGTTACAGTCTGTATAATGGAGCTCATTATTATATGACAAGTTACAGTCTGTATAATGGAGCTCATTATTATATGACAAGTTACAGTCTGTATAATGGAGCTCATTATTATATGACAAGTTACAGTCTGTATAATGGAGCTCATTATTATATGACAAGTTACAGTCTGTATAATGGAGCTCATTATTATATGACAAGTTACAGTCTGTATAATGGAGCTCATTATTATATGACAAGTTACAGTCTGTATAATGGAGCTCATTATTATATGACAAGTTACAGTCTGTATAATGGAGCTCATTATTATATGACAAGTTACAGTCTGTATAATGGAGCTCATTATTATATGACAAGTTACAGTCTGTATAATGGAGCTCATTATTATATGACAAGTTACAGTCTGTATAATGGAGCTCATTATTATATGACAAGTTACAGTCTGTATAATGGAGCTCATTATTACGTGACAAGTTACAGTCTGTATAATGGAGCTCATTATTATATGACAAGTTACAGTCTGTATAATGGAGCTCATTATTATATGACAAGTTACAGTCTGTATAATGGAGCTCATTATTATATGACAAGTTACAGTCTGTATAATGGAGCTCATTATTATATGACAAGTTACAGTCTGTATAATGGAGCTCATTATTATATGACAAGTTACAGTCTGTATAATGGAGCTCATTATTATATGACAAGTTACAGTCTGTATAATGGAGCTCATTATTATATGACAAGTTACAGTCTGTATAATGGAGCTCATTATTATATGACAAGTTACAGTCTGTATAATGGAGCTCATTATTATATGACAAGTTACAGTCTGTATAATGGAGCTCATTATTATATGACAAGTTACAGTCTGTATAATGGAGTTACAGTCTGTATAATGGAGCTCATTATTATGACAAGTTACAGTCTGTATAATGGAGCTCAGCTATTATATGACAAGTTACAGTCTGTATAATGGAGCTCATTATTATATGACAAGTTACAGTCTGTATAATGGAGCTCATTATTATATGACAAGTTACAGTCTGTATAATGGAGCTCATTATTATATGACAAGTTACAGTCTGTATAATATACAGTCTGTATGGAGTTACAGTCATGGAGCTATTATTATGACAAGTTACAGTCTGTATAATGGAGCTCATTATTATATGACAAGTTACAGTCTGTATAATGGAGCTCATTATTATATGACAAGTTACAGTCTGTATAATGGAGCTCATTATTATATGACAAGTTACAGTCTGTATAATGGAGCTCATTATTATATGACAAGTTACAGTCTGTATAATGGAGCTCATTATTATATGACAAGTTACAGTCTGTATAATGGAGCTCATTATTATATGACAAGTTACAGTCTGTATAATGGAGCTCATTATTATATGACAAGTTACAGTCTGTATAATGGAGCTCATTATTATATGACAAGTTACAGTCTGTATAATGGAGCTCATTATTATATGACAAGTTACAGTCTGTATAATGGAGCTCATTATTATATGACAAGTTACAGTCTGTATAATGGAGCTCATTATTATATGACAAGTTACAGTCTGTATAATGGAGCTCATTATTATATGACAAGTTACAGTCTGTATAATGAGAGACTCAGTCTGTATAATAGCTCATTATTATGACAAGTTACAGTCTGTATAATGGAGCTCATTATTATATGACAAGTTACAGTCTGTATAATGGAGCTCATTATTATATGACAAGTTACAGTCTGTATAATGGAGCTCATATGACAAGTTACAGTCTGTATAATGACAAGTTACAGTCTGTATAATGGAGCTCATTATTATATGACAAGTTACAGTCTGTATAATGGAGCTCATTATTATATGACAAGTTACAGTCTGTATAATGGAGCTCATTATTACGTGACAAGTTACAGTCTGTATAATGGAGCTCATTATTATATGACAAGTTACAGTCTGTATAATGGAGCTCATTATTATATGACAAGTTACAGTCTGTATAATGGAGCTCATTATTATATGACAAGTTACAGTCTGTATAATGGAGCTCATTATTATATGACAAGTTACAGTCTGTATAATGGAGCTCATTATTATATGACAAGTTACAGTCTGTATAATGGAGCTCATTATTATATGACAAGTTACAGTCTGTATAATGGAGCTCATTATTATATGACAAGTTACAGTCTGTATAATGGAGCTCATTATTATATGACAAGTTACAGTCTGTATAATGGAGCTCATTATTATATGACAAGTTACAGTCTGTATAATGGAGCTCATTATTATATGACAAGTTACAGTCTGTATAATGGAGCTCATTATTATATGACAAGTTACAGTCTGTATAATGGAGCTCATTATTATATGACAAGTTACAGTCTGTATAATGGAGCTCATTATTATATGACAAGTTACAGTCTGTATAATGGAGCTCATTATTATATGACAAGTTACAGTCTGTATAATGGAGCTCATTATTATATGACAAGTTACAGTCTGTATAATGGAGCTCATTATTATATGACAAGTTACAGTCTGTATAATGGAGCTCAGTTATTATAATGACAAGTTACAGTCTGTATAATGGAGCTCATTATTATATGACAAGTTACAGTCTGTATAATGGAGCTCATTATTATATGACAAGTTACAGTCTGTATAATGGAGCTCATTATTATATGACAAGTTACAGTCTGTATAATGGAGCTCATAATATTATATGACAAGTTACAGTCTGTATAATGGAGCTCATTATTATATGACAAGTTACAGTCTGTATAATGGAGCTCATTATTATATGACAAGTTACAGTCTGTATAATGGAGCTCATTATTATACGTGACAAGTTACAGTCTGTATAATGGAGCTCATTATTATATGACAAGTTACAGTCTGTATAATGGAGCTCATTATTATATGACAAGTTACAGTCTGTATAATGGAGCTCATTATTATATGACAAGTTACAGTCTGTATAATGGAGCTCATTATTATATGACAAGTTACAGTCTGTATAATGGAGCTCATTATTATATGACAAGTTACAGTCTGTATAATGGAGCTCATTATTATATGACAAGTTACAGTCTGTATAATGGAGCTCATTATTATATGACAAGTTACAGTCTGTATAATGGAGCTCATTATTATATGACAAGTTACAGTCTGACAAGTATAATGGAGCTCATTATTATATGACAAGTTACAGTCTGTATAATGGAGCTCATTATTATATGACAAGTTACAGTCTGTATAATGGAGCTCATTATTATATGACAAGTTACAGTCTGTATAATGGAGCTCATTATTATATGACAAGTTACAGTCTGTATAATGGAGCTCATTATTACGTGACAAGTTACAGTCTGTATAATGGAGCTCATTATTATATGACAAGTTACAGTCTGTATAATGGAGCTCTGACAAGTTACAGTCTGTATAATGGAGCTTATTATATGACAAGTTACAGTCTGTATAATGGAGCTCATTATTACGTGACAAGTTACAGTCTGTATAATGGAGCTCATTATTATATGACAAGTTACAGTCTGTATAATGGAGCTCATTATTATATGACAAGTTACAGTCTGTATAATGGAGCTCATTATTATATGACAAGTTACAGTCTGTATAATGGAGCTGACAAGTTACAGTCTGTATAATGGAGCTCATTATTATATGACAAGTTACAGTCTGTATAATGGAGCTCATTATTATATGACAAGTTACAGTCTGTATAATGGAGCTCATTATTATATGACAAGTTACAGTCTGTATAATGGAGCTCATTATTATATGACAAGTTACAGTCTGTATAATGGAGCTCATTATTATATGACAAGTTACAGTCTGTATAATGGAGCTCATTATTATATGACAAGTTACAGTCTGTATAATGGAGCTCATTATTACGTGACAAGTTACAGTCTGTATAATGGAGCTCATTATTATATGACAAGTTACAGTCTGTATAATGGAGCTCATTATTATATGACAAGTTACAGTCTGTATAATGGAGCTCATTATTATATGACAAGTTACAGTCTGTATAATGGAGCTCACTATTACGTGACAAGTTACAGTCTGTATAATGGAGCTCATTATTACGTGACAAGTTACAGTCTGTATAATGGAGCTCATTATTATATGACAAGTTACAGTCTGTATAATGGAGCTCATTATTATATGACAAGTTACAGTCTGTATAATGGAGCTCATTATTATTACGTGACAAGTTACAGTCTGTATAATGGAGCTCATTATTATATGACAAGTTACAGTCTGTATAATGGAGCTCATTATTACAAGTTACAGTCTGTATAATGACAAGTTACAGTCTGTATAATGGAGCTGACAGTTAGTCTTATATGACAAGTTACAGTCTGTATAATGGAGCTCATTATTATATGACAAGTTACAGTCTGTATAATGGAGCTCATTATTTGACAAGTTACAGTCTGTATAATGGAGCTCATTATTATATGACAAGTTACAGTCTGTATAATGGAGCTCATTATTATATGACAAGTTACAGTCTGTATAATGGAGCTCATTATTATATGACAAGTTACAGTCTGTATAATGGAGCTCATTATTATATGACAAGTTACAGTCTGTATAATGGAGCTCATTATTATATGACAAGTTACAGTCTGTATAATGGAGCTCATTATTATATGACAAGTTACAGTCTGTATAATGGAGCTCATTATTATATGACAAGTTACAGTCTGTATAATGGAGCTCATTATTATATGACAAGTTACAGTCTGTATAATGGAGCTCATTATTATATGACAAGTTACAGTCTGTATAATGGAGCTCATTATTATATGACAAGTTACAGTCTGTATAATGGAGCTCATTATTATATGACAAGTTACAGTCTGTATAATGGAGCTCATTATTATATGACAAGTTACAGTCTGTATAATGGAGCTCATTATTATATGACAAGTTACAGTCTGTATAATGGAGCTCATTATTATATGACAAGTTACAGTCTGTATAATGGAGCTCATTATTACGTGACAAGTTACAGTCTGTATAATGGAGCTCACTATTATACGTGACAAGTTACAGTCTGTATAATGGAGCTCATTATTATATGACAAGTTACAGTCTGTATAATGGAGCTCATTATTATATGACAAGTTACAGTCTGTATAATGGAGCTCATTATTAGTTACAGTCTGACAAGTTACAGTCTGTATAATGGAGCTCATTATTATATGACAAGTTACAGTCTGTATAATGGAGCTCATTATTATATGACAAGTTACAGTCTGTATAATGGAGCTCATTATTATATGACAAGTTACAGTCTGTATAATGGAGCTCATTATTACGTGACAAGTTACAGTCTGTATAATGGAGCTCATTATTATATGACAAGTTACAGTCTGTATAATGGAGCTCATTATTATATGACAAGTTACAGTCTGTATAATGGAGCTCATTATTATATGACAAGTTACAGTCTGTATAATGGAGCTCATTATTATATGACAAGTTACAGTCTGTATAATGGAGCTCATTATTATATGACAAGTTACAGTCTGTATAATGGAGCTCATTATTATATGACAAGTTACAGTCTGTATAATGGAGCTCATTATTATATGACAAGTTACAGTCTGTATAATGGAGCTCATTATTATATGACAAGTTACAGTCTGTATAATGGAGCTCATTATTATATGACAAGTTACAGTCTGTATAATGGAGCTCATTATTACGTGACAAGTTACAGTCTGTATAATGGAGCTCATTATTATATGACAAGTTACAGTCTGTATAATGGAGCTCATTATTATATGACAAGTTACAGTCTGTATAATGGAGCTCATTATTATATGACAAGTTACAGTCTGTATAATGGAGCTCATTATTATATGACAAGTTACAGTCTGTATAATGGAGCTCACTATTATATGACAAGTTACAGTCTGTATAATGGAGCTCATTATTATATGACAAGTTACAGTCTGTATAATGGAGCTCATTATTATATGACAAGTTACAGTCTGTATAATGGAGCTCATTATTATATGACAAGTTACAGTCTGTATAATGGAGCTCATTATTATATGACAAGTTACAGTCTGTATAATGGAGCTCATTATTATATGACAAGTTACAGTCTGTATAATGGAGCTCATTATTATATGACAAGTTACAGTCTGTATAATGGAGCTCATTATTATATGACAAGTTACAGTCTGTATAATGGAGCTCATATGACAAGTTATTATCATTATGACAAGTTACAGTCTGTATAATGGAGCTCATTATTATATGACAAGTTACAGTCTGTATAATGGAGCTCATTATTATATGACAAGTTACAGTCTGTATAATGGAGCTCATTATTATATGACAAGTTACAGTCTGTATAATGGAGCTCATTATTATATGACAAGTTACAGTCTGTATAATGGAGCTCATTATTATATGACAAGTTACAGTCTGTATAATGGAGCTCATTATTATATGACAAGTTACAGTCTGTATAATGGAGCTCATTATTATATGACAAGTTACAGTCTGTATAATGGAGCTCATTATTATATGACAAGTTACAGTCTGTATAATGGAGCTCATTATTATATGACAAGTTACAGTCTGTATAATGGAGCTCATTATTATATGACAAGTTACAGTCTGTATAATGGAGCTCATTATTATATGACAAGTTACAGTCTGTATAATGGAGCTCATTATTATATGACAAGTTACAGTCTGTATAATGGAGCTCATTATTATATGACAAGTTACAGTCTGTATAATGGAGCTCATTATTATATGACAAGTTACAGTCTGTATAATGGAGCTCACTATTACGTGACAAGTTACAGTCTGTATAATGGAGCTCATTATTATATGACAAGTTACAGTCTGTATAATGGAGCTCATTATTATATGACAAGTTACAGTCTGTATAATGGAGCTCATTATTATATGACAAGTTACAGTCTGTATAATGGAGCTCATTATTATATGACAAGTTACAGTCTGTATAATGGAGCTCATTATTATATGACAAGTTACAGTCTGTATAATGGAGCTCATTATTATATGACAAGTTACAGTCTGTATAATGGAGCTCATTATTATATGACAAGTTACAGTCTGTATAATGGAGCTCATTATTATATGACAAGTTACAGTCTGTATAATGGAGCTCATTATTATATGACAAGTTACAGTCTGTATAATGGAGCTAATTATATGACAAGTTACAGTCTGTATTATTCATTATTATATGACAAGTTACAGTCTGTATAATGGAGCTCATTATTATATGACAAGTTACAGTCTGTATAATGGAGCTCATTATTATATGACAAGTTACAGTCTGTATAATGGAGCTCATTATTATATGACAAGTTACAGTCTGCTCATTATTATAATGGAGCTCATTATTATATGACAAGTTACAGTCTGTATAATGGAGCTCATTATTATATGACAAGTTACAGTCTGTATAATGGAGCTCATTATTATATGACAAGTTACAGTCTGTATAATGGAGCTCATTATTATATGACAAGTTACAGTCTGTATAATGGAGCTCATTATTATATGACAAGTTACAGTCTGTATAATGGAGCTCATTATTATATGACAAGTTACAGTCTGTATAATGGAGCTCATTATTATATGACAAGTTACAGTCTGTATAATGGAGCTCATTATTATTATGACAAGTTACAGTCTGTATAATGGAGCTCATTATTATATGACAAGTTACAGTCTGTATAATGGAGCTCATTATTATATGACAAGTTACAGTCTGTATAATGGAGCTCATTATTATATGACAATTATAATGGAGCTCAATATGACAAGTTACAGTCTGTATAATGGAGCTCATTATTATATGACAAGTTACAGTCTGTATAATGGAGCTCATTATTATATGACAAGTTACAGTCTGTATAATGGAGCTCATTATTATATGACAAGTTACAGTCTGTATAATGGAGCTCAGCTATTATTATGACAAGTTACAGTCTGTATAATGGAGCTCATTATTATATGACAAGTTACAGTCTGTATAATGGAGCTCATTATTATATGACAAGTTACAGTCTGTATAATGGAGCTCATTATTATATGACAAGTTACAGTCTGTATAATGGAGCTCATTATTATATGACAAGTTACAGTCTGTATAATGGAGCTCATTATTATATGACAAGTTACAGTCTGTATAATGGAGCTCATTATTATATGACAAGTTACAGTCTGTATAATGGAGCTCATTATTATATGACAAGTTACAGTCTGTATAATGGAGCTCATTATTATATGACAAGTTACAGTCTGTATAATGGAGCTCATTATTATATGACAAGTTACAGTCTGTATAATGGAGCTCATTATTATATGACAAGTTACAGTCTGTATAATGGAGCTCATTATTATATGACAAGTTACAGTCTGTATAATGGAGCTCATTATTATATGACAAGTTACAGTCTGTATAATGGAGCTCATTATTATATGACAAGTTACAGTCTGTATAATGGAGCTCATTATTATATGACAAGTTACAGTCTGTATAATGGAGCTCATTATTATATGACAAGTTACAGTCTGTATAATGGAGCTCATTATTATATGACAAGTTACAGTCTGTATAATGGAGCTCATTATTATATGACAAGTTACAGTCTGTATAATGGAGCTCATTATTATATGACAAGTTACAGTCTGTATAATGGAGCTCATTATTATATGACAAGTTACAGTCTGTATAATGGAGCTCATTATTATATGACAAGTTACAGTCTGTATAATGGAGCTCATTATTATATGACAAGTTACAGTCTGTATAATGGAGCTCATTATTATATGACAAGTTACAGTCTGTATAATGGAGCTCATTATTATATGACAAGTTACAGTCTGTATAATGGAGCTCATTATTATATGACAAGTTACAGTCTGTATAATGGAGCTCATTATTATATGACAAGTTACAGTCTGTATAATGGAGCTCATTATTATATGACAAGTTACAGTCTGTATAATGGAGCTCATTATTATATGACAAGTTACAGTCTGTATAATGGAGCTCATTATTATATGACAAGTTACAGTCTGTATAATGGAGCTCATTATTATATGACAAGTTACAGTCTGTATAATGGAGCTCATTATTATATGACAAGTTACAGTCTGTATAATGGAGCTCATTATTATATGACAAGTTACAGTCTGTATAATGGAGCTCATTATTATATGACAAGTTACAGTCTGTATAATGGAGCTCATTATTATATGACAAGTTACAGTCTGTATAATGGAGCTCATTATTATATGACAAGTTACAGTCTGTATAATGGAGCTCATTATTATATGACAAGTTACAGTCTGTATAATGGAGCTCATTATTATATGACAAGTTACAGTCTGTATAATGGAGCTCATTATTATATGACAAGTTACAGTCTGTATAATGGAGCTCATTATTATATGACAAGTTACAGTCTGTATAATGGAGCTCATTATTATATGACAAGTTACAGTCTGTATAATGGAGCTCATTATTATATGACAAGTTACAGTCTGTATAATGGAGCTCATTATTATATGACAAGTTACAGTCTGTATAATGGAGCTCATTATTATATGACAAGTTACAGTCTGTATAATGGAGCTCATTATTATATGACAAGTTACAGTCTGTATAATGGAGCTCATTATTATATGACAAGTTACAGTCTGTATAATGGAGCTCATTATTATATGACAAGTTACAGTCTGTATAATGGAGCTCATTATTATATGACAAGTTACAGTCTGTATAATGGAGCTCATTATTATATGACAAGTTACAGTCTGTATAATGGAGCTCATTATTATATGACAAGTTACAGTCTGTATAATGGAGCTCATTATTATATGACAAGTTACAGTCTGTATAATGGAGCTCATTATTATATGACAAGTTACAGTCTGTATAATGGAGCTCATTATTATATGACAAGTTACAGTCTGTATAATGGAGCTCATTATTATATGACAAGTTACAGTCTGTATAATGGAGCTCATTATTATATGACAAGTTACAGTCTGTATAATGGAGCTCATTATTATATGACAAGTTACAGTCTGTATAATGGAGCTCATTATTATATGACAAGTTACAGTCTGTATAATGGAGCTCATTATTATATGACAAGTTACAGTCTGTATAATGGAGCTCATTATTATATGACAAGTTACAGTCTGTATAATGGAGCTCATTATTATATGACAAGTTACAGTCTGTATAATGGAGCTCATTATTATATGACAAGTTACAGTCTGTATAATGGAGCTCATTATTATATGACAAGTTACAGTCTGTATAATGGAGCTCATTATTATATGACAAGTTACAGTCTGTATAATGGAGCTCATTATTATATGACAAGTTACAGTCTGTATAATGGAGCTCATTATTATATGACAAGTTACAGTCTGTATAATGGAGCTCATTATTATATGACAAGTTACAGTCTGTATAATGGAGCTCATTATTATATGACAAGTTACAGTCTGTATAATGGAGCTCATTATTATATGACAAGTTACAGTCTGTATAATGGAGGAGTTACAGTCTGTATAATGGAGCTCATTATTATATGACAAGTTACAGTCTGTATAATGGAGCTCATTATTATATGACAAGTTACAGTCTGTATAATGGAGCTCATTATTATATGACAAGTTACAGTCTGTATAATGGAGCTCATTATTATATGACAAGTTACAGTCTGTATAATGGAGCTCATTATTATATGACAAGTTACAGTCTGTATAATGGAGCTCATTATTATATGACAAGTTACAGTCTGTATAATTATTATATGACAAGTTACAGTCTGTATAATGGAGCTCATTATTATATGACAAGTTACAGTCTGTGTAATGGAGCTCATTATTATATGACAAGTTACAGTCTGTATAATGGAGCTCATTATTATATGACAAGTTACAGTCTGTATAATGGAGCTCATTATTATATGACAAGTTACAGTCTGTATAATGGAGCTCACTATTATATGACAAGTTACAGTCTGTATAATGGAGATTATTATATGACAAGTTACAGTCTGTATAATGGAGCTCATTATTATATGACAAGTTACAGTCTGTATAATGGAGCTCATTATTATATGACAAGTTACAGTCTGTATAATGGAGCTCATTATTATATGACAAGTTACAGTCTGTATAATGGAGCTCATTATTATATGACAAGTTACAGTCTGTATAATGGAGCTCATTATTATATGACAAGTTACAGTCTGTATAATGGAGCTCATTATTATATGACAAGTTACAGTCTGTATAATGGAGCTCATTATTATATGACAAGTTACAGTCTGTATAATGGAGCTCATTATTATATGACAAGTTACAGTCTGTATAATGGAGCTCATTATTATATGACAAGTTACAGTCTGTATAATGGAGCTCATTATTATATGACAAGTTACAGTCTGTATAATGGAGCTCATTATTATATGACAAGTTACAGTCTGTATAATGGAGCTCATTATTATATGACAAGTTACAGTCTGTATAATGGAGCTCATTATTATATGACAAGTTACAGTCTGTATAATGGAGCTCATTATTATATGACAAGTTACAGTCTGTATAATGGAGCTCATTATTATATGACAAGTTACAGTCTGTATAATGGAGCTCATTATTATATGACAAGTTACAGTCTGTATAATGGAGCTCATTATTATATGACAAGTTACAGTCTGTATAATGGAGTTACAGTCATTATTATATGACAAGTTACAGTCTGTATAATGGAGCTCATTATTATATGACAAGTTACAGTCTGTATAATGGAGCTCATTATTATATGACAAGTTACAGTCTGTATAATGGAGCTCATTATTATATGACAAGTTACAGTCTGTATAATGGAGCTCATTATTATATGACAAGTTACAGTCTGTATAATGGAGCTCATTATTATATGACAAGTTACAGTCTGTATAATGGAGCTCATTATTATATGACAAGTTACAGTCTGTATAATGGAGCTCATTATTATATGACAAGTTACAGTCTGTATAATGGAGCTCATTATTATATGACAAGTTACAGTCTGTATAATGGAGCTCATTATTATATGACAAGTTACAGTCTGTATAATGGAGCTCATTATTATATGACAAGTTACAGTCTGTATAATGGAGCTCATTATTATATGACAAGTTACAGTCTGTATAATGGAGCTCATTATTATATGACAAGTTACAGTCTGTATAATGGAGCTCATTATTATATGACAAGTTACAGTCTGTATAATGGAGCTCATTACAAGTTACAGTCTGTATAATATATGACAAGTTACAGTCTGTATAATGGAGCTCATTATTATATGACAAGTTACAGTCTGTATAATGGAGCTCATTATTATATGACAAGTTACAGTCTGTATAATGGAGCTCATTATTATATGACAAGTTACAGTCTGTATAATGGAGCTCATTATTATATGACAAGTTACAGTCTGTATAATGGAGCTCATTATTATATGACAAGTTACAGTCTGTATAATGGAGCTCATTATTATATGACAAGTTACAGTCTGTATAATGGAGCTCATTATTATATGACAAGTTACAGTCTGTATAATGGAGCTCATTATTATATGACAAGTTACAGTCTGTATAATGGAGCTCATTATTATATGACAAGTTACAGTCTGTATAATGGAGCTCATTATTATATGACAAGTTACAGTCTGTATAATGGAGCTCATTATTATATGACAAGTTACAGTCTGTATAATGGAGCTCATTATTATATGACAAGTTACAGTCTGTATAATGGAGCTCATTATTATATGACAAGTTACAGTCTGTATAATGGAGCTCATTATTAGTTACAGTCTGTATAATGACAAGTTACAGTCTGTATAATGGAGCTCATTATTATATGACAAGTTACAGTCTGTATAATGGAGCTCATTATTATATGACAAGTTACAGTCTGTATAATGGAGCTCATTATTATATGACAAGTTACAGTCTGTATAATGGAGCTCATTATTATATGACAAGTTACAGTCTGTATAATGGAGCTCATTATTATATGACAAGTTACAGTCTGTATAATGGAGCTCATTATTATATGACAAGTTACAGTCTGTATAATGGAGCTCATTATTATATGACAAGTTACAGTCTGTATAATGGAGCTCATTATTATATGACAAGTTACAGTCTGTATAATGGAGCTCATTATTATATGACAAGTTACAGTCTGTATAATGGAGCTCATTATTATATGACAAGTTACAGTCTGTATAATGGAGCTCATTATTATATGACAAGTTACAGTCTGTATAATGGAGCTCATTATTATATGACAAGTTACAGTCTGTATAATGGAGCTCATTATTATATGACAAGTTACAGTCTGTATAATGGAGCTCATTATTATATGACAAGTTACAGTCTGTATAATGGAGCTCATTATTATATGACAAGTTACAGTCTGTATAATGGAGCTCATTATTATATGACAAGTTACAGTCTGTATAATGGAGCTCATTATTATATGACAAGTTACAGTCTGTATAATGGGAGACAAGTTACAGTCATAATATTCATTATTATATGACAAGTTACAGTCTGTATAATGGAGCTCATTATTATATGACAAGTTACAGTCTGTATAATGGAGCTCATTATTATATGACAAGTTACAGTCTGTATAATGGAGCTCATTATTATATGACAAGTTACAGTCTGTATAATGGAGCTCATTATTATATGACAAGTTACAGTCTGTATAATGGAGCTCATTATTATATGACAAGTTACAGTCTGTATAATGGAGCTCATTATTATATGACAAGTTACAGTCTGTATAATGGAGCTCATTATTATATGACAAGTTACAGTCTGCTCATTATTATATATAATGGAGTTACAGTCATTATTATTATGACAAGTTACAGTCTGTATAATGGAGCTCATTATTATATGACAAGTTACAGTCTGTATAATGGAGTTCATTATTATATGACAAGTTACAGTCTGTATAATGGAGTTACAGTCATAATATTATTATGACAAGTTACAGTCTGTATAATGGAGCTCATTATTATATGACAAGTTACAGTCTGTATAATGGAGCTCATTATTATATGACAAGTTACAGTCTGTATAATGGAGCTCATTATTATATGACAAGTTACAGTCTGTATAATGGAGCTCATTATTATATGACAAGTTACAGTCTGTATAATGGAGCTCATTATTATATGACAAGTTACAGTCTGTATAATGGAGCTCATTATTATATGACAAGTTACAGTCTGTATAATGGAGCTCATTATTATATGACAAGTTACAGTCTGTATAATGGAGCTCATTATTATATGACAAGTTACAGTCTGTATAATGGAGCTCATTATTATATGACAAGTTACAGTCTGTATAATGAGATGACAAGTTCAGTCTGTATAATGGAGCTCATATTATATGACAAGTTACAGTCTGTATAATGGAGCTCATTATTATATGACAAGTTACAGTCTGTATAATGGAGCTCATTATTATATGACAAGTTACAGTCTGTATAATGGAGCTCATTATTATATGACAAGTTACAGTCTGTATAATGGAGCTCATTATTATATGACAAGTTACAGTCATTCATTATATGACAAGTTACAGTCTGTATAATGGAGCTCATTATTATATGACAAGTTACAGTCTGTATAATGGAGCTCATTATTATATGACAAGTTACAGTCTGTATAATGGAGCTCATTATTATATGACAAGTTACAGTCTGTATAATGGAGCTCATTATTATATGACAAGTTACAGTCTGTATAATGGAGCTCATTATTACGTGACAAGTTACAGTCTGTATAATGGAGCTCACTATTATATGACAAGTTACAGTCTGTATAATGGAGCTCATTATTATATGACAAGTTACAGTCTGTATAATGGAGCTCATTATTATATGACAAGTTACAGTCTGTATAATGGAGCTCATTATTATATGACAAGTTACAGTCTGTATAATGGAGTTCATTATTATATGACAAGTTACAGTCTGTATAATGGAGCTCACTATTACGTGACAAGTTACAGTCTGTATAATGGAGCTCACTATTATATGACAAGTTACAGTCTGTATAATGGAGCTCATTATTATATGACAAGTTACAGTCTGTATAATGGAGCTCATTATTATATGACAAGTTACAGTCTGTATAATGGAGCTCATTATTATATGACAAGTTACAGTCTGTATAATGGAGCTCATTATTATATGACAAGTTACAGTCTGTATAATGGAGCTCATTATTATATGACAAGTTACAGTCTGTATAATGGAGCTCATTATTATATGACAAGTTACAGTCTGTATAATGGAGCTCATTATTATATGACAAGTTACAGTCTGTATAATGGAGCTCATTATTATATGACAAGTTACAGTCTGTATAATGGAGTTCATTATTATATGACAAGTTACAGTCTGTATAATGGAGCTCATTATTATATGACAAGTTACAGTCTGTATAATGGAGCTCATTATTATATGACAAGTTACAGTCTGTATAATGGAGCTCATTATTATATGACAAGTTACAGTCTGTATAATGGAGCTCATTATTACGTGACAAGTTACAGTCTGTATAATGGAGCTCACTATTATATGACAAGTTACAGTCTGTATAATGGAGCTCATTATTATATGACAAGTTACAGTCTGTATAATGGAGCTCATTATTATATGACAAGTTACAGTCTGTATAATGGAGCTCATTATTATATGACAAGTTACAGTCTGTATAATGGAGCTCATTATTATATGACAAGTTACAGTCTGTATAATGGAGTTCATTATTATATGACAAGTTACAGTCTGTATAACGGAGTTCATTATTATATGACAAGTTACAGTCTGTATAATGGAGCTCACTATTATATGACAAGTTACAGTCTGTATAATGGAGCTCATTATTATATGACAAGTTACAGTCTGTATAATGGAGCTCATTATTATATGACAAGTTACAGTCTGTGTAATGGAGCTCATTATTATATGACAAGTTACAGTCTGTATAATGGAGCTCATTATTATATGACAAGTTACAGTCTGTATAATGGAGCTCATTATTATATGACAAGTTACAGTCTGTATAATGGAGCTCATTATTATATGACAAGTTACAGTCTGTATAATGGAGCTCATTATTATATGACAAGTTACAGTCTGTATAATGGAGCTCATTATTATATGACAAGTTACAGTCTGTATAATGGAGCTCATTATTACGTGACAAGTTACAGTCTATATAATGGAGCTCACTATTACGTGACAAATTACAGTCTGTATAATGGAGCTCACTATTACGTGACAAGTTACAGTCTGTATAATGAAGCTCTCTATTATATGACAAGTTATAGTCTGTATAATGAAGCTCTCTATTATATGACAAGTTACAGTCTATAAAATGGAGTTCATTATTATATGACAAGTTACAGTCTGTATAATGGAGCTTACTATTATATGACAAGTTACAGTCTATAAAATGGAGTTCATTATTATATGACAAGTTACAGTTTAATGACCCACAGTTTCAAGATGGGAAAAGACTATACCTGGTTTTTGCGTTTTCTCTCTACTGCGTTCCTATAGAGAAGTCACATTTCAGTGACATTCTGTGAAGACTTTTTCAAGGAGTTTTAGTCCCGGTAGATTATACACTGGCCCCTACACTAAGTCAATGTGAGATTCTGCATATTAGCTGAGTTTAGTCAATATATCCAATCAGAAGTTAATATTTTCTTACACTGTACATATATTTTCGACAGGTACTTTACTTTCCTAACAATTCCTACGTCCATTGCTTTTTTTTTGTCCAACATCAAATTAAAGAGTGTGTTCTACACTAAAGAGGAAACCAGTTCTGACAGTAGAGTGTGTTTTAGTGGAAGGTTATGCATTTTGATTTCCATGTTACAGCTCAGCTGAATCACGTTGAAACGTGAGATAGACGGGAGTTTCAAGGCCAGTGGTAAGCAAAATCATTTTCTCATATTGAGAGCTGTCTACGTAAGAACAGAAAGATTTTCTATCGGAAATTATATGAAAACATACATAGAGTATGTGCACTAATCTGATATCACTTTCTATGTGTGTATAGACTTAAATACTTGGAAACTGGTGCCTAACAGAATAATTTAGGGAACCTTATTACAATGTGTTTCCAAAATAAAATGTGGCTCAGCCAGTAAAACTTGAAACACATTCATCCAAACATATTTCAATATTCTTAGTCCATCTAGTTAAAGTAGCAGACGAACAGAAATCTATTTTCTCCTAAGCCTTTTCGTATAAAGTTTTCATTAACACTTCCACCAATAAAATTCAAGTGATCTCAACTAATTATTCTGTAGCATATTTGGTGTGTGTGTGTCCGCCAAGCGGAATCGAACCCCTGATTTTAACGTTGTAAATCCGTAGACTTGCTACTGTCTCAGCTTGGGACGCATATTTAGTAAAATGATGAAAATCAACATAAACAATTAGCTATAAATATTACTGTGCAAATAAAACTGACCATAAAATATGGCAAATAATAATGTACATAATATTTAAAATTAATTTATAAATAAAATCAGGAATAACAACTTTATATCAAGTACAAAATATCCAGATCAGAAATTCAGTGAATAATTTATTGAAAAAATATATCGAGAAATAAACAGTTTTGTAAACATAAAATTAAATGATATTGTATGTGTGTTATTTTTATAGTAAAACGATTTCGGGTCATGTTCACAATGAGGAACAGAAACCCTGGTTCTCACGTTGTAACTGTAGAATAAGTGTTGTGCCATATGGGGGCTAAATAATACTGGAAGGAAGAAAGTATGGTAAGTGTTATACGATGGTAACCAAAATGTTAAAATACAATATGTTGAAGTTATTTGTATGCAAGTGGAACCTAAAGTTGGTAAACATCTCAGCCAGAATTCCAAAGAGAATTTTTCAAACATTCCGTTTTGAAAGTTCTCTTTATGTGTAGTGTTTTAACAAGTAATTTTAATGTCCTGAAACATAACAGTTAATTGTTCATTAGACACTTGATAAATACCCTCTAAATCCAGCAGGACACTTTACTTAAGTTCGTAACGATCGTGAGGTATGTTATTAGTTCCATGGAATGATGACACATAACTTACTGACAGTTTGAACAATAAGTTAACTGTTTATATAAGAGAAATATTAGCTTTAATGGATTATGTATCATCCTATACTGAACTAAATAATTACTTTTAGATATAAAATAAATTTCAAACAGACAATCACCATGGCAACTAAATACCTTTCCTTACTGAGATACTCTCATGCTATCAACAAACATACAGCTGTAGTTCTGAATGTCTAGAACACAATACAGAGCAACAGTTAACTTACACACGTGTCCACTATCCTACTTGATAAAGACACTTTTCCTGAGAATATTCTTGGTCGAGAACAAGTTATTTGTGACAAATATAGTTTTATTATAATAAACTTAACAAAATTCAATAAATATTAATTTGAATAAATACTATATTATGCTGTTGTTTACCAAACATTCTAAACCTATATTATTTTCTTAACTGTTACCCTAGAAGGAACTTTCATACCTTATAATTGGAAACGTTTACGTTAATCTCTCAATATAAATTAATTGTGTTTCATTCAAAGACAAAGCTACTTGTACCAACAACTACAAGAAAGTATTGTTTGAATACTTCAGTAATAATACACCACACTTTGAAATGTGAATGACAGTGTAATTAGTTCCTTACAAGTTACCACTATATTTGTGAAATACAGTTTGTTGTCAACATTATCCATAGCTGTTCTCCTGTTATTTAAAAATCGAATGTCGAGCTTTGTCTTCGTTCGCAGCTTTTCAAACACAGTGTGAGAAATGGCCGTCATACACAAAAGAGAGATGAACGCACGGACAGACACCACCGTTCACAACACATAAAAGACAAGTAGTACACTCTGTCTAGTCACATTCAGATGTGAATTTAGAATTACTTTTTACTTAAAGTTTAAAATCTGAGTTGCTATGTTTAACTATCAGTTTAGTTTAAACCCCACATTTTACACACAGGATTGTTTTCTGACAAAAGACATCCGAATTTATTTTTGTTCGTGGTTTGAATATATATATATATTTACACGTGTGAGGACTGTATGACTTGTTATATTAACAAAACCAAACGTGAATACTTTTATTTAGTGACAATGTTTTTAAAAGATTTTTTCAGGACTTGGAGGGTTAGGGTGAATCTTAAATTTATAAAAAGTAGAAAAAACAGAATTTTTTAAAAGGAAGAACATGGGTTACTCAACTTTTTGTGTGTTTTCATGGAAAATCCCATATGTTAATTGACTCTAACTAGTAGATGTTACATTGTCCGACAATGCTATAGTTATTCTTAACTAAAATGACTACTTTATCAAAATGTTGGTTATTCTTGACAATTCTGTCACATTTAAAATCCTTATTAATGTCCTTTAATTGTTTACCATCCAACGTGAGAAAACATTCTCAAGAGAACTTAGAAACAAAGCTGTCGTAGATATTTCACTGATGACACCAGGTAAACCATCACAGTATATTAAGTTACTACTGTAGATTATATATATATATAGATAATTTTCAAAAATTCACTAAAATCACGAACTAAAAACAAAGTTAATTAATAATAATACAATATAATGTATGTTACGTATTAATAATTAATAATAATACAACATAATGTATGCAACGTATTAATAATAATAATACAACATAATGTATGCTACGTATTAATAACAATAATACAACGTAATGTATGGTACGTATTAATAATAATAATACAACATAATGTATGCTACATATTAACAGTTGCAACATTATATAATACTGAAACTTTATTTGGTAAGTCCAATATAAAGAATTAATTAGGCCATTTCTTCTAATCTTACTATAATATTGTGGAGTGTATATCTGTATCTATCTATTTATGTGACGGAAATAATAAATACATATTGGTATTATCTATTAAATGACACCACAAACAAAAATATATGAACATTTTCTCACTTTTGTAATTATAAATTGAGACTATTAGAGGACTAACTGCGATACGCGTAACAACCCTTTTTAATCACAGAACAGAATTTGAAGGACTTTTCTCATAACAAGAACACAACTTTCACTAGGACTGTACCTGATGGTTTTATTACACCTTTATTAATGTTATTTGTCAGTACAGTTTTATTACATTGCTGTTCTTAATAAAAACTGTTGTTTTTTCATTAAACATCACCAACTTTAATAGATAAAAACATTACATTTTGTATCAGAACATCCAGAATATTTGTCTCGTGCAATATTTGCCAGAAAACATTAAAGCTACACTTAGTAATTACTACAAACCACGAACAGTCCAGTTTCTCCTAGCACTGATTATTAATCTTCTCACAGTTTGTTCAGTAACGTGAATGTTACTCACTAATTGTCAAAATTTTGTATTTAATTTTAATAATTTAAATCAGATTTATAGAATGACCTTGTCTGAATATCTAATGAAAATATCTGTACACAACTTTATAAACTCGTGGAATGTAAGTAGAAGACACGCAAACATTTCCCTTTATCTATCATATCTCCCATAAAACATACAAAACCAGATCAATGAGCAGGAAATAACACAAATAGCTACGAATATTACAAATCTGAAGCCAATTATGCAATTAATCATATTCGTACGAACCAGAATATCTCTTTGAAATACTGCAGAGATGGTGGAAATTTGAATATCGAAATAAAATATTATTATGAATCATGTTCATATATAGGAACTCCTATTATCATGTACACACTGACATGACGTTTTATAATATAAAATATTATTATGAATCATGTTCATATATAGGAACTCCTATTATCATGTACACACTGACATGACGTTTTATAATATAAAATATTATTATGAATCATGTTCATATATAGGAACTCCTATTATCATGCGCACACTGACATGACGTTTTATAATATAAAATATTATTATGAATCATGTTCATATATAGAACTTCTATTATCATGTACACAACTGACCTATTATGTTCATGTACAGGAACTCCTATTATCATGTACACACTGACATGACGTTTTATTTTATTAATATAAAATATTATTATGACATGACGTTTTATAATATAAAATATTATTATGAATCATGTTCCTATATATGTACACACTGAACTCCTGTTATCATGTACACACTGACATGACGTTCGGAAGAAACATTTAAAGTGCTGTCTGAATGCTTACATATATTAAAGTGCTGTCTGGAATGCTTACATATATTAATTAAAAAAAACCCTCAGAACCAGTTAAAAGAATATTGCGTAAAATAAATAACGCAAACAGCCTTCCACTATACCATTACTCGTGATGAGACAACTGGTCTATTACATAAGTCTCAAGTACGTGTAGCCGTTCTTATTGCCACGAAACTGATTGTCGAGAAGGTTTGTTGACATTCTCGACATCAGATGCGATAGGGAATCTCCAAACCTTAAGCCTACTACTGTAAATGGAAAATCAGTTGAGCAGTTGGTTCTGGTGGTATTGATATGCTTAGGGTTTGACTTACATAAATTCCTTGGAAATATAACTCATTGTTGTATAAACACTGACAGATGTTCTTCCTTTAGCTATGATCTTTTCTCTTTGTTTGTTCAGAGTTTCAAAAACGCTATTGAAATAATAAATGAAGTTGTTTAAATTTTTAATCCATCAGCAAAGCGAAATTATCTACTTAAATGTCGGATAACTGTAATATGCAAGACAAGATAGACTGGACATTATGACTCTTCAATGCAAGCTCGCCTCTGGAACATAAACTTAAACTGTGTGATTTTGTTAACCACTTTTATCACATGAGACTCAACAAATGTTGCTTTAAGATTTCATTATCATCATTTTATTTTGTCTGGATCACTCATTAGCTGTTTGCTCCTTGACAAAATACACTATAATTGATAATTTTAATAATTTAAATCAGATTTATAGAATGACCTTGTCTGAATATCTAATGAAAATATCTGTACACAACTTTATAAACTCGTGGAATGTAAGTAGAAGACACGCAAACATTTCCCTTTATCTATCATATCTCCCATAAAACATACAAAACCAGATCAATGAGCAGGAAATAACACAAATAGCTACGAATATTACAAATCTGAAGCCAATTATGCAATTAATCATATTCGCACGAACCAGAATATCTCTTTGAAATACTGCAGAGATGGTGGAAATTTGAATATCGAAATAAAATATTATTATGAATCATGTTCATATATAGGAACTCCTATTATCATGTACACACTGACATGACGTTTTATAATATAAAATATTATTATGAATCATGTTCATATATAGGAACTCCTATTATCATGCGCACACTGACATGACGTTTTATAATATAAAATATTATTATGAATCATGTTCATATATAGGAACTCCTATTATCATGCGCACACTGACATGACGTTTTATAATATAAAATATTATTATGAATCATGTTCATATACAGGAACTCCTATTATCATGTACACACTGACATGACGTTTTATAATATAAAATATTATTATGAATCATGTTCATATATAGGAACTCCTATTATCATGCGCACACTGACATGACGTTTTATAATATAAAATATTATTATGAATCATGTTCATATATAGGAACTCCTATTATCATGTACACACTGACATGACGTTTCATAATATAAAATATTATTATGAATCATGTTCATATAGGAACTCCTATTATCATGTACATACTGACATGACGTTTTATAATATAAAATATTATTATGAATCATGTTCATATATAGGAACTCCTATTATCATGCGCACACTGACATGACGTTTTATAATATAAAATATTATTATGAATCATGTTCATATACAGGAACTCCTATTATCATGTACACACTGACATGACGTTTCATAATATAAAATATTATTATGAATCATGTTCATATATAAGAACTCCTATTATCATGTACACACTGACATGACGTTTTATAATATAAAATATTATTATGAATCATGTTCATATATAAGAACTCCTATTATCATGTACACACTGACATGACGTTTCATAATATAAAATATTATTATGAATCATGTTCATATATAAGAACTCCTATTATCATGTACACACTGACATGACGTTTCATAATATAAAATATTATTATGAATCATGTTCATATATAAGAACTCCTATTATCATGTACACACACTGACATGACGTTTTATAATATAAAATATTATTATGAATCATGTCATATATAGGAACTCCTATTATCATGTACACGCTGACATGACATTTTATAATATAAAATAGTATTATGAATCATGTTCATATATAAGAACTCCTATTATCATGCGCACACTGACATGACGTTTTATAATATAAAATATTATTATGAATCATGTTCATATACAGAACTCCTATTATCATGTACACACTGACATGACGTTTTATAATATAAAAATATTATTATGAATCATGTTCATATATAGGAACTCCTATTATCATGCGCACACTGACATGACGTTTTATAATATAAAATATTATTATGAATCATGTTCATATATAGGAACTCCTATTATCATGCGCACACTGACATGACGTTTTATAATATAAAATATTATTATGAATCATGTTCATATACAGGAACTCCTATTATCATGTACACACTGACATGACGTTTTATAATATAAAATATTATTATGAATCATGTTCATATATAGGAACTCCTATTATCATGCGCACACTGACATGACGTTTTATAATATAAAATATTATTATGAATCATGTTCATATATAGGAACTCCTATTATCATGTACACACTGACATGACGTTTCATAATATAAAATATTATTATGAATCATGTTCATATATAGGAACTCCTATTATCATGTACATACTGACATGACGTTTTATAATATAAAATATTATTATGAATCATGTTCATATATAGGAACTCCTATTATCATGCGCACACTGACATGACGTTTTATAATATAAAATATTATTATGAATCATGTTCATATATAGGAACTCCTATTATCATGCGCACACTGACATGACGTTTTATAATATAAAATATTATTATGAATCATGTTCATATACAGGAACTCCTATTATCATGTACACACTGACATGACGTTTCATAATATAAAATATTATTATGAATCATGTTCATATATAAGAACTCCTATTATCATGTACACACTGACATGACGTTTTATAATATAAAATATTATTATGAATCATGTTCATATATAAGAACTCCTATTATCATGTACACACTGACATGACGTTTTATAATATAAAATATTATTATGAATCATGTTCATATATAAGAACTCCTATTATCATGTACACACTGACATGACGTTTCATAATATAAAATATTATTATGAATCATGTTCATATATAAGAACTCCTATTATCATGTACACACTGACATGACGTTTTATAATATAAAATATTATTATGAATCATGTTCATATATAGGAACTCCTATTATCATGTACACGCCGACATGACATTTTATAATATAAAATAGTATTATGAATCATGTTCATATATAAGAACTCCTATTATCATGCGCACACTGACATGACGTTTTATAATATAAAATATTATTATGAATCATGTTCATATACAGGAACTCCTATTATCATGTACACACTGACATGACGTTTTATAATATAAAATATTATTATGAATCATGTTCATATATAGGAACTCCTATTATCATGCGCACACTGACATGACGTTTTATAATATAAAATATTATTATGAATCATGTTCATATATTGGAACTCCTATTATCATGTACACACTGACATGACGTTTTATAATATAAAATATTATTATGAATCATGTTCATATATAGGAACTCCTATTATCATGTACACACTGACATGACGTTTTATAATATAAAATATTATTATGAACCATGTTCATATACAGGAACTCCTATTATCATGTACACACTGACATGACGTTTTATAATATAAAATATTATTATGAATCATGTTCATATATAGGAACTCCTATTATCATGTACACACTGACATGACGTTTTATAATATAAAAATATTATTATGAATCATGTTCATATATAGAACTCCTATTATCATGTACACACTGACATGACGTTTTATAATATAAAATATTATTATGAATCATGTTCATATACAGGAACTCCTATTATCATGTACACACTGACATGACGTTTTATAATATAAAATATTATTATGAATCATGTTCATATACAGAACTCCTATTATCATGTACACACTGACATGACGTTTTATAATATAAAATATTATTATGAATCATGTTCATATATAGGAACTCCTATCATCATGTACATGACATGACGTTTTATAATATAAAATATTATTATGAATCATGTTCATATATAGAACTCCTGTTATCATGTACACACTGACATGACGTTTTATAATATAAAATATTATTATGAATCATGTTCATATATAGAACTCCTATTATCATGTACACACTGACATGACGTTTTATAATATAAAATATTATTATGAATCATGTTCATATATAGGAACTCCTATTATCATGTACACACTGACATGACGTTTTATAATATAAAATATTATTATGAATCATGTTCATATATAGGAACTCCTATTATCATGTACACACTGACATGACGTTTTATAATATAAAATATTATTATGAATCATGTTCATATATAGGAACTCCTATTATCATGCACACACTGACATGACGTTTTATAATATAAAATATTATTATGAATCATGTTCATATATAGGAACTCCTATTATCATGCGCACACTGACATGACATTTTATAATATAAAATATTATTATGAATCATGTTCATATATAGGAACTTCTATTATCATGTACACACTGACATGACGTTTCATAATATAAAATGTTATTATGAATCATGTTCATATATAGGAACTTCTATTATCATGTACACACTGACATGACGTTTTATAATATAAAATATTATTATGAATTATGTTCATATATAGGAACTCCTATTATCATGTACACCCTGACATGACGTTTTATAATATAAAATATTATTATGAATCATGTTCATATACAGGAACTCCTATTATCATGTACACACTGACATGACGTTTTATAATATAAAATATTATTATGAATCATGTTCATATATAGGAACTCCTATTATCATGTACACACTGACATGACGTTTTATAATATAAAATATTATTATGAATCATGTTCATGTATAGGAACTCCTATTATCATGTACACACTGACATGACGTTTTATAATATAAAATATTATTATGAATCATGTTCATATACAGGAACTCCTATTATCATGTACACACTGACATGACGTTTTATAATATAAAATATTATTATGAATCATGTTCATATATAGGAACTCCTATTATCATGTACACACTGACATGACGTTTTATAATATAAAATATTATTATGAATCATGTTCATATATAGGAACTCCTATTATCATGTACACACTGACATGACGTTTTATAATATAAAATATTATTATGAATCATGTTCATATACAGGAACTCCTATTATCATGTACACACTGACATGACGTTCGGAAGAAACATTTAAAGTGCTGTCTGGAATGCTTACATATATTAATTTAAAAAAACCCTCAGAACCAGTTAAAAGAATATTGCGTAAAATAAATAACGCAAACAGCCTTCCACTATACCATTACTCGTGATGAGACAACTGGTCTATTACATAAGTCTCAAGTACGTGTAGCCGTTCTTATTGCCACGAAACTGATTGTCGAGAAGGTTTGTTGACATTCTCGACATCAGATGCGATAGGGAATCTCCAAACCTTAAGCCTACTACTGTAAATGGAAAATCAGTTGAGCAGTTGGTTCTGGTGGTATTGATATGCTTAGGGTTTGACTTACATAAATTCCTTGGAAATATAACTCATTGTTGTATAAACACTGACAGATGTTCTTCCTTTAGCTATGATCTTTTCTCTTTGTTTGTTCAGAGTTTCAAAAACGCTATTGAAATAATAAATGAAGTTGTTTAAATTTTTAATCCATCAGCAAAGCGAAATTATCTACTTAAATGTCGGATAACTGTAATATGCAAGACAAGATAGACTGGACATTATGACTCTTCAATGCAAGCTCGCCTCTGGAACATAAACATAAACTGTGTGATTTTGTTAACCACTTTCATCACATGAGATTCAACAAATGTTGCTTTAAGATTTCATTATCATCATTTTATTTTGTCTGGATCACTCATTAGCTGTTTGCTCCTTGACAAAATACACTATAATTGATATTCTGTCATGGATAACTTCAAGTATCTTTGTATTTTATCTAAATGTAATCATTTTAAGTATTGTCTTTATTGTCATTATTTGTTAAGTAACAATGGTACATGTTGACCTGTTTACAATGTAAAACTACATACGACCCAGCACGTCCAGATGGTTAAGTCACTCGAATTGTAATCTGAGGTTCGCGAGTTCGAATCCCGCTCGCATCAAAGATGCTCGCCCTTTCAGCCCTGTGAGCGATATAATGTTATGGTCAATTTCAAGATGGCACCTATCTTCGTATTTTTTTAAGTAATGATACCTATATTTGTTTTCTAATACCAGATGATACCTATATTCATGTTCTTATAGCAGATGATACCTATGTTCATGTTCTTGTAGCTGATGATACCCATGTTCATGTTCTTGTAGCTGATGATACCTATATTCGTGTTCTTGTACCTGATGGTACCTATATTCGTATTCTTGTAGCTGATGATACCTATATTCATGTTCTTGTAGCAGATGATGCCTATATTTATGTTCTTGTACCTGATGGTACCTATATTCGTGTTCTTGTACCTGATGATACCTATATTCATGTTCTTGTAGCTGATGATACCTATACTCATGTTCTTGTAGATGATAGTACCTATATTCGTGTTCTTGTACCTGATGATACCTATATTCATGTTCTTATAGCAGATGATACCTATGTTCATGTTCTTGTAGCTGATGATACCTATATTCATGTTCTTATAGCAGATGATACCTATGTTCATGTTCTTGTAGCTGATGATACCTATATTCATGTTATTGCAGCTGATGATACCTATACTCATGTTCTTGTACCTGATGGTACCTATATTCATGTTCTTGTACCTGATGATACCTATATTCATGTTATTGCAGCTGATGATACTTGTCTTCACGTTCTTGTAGCAGATGATACCTATATTCATGTTATTGTAGCTGATGATACCTATATTCATGTTCTTGTAGCTGATGATACCTATATTCATGTTCTTGTACCTGATGGTACCTATATTCGTGTTCTTGTACCTGATGGTACCCATATTCATGTTCTTATAGCAGATGATGCCTATATTCATGTTCTTGTAGCTGATGGTACCTATGTTTATGTTCTTGTAGCTGATGATACCTATATTCGTGTTCTTGTACCTGATGGTACCTATATTCGTATTCTTGTAGCTGATGATACCTATATTCATGTTCTTGTAGCAGATGATGCCTATATTTATGTTCTTGTACCTGATGGTACCTATATTCGTGTTCTTGTACCTGATGATACCTATATTCATGTTCTTGTAGCTGATGATACCTATACTCATGTTCTTGTAGATGATAGTACCTATATTCGTGTTCTTGTACCTGATGATACCTATATTCATGTTCTTATAGCAGATGATACCTATGTTCATGTTCTTGTAGCTGATGATACCTATATTCATGTTCTTATAGCAGATGATACCTATGTTCATGTTCTTGTAGCTGATGATACCTATATTCATGTTATTGCAGCTGATGATACCTATACTCATGTTCTTGTACCTGATGGTACCTATATTCATGTTCTTGTACCTGATGATACCTATATTCATGTTATTGCAGCTGATGATACTTGTCTTCACGTTCTTGTAGCAGATGATACCTATATTCATGTTATTGTAGCTGATGATACCTATATTCATGTTCTTGTAGCTGATGATACCTATATTCATGTTCTTGTACCTGATGGTACCTATATTCGTGTTCTTGTACCTGATGGTACCCATATTCATGTTCTTATAGCAGATGATGCCTATATTCATGTTCTTGTAGCTGATGGTACCTATGTTTATGTTCTTGTAGCTGATGATACCTATATTCGTGTTCTTGTAGCTGATGGTACCTATATTCGTATTCTTGTAGCTGATGATACCTATATTCATGTTATTGCAGCTGATGATACCTATATTCATGTTCTTGTACCTGATGATACCTATATTCATGTTATTGCAGCTGATGATACTTGTCTTCACGTTCTTGTAGCAGATGATACCTATATTCATGTTATTGTAGCTGACGATACCTATCTTCCGTGGATTTAAGGGTTTTTTTCCGCAATTTTGTAAAGAAACCATTTTTGATGAAGGAAATCAATTTTAGCTCACGTGTCTAGACTACAGTCAACCAAAACCGAGTAATACCTGTTATTTGTAACAGCAGTCAAGAACAGGCTGGACCAAACTGGACAGTAATTGCATCAACTCATTTTGTACTTCTTTCCAGAAATAATGCTTAGTAATTTTTTACATGGTAGTTATTTGTAATATGGTCTTTTACATTAGAAAAAAAAACGACCAAATAATCAGCATGTTTTAAGAACTTTACTGTCTGGTATGAGGAATTTCTCGGAATTCAACGAAGTACAATATTTTGCGCTCCCTAGCGGCAAAACAGTAAGTCTGAGGACTTACAATGCCAAGGAAATAGAATAACAAGAAAACAGCTAGTCAATAATATTCACCGCTATTCATGGGCTACTCTTTACCAACTGTGGAAAATTATAACACTATGAAAGTGCGCCGTGACTCTCAGATTGCGAGTGAAGCGCTCTAATCATCAGACCATAACAAACTGTTATTGTCTGGTCGGTTAGCCGAATCACCCAAACCAAATATATGTGTATTATTTTTTCTGAAATTTCTTAGTCCATTTTAATGGCGGACTCTTTTATTTTAATATGCTGCATTATAAAAACGTAAAGATGTTTTTTTTTCGTTTTGCAAAACATGTCTGTATTTCCATTCTACACTCCTATATTGAGCAACAAAAAGATTACTGCTTCTCTATTTTAAATACAATGTTTATTCTATTCTAGTTTCCCGCTAGTACATCGGTAAGTCTACGGATTTAAAATGTATATTCAAGTCTCGGCAGACTCAGCAGATAGCCAGATGTGACTTTTCTGTAAAAAAACACAAACACACGTGATTCACTTTTAGTTTTTATTGATATTTCGCTCCTTTTGAATCTTTTTTCTTCTCTGATAACTTGACAACTTTCATATCGAATGCTTTCTGACAAAGAAAGATAGAAAGTAGGTTATCATAGTATGAGAGCAAAGTGCGAACTCCACATAACACAAGTTTTTATTTTATATCTTCTTAAAAAGACCTAGATACACAGCTTTCAGGCCAGGCATGGACAGGTGGTTAGAGCATTCGACGTTTTATCCGAGGGTCGCGGGTTCGAATCCCCGTTACACCAAACATGCTCGCCGGGGGGGGGGAGTTATAATGTGAAGGCCAATCTCACTATTCGTTGGTAAAAGAGCAGCCCAAGAGTTGACGGTGGGTGGTGATAACTAGCTGCGTTTCCTCTAGTCTTACACTACTAAATTAGGGACAGCTATCGCAGATAGCCCTCTTGTAGCTTTGCGCGAAATTCAAAACAAACCAAACCAAACACAGCTTCTGCCTCCCCGCGGTAACCAAAGCAAAGATTTCCCATTGTGTAATTTTGTAAACGAACACACAAATATACCCTTGTTCACTTATTAGCAACATACTTATTCATCAGGAGCAGTAGTTCTCAGGCTTCACTAACTTGAGGATTAAACTTTTTTAATTTAAAGAATTTTTATTTTTCGTAGAATCCCGAAATCTGTTGATATTTAGCTGTTAATCCTGTCTACATGAAACTGTTTTAATTAATATAAATTTACTTTTACGCCAAATATTTTTTTCTGTAAACATTATAAAACAAAAATTTATCTGGAATATGTAAAAACTATGTGTGTATGTATACCATCTTAATGATTTGTTTAGAATTTCTCACAAAGCTACTCGAGGGCTATCTGTCCCTTGTTTAGCAGTGTAAGACTAGAGGGAAGGCAGCTAGTCATCACCACCCACCGCCAACTCTTGGGCTACTCTTTTACCAACGAATAGTGGGATTGACCGTCACATTATAACGCCCCCACGGCTGAAAGAGCGAGTATGTTTTGTCTAAAGGGGATTCGAACCTGCGACTTCCAGTTTACGAGTCGAGTGCCTTAACCACCTGGCCATGCCACAACGTTAATTAATTCTGAGAAATCACTGTATGATTACTAATACACTGACTTTTGTTTGTTTCTCAATACCACAATTATAATAACAGACTATCTTTCCGTTGATCACCGCCGGTATCAACTCTTAAATTTTAGCGTTATTAAGCCTCATGATTTATCTCCGAGTGTGTGTGTGTGCGTGTGCGTGTTTTCTTATAGCAAAGCCACAAAGGGCTATCTGCTCAGCCCACCGAGGGGAATCGAACCCCTCCCTGATTTTAGCGTTGTAAATCCGGAGACATACCGCTGTACTAGCGGGGAGGATTTATCTCCGACTCACGGGAGGAGCGACATTAATATAACTCAACTCAGCTGAATCTTCTTCCAATTCGAAAATAAAGCTAAAGAAAAATGTTCCAAAAATATTTTCTTTCTCAGCTTCATTAGCATTTTTACTTCCTACCATTAATTTATGAAAAAACAACATATTACTGTATTTATTTCAGGTTGAACTCGTCTAATTCCCCATGAATCGAGTGTAATCTTGGTAATACGTTTTTATTTCTCTGAAATTTATAATTTGAAAAAATGAGGAAAACATTACATTAAGTTCGAAATAATTTTTAACTTTATCTGAACATTATTTATTAAAACCTGTAACTATTGAATTTCTTATGGCGCATGGGAATAAATTATGGCACGAGTCTCAACGCTCGAGTGATTTGATGTCCGACATCTGTGAAGACAAGTTCTACCTTGTGTGATCAGCTTGTATAAACCTAATAAAAATGAGGTAATTTATTAAAAATCACTTTCAGTCAGTGTGACAGTTTCGCATCATTTCAGCAAACTTCGAAATAACAGATGAAAAATGCCAGGTGAATGTTATATATCACATGGTATTTTACTATTGTTAAACATCTGCTATACGAGTCGACTCGGCAGCTTAAGGTAAATAAAAAAAATCGTCCCGGAAAGGTTTGAGTTACTTTAATTAGACAAAAGAATAGGTTGGCACTGTTTGCGAGATCTAGGTCACTGGATCAGGTTTGTTTGCGCGAAATTAAAAAGAAAGCTGCACGAGAACTATCTGAGCTAGCCGTCTCTAATTTAACAGTGTAAAACTAGGAGAAAGGCAGCTAGACATCACTATCCATCGCCAACTCTTATGCTACTTTTTATCAACCAATAGTGGGATTGACCGTCACGTTATAACACTCTCACGAATGAAATAGCTAACATGTTGGTGCGACGGGAATTCAAACCTACGATCTTCAGGTTACAAGTCGAGTGCCTTAACCACTTGGCCATACCGGGCTCCACTGGATCAGACCTGAGCCCACGAGAGACAACATGGAGAAGTTAGCTTCTAATTGTAGCAATACAACGTGCCTGAATTGCTTTTGATGTGGTTGTGGTTTAAGTGAAATAGTCGGTCCAGATCAGGTGACGAAAGAACTTATTCGAAGATACTACAATCGAATTGACGTACCAGCTGAATTAGAGATTCGTCAACTAATTACTGCATTGACAGCGAGACATAAAAAAAAAAATAATGGAAAAAAGGAAAAAAACGAAACGGACAAAATAGTATCATCTCAACTAATAGGAATTGAAATTACTTATTAGAAGTCATTAGTTTCAAAAGTTTGTGAAACTAATTACACAGTAAAACCCAAAGACGTAGTGTTGAAGCAGACGCCTAACATGATGACTTATCAAGCGAGTCTCAAATTACATTTCTACAGTTCAGGTATAAAATGGAAGATATGGTATCCAATATGCAACCATTATATCATTATATTTCGTTTCACAAGTTATTTCCCGGATAGAACTCGATGAAGGAAGTTGAAATAACTTACTGCTAAATTACTGCTTTCAGAAATGACTTCCCAGTTGACTATACCAAGAGGTGCAAGACTGTCTTGTGTAGCAGGTATTAAACGTCATTCGCGATATATCACAGCCTGGATTGTTATCAAACAGCACACGATTTGCCTACGTTGCGTTTGTTAATGGTCTTAGGGAATGGTTAGCCTGTGTATATCTGTCAGCCAATTTCAGATGTTCAACAAAATGGAATTTTATTTTTTAGTGTGCAGGAACCAATTATTTCAATAACGATCAGTACTCTCATGTAGTTGGTCCGGCATAGCCAGGTAGTTAAGGCACTCGACTCGTAATATGAGAGTCGCGGGTTCGAATCCCCGTCACACATACTCGCCCTTTCAGCCGTGGGAGCGTTATAATGTTACAGTCAATCCCACTATTCGTTGGTAAAAAAGAGTAGCGCAAGAGTTGGCGGTGGGTGGTGATGAGTAGCTGCCTTCCCTCTAGTCTTACACTGCTAAATTAGGAACGGCTAGCGCAGATAGCTCTCGAGTATCTTTGCACGAAATTCAAAAGAAAACCAAGCTAACGTAAGTTCTAATCGAATATTAATGTTTTGGTTTAGTTGTTTTTAAAAGCGCAGATCTGCACACTGGTTATCTGTGTTCTGCCCACCACAGCTATAGAAATCCCATCTTTTGCGTTGTTAGCCTGAATACTTATCGCCGAGCCCCTGGAGGGCCAAACAATTAAGGGACATCAATCTCACCAACGGTTTTGTTGTGTTTTTTTTCTATTATAGAAGATTAACATCTGAAACTAGCAGATGTCTACCCGGATGCTCTGACGACATTATGCGTAGAAACTGAAATCAGTTAATGAATACTTTTAATTCTACTTAAGCACGTTACTTTTACTGCTTTATATTCTTGTGTGATGATTCTTTAATTATTCACAAGATGGCGACAGTGAGACTCACTTTCTACAAGTTTGTAAGCGCAGAATTACACAATGGGCTATCTGCGCTGTGCCAGCCACATATATCGAACCTCAAATATTAACACTGCAAACCCTCGAGTTAACTACTGAAACACCAGAGGGCGGTGATCAGCAAGAGATGTTTGGGATAAATTTAATTATTCAATAATAAAAATAAGTTTTATTTGAGGTTTAAAAGTAGAAACGTTTCCTTAAAATTGTACAAAATTATTATGTACTTAAGTATACATTGATTTAGCAGTTTCGTAGATAAAAGTGGTTAGAAAATTGTTGTACTGTATTCTGGTGTCTTTTTCATATCACCACGTGTGTGCGGTTTCTATTTAAAAGTAGTGCATTGTATTAAAAACACATTAACCCTCATTCATGTGTCGATATACGTCAACTAAGCGAGATGCATTGAAAAAGTCTAGCAAAATTATCTTACATTGTTTATCACTGCAGTAAACACATCGTACTAATTACTAGAATGATGAAGGTATTTTTTTTGTTTGATTTTTTTCTAAAGATAAATGTCGTTAGACATATTTGAGTCTATGGCCCGTTATAAAGGTTTGACATGAACACAAATTAAGAACGGGAAGGGGAAAAACTCGGACCCTTAAATTGACACCACTCATTGTACAACTCAGTCTGATATTACTGTTTATAACACCCTCCATCTATAAAACTGACTAAAGATTTAAACCAGTCATCTTCTACATTAATTAAAAAGGTGGCGCCAACCTCTAGTTGAATTGATATTATTTTATTATTTTCTTTTGTCCAATTTAGGTGTGCGTCTCCTAGGCTATTAGGGACTCATTTAAGCCTCGAATGAACACCATTCGCATTTTAAAGAATTCTCCGCCTGTGTATGTTGAGGAGAAAGGGTGATGACTGAATTGGGAAAATTGCTTTTAAATAAAGCATTACGTTACAGCTGTTTCCACCAGTAAGCGTTTGGCCATTCTTTTCACTTATCGCTCCTCCCCTTTTAACTCAAATTCTACTTAGGAACATTTGAGTTAATGATAGGCGTTAGGAAATGAATGAAAGTTTACTGTTGAAACGCATTGGAAACAAACAAATCATAAGATTCATAATGAAAATTAACATAAACTACACATCTAACCTCAAATATCTCCGATTTGAGCTTCGAGATAGGCAAATTAAGAGGTATGCAGAGAAAAACGTGTATTTTACATGATTTCGGTAACAAATCCTAGACTGGATGGTTATTAAAATACTTTAACAGTTGAAGGTGTTTGTTTTGCAGAACAGTATATAGTTTTACACTTTGAGTGAATTCTTAATATAATTAGTTGTCTAGCAACTGAAAGAAATCGTACAAGCCATCAATATAACAAGAAACAGTGCCTAACAAACTAAAGTTATTAAGCTGTATCTTCTATTTGCTCTAGGTATCGATATGATAACAAAATTAATAACCTAACAACAGACGATAAAATCCGTTTCTAAAAGTGCGTACAAGAAATTGATGGTAACATCATTATGACACTATTAATCATTTTGTCAGAGGTCAAATTATCAGCTTTAAGAATGCCTATTAAGCATAAGGTCTCATTGTTATGTGCGAATACAATTAGCACTATTTATCATAAACAGCTGTAACAAATTACTCGTATTGCGCGACATTAAGTTTTAGTATTAATAATAAGCTATTATTTTACAGCTAAGCCTTTCTACCAAGTTATGAATGTACTTTAGAAGATTCTATTTACACAATAAAACTACTAAGATATTGTGGTTGAAATATATATACATTTTTTAACTTCCACAAAGAACGTGCAGAAGATTCCAACAAAATAGATTAAACCGTCTCTAAAATCTACTATTTTGGATACTACGTAAACTTTCGAAGCTCGCTTATGAACTTTTAATGATAAACATACATAGTTCCAATTTATGTCGACTGTACTGGAGAAAACAAGCCAGCTTCAGCCACTTGATTGATAAGATAGAATATATTAGGGCCCTTTACATCTATACTTAAAGCTACTTCCTCAAGTTTTTTTTAAACTTCCTTCGAATATATGTAGGAGTTATATTTCTTATTCTCACTTCCTTTTTTTCCCAGCATCCTTTACAGTGAATAAAAAAATAACTTATGCTTTACAACCATAGTAAACAATAAATTAAATTTTACCAAATAAATTGTTTGCGCAAAGACGAACCCCAAAACAAATGCCGAGTTCTAATCTTGAATTAAGTGTAACGAAAAGAGAATAGTATTTTATTGATACTTTGACAAATTTGTTTCATAAAATTCGAATGAATGAATGAATTTCATTTTTATCTCTTTACCGCCATCTATTGGACACCAGTCATATTGTTCCGCATTTAGAATGTTTAATAACTGCTTTCATCTAAAATAATCATGAATTTATGCATACGTATCTGGTTTAGATAAAGGTAACTGTTAACATGTTGTTTGGCTTTCGAAAAATCCATTCAACTTTTAAAAAAGTTTTTATTGTAATTTTATTGTAAAAACGCGAGTTTTGGGTCGCGTCTGTAAGTTTTGTAACATCTGAGCAAGTTAATACACAGGATTACAAAGTTAATCAACAACGTGTATATTTATCGTCGATGAAATTAAATGCATTTTATTAAGATCAGTGACAGTTTACAAATGTCATTAAATATGTCCACTCTACATCAATTCAAACCTTAAGAATGTAGTTCTAATTTTGACTCTGCAACACCAAGAAGGAAAAGCTTTTAAACGTCTAGAAGATCGCAAAAGTTTAAAACTTTAACGGTGGGATGTTAGTAAATTAATAATTTGTATTAAAAAGAGTTATCGTATAGACGATGGAAATGCTGCATTGGACCACTTCTCACTTTTGTTAGGTGTTGTGAAAGTACGTTTAAATTCAAACTCGTGTATCAGTTTGATACATTTATTCTCAAAACTGCGAAGTAAATCCTGGACAAACCTTTCAACAATAAACATATGAACATTACAATAATACAAACTATTAACATACGTCAGCGAATACAGTGAAGAAAGAAACTGAACAGCGATTTACGTCAATTTTTTGCCAAAAAGAGACAACGAAAGGAAGCCTACATACAACTGATTCAGATTAATAAAAATTATAACCAAGACAAGGTATTTGGCATTCACAGTAGTACCAGAGTTAAAATAACTGTATAATCGATAATTTCATATATATATTCCAGGATGAATACTCTAATATTAGTTCTTGTTCTTACAAAAGATCACAATTAAAAAAAAAAAAGACTTAAAACCGAGACATTTAAATATACATAAAACTAAACTAATAATTAAATATTATCTAGAAATAACCATTAGTTGAACTTTGTGACTCAAATAATTTCAAATTGCGACTTTAACTGAAAATTATCACAGGTAAATACCATCGAGTATTTCAAACCAAATATTTTCATAAGAAACCCGTTATTGGCTTTCATAAGCCCCTGACAGACAGAAATATATTCGATTGTATGATACTTTAAGTGTGCAAAAGAAAATGGTCGTCCGCCAGAGAAAATAGTTACTTTAATAATTCATGTAATTTTTAAGATTTACTGTAGAAATGAAATATTTGCGACTCTCAAATTGGGATACAAAAAAAGTAACATTAGTAAATATAACATACAAATAAAAATTTTCTGCAGTTCGATAGTGTGTGTGTTTAAACTAATTAAATAATTGAATTATTTTAGGTTTAACTATTATATTACATAATTGCATTTTACATTGCTAAATACGAAACGAAAAGATTTTTTTTTTACAATAAATGTATCGAATTAAACAAACGTAAGCCTAAATACTTCTTTGAAAGAACCACTTCAACTAATGTTTTATGCCATTCAAAGCAAATTATTATGAATAAATATGACACATAATATACAGCACAAAAGATATTGTTTGAAACAGATTTCACATTACTTTACAGAAAAAGTTATTTTTTTCAATTATAACTTTATACATTAGGCAGAGTCCTCTATGAACAGTAATTGATTTAACACTCGTATCACTTGCAGCTCCTTCTAGCGGTCAGTTGTAGCTCTCAAACTTACACAGGTCATTTAGTGAATACTTTGACTATACAGATGCATCTTGCAAAGTTCTTAACACTGATTTCAAAATAACTGCTTAAAAAAAAAATACGTTTAAGCTTTTTTTTTTCAAAATAGTTTTACTAATTAAAGATAATTAGTTTATCACGAGAACCTGTAAAACAGTTTTTGTAATGCTTCAATATTTTACTTGGATATTGTTTTATTAAAATATCTGGGTAAAGAGTTCAAACGAGAATCGATAAGTAATATCTGCATATTCTGGATGTAAAATTATACGACACGACCGAAATCAAAACACTGGTCCGTAATATTTGACTAATGAATTCTTCGTGTAAGAAATTAAACAGGTCTTCTAGGAAAACCTTTTAGTCCTAACTAACAATTCAACAGCAGATTGTTAAAACACTGTGGTATATCTATTACTTGTGTCATTTTAACCAGTATTTAGCTCTGAGAACGAAAAAAAAAAAGAACAAGTTAAGAACGACGTACGTTAAATTAAATAAAATTCAAACTTTAAAATTTACATTCACCACAACCTTTACACACAAATAACGAACTAGCCAATCAAAATGTGTTAATTACTTAAAGGATAACGCGCCGTTTTCACCATCTTCAGGTTGAAGATAACGTGGAAAAAGTAAAAAGTTACAGATGGTTCCTATAGCAAACAAACGTGTAGTAAAATTATATAAAACTTGATGATTAATTAAAGCGAAAATAATGCTTCATTGCTGGGATAACTCCAAGTCGGTAGCTTTTCCATTTATATAGGTATTGTTATAGAATATACGTAATGTATGGAACATTACGAAGTCTTGAGATTACGTTTGTAATGTTCCACTCTTGTCTTCTACGTTCTCTCCCTCAAACCCGAAGGTCTGGAAAAAAAAATTATTGATCAGCAAAAACCTTTACTTTATGAATCCAGATCAGATTCCACTTGGTAACTTGTAAATTAGCAAAGCTATTACACTTTATCTTCTCGTATTGACATTATTCATTAGGTATATATGCTTTACCAACACGATTAAACGTTTTATAGTATAATTTGTAGAACACCAATAACTGTATATCTACGTAAATTTGAAGAAAAGAAACTTTGCTATTGGCAAAATAAAATATTGAGATACACGATATTCATTTGACATATATCTTAGTACTTGAAAGGGTTTTATTTTTTTTAATTAATTATAATAGATCAAACAACTAAATCATGCAACAAACAAATTATAACTCAAGTCATTTTTTTTTTATTTTTGCCTGTTTAATAAGTGTTTAAATTAGATTTATTTTAAACACAAATTCGGAAACGCAACGAACGTAAAAATTCTTTAGAAAAACAACTCTTGTGCCAATGACTCTTTCAGGAGTAGTGAAGCCATCTACTTAATAGAACATTTTGTTTTGAGAATTTATCATGAAATTAAAAAGATTAATTACTAAGATACCTTAACCATAAACTTACAAATCAATCAAAACTTTGCCTTTAGCATAAAAACGTGAAACCTCTGAAATTAATCAATTTTCTGCCACGCATAAGTTAATAATCGACATCTGTTTGTAAGTTTGGTTCTTCAGAAAAAAAAACCTTTTCAGGTTGTCAAAATTAATGGATGCGATAATTACTTAACACCGAAATTAGTTAATTAATTTGTCGATACCCTTTGATGTTAAGACTGAATCGATTTCTGTATTAAACGCAACTAAAAGCGAGGTTAAAATTAATCTAACAAACCGGAAATTTCCTGTTTTTTAGTAGAAACTTATTTATCAGCCAAGACATCACTCAACAGGAAACTAATGATTTTAAAACTCATAACTCGTAAAAAACTGTTAGAAGATAAGTTTTGGGGAAGCAAAATAGAAAATTGAAAGATGCATATCAAAATTATCGATGACACAAAAAATTAACGATTTCGTTTCGACTCTAACTAAACACACACCTTTATTTAATTTCTTGCAAATAAATAAACTAAGAGTTATTACGTAATACAAACTCACGCGACATTAATGCTGTTAAATCTATTTAGTAACTAAAGCATACAAATTTATTTTCATTTTGCTATTTCAATTGTTTGCGATGTTTAAGTAATATAGATCATGCAACCATTTATTTCATTTATTTATATTTATGGGGTGGGGGTGGGGACATTTTCTAAAAGTATACTTGCCTTGTAGGTTGGGTTATCGTAAGCAGATTCTGAGAGTGCCCTATTCAGGGGAACCTTGGTTCTGGGCTGTTTCCTCTTTAGAATAATTAATAGGACAATAACTCCCAGACCAGCCACAGCTGCAACAATAGCTACAATAATTAAAGCTACATAATAAGTTTTCTTAGGATCAGTGCTGACATCTGTGGCCTGGAGAGCTTTGGCTTCACTTGCTGAGGATAGAAATAAAATACGTTTGAGTATCAGAGTCAACCTGGTTTATTAAGAGTTTAAAAAAACCGTTGACGGAAACTTGATATTTTAATACTTAAAATGAACCAACCCAGAATACAATTAATTGTGATATTTGAAGAAAAAGTAACTGTTTCCATACCAATTAATATTTAGTAACACTGTCTCTCTCTCGAAAATATTATATGTAATTGAACTAGAAGTTTAAGTTTCAAATGATTTACAACAGATTACTGAAATTCAAATAAAGTGGGGCCTTTAGAATAAATTTGTTTAAAGTTACTATTATCTTAATGGGTTAAAAACTTAAAGTTAGAGCATTACAAGAACCCTATTTTTCAGTGTATAAGACGGATGTTTTCTTTCCACAAAAGGGGTCTCAAAACCCTCGTGCGTCCAATACACCGAAGATAAAAAAAAAAAAATATACCTTCGTACGCGTACCATACTTTGTACACCAAGGACTAGAGTAATCAACCTTCACTTGCTTGCTTTCTCTCATAAGCTAAAGAAAATGTGTTATTAATTAAAACGACTAAAGAACAGTGTTCTGATAGGGGGACCTACCTGTAACTTAAATTAGACATTGCACTAACAATACTAGAGTCACATCCATAAAGAACACAATAAAAACATACAAGTTTAGAAATTAATAGTAAATGTGAACACAAAACGCTTTGTACGGAGAAATTGACGAGTTCAAAATACGAGAAAACGTTTACACACCAAGATGGCTGCCGGACGAGAGTAAACTTTCAGAACTTGTTTTCAGTGAATTCAGCGATGCAAAAGATTTTGAAAGTTTTTTTTTTTTTATATATAATGAATGAACAATGTTTTGATGTAAATGTATGAAACAACCATATTTTATTTTATTATGGACACTACTTTTGAAGTATTCTAAAGAAAAATAAAAGATTACGCTGATGAACAAATAACTGAAAAATATTTTTTTTTCCTTGAAGAGTCTTGAAAATAGGGGATGCGCATCTTATACACCGAACAATAAGGGAATTTGTCTGTAATGGCTTCAAAATTATTAGTTCCATTTAAACCCTTGAACTAAATCCGTTTGTTTCGAGTATCTTATAAATAATACCACATGAACATCACTAAACACATTTCAGTTTTAGATTTTATACTGTATCTTAAGTCATATTTATTTACATTCTGATAATACAGAAAATGTTCATTTTGTTACAAGTTATAGAGGGAGCAGTGTCATTACCACCAAAGACACAAAAAAAGATATGATTCAATTTGGACAAGAGCGTTGTTATTACATCAAGAGAATTATCCATACAACACACGTATTATACATTTATTATTAAATAAATACCTAGTGCGCGTGCGCTATTTATAACTTACCAAGAATCTTTTTTCCAGTTGTACCAGAAGTTGCTTCAGGTGTTGCCGCTGCTTTCGTCATGAAATTGATTACGTCACTAGCTACCGTTTTTCCATTGGTCAAATAAAGATCGACCCACATCTTGTACCTGTGTAATATATCTCAAAGTTAACTTATTAGTTCTCCGAAGAGTTTAATATAAAACAAAGAGCAGAAATACGTTAAAGTCACTACACCGTGAGTTTTATCGTAACCAAGACGTTTGTCCGTTTCTTGTGAAGTATGGTGCAACACAATGAGCTATCTTTGTTGTGCCTGTCACAAGTATCGAAACCCGGTTTTTAGAGTTATAAACATTCAGTCTTACCTCGTATCCATGGGTGTATGTAAGCTATATTAGATGGAGAGTGACCAGTCAGTGTAGGTATAACTTAAGTCACGAGAACCTGAAGGATAAGATAACTTTCGTTTACTCAACTGGTACTTACTATCCACGAATGATAGGATAATTACCTGCTTCCAGGTACCAAGTCTCTCACAACAACTTTCTCCGTTTTGGGAACTTTGTAAAGCTGTGCTTGCTCCGAGTTTGTATCACTCCTGTACGTAACTCGTACCACCTGAACGTACTTGCTGATCGGAGTCGGGACTCCCCGTAGTAAAAAATCTGTCGAGTCAGCTTCAACGTTTCCCTGAAGAAGTCTTACCTCAAAGTCATAGACGTCTGTGGCAGAGATGGAAAAACAAACCTCAGCACAGTAGTTACATTTAAGAAGTTACATTCTCAATTAACCGATATAAATAAGAGTGAAAACATTCGGATGGAATTTTTTGCCTCGCATGCTTTTAAATGACATTAAAATAGTGCTAAAAAGGCATGGCACGAGGAACGGTGTTTTATACAAAATATAACGTATACAAAGTAACGTATGTGCAGCGGAATAAAAGTCCGTTTGTTTTAGAGAATCGAACCGCGAATTTTAACATTGCAAGCTCGTAAACCTACGGCTGAGACACCAAGGGCGCGAGATTAATACTACCATAGACGTGGTAAGTTGAAATGTGCCAAACCTGTTACACTTAATAATGTTGAATTAATGTAATGAAAAACTATACTTGTTAGCTTTGTAAACGCTTATACAGACGTTTCATATTTAAATGACAGTCACAATGCTTCGTGGATTATTAAACCACTACTGTTGATACGAGCAATACACATTTTGCAAATATGAAATGATGTAGGGATGGCAGTGCCAAAAAATAGTAATTTATAATACAGGGAGGATTCATAGATTCATGCTCGATGTTATTATTATTGTTGTTGGAAGTTACATATTCCTGATTGTTGGTATGCAGTTTAATCACATCATGGTCATGTTAGGCATCAAATGTAATGCAACTAAAACTCCAGAACTTACATAGAAGGAAAAACAACGTGGAGGCAAATCATTGATTATTAGGACTCTTCCAAAGTGGTCTGTCAAATTATCCGACCTCGTAACCATTATCTACTCGTGCATTTTACAGTGTAACATGCAATTTTAGTATTGAAAGTCATTTTGGAATGGCCTACGTATAGATGTATTATCCCTACATTCCTGCTTGCATTTGGCACTGCCATCCCTACATCATGTGAAATTTACAAAGTATTTTTATTACTTGTTTTACAACATATTTTTCCCCTTGACTGAAAGTTAGTGTATTCTCTGAGCGTGTCTAGTAAATTTAGTATTATGTGTATTAATTTTTTAATTTTTCACTTCATATATAACATGGGTGTTGACTCCCTGAAAACATCGATTGTATAGTATACAAAGCACTTAACAATAGATGACCACAACATGTAGAATACTAAGTTATTATTAGCTGGTTATTGTTTCGTCCTGTGTTTGTTGTTTTTTCTTAAAAGAAATACGAGATTACTGTAAAAGCTAAGTACAAGGAATAGTAACAATATTGTTTACATTAGAATTATAAATTTGTTTTTAATTACTTCTAAGCGACAATATCGAGCGCTGCCCACAAACACGTAAGATTGGACTTGCGTGTAAACTGAGGTTAGTGATAAAATAGTAGTAAAGTCATCTCGACTTAAGCAAGAAGAAAGATGCACAATTTTGTGAGTTGGTCACATTCTGGTTTGGTTTCTGCATTGTTTTTAGGTTTGTTAAGCACAGAAACAAATGGTATCAGTAATTTTTATAGTAAAACTAATCCATTGTTGATATTTAACGTGCATATTTGTGTTAGAGTGCGTTGGTTGTTCCTACATACCGAGTCTACAGACTCCGCGATTAAAAACTGAGAAAAACCACTTGTGCTTTTAGAAAATTATAATCCTCTTCGAAAGAAGTTGTATAATCTATATATGCACGTATTTACAAATATTTCAAAGGAACTGAATTGTGAAAATAATCTTATGATAGATCATAAAGATGTCAATGTTTTGGCGTCAACTTTGGCTGTGGTACAGAATCTAACGTAAGACTATGAGCGACAATTAGAACACCAAAACCGGTGAACAACTTCAAATTGTAAATCATGTTTGTTAGAGTACAAATCTGCACTTTGTTTAAACGTTGAAACTTACAATACGTGAACTTCATACTAAACGCAATGAGATAAAACGTGTGGTAGTAGAAACGAAATAAAGAGAAACTGATAAATAAATATTTTCACGTTTTGTTTTAAAAACACGCGTCACCGATATCTAATAAAAACATCGATTTTTAAAAAAAAATTCGAACTAACGTTTTTGCCGTTAAAACAATTTTTGTATTAAATCATACTCGCCTTTAGGTTTTGCTAGTGTCTTTATCTGTACAGGTTTATTTGACACAAGATGTGTAGACAAATGGTCTGGAGCCACAAATTCAGTAGTCACAATGTAGTAAGTGCTCGGTTCCAGATCTCGGAGAATGTATGACGTCACATCAGGATGAATGATTGGAGTTGTTATCCAACGATCGCCGTCTTCACCGACCTTTTTGTATTTCAGTCGAATTCCATCGATAAATCGCTTTTCTTGAGGTTTAAAGTTCCGCCAGGATATTCTCACGGTGTTAGAAGAAATGCTTTCTGAAGTTAACCTCGCATCCAACATAACCATCGGCGGTACAGTTGTTGTTGTGGTGATGGTGGTAGTTGTTGTCACTGATGAAAGATTAATGTGTGAAGTTATAGTTGGTATTTATCATACGATTAGTGATAAAAATATTAGACAACTGAAACCAATTTAACTGCTGGGTTCAGAATTCTACGTGAGACAACTGTATTGTCACCCATGTCTCATTGTATTTTTCTTTTCAGTAAACGATCATTCGATTGATGTACAATATTTTACATAAAAGCACACAGAGCAAAACTACAAATCAATCTTATACAATGGAGTTAATATTATACATTTTGACTTATCTGCGTACAGGTCAGGAAAGTCGAGTCTTACGACGTTCAAAAACCAAACGTCGTAACTTATTTTAATACGAGTAGAACGACTTAATTCCAAATTATCCACATTCCAAGAACTAATAAGTGAGAGCAAAAGGAGGATATGTTATGCTAAACACATTACATCTGTGAGGGCTACTGCCTACAAGAGATTTTGCTCACTACAAGAGTTCATCAGGCTGGCTGGAATACGACAAAGAAAAGTTTTATAGTTTTCGTGTGTTCTTTTTATAGCAAAGTCACAATAGGCTGGGAATCGAACCCATGATTTTAACATTGGAAATCCAAAGACTTATTACTGCCCTACCAAAAGGACAGAGGTGTAGGTGCTACACCCTATACACCCTCACAAACAACTACTGCTTAAGCAAGGTCTGGCTTGCAAATTACTTAAATAAACTTGATTCCAAGATAATAAGTAATAATTATTTCAATTTCAACAACGTTTATTTACTTACATTATCATTTTAATTACCCTTTACTATCATCTACAAGAGCTATAAGTTTTCAACGAAGTACGGGTACAGACTGATATGACCTTTATTTAAACCTGGCACGTGTAATACTGGATACGCATTTTGCTTTCGCGTAACACCAAACAAGTCAGTTTTCTCGCATAACTAAGACATCTTCTAAGGAAGACGTAGGTCAGATTGAATCGCCAATATTTAATGAATATTGTGAATTACTTTTAGTCGTTTTTAGCCCAAGATTCACGTCTTCGGTTTTGGATACAACACTACTTACATGCAGGAAGAGTTAGTTTGAAAATTCCACTTGTGGGTCCACCATGGAGAGCATTAATCTTTATTTGTATTTGGAAGAAATACGTGGTTTCTGGTTTTAGACCACCAATGATATTCTCGATATTTGAAGTGTCAAACAATCGCTTAGGACGCGCAAATTTTTTTACGTCCCACTCGGATTCCGGAATGGATGGGTCAGTGATGTAATGAAGCTCTACATGACCCAGAAGTCCCACTAGGAGGGAGGGAAGCGTGAATCTTATCTTCGCTGCAGTAGCGTTCAATGGTAGGGCATTCACGTTCAGAAGTTCGTTCCCTGGAATTGAAATACGTTACTTTATCTAATTATTCTAATTCAATACTAAAAGTATAAAGTATTGTTAAATCTATTAACCAGACACTTCAAGCACTAATTACGAAACCATATTATTGGGATGGGATACACCGTAACCCCATTTTCAAAACCTGATATTTTTAATGTTTTAACTAACATAGTTAAAACTACTACTTTTACCTCTAATTTGTTAGGCCTATAGTTTCACAGTTTAACATCGTGATTACAATACAATTTTCAAATCATATTAAAACACTTAAACACCCTAAACGAGCAAAAATGTCAAATATCAGTATTGGGGTATTTTAATTTTGTGTACTAGTAAGTTTGGGTGCTTTATTCCAACAAGGTATTATATAATAAACGAACAGTTTATTTCCATTAAAGAGGAATCTTTAAACGTATTGTTCGAAAGGTAAAAACAGGGCATTTGTACAAAGCATGTTATATACAGAAACTTGTTATTAACGTATATTTGCCGAGCTAAGAAGAGACAAACATTTCAATAAGTGGTTTTATTAGCACTGTATTTTTGAGAAACCAAATATATAATAAAAACATTTAAAGTTCCCTATTCTCATGTAAAGCGTTAACGCTTTTCCGTTAAAAGGTTGCATTTTAACATTTTCATACATTCATAAAATGTTATTAAATACAACCATGTTCATGTATTGACAGAATTGCATAATCATGAATGGCTCGATGTTTCCATAAGAAAAGTATAACAACAGACTCAATATACATGCTATTTTGACTCCTGCAAACACAATTGAAAATTTAAAATAAAATTTCATCCTTAGTTAATAATAATTCAAGGTTGAATATGGAAAATACAGCATTTCAATAGAATCATTTTTTTTTGCTTTGTTTTATCACATTTCTCTACAGGCTCGTAATGTAATGAAAACTTAGTTTGAAATATACATTAAAATGTATATTTAATAACTATCATATACAGAAGCTTATGTTAAAGCATAAATTTTTACTTAAAACCTGTTTATGTTCGGTACTAAGGAAAGTCAGTAACAGTTTTTAAATTTACCTGAGTCCGTGTTGTTGCAGACAACGTATGGACATATATATGGATTACCAGGAGTAATTACTACTGGTCGGGGGCAGTGTAGGTTGGGCTGTTTAAACTTATCTGGGATCGGCTGGCAACCACCCCCACATTCCGCATTTGGGTTTCCTTTGTTATCCACGCGACACACACACTGCCTTTTCACAGAACCCTTCAACACCTCCCAGCGCTCACCAAGCCTGTACCGTCTATCACGATGGTAACAGAATTCTGGTAAGAAAATGGTTGTTCAGTTTTATTTTAACAGGTACGATTTAGTTGTTTTTTTTAATATAGTAGCACGGAAAGGCCATGCTAGTGCTATTTTCGGTCACGATATCCTCCAACAACAAATAAAAACAGTGAGCACACATGTTCTACAGATTCACGCCAAGACCTAAAAAAACACGTGGAAGCTCGCACACTTTTCTACCGCCACCAGTTAAACGCACGTGACAAAATGAAAATTATGTCGAACAGAACGCTGTTTCACTACATATTAGGTGGACGACTTAGCCACTGAACAACACTGAACAATAATAGCGGCACTTCGACCACACGTTAGCTTCAAGACTTGACACTTAAACCTTTCAAGTTTTAAGCAAAATAAGTCACGTACATCGAACTATTGCTGTCATTCAGAAAGTTACAATTCTTTAAGTGTTATTTCCTTATTGGTGCAAGCTGCGTATTTATCAGAATATGAACAGTGTAGGGGGTTGGCGTTATGATGTCTTATTATAATGCTATGCTGTGTACATTCTTAATACATTTAAAGCACTTGTAAAGTAAGAAAAAGACATCAGTTCAGTTTCTGATGTTTTAACATTTGTACTACTGTCTGTAACACTCGTCTCTTTCACACTGCTTTCGTGCGCGCGAGTGGTAAAATTAATTATATCTGCAGAACCTAATATAGATGTATTTGGATTTATTCTCTTAAGCACTTCAGTATGCAACTTAATGCATTTGTGAATCATATGTAACTTAATGTATTTGTGAATTGCCGAATTAATTTTTTAAAAATGCTAAAGAACCAGCTTACAGGGGATATACAGTTTTACAAATAAGATACTTGTATACATGGTGGTTTGATCAATGGAAGTAATTAGTGTGTGCTAAACGTAAAAAAGGTATTCGAAACTTTATAGCTCAACGATATCGAGTCATGTGATCTAAGCGGTCAGATGTACAGACCTAAATTTCAGACAAAACATGTACCGCCTACATGAGTACTTTTAACCTAATATCGGAACTTACCGTCCCTTTTATAAAACAGTCAATTTTAAGTGTGGAGCGTATTCAAAAGCATGTCGTGGATCGAACCTCGAGCCTATCGAAGAGGTTGAGAATTTGTTTCATTTACGCGTGTTCAGCAAGTTAAAATCTAAGAATTTCCGATACTACAGGGTGTAAGGAAAGTCAGTGTGCAGTTTTGTCTCTTAATAAATATACAAGCGCACAGTGACTTTCCGAGCACCCTGTAAAAGATACCAGATTGTTATCTTTATTGTCCCGTCATTATGTGATTATTACTTAATATTGACGATCAAAAATGAAGTCTTAGAGCGCCGATAATCACTCCAATCCTGGATTTAAAACTTCACGTAGAACCAGTGTGCTAACGTGTTTGATTAATAGGTAAACATCAAACTCTCAGCAAAGCCCTTCCTTGCAATATTTTAGAAAGATATCTAATATCAGTTTAGTTATATTTAGCACGCTGTTAAGTTTATTCGAGTTGTTAATTACGCAAACGTTAAGAGAAAGTTGTTTCAAAATAGTTTAAATGTGATTTTTATAATCAGGTTCACAACGAAGGTCGAAACGTTGTTCGCTCCTCCACATTGTGCTTTCTCTATCCATACCACCCGTTTTAAAATATACAATTTTCTCTACAAGTTGGTTTTGTTGTTATCACAAATAATTAATTAAACATTTACATTTGCTGCAATTACAGAATTTAGCTGCTGTTTATCATTTTAAAGTTATAACAAATGAAGCATAGTGGTTAATAGATATTATTATTCGTTGTTTGTAATTTTGATTCCACTAGTATTAAAAGAAAAATAAAAAGTTAGGCTTCCAATCAATCGATCTGATGAATTTCATTGGCTAGCCAACAAGATGAGATCAGTATTATGAAAATTGTTAACTAGAATTTACGTTCTGAATTAAGTTCAACTTAGAAGCTTTTAAGATATAAAATATGTTTTAAAACTATAATTTTAGCAACGAAAACATTCGAAGAAGTGTTTTAAAATACTTTTGGCGAAATAGTTATTTTTATATTTTAGAAGTGATCATAGAAGAGCGCGTTTGCATATAAAGGTGCGTATTTTAACAAGTACAGTCCAACTAATATTTTATTGTTGTTAAGAAGCAAAATTTGTTTAAAAACACTTTAGCAAGTCGTACATTTTGGTTAAAAATAGTGCTACAAAATTTTGTTTTGTATGTGGTTGTCATTAATTTCTTGAATACGAATAAGGCTAGTTGGCTCGCGTAACATTAACGAACGAAAGTATGATTAACATATAACTATCCACACTTCGCTTTCGTAAACTTAACATTAAAAGTGGCATGTATGCGATAAATAATTAAAGTACTTCCTACGTACCACTTCGATAGTGGTCCTTTATAATTAGAATTATGTAACAGACTGAATAAATTCTTTGACTATCTGTAACAACAAAGAAGATTTTTAAAGCTCAACATATCGCGCGAGACATCATTCGTTCTTCACGCAAATGTTTCTTTTGTTCAATACAGATTTCTAGAGAGTAACAAAATATGAGCGTAACAAATTAAAACAACCATGATTTAGCTATGACGTACAAAAAAAAAAACTTAAGGGATTCATAATGAATCACTAAACATGTTTCGTCAAGAACAAATCAACACAGTGCGAATAGAACTATATAAAGTTGAAAAAAAAATGTTTCCATAGATAAACTTTACATAAATACCATCATTCATTGAACGTACTTGCTTTTGTTGTTCAATAAATTAAAACAAAGATCGCGTTGTTAAATGTATTTATTAATTAGGTGCAATTATTTCTTAATAATCAACAGTATGGGAAAATTATTGAATATTAACGGAATATAATGAGAACCTAATTAATTATTAATTTAACAGTTAGTACACTTCAAAAGCTGTTATTTGAAAGTTTTATATGCATTTTCTATTATTTTTACTTGTATTTGAATTATTCAATAACGTATGCTGTAGGAAAATATAGATTTTTGATTTCGAAACGGATGAGAAACGTTAAGTTAACACTAACACGGGCACGCAAACCTTCCTGTTTGTCTGTTCTCTTGGTTTACACATTATCCTTATTCGTCTGTAAACTTTAGAAACAGTAAGATTAGTGAACATAGGCGGCATACATTTAGTAAAACCTGCATCTAAAAAAATGTTCAATTTTATGTTATTCTTACCTTGTCGCTCTGGTTCTCTACACATCCATTGCATACAACACTTGTCACCAGGGGGTTGTCCTTTGTATGCTAAATCGGGGGGGCAAGGAAGATTTGGAGGAGGAGTGTTTCCTAATGTGGGACACTTGTTCTCACAAGTCACGTTACCACGGACACAAACACAGTTGTTACCACACACCCCTGGATCTTCATGTATTCTTTGTAAATGTTTGTATTTAACACCATGAACTAAACAGGAACCGTCTGTAATATTTACATACACAGAGAAATAAATCTGCAAGATTCATACTCAATACTGTTTGAAGTTACACATTTGGATGAAGAAGTTTAATTAGCCGAAATAATACATTTTCAATTCATAAATCGTTATTCTGACAGCGATTATTGATTATTGCCTTGCAAGTAAAAAAAGGAAAAAAGGGCTGATATTAGAGATTTGTTTCTTTTTCCAAAGGCAAAACTAAAAACAGAATCAGTGACCTTGAGGCCTAATTGCAGTTCGTAGTTTCTCTTATGGACTGCAGTTCTGTCTATTCAAAACTCATTAGCATAGCTTTGGTCAGCAAAGCAAAGAAACAGAACTCTCATGACGAATTGAAGAAAGCTCAAAATCCCAAAAAGGTATTATATTCACATCACCATTATAATAGGCTTAACTGTATTTCTTTGGATTTCTGACGCAGGCTATGCTGCTGTTCCTTGAACAAGCAAAACTGCAGTCTACACCATAGTAGAAACAACAAAATTGATTATACCTCTACGTCACAGATTGTATTTTTAAATTTTACCTTTGGTCAAAAAGAAGTAACATTAAAATGTCATTAAACAACAGGTGGTCCACATATGTCACAACATTATTCACACGACTAAATTACTTTGTTGTATGAGGAAATAAAAAGGATTCAAAATAGTTAATTAGTTCAAGGTCTTTGGATTAATGAATTATCAATATTAAAAATGTTAATGTATTTTTGCTTGTAAACATTACAAATTTATTTCAAGGTACATTAAAGTTTAAAAAGAAAAAATATAGTTCAAATATTAGAATTAGTGAGTATGAAGTAAGTGTTCTTTAAGAGAGCGGTTATAGTATTTTTTTTTTTACATTTTTTTTAACTGCATGACCGAGGAATTGTCTACGGTTATACCTGAAAGCTGATGAACGAATTGAAACACAAATTAAGTTTCACAGTTAAAATGAAAACGATACAAACGTTTGTAAAAGTAAATAAAATTTTCCCAAAAATTCTTCGAAAGCGTATTTAATTATGTATGGTTTCTTCGCTGTTACGTTCATGAACCTTTTGTATAAAATTTAAAAACAAAAATATTTTTTAAAGGTCGGCATTTCTGTGTGGTAATTTACCCTTTGACCATCCGAGATTAGGCCCAGGTTTACATCGCTTTAACTTTATAGAGACTTACCATTGATGCATCTAGGTGGTGGACAACAGTTGGGTGGTTTGGGTGTGAAATTGGGATCGATGTGCCATTCCAGACATTCACTGACATGAGGAGCAAAGTGATGAGGACATTCAATAAATGCACAGTTCACTTGCAGATCGGGACCACAGTGACAAACAGCTCTACAATCATCATAGAATTCTTCTCCAGCGCGGTATGTTTGACCTTTGTATTCGCAAATGGAAACACCAAGAGCTGCGCGATAAAGACTAAGTTATCACACAATAAGGCCCTTCTACTCGCCACACTTAACACAACTTTAACAGTACTTTAGTTTCAGTCATTGTCACGATTCAAGTTTAGTAGAAGTAAAGTTTTCAAAAAAGAAAGAAGAATGGATATATGCGTAATCTGCGCCATCTATAGTAATATAGAAAGTTTTGAAGTTACGAAAATTAATGAGCTAGGAAAAACTATAAAACTGAGTTACTTGAAATTTAAAAAAAAAAAAAAAAATTGTTTAAATTTTGATTCATTCCATAAATACGTATATAGCGATTTAGGCGGCTTTGTATGTACAATAAACTTTTGTTTTGCTCAACCAATAGTGTGAAATAGTCTGTTAATATTCAGACATTTTTAAAAAGGTGGTTTTAATCATGCGAGATTTTTGTGGCTTCTATTTTGTTTCATCACCATTCCTACTAGTAAGTACTGTCAAAGTTAACGATAGGTCGTCGTGTCATCATTTTAAAACATCAATTATAAATTATAAATGTCTAAAATGAATCTAAGTTCTTAAGTTATTAGGTAGGAATAGAGAGAAAGCAAATCGCTAACTTCTTACCAAAAGGAGTCAACATTTCGTCGTATTTACAAAACAAGTCAATAACGTTAAGATATTTTGAGCGAAACACAACAAACATTTGAAAAAAATTCTCATTAATTTTTTTGTTTTAAAAATCACAAGTTCTACAGTTTTGCATTTAATGTTTTCCAACAGTTACTAAAACTGTGCGGTAATATTTCTCTTTCTTTGGTGGATACATTTCAAATCATCTGGTAAAGATATTTAACTTCGATCCACCTAAGCCTAAGTAAACAACTACTTTATTTCCACTTAACTTTTACAAGCTTGAATTGTACACCATCGTAAATTGTTATAAGCCTACGTTACAAAAGTTGATTTTTTTTTTAGTATAGTGTAGTAACGTTAACTGATGAAACGTAATATATAGATTCGAGCATTTAACGAAAAACACACTGACTGATTCGACTTCCTGTAAATAACTATATTTTAGCTCACTCTACTCTTTAAACAATCACTTATTTGCAACACAGCTTCCAATTTACAAGAAAACCATATACGCTATACCCTTAAAACTTTGAGTATTACTAGGCTCATTTTATTAAACCTTTCGACCTGAACGTTATCATAAAAGGACCTAAAGCTCCCTCTCGTTAACAATGACAGTATAATGTACAACAATAGTAAGTCGAAGCTGAGATTGAGAATGTTTCAAACAAAAACTATTGTCGAAATTGGACAACGTTTAAATAACAGGTAATAAAATCGCCCAATAAAAGTATACAATAATATATTTTCTAAATGCCTAGATATGTTTGTTCACTTATAATTAACCTAGTGCTCAAGAACAAAACAATATTATAAAACAATCTCATATTGGGGCTGATACTGAAAAGACTGATTACATTAACCCTTAAACGACGGTCATCAATTGATACTGCCACCTACAGCATTCCTGGCGAGACAATATACGATAAAAACCACAATTTGACAAAACGACATCGTCCGCCAAGTGACAGCACGGGAGTTAACTTTGAAAATAACTGTACAGGACAAAGCGTAAAGGTCTTTTGTAAGAAAAGTCTCAGACTTGCATATCCGACTGCCAGTTCACAGATAAAATCAAGGTTACCACACTTCACCGTGACACTACTGACCAGTTCCGGCGTATTACCAAACGTGGCTGTCTCACTTGAAATATCGAAATACTAATGAAGTTAAAAGTAACGAAGGTTGCGCAAATAAGAAAACTAATTCTACACGTTAATGAAACAAGCGATACACTTTATATAGATTATGTATAATATTTTACTTACAATTTACAGCGTTATTACATATAAGATATGGACACTTGCAAGGATGATCTGGTGTAACCATAATTGGCTGTGGGCAGTCTGAACTAGGTTGATATGCATCGGCTGGAATCGGAGGACAGCCTCCTTCACACTTGACCATCGTCTGACCATTGGAGTTCAAAACGCACGTGCATACCAGCCGCTTGCACTCAGAGTCTTGCTCCCACGTGTCGCCTAATTGATGATGTTTTCCATCTTCTGACGTACACAGTGCATGCGAGGATGACGGGAGTTCTACAGCAGTTTCTGAAGATGAAAGTATTGTTAACGATAAAGAAAATATTGTATAGATGTAACTTCCCGTTAAATAATATTGTTAATTATTATAGAATTAGTTATTCTTAACGCTCGAGATAACCATGGATAAGAAGGTAAAGTAACAAAATACAAAGGTTTTATTTTTAGCCTAAAGTGACTATTTACAGTTGAACTTTTGTTTTTTAAAAATCCAAAAAAAACAAACAAACTTGTTGCTTTACGATTACACATGGGGTTTACTTCCAAATCATATTTAGGATATGAAACTTTAGTTTAAAATACGACAAGTTCAACCAAATAAGAAACTTATTTCAATTTAAAACTTACAAGGTATAAAAACAACAGATCGTGTTAGATATCTCAGGAAGTCTGATTGTGGTTTAGTTTATAGAGAAAATGGTAGCTTGAAGTAAAAAGTCAAGATAATTGTAAACTGAAAAAGATACGTTAGTTTTTGTTTGTTAACCTGAAGATGGTTTTATGGTGTATGTTAGATGTTTGCTTTTATTTAAATAAATTTACGACGAACGAGTGGTTTATCGACTTTTCTATAACCTTTGGATCTGATCCCATCATTTAACTCGTTACTTTCCTCGACGTAATGATCTTTCGCACGTAACTGATTACGTATATAAATCAACATCCCTCCCTCAAAACTGTAATACTGCACATTACAATATAACAACATCCGTGACATTGCCGACTGGACTTTCTGTATTTGGGTGCTTTTCCAAATTCTACTGATAGTAAAAAATGAGAACAATTAAAGTTTTATATCTTCAGGTGGGGACATATTTTGTTGTTGTTATCATACCTGGAGATGCTTGTTCCAGTTCTTCTCGCTGGTCCCCGCAGTAAGGGATAATGCAACAAGGATCATCTGGTGCAGGACCCCACTTACACTCTTCAAATCCTATTGTATCCATGTAGATTTCGCACCGATCTAAGCACTGGATTCGACCTTGTTCTTTGCACACACATTTCAGTTCACAGCCATCATAGAACACCTGCCCAGAGTCGTAGCTTTGATTGCGATAAAAACACCCCTGGAATACACCTTGCACCTCTGCAGTCAAGAGAACATTAAAAAAAATTGATAGAGCAATATTCGGTCAGACTCAGTATATAAATTTTTCAGTTCGATAGCAATACATTTAGGTTCGTTTACATGTTCATAATGATTTTAATATTTTCGTCCTATCCACCAGTATCAGAAACTGATTTTGTTCACATGCAACAAAAGGATAGCTGTGATCTAATTTATACATGTAAATTTCATTTGCAGAAAGATAGATACTTTTATTTTTTCACATTGTGAACAAACCACTTCTTAAAAACAGGATAATATATTAGGATTTAAAACTTCGCATTTTCTTCTTCTTATTATTATTTTTTTCTTACATTGAATATTACATAATAACAAAATACAAAAATAAAAACTAATTGTGTGCACTCAGAGAAGGAGAGAGAGAACCTTTGTGGTTGAAAAGTTTCATATCGATATCTTACATCAAGACAAAATAAAATTGTTTTGGTTTCGCTTTCTATTTGAAACAAACAAACATTCTCATCATTATCTTTGTATGAGGTGGTGAAGAAATGGAGTATTGACCACAATGTGGAGCATCACCTGTTCCAATCTTAAAACCTGGGGACAATAAGGTTCCTCCCCAGCACATCCTATCCATTAGAGTCATCAGAAGTAATATGGACTCTATGAACTCATACAACTTAGACTGTGTAATAAAACAAATAAAAGCACACGGTTACCCAAGGAACAAGAGAGAAAAAGGAAGGGTAAAGCTAAAAAAAAAGGTGGATAAAAAAAAAAAAAAGAGTTAAAATAATTTGTAGGAAATGCACGTAACCTACAAGTAAGAAGAGCAGCCAACTGAAAGCTGTCAAGTAAGAAAACTGTCGTAATGGTGCAAGGAACAAACTACTGTATGGCAGCTTCGAAACTATTGAACCATCGACAATGAAAAGTTCTCTCTAGATACCAACAATAAAATGTTTCCAGGCGTCTGTTTCTAGGAACAGTAGGGCAAACTGGCAGAGATTCTGGAGATTGTTGACAAGGGATACGTTCTTGTTAACTGGTAGATTTCCCAATAACATTATGACAGATGAAAAGAAACGAACAAGTTTGTTAAACCCTATCGTGAATAGGAGTATAAACAAGTCATAATTACAAGCGACTTTAATGACTGGATGTTTGACTGTAAACTGGATAAAATGTGAATACAAGATCGTTGGAAATGGCACGGACAACATTAACTGTACTCTTGCTATACCTGCTGCATTTCTTCTCCTAAGACAGAAGCTAGTTTAGTGTGTAATAGCCAAGAAATAGTTTCAAAACCTTATTCATAGTACAGACTTCCAAAGTAGAACAAAATCCAAAACAGTCATGAGTAAATGAACAAGTATGGCGATAAATGACTGAACGAGTCATGAAAGTAAATGTGATAGTCACAATAAACCCAGACAGAAGGCAATAGAAGTAAACTACAATATTAAGACCAGTAAAACCCACACTGAGACTAAGAGATAAAGCAGAAAGAGAATAATGTAATAAAACTGTGTCAGAATTTCAGCTAAATGTAGAGAGAACTAGACAAGCAATACGAGACACTTCCTGTCAGTAATGTAATCTAGAATAATCCAGTATATAAAAACAAAATTTAAAACTCGAAAATTATGAAAAAAAAATGGTATCAAGTGGTAGGGTTACAGGATATCAAAAGGTAAAAGTCACGAATTGACAGGGTAACGCCTACTTGCAGATATAGACAAGCCAACTACGTGAAAATAAGTAGGCCTATCCGAAACGGGCGTGGCAGAAAGTTAATTAAGACATTCAACTACAAGCTGAGCTATAGCTAGAAATGCCAGTAACACTGGGTGAACTGTAGATTATTCTTCAAGAACCAAAAATGAATTCTACATTAGGCCCAGATGGTGCAAGATACACAAAAACTTACCATGGAGGCAGAAAACAGAACTAACCGAAATAATTTATCAATGAGGTAAGAGAAAACAAAAGATCTCCGAGACTGCCCAAAGACCATCGCATACAGAAAAGATAGGTTAATAACAAATGTATTTGTTGAAAAAGCAAGAAAAAAAAACACTTTCATACAGAGCTAGACAACTAGTTAATTTTACAAAAAAAACATTTAACAAGTTACTCTCAAATTTCCATTAAGACTGACTTTATTGTGCAATAAAAGGTTTGATACAATTAAGTACTTAAGAAGTATTCGAGTTTTGGTTAATACTACGTTATGATGGTCGATTAGACTTTTACAAAGTAACACTATGCAACAAAATTTGTTCCTGGATAGTATGCGTTATTTCTTAATTGGTTATGCTGTAAAAGTACAGAAAATGGTCACTATTCCCTTCAAATTTTGCTTTTGTGAGCCGGATAATGAAATCTAAAAATTAACCTATTTTCTGTGTTAAAAAAAAAAAAAAAAAATTGACAAATTTGCACATTTTCATTTACTCAAGGTTTGAATCAAACAACATATGAATCAAGATTTACATGTATTTATACTAAAGTTATACAAAAATGTTTAGAAGCGAGTAGTTTTTCAAGAGTTGCGACTATAATGTAAATTATAGTCATGTATCAGCTCCCAAATATAGTCTCCCATCATGTTTTCGTTATACGCTCCTTGGTAGGGCCGTTCAAAGTCCAGTATATCTTGGTGGAAGCGCTATCCTTGCTCTGCGAGGTGCACCAAATGAGCCAGAGGAAGAGATGGATACTTATTCCTGTTATGGAGCAGCACAGCTTTGAGCTTCTGGATAAACTATCAATGAAATGGCGCCACTCGTTCGGGTTACAGGAAATTCCAATTTCCCGTACAGACCAGATACATTGTGACAGAAGCTGAGCCAAGCTTGACGAGTGAAGAAGCTTAAAAAATGTTGGTGACGCTTCCTCTGAATTGCGACCTGCACACTTTTATCTAACAAATCTCACTCCTTGAGCCTAGATGTCAAAAGCTCGGCATTCGACTTTGTTAGTCCAAGATCTCTGATCAAGTCATTGAGGTCTCTTTGGTTGGTGTAGTATGGATTTCTCTCACCAGCTGCACCTATGAAATTGTAATCTGGATCTTCAACGTCTACCTTCTCTTCCGATTTGCTGCTCTCTTCTGAGGATGGCTGCTTTCTCTCTGGCAGAATGGGTACAGGGAGCTCAGGGCAGTGTGTCATTGGGCCGATAGATGATGGAAGGTCCGGATACATGATAGCAGATGCATTCTTGCCAGCCCAATGTTTGGAAGGGTCCACCATACAGAAGTACTTATTGTTTGAGTGATCCATGGGTTCACGCCAAATTCTTTGAATAGCGAACTTCATGTCTCTCTTTTCCCCTCTGTGCCATCCTACAAAACAGCAAAATAAAGTTGTTATGAAGAATAAATTTATTTCATCCACAACTAATGTGTAAGAGGTTCATGCAAAATATTTTGTGATATTTAAAATATTTAAATTTTAAAAAGGTCTAAAATTTGTTTAATATAAAATCTTACTATTCAAGCAAGCAAAAATTGTCCGTCTTACCTTCTAAAATTTTTTTGCAGTGCTAACAGGTAAAATGAGGTGCTCGGGGTTTGTCTTGATCCCTGACATACATGCCGAAATATGTCTTGTAGCCTTCACACATTTTAGTAGATGCTGTCACAGAGTACTTTTTCGCTCATGTCTTGTTAAATTGGTCACATACATAGCAGAATGCGTCTGGAGAATGCTTGCAGCTTCTTGATGCCATCTGATAAAATTAGATAGGTCTGTGTGTTCACTTACACAGCTGGAACTAAAGTGAAGTAGCGAGTGGTGAGCCCCATATATTTCTATGGAAAGTTCTACAGCATTCTAGAAAGTTCTTGTAAGTTCGAGAAAATTCTCTATCAGCTACTCAGCACTGAATTTGCCTGGAATGTTCTGAAAATTGGGTATATTTGAAAGATTCGTTTCCCAGCTCACAAAAGCAAAGTTTGAAGAGAAAAATAGGTCTTTTCCATTAACATTAAACATAAGCAATTGGAAAACAACACTTTCTGCCCAGGAGGAAGTAAAAATTTTGTTACACAGTGTATTCTTATATTTTCAAATTTAGAGGTAAATCTGATAGAAAAAGTAGCGAGAAAAATACTCACAAGAGGCTTTTGAGAGAAATTATTTTCCCACTGAGGTGAGAGAGGCAAAACCAGAGAGCTACATACAGCATCTAGCAGTCCATGCTGACATCACAACAGTATTTGACTTTGTGAATGTAGAAAATAAAAAGGTTCTGAGAGTATCCGATACTCGGATAGTGGGTACTAACTACGCTAGACAGCACAGGGTTATGAAGTTGAAAAGTTGGCAAATAGATACACGAAATATTTAAAATAAACTTTTACGTTGCCACATGGGTCCTTAAAGCCATCTTTACTTCAATATTATATTTTATACATGTATGTAGGCGCACACACACACTGATCTGGTTTATATACATTGATGATAGAATTGTAGCAAGCAGATAGCCAGTTAGATGTTAGTTACCAGATCTCATGTAGAAACGTATACCTTTACTTAAATTTGAAAACAGAAAGAGTTCCAATATAACAGCTGTCACTTTCCTGGGTGTTGTTATAGAACATAGAACGACAATATTTACATGTACGAATTATCCAAGAGAAATAACTTGAAATTTATCTTTAAGCTATGATACAGCCCAGACTCTTCACATGGGCCAAATCGATTGTTGAAAGAAGCTATCTTGACCACAAGGAAGTATGGGATAAACTTGTGTGCTGCGTCAGCAAAATTCAGCAGTGATAAACTTCTAGAGGACGCACAAAAATAACAGACGTCAAATCAATGGCATGCAACACGCCACATTTTTGGTTTGAATGGCATCACAAAACAAATGATTCTAGACAGCTAAAGCGCTACTAACAGTAACCACATCTCATCCACTATACCAACACCCGAGACAGATGAAGTAGTAATACAAAGACTGGAACTGATCAGATCAGGAGTCAGTGAAGCCAGAAACGATGTGGAAGAGATATGTACACATTAGAAGTATTGAGTAAGTAAGGGCAACTGGTGTTAGGACAGGTTGTAAAGGGAAAGGTCAAGAGTGGTTAACAGAGCTTAAGCCATGAGACGAATATACGAGCACAGAAAGACACTAATCATAGAAACGGTTGGCTCAGTCAGGAAATAAATAAATGGATCCGTGGGGAGAGAGAAGATAATATATGAACGGTCAGTGGCAAACTGGATGTTAAGTTCATTTGAAGCAAAATGCAAATCATATGAATGGAATTTTATTGTCCGTTTGGCTATAAGAACCATCATGACCCTGAAGAAAGCCAGTGGAGGAAGAATAGGTGATGAAGATAATAGTATTAAAATCAGATACATGGTATTAAATATAAAATAATTACAGCAATAAAAACTGACACACGACTAATAATAATAATGTATCAAGTAAAGATGCAATGCCGTATATTGAAATCAAGTAAAAAAATTTCACAGTATGTGTCGAATATTAAAATATAAGTCCGAAACTTTAAAAAAAACCCTTTCGCATTTGAAAGCAGAAAGCATTATTCAGATAAAAATTATATAATTTCATCTCAAACATATTAGGTAGCGCCACGTGAACATTCCATATCTATGTGGTAACATATTTACTTACCAGGAGGGAAAGTCTTGACGCTAACGGTGTTACTGAACAGCGCTGCTTCTGGAACAATATCTAACGGGTCTCCTTTGGGATGTTTTGTTACCTTGATGTAGTACTGGGTATTGGGTTCCAATCCAAAGATGTCAACATCATAAACATTACCCTTGATCAGATGAAGATCTTCCAGAAAGAACTTCTGCTTCATCCAAGTTTTGTCATCATATAGATCCTGTTTGGGTTCCGGAGCATGCATATACCATACTTGAAGAACCACTCCCGAAGGTTCACTATCGGGTTTTACTTTATTTGGGGCGATAGCAACGCGAATACGAACAGACGTCGCATTCAGAGCCTCGGAATTTTCTATCTTCAATAACAAATCTGTGATGAAAAACATTTCCATATAACACAATTAAAACCCCTACGGTTTACCCTAAAAATTATTTTCGTTCTTAACCGAGTTTCACCCTCATTACTGTAAAGGTAAGCGACATTTACAAATCCATCTGTTTTTCAGTGATAAAAAAATGTTCCTAGAATAATTACTTTCTTTATCTGGATTGACGACATCATTACGAAACAAAAATGATTTATCAAAAACTTGGAAGACGCAAGAACAATTCGTAGATGTTTTGAACAAAAAATGTTACGTTATTGCAGGAGAAATAAAACGCAGAGACCAAGTGCTACCACTTTATTTCATTAAAATCACTATTTAACCAAAGTTATTAATAACCGTTATTTTCAAATTAATAGTTTGTTTTGCGTTAAATAAATTTAAATGTTAGAATAGTTTTAACTATTTGCGATAAGTAACTTGCGTATCACCAAGTATTTATAAAAAAAACAACAACTTAGTAATAGTAACAAATGAAACTAAAAAAAATATATACACACGTGACCAACCAAAATGGTTGAATAGTGGCATTCTTACCTCTAACATCTGGAGGTTTTTGAGCCGAACCTTTGGGCTCGCATACCATAATTCGACAACAGGTGTCGCTAGGATCGGGTAATTCCACACATCTGGGTCCACTGGTTGTCATGAAGGGACATCTAGGTACACAAGATATTCTGCCTCCTCCTTCGCAACTACAGATTGCTTCACAACCATCCATAAACATGTCTCCATTCTCATACGTCTCATTCTTGAACTTGCAACCATCTACTCTGACTGGCAATGTTTGCAAACCTAAAAAGAAATAAATAAAAATGTGGATAAAAAAAAATGTAGCTGTTGCTTACATTATCCACACAACTTTTCCTACACCGAAATTTTTCATCGAATGAACAGATATTGGTGGGACCCACTTTGCTTGTGTAGCGGATAATTTTAGAAAGTATTGCTTCAAAGTGATCTTATTAAAAGATTCAATATGATTGCAAAAATAGGATCAACGAAAGATTTGAGGAATGGAACAGCAGTTTAAGTCCAAATATTTGTGATAATATCTCAATTTATATTTTTCACCAACTCTGTAGATAATTAGAAATAATGTAATAACATTTCTAGCTTCGATAATTCAAGCTTTTCTTTATTAGAAATTTTCCTAACTACGTCTTATTAAATTTGAAATGTATATAGATTTACTTTTACAATACAAGTAAAATAATTAGAATTGGCCTAAATTTTAAAATACATGTACCTCCATTCTTCGAAACCGATAAACCGCTTTCTCTATCTTTTACAGTTTCAAAAGCCTTCTTGGCGAATTCCTTAAAAGGAGTTCTTTCGGTGACGTCATTCTCGACAGGAAGCGAGAGTTGAGTTGTTTCTTCTTCCTTATTACGTAACTTAACATTCAGACCTCTCTCCAACTCTTGGGTTTTCATGTTTGTAATATCGCTCATTTTTGAGCTATCATTCATAGACTTTACCGTTTCGTTCCCGGTTTCCAGAAATTCATCAAGCAGGTCATTACTCTTTGCATCTTGGTGTTTCAGCCATATATTTGTGACAGGTTTTAACACTTCAGTTGATGCCTTTTCCCTGTCCTTCCTCTTTTCTAAAATACTTTCTTCCTTTATTTGGTCAGACTTGGTCGACAGCTTTCCTTTCGGCATCTTTTTGTTCACGTGGTACTTATTCTCAACGTGCATTGGTGGTGAAGCCGCTGACGTAACGTTTTCATCAGGTGACTGGCAAACGACGACGTTGCAGCATGGATCCGTGGGATCCGAAACGATTTCGCAGAGCAAATCTCCATTTTGCTGTGGATCCGTAACGGAAGAACATCTATTTTGGCAACTCACATCCAAGGAATCTTCACAAACGCATGTGTAATCGCATCCATCATTGAAAGTTTCTCCAGGATTGTAGGTAACGTTTCCAAAGACGCAAAACTTTACTAGCATCTGCTCATCCGACGTTACTAGAAACGGAAAACCATAAAAAGATATATTTAAGCCACTTTTCCTCAATCAATTTTAATGTTTTAGGTTATACATCCTACAAGAAGAAAGCAACCATAATTATTTGACTGACCAGATCCACGCTTAACACTGACTTCTCTTTACCGAAGCAAGAATTTCAACATAACTGTCAGCGACATCAGTACAAGAGAAAAATGATTTATTAAAATCTTGGAGGATACAAAAACAATTCATAGACATTTCGAACAAAAAACGTTACGTTAAGGACAGAAGAAATAAAACAGACCAAAACACTACCACATTTTATTAATAAAAATTGCAACTTAACTAATGTTATCAATCAAGTGTATGTATTTCCATCACCTGTACACACAAACACTAACAAGCATAACTGTATATACATCTAGCTAATTAATGAATACAAATTATTGTAATTGTCTTATTGCTGTTCTTTATTTGAAATTCGACGTAAGTAGTTGAAAATGTCAGAACTATAGTATTTTTATTCATTATTCACAATTATGAATGGTAATAATCTAAGGTTTCTTTAAAATGATCACCAGGGTGCTTTCTATGAAAGAAAATTATTTGGCAATAGCTGAAAGGAGTACCTGGCTCGCATCCTGCGGTGATATCGTTCGGGTCCCCTACGTACCCTTCTCGACAGACGCAAGAGGGTACAGGTCCTCCAACCATACATTCCGCATTTGGTCCGCATTGCACATGCTCGCAAATATCTAAAAGTGCAATTTTAAAAGCATGACAATGAAATACATTTACTTGTGATTAGCCTAAATTATAAGGCAAAGTAAAATGTACCAGTTCACAGATTACATATAACAAGTATTTATTTATTTAGTGTGTTTGGGTAAAAGTTTTGTTGCTTCCTTTAGTTTTACTAACAACTTTTAATAATGTTTAATACGTACACGTATTTCTTTGTTTTTTTTACGGTTACTTAGAGTATTCTGTATTTTTAGTTTAAGAATTTAGGGTTAAATCTATTTCCCCCAACCTATTAATACGATTATTGTCTAAAGATATTGATAACAGTAATAGTATACAACTGATAAATCAAACACATTATAATCTTTAATAGTTTTTATTCACTATAATAAATTACCTACATTATCTAAATACGTTGATCTTTAGTTCCGATACACGTGGGCAGTATGTTTTGGTCAGAACTTTATGATAAGACAAAAAATACTGTAATTGTAATGAGACAGCTTTGATATCACATAAAATACATAAACACTCAAAACTCAGTTGGTGATAGAAGACATTTAAAAAGGTAAAACCCAACTCTTAACACACTTCAAGAAAAATCGTATTGAACACGTAAAGTAAAACTGCCGTCAGAATTTTAGTCAAATAGTTTTATTAAGAACACTGTCTAAAAGTATAATGAATATTCATCAATGTCCCACAGAAACTGTGACAATATTCCATAATGACTGATCAGTGCGTTTGTGTATTCATATGTACTCTATCTGTACAATATCGTGTTTATCAGAGAATACAGATTTCAAAGTATTAGGTAGCATAACTTGGATCTGAACTCATCATGAAAAACAAAAAGGTTAAAGTCTGCCTCTCCCCCACCCCCAAACACCACGACACAGACACTCAGGCGTTCCACTTCACTATTCATTCAGATGTTAGGTGTTTGCTTGACGAATGACAACATTCGCTATTTTCTCCATTCGCGAGAAAAGACACGATAGTATTCAAGTATTTGAGTGAAGTATTGTGTATCTAGTGTCATTCAAAATTGAAACAAACTGTTTACCTGTCTGCGAGAACAAAATACGTGTCTTATATTTACTTAAGAATCAGTTTACAAAAATCACGAAAGTTGAGGATTTTCCTTACCTTCGGTGACAACATTAATTGCTTCATAAGAAAAAACTATTCGTTTAGTCTTCACGTCGTCCCACATAGACACTCGGACTTGGTAGGCAGTGTTTGGATCAAGCTGGGCAATTGTTATCATCGGGATATCTCCAGCCTGGGTATTAATACGAATAGAGAGCGTTATGCTTACGTTTGTGATACACAACTTTGTTTGGGTTATTCGCGGAAAATTACACAAGGCCTAGTTACTTTTCAAGAAGCTCCTGGAGTATTTCAAGAAGCTCCTGGAGTACTCTACCGTATAACTCAGGGTAACAGTTTAGCACTTTAACACCTAGAGTCACTCTACTCGATACTCAGCTTGTATGACTTTTATTCGGCTTCATATAATAAACTGAATGTCATTTGTTTATTCAATAAACACGACATTTACTGGTTTAAGTGACATCCCTTTACTCTCTTATTGTTTTATTGTTCTGAAGTACATACATGGTATGTATGCATGTATAACAATATTTCATTCGTGGAACTCTTCCTTAGTACCAACAGTGCTTTCTATATAGTTTTGAAATGTAATGAAAATTAATTTGGATTTTTAATCTGAGGAAACAAGGTTCGAAACCAGTGCGATATTCCTTTTACGGAAACGCTTATAGTTAAATCCATGTTAGGTTGATAAACTGATCACATGGAGTGATAACACATCCGATAAACCTCAGATAGCTCTAAACAAACTATATAGTGACAAAGTGAAACTAGCCTACAGGACATCAAAATACAAAATCGATTTTTAAACAATGACACTCTTTACGTACTTAATAGTTACGTATTAACAATGCAGGAGTGACACCCAGACTTCTACAAAAGTTCCAAACTTACAGTAAATAAGCGACATCATAATCTGTGCAAAACCAGAACTCTCAAACTAATTATAAAGAAACTAATACAAAACTACATACACACACTGATCATATATTATACAAGTTACACCTCAGCCTAAAAAATCTCATCTAATCAGAAAGTGGTCACAATTTAACTACCAAACCCCACATAGTTTGGGGTTCCTAAGGCGGTGAACAACCAACCCTCTCTCAACTGTAGAGAGAAGAATGGTTTGATTGTCAACCCAACTAATTCTGTAGATCACGTGCGGCCCTGAAACACCGTCTGAAAAGTGCAGTATACAAAACTATACAACCAAACTTGACTTCATTTTCTATCATTAATGCACCTGCATCAAAGTTTTCTTTCGTAAAATATAGACAGCGTCAACACTTGCAAACAGTATTGTTGTGATAAGTTATTTTATAGTGGTAGAGAAAGGACCTTAGATTCATCCACCACTGAAAGGTGTTTAAATATTGTTAAAAACCTAGTTTTCATGAAAGTATACAAGGATTCTGGAAAATAAACAGTAATACTCGTTTTCCTAAACACCTTGTCCACTTTTTCTTTATTATTATTATTATTACTACTACTACTGGCCCGGCATGGCCAAGCGTGTTAAAGCGTGAGACTCGTAATCTGAGGGTCGCGGGTTCGCATCCCGGTCGCGCCAAACATGCTCGTCCTTTCAGCCGTGGGGGCGTTATAATGTAACGGTCAATCCCCTATTCGTTGGTAAAAGAATAGCCCAAGAGTTGGCGGTGGGTGGCCTTCCCTCTAGTCTTACACTGCTAAATTAGGGACGGCTAGCACAGATAGCCCTCGAGTAACTTTGTGCGAAGTTCCAAAACAAACAAACAAAACTTTTTTTACTTTAATATTCAACGTTTCGAGCTGGCTTCCCAGTTCGAAACGTTGTGAATATTAAAACAGATTTTCTTTGTGGTATATGTCTGCCTCCCCTTCCGCTTTCATGGTACCACAGCGTGTTTTTTGTTGTTGTTTTTTTAGATGAGTCTTAGTCCTAGTTACACAAGAAACACAAATAAATAGGTTAAACCTTAAACAACTAACCAAATGCATACATTTATTAAAAAGGTATTTATAATATAATGCGATACGTTTTTCTAGATGAAAAACTATGCCCAACATTTAAATAATCGACCCTTACTTGACGGTTATAGAAATGTTTTGTGCTGTAAAATGTACTAGATAACAACAGCGCCATAAAAACTTTTGTTTTGCAAACAAGATTCAAAACAAATACTCCTATAACCTCTAAATCTAATGGGCGTGGTACGACAGTATTCGGCTCAGGAAAACAGGTAGGGTAACATTATCAGGGTTAAAGTTTTGGGTCAAGACATACCCTACAGGGAGTGTCCCCACCCATCCTTTTTTTATTATTATTTATTTTGACGATGTTTTCCACTTCCTTAGTGAGCCTTTTTTTTTTTTTTTGAATAAGATTCCCGTTACTAGGTGGCCAATGAACTACGTGTCAAGTAAAAACCCAGTTGAAATAGCACCGCCACACTTTGAGCTTCTATAATTCCATTTCATAACAAATCAATTCTTTGGTAAGTTTTAGTAAACATTGTTAATTTCATTTCTTACGAAATCGCTTAATGAAGCAAAATGAAGTTAACTTTGAGATACGAAAAATAACATGAAACTAAGCGTCTGAGGTCGAGAATATACAAAAGTAATTATTAACATTTATCATGTCAACAAACGTTGGTCCAAGAAACAAACTAGTTGTGATTTTATAACATGATGAGTGGCCTGTCTTTACACGTTTGCAAGAACGTTAGTAAGGCCTGTTCTAAACAATAATACTTCAAAATGTATTATGCTAATAAACAAGAAGCGTGAACTATCACATTTGCGTTTTGAACATTTTTTGTTTCATTTTTATGCTTTTGAAAATTAAAAAATTACACATTAAATTAACTTATTATTTTGTACCTGAAGTTGGCTCCAGTTGTTCACGGTTTCTCCGGTTTTCTCCACCTTTCTGTATTCAACTACATATCCCGATTGGGATTTCTTCCTCTTGAAGTCGTCCCATGCAATTGTCAACGAAGTGGGGGTTCGCCGAGTCACAAATACCTTGAGATCGGATGTATCTACGATGGGAAATTTGTATTAGTGTGTTATCCCATTCCAAAAAACGAGTAAAACTACAATGCAATAGTTTGAAAATTTCATTAAAATCAAACAATTTTTAGTCTAAGTCTTACATCTAGTTTGGAACTTAGATAATCAAAATAAATACTATAAACTATCAGATCCAAAACAAATAACGAATCCTGAAAAAATTTAAAAATCCATATTAAGTCGTTAAAAAACACAGTTAACTCGTAAATAAAGTACACGAATCTTCCACTTTGTTATTTATAAGTTGTACTTTTAAGACCAAAAACATCCTCACGGTTCATTGTTCATGAACATTTTGTTGCGAAAGAGTAGATAAAATAAACTAGTATAACGAAATAAATACACTTTGGTTAAATTATAATATTTTAAGTTTATTCTTGAATGAAGTGCAGATAAAGAAATGGACGGTTTAAGCAGCTTTTATTTCATTTCTCTCTCTCTCTCTCTTCAGTGAAAATATAAGTTTAGATCAAGACGCACATAACTGGACATTCTCTTATGAATAAATTCATAAGACCCTTATACTGCAAAACATTCGTAATCTAAATTTGTTTTTGTTGTTCCATACAGTATGGTATATATTTTTCGATTGTAAAGTTAGAGACCTTGACAACTGAATGAATATTTTTAACCTCAGGTTTTAAAATATTACCTTTGCATTGATATTTTACACAACAAACGTCGTCTTCATCTGGAATTTCCTCACACGAGGGATCGCTCAAGGATCCTGGATGAAAATGGCAACGTTCGCGACATTCGGATTTATTATTTTCCATGCAAGTACAAGTCTGATCACAAGCTATATGGTATGTCTCTCCAAGGCCGTAAGAGGTCGCTTCATCAATGACACATCCAGCTGTTTGACGGGCGGATATACATAAATGTAATATATATGAGCTTTCAGTCAGGCGTTCCATGTTTAATTATTAAGAAATTATACATACTAATATATTAAACACACACACATTAAAAACAGAGGAATACCAGTCAAATAGTTAGACAATGCATTACTTGATATTATATAGTTTTCAAACACACTTATAGCCGAAACCTGTGGGTAACAAAGATCTGAATGTGTTACAGGACAAGGTGAAGTAAAAACAAGAAAATAACCTAATGCATGAAAACAAACAGTCGTGTACAGTAAAGTGTCAATGCGATCATGTAACAATATCTCGACCCCTATAATGGCACTATTCGTTATCCGAGGGTCGCGGGTTCGAATTCTCATCACACCAAACATGCTCGTCCTTTCAGCCGTGCGGGTGTTATAATGTGACGGTCAATCCCACTATTCGTTGGTAAAAGAGTAGCCCGAGAGTTGGCGATGGGTATTGATGACTAGCTGCCTTCCCTCTAGTCTTACACTGCTAAATTAAGGACGGCTAGCGCAGAAAGCCCTCATGTAGCTTTGCGCGAAATTCAAAACAAACCAAACCTATAATGAAACTTCCGTGATTACAGACCTGCGAATTTAAATTTCATAAAAGTTGTTTTGGTTTTAAGAATAGGTTTTCATAATTCAGCTATGCATATTTCGATAACATTCATTTTCTTTTCGTCATGTTTTTTTTCTATAAATCTAGAAGAAAAGAACTTAGATAAAATTATTTTGTTTACCACAATGAACATTTTTTATTATTATGTTTGTTAACAAAAAATGTAAATAAACTGAAGATAAAGGAAGAAAATTAATGATATACGAACATTTGGTCTCATTCATTCCGAAACATTTGCAAAATCGACGTATTTTAGTCTCAAAAAATACGCATCCTGGGCTTGTGTATTGTGTTATGATGTTTTGTGTAAAACTTGTACGTAATGGATACAAGTGGATATCATTTGCGAGTCAGTATATAGGAATTACTGTATAGTATGTAAACGTTAAAACAATAAAACTGTTGCAGGCCTGTATTATTAAAAAAATACAGACTAATTCATTAATTAACATACTTCTGTATTATTTGTTTTAAAGAACTATTTGTAGAAATACACGTTTTTTAAATAACGGACAAACTCAAATATATACTTGTTTAAAATAGAAACAGGTTTCTAGTTTGTTTTTTTTATTATTTATTTAACAACGTGTTATTCCTGATTCGAGAACCAAATTAATATCACACGAGCACTTACGAAAGATGTCAATTTTCTTTTTATATTAAATAAAATTGTCTTTCCTGGTTAAGTATCAACTTCATACAGAAGTGTTTTCAGATCTATAAGTTGTAGAAATAACGATGTATTTTTCGTCGATTTCTTAGACGGTTCAATGTTTATCTTTTGTTATAAAAGAAGCTTATTTCATTCCACATAAATAGGCATTAGAATTTTTTGGCCATTGCTTTTAGGTTGATCTTGCGTTAGAGTAATAACGAGAAATAATGATTTTTTTCTTTTAGCTTCAATTGGGTTTGAACAACGAGTTTTCTTCCTGCCAATATTCATTGTTAAACATAGTATTAATTCTTCCATATTTATTCGACCCAAACTTTTTTGATGCTACATCCATTTTCTACTTCAATAATACACCATTTTCAGATAGGTAAGACTAGGTAATGTCAACACAGAAAGTAGAACTATTACATTAGAATCTGGGGAGAGTTCGAAGTCGTTCCACCACTTCAGTTTCTTTGCACATTTTCCAAGATCAGATTATTCTATTGAACTATTTCAAAACGCTGTTTTGTTTGCTTTTTCATTATAGAGAGCGATAGTATCTTCAGTTCCTTCCTTATTTGACCACACGATTAAAAGAGAAAAAAAAAAGTCGACTGCTATCGGACTCGGCTGATCTACTTTAAACGTTTCTTGGTGTAGAAGCCATTCATTAACTAAGCCTTGCAGTCAAGAACTTTATTATAGTGGTGGCAGTCACGAGATTTACTTGTACTTATCAGGTTCCCATAGACTGATTGTCGAAATTCATAACAGTTTGTGAAATATTTGTATACATTCAATTAATATGTCTATAGTAGACACTTTAAACGAAAATAAACTTACAGGTTATTTAAAATTCAGTGTCACGATTCAATCTAAGATGTGATGAAAATGTACAATAATTTCGTCGAAATTAATTTATTACCTCCAGTGTTCACTACTTGAAAAAGTGGAAAGCGAACGATTTGATCTTCGTTAACCCTAACAAATTCACTGTGCGCCCATACACGGGCGGACCTCTAGACTAAAAAGTTATAATAGAATATTTCAACTAGAATAATATAGAATTATATTTACTTTATAAAACAAATTAAAATTATAAGAGAAGTATTAAAACGTAGGTCTTAAAAGTTTGACTGATACCTAACTATTATTACCATTTTAAAATTTAATTTGCTAATTTTTAAAAATCTGTGCCATTTCAATTGGGGTGAAAAACAAAAATTTAATATTATTTAAGTTCCACAGCGAGTACTAATAATTTCTTTCTATTTTACTTCAGAAAACTGATGGATGTAAATACATTATGTATTTCCGCACTTACCCTCTGTTCTGACGACAGCAACTTCTTGATTGCCATTTTCATCCACTTTTACAAAATATTCAGTGTTGGGCTTTAAATTACGAAGCTCAGCTGTTGACATGACAGCCTGAAAAATAAAATATTTATTATAATACAAACCCGAGTTTTGTTTGCTTTTTTATTGAAACAAAAAAAAAAAAGTTACGTGACAATAAACGTACAACCCTAACTAACAATCAGATACTGCCACTTTTAAATTAGGTTCACGATATTAATTATATTACATAATTAAAATAATAAGTTTCATTGAAAAGGTAGATATAAAGTGTAAATACTAGAAACTTAATGGCTTGACAGGATCACTAACACTAATTAATTAGCAGACGAAGACCAATAACTTTGGTATTTGTAGAAATATCGAGTGTTCGTTCATTTGTTATGCAAGGTATCATATTACAAGTTCGTGTTGCGAGATGTAATATTAATCGATGTTTAAGAGCTATAACGTTGGTTAATTAATATGTAGAACTTCCTGGTATGTTAAAATACTTGTATTACAAATTCTCTCTCTTACTGGAGCATTCACCTGGTAGCATTGAAAGGGCCGTAACATTTAATTAAACTTCCGTTTGCAAGTTTACGAGGGATTAGTTTCGTCAGTTCAAGTTGTTAAATGCTAAATTACTCTTTTGAATAAGTTAATTACGATACTCTTAAAGTTCATAAGAATTTAAAAAGTACTTTTAGCGCTTTTCATTTTACGACATGAATGCAGTTTAAAATGTTTTATCGATACTGGTTACCAGGTCAAATTAAAATTTCAAATAAACAAGAATTAATATACTTCCGTATTCCAAGTCAGTGATTTTTAACTATCTGTTTGCTTTTAAAACACAAAAGTTACACAGTTGGGTATCTGTACTGTGCCTACCTCAAGTATCGAAACCTTTGTAGCGTTACAAGGAGTTACCGCCTAGTTACTCGGGGGCAAATATTTTTTTAACAATAAGATATAGTAGTTTTGTGTGGCCTACTGAAATACACCATTTTCACTTTGACTTATTCAGTAATGTATTCATGAGAAATTACTTTTGTTTTTCTTTCGTCCCCCTTTTAGGGTGCAGCCTACCAAAAGGTTGCATTTCGAACTTAATTCATAACTATGCTTGATTATTCATATATTTTTTTTGTGTACGTGCTCTATATTCTACATTTTTTGCGTGTGCATTTTCCTTTAAGAAAAAAGGCTTAGCCATTCTTGTATTACCTCTATATTCACCCACGACACCTCAGCGCTACTGTTAACAGGCTTGTACAGAACAGACGCTTGAGGTATTTCTTCAGTTTTCATTGGTTGCCACTGAATTGTAACGGAATTATGCGTCACTTCCTTTAGTTCAACAAACAGCTTTCCTGTGTGAATTAGAACATTCTTTACCCCAAACAATATTGTACCAATCGTTTATTAACACACTCGTATTGAAATTGTTTTAATGTTTTAAAAATAAAATAAATTTGCATTTTTCTCATTAAAACTACACAAAAATGCATTTTTAACTGCGTAAATAAAATAAGAAATGTGCAAACATTTAACAAAACTATTTCCACACTGACAAAGTGTAACAACGAAATAAAGGCATAAGAAACTCGTACGATATGAAATGGTACAGCTTTAATTTCTTTATTTTACGACATTAAAACTTCAGCAAATACATAACCCTACATATTTTGAAACTTGGGGGGGGGGTATAAAATAGCTTTGAGACTTTTTTCTTTCTCAAGGTTATACAGGCTTAAGAATATTTATCATCATTGATATCTTATCAATAAAAACTTTGGAAAAACAATTATGATAATTAAAAATCATATGAACTGTTGAGTAGGTGTGTATAACATTTGAGGATAAAAGGAAGAAAATTACAAGGCTATTTTATAAATAACCGATTTGAAAATGCCTGAGGTTATCTAGTAGTAATTTAAAGAATTCCCCAATTTTATCTAATAGATGTGGGACAATATATTCTTAGGAATCAGAAGACTGTTTGAGATCTTAATGTGTTTATATTACACTACATGGGTGGTGAGTTTTATCATTTTATTTCTAAATTAATACCGTCAAAAATGCTTAACAGCTAAGTGGTGGTTTCAGTTGTTTTATTTAATTATTGAAGCACACAACTGTATTAACAAGGTTTAGACACACTTTGCTCCTGCCCAGGGTTAGGAGTCGCCTGCAGCTTGTTAGCGACAAATCTGTTGACTGTTGCTAAGAGAACTATTGAAACAGTCTAAATTGTCATCTGACATTAAAAGAAAATCTTGAGATGGTTACTTGCAAAAAAAAAAAAAACACACTAAAATGCTTTTCATATAATACATTAAAGTAAATAGTAACCGTTTCCCAAATTGGAAAAACTAAATGTTAAACCGATGCTAGGGAGGTAAAATTGAGTAATGAAGTTGCACGTTTTACCCAAGATTATATTTTACTTTCAAACAAATAGATTATTCATATAAAGCTATCGAGAACTTGTGTTGAATTAATTTTATTTATGAAATAAATAGAGTTTTAATAGGAATTTGCCGTTGGTGTTTTAATATTTCGACGTAAAGCTTTGTTATGAACAGATTGAAAGTAAGTTCAACATTTCGAGAAATAAAAAAACACTCCAGTGAACTAATTTTGTTGGTTTCTCACACACTTGAAATATAACCTTACAAAACAAAATGCACAGCATTTTTAATTTTTATTGTTTCACAAGGTAGAACTAAGTGATCAAGCTTTTGTTGTTGTTTGTTGAGAAATCGAATAACATTAAACAAAGCTTTTGACCTTGTCGTATGTGCTTACAGTTGATAACTTGTGTTGTATACCTACAAAACCACCGTACTTTTTGTATTTTTCTAGTTAATAATACATAGTTCTGTCAAACATATAGCATGGCTGATAAAATGAGGTTTAGTTACACGTAGAGCACAAGCTGATAAAACGAGATATTAATATACATTTAGTTTGGGCTGATAATACGAGGCTTAACTTTGAGGCTGTTACAAATTGTTACTTGCACTGCGTGATGTTTACATATGGTGCAATAATTGTTATTGCTGCATATGCGAACTTTATGCTGCAAACAAGATGCTTAAAACAGAATTAATTTCTAAGTATTTCTAATAGTCTTGGATTACAACGTCGCTAGATAGTTCTTAACTACCAGAGATATACATTACCGTTTTCATCGATGAATTATTTAAGAACAAAGGACACGACATTTTACAGAAAGTTATTCAATGTTCTCAGTGAGAGCAAAACTCGCATGGTTAGGGGGTTAGAAACCACACTTCAAGCTAATTTGAAGCCTTGTTCTTTACGTGTGTGCGTGCGCGTGGTGTTACCCATAAAGTCAAATGTTACCATTAAAAGACGAATGTTCGAACACCAATAAAATAACTGCACCAAAACTAACCGTATCTCTTGGTGTAATAACAGGATATTAAACAAAGACTTACAAGCCCAAAATTTACATGCTTTCAAATCACATCTTGAAATCAATGGCTGTTTTCGTGGGAAAATGACCAAAGATGGCTCAATTTAACCTCATAGCGTCAAGTTCCTATTGGGAACCACAAGGAGTCGGATGCTAACATTGACACCCCATGGCCCTATCCGAGGGAATTTGAGGATACATACCATTGCCGGCAATCGGTTCAGCGGCTTGACAGTTATAACTGTAGATTATTTATTTATTTATTTATTGTAAGTAAGTTAGATATTTTCCCCCACTAAACAGTATAAAGTAATATCACAAGGTGTATTATTTAAAATGTAATAATATTTCTTATACGAGTTACAAGATTGATAAAATTATTTACAGTTGTCTTTAAAAAGTGAATTATTCACCTGCCTGTGGTGTAGAATTCTGAAGGGATTTCTAATAGCTTTTATTCTATTAAAAATGTACTTTTACACATGTCATTACCGTTTATTAGAACATACGAAGGAGACTTGAGCAATATTCCCGGCGACTAACTCAGAAAATATGAAATCTCAGTAATTACTTTAATTAAAAAAAAAAAAAAAGGCTATTTTAGTGAACAAAATGTGCTGTTTAAAGTATTCCCTGTAAAATTTATGTATTCTCGCTACATCTCCAGAAATAAAAACAAACGATTCTACACTGTTTGTTATAGAATATAATGGAGAATAAAATAATCGGTCACATCTATTATAAATAATGTGGACCTCTTACCAGTAATCATACAAGTTCATGAACAAAACTTAATGTATGTAAACAAATTACTCCAGTTTCCCATAAGCTATCTTTTCTCTAGCATACGAAGCTTCAAGGTCTTATTATTAGATCTAATAATATATTTAAGATAGCTTAGGTGTGTCAATAAAAAATTGGCTATATGAAGTAAATGGTAATCTGCTGAACAATAAAACATTACTAAAGTGTGAATATATTGTAAGTGTTAGTTACGTAATAAATTATTTAAATGCGCGCGCTACTTCTTGGAATGAATAATGATTAACATGGACTGACGATTAAACTTGTATCCAAACACTACTTGAAGGTGTGTAAGAGATAATGGGTTACGTGTATTAAACGATTATCCCACCAATAAAATATGGACTTAAGAAATTAAATTAACCCTCATTATTAAGTACAGATAGAAATTACGTTACTTAAATGTTTCGTGGGAAGTAATTAGTGTAGTATTCATTAGGGAGATACTTTGGGGATTTAACTCTCCAGGATCTTACAAGTAAGGTTTCATAAGGCGTGCAACTGGTAATCTGAGGGTCGTGGGTTCGCATCCCCGTCGCGCCAAACATGCTCGCCCTTTCAGCCGTGGGGGCGTTATAATGTGACGGTCAATCCCACTATTCGTTGGTAAAAGAGTAGCCCAAGAGTTGGTGGTGGCTGGTGATGACTAGCTGCCTTCCCTCTAGTCTTACACTGCTAAATTAGGGACGGTCAGCACAGATAACCCTCGAGTAGCTTTGTGCGAAATTCAAAAAACAAACAATAACCTACTTGCAATTATTGAAAATCAGAAAAAACTCGTTGTCGAAGCATTTTAATACATTCGAGTTGTTTTATGTTCATGTGAACAACTTTGAAACTAGGCCGATTTTAGAATGCCTTTTGTTACGGCTTTCCGGGTTACTCATCTATTAAGTGTTACATAAGCTGCCAAGCAACATTTGTCGAACCCACAAGAAACTGGTTAAAGATACGACAAAAGTGTCCTATACAAGGCTGTTGGAAGTTAAAAATCATGGCATATGTTTAAAGAAACTATAGCTGCACGCTGAAAATAACATCGTAAACGACATTAACCGCTGATCAAATTAACTAACATACAATTCGAGATGACATTTTTTTTTGTTGTTTTTATAAAAAATAAATTTCGCAAGGTTATATGTTGCATACTAACAACGCTTTAGGTGCAACACAAGTTGTTTTAATACAGTTATTACATCTTTCTACACAAACATAAGTAATTGTTTTTAAACTTAATGTGAACACTTTGTAAATAAGTATCCTTTAGGTCTAGGAAATTCTAATACAAGTATTGTATAGACAAATTACAGATTTTTATTTGTGTGTGTGTGTGTGTGTGTGTGTGTGTGTGTGTGTGTGTGTGTGTGTGTGATATAGAGAAGCAGTTTTAATAAACAGACGTTTTCATAGCTGAACTAGTGTTTAGACGTAAAACTATCATTAGCTCGTGCTATATTTTTAACGAAGCCTCATCGGGATGATACAGGAGTCCCATTCTAAAAACTTTGTATTATCTTTCATATTTTATAAATCTTACAGAAATTTAAGGCATGCTTGCGACGAGGCATTATTATACATATGATTCCGGCATTTAAACAAATGCCTATATAGTAATAAAAATACTCTCCGGTTAAATACACCAATGGACTCCTATTGGAATACTAAATTATGAAGTTGAAATTTATTAACTGAAAGATGTATTCCTGCATACTTGTGCTTAACAAATATGTTTCTATATCGTACTAACGAATGTATTAAACAGCTATTAGAATGATTTAATTTCACAAATAGCTAAACAAACCACGCTCTAGTACATTTTCAGATGACGATTCTAGAAACAAAAACAACACGAGTAAATCTAAAAAAAATAGGTTATTTTGTGTCGAATAAAATTTGAAACAAGCCGATATCAAAAATAAACAACACTTCGGCTGAACTACAAGTAGTCATTTCATTTATCATTTTTGAAGATTTTGTTCAATTTAAAATTTCTACCTAGATAGATATTTAATACCCGTACTGTATTTTTAGCACCTTAACCAACACTTGCAAAAAATTCATTATAGGTGGCGATACCAGGTTCAAAAGATCTCTGCGCCCGAGATATTTTTAGTACGATGTATTATTTATTTAGTCTTGGTAACTATAAAACTAAAAATATTACATTTTAAACAATGTTTTCAAAAGTGTTCTGTTACAAGAGTAAATAAAACCAAAATTAAGAGTAATGAAGATTCTTTCCTTACTTTCCAAATTCGTAGATTATGCTGTTGTAGCCTACACCTTTTAGTGTTACAAGTCCGCAGACATAACACTGTGCCACTAGGGAACCATTTATTGTGGTTCTTTTTCTTGATGTGCCCGAACACCATTCTTTTCTAACAAGTAAATTAGCTGCTTCATACGCTGATATGATGTTTATTGGTTTACAACCGCAAATAATACTGTAAAACTGTCACAATTAAAATGTGTGTAATATCAGGGTGTATAAGAGTGTATGACTGACACAAGCAATGAGAACATACGAAGAATGGAATTTCCCCGCAAGGCTTAATTTCCCACAAATATTTTTTCGACATCTGGAAACAACAACCTTGGTGCGACTGATCACAGTGGGTATCTAAATACGAAAATGAAGGTTAAAATAATAACTAATCTTCCGAGAAACATAACTTCAGCTCAGCATATGAACCTACGTTAATAACGAATTACAGGAGATGCACGTGTTGGGAAACTTCAGCTCATATGGTCGTGTTTAATACATAAATGTTTGTAGACAGATTTTAACTCAAGTATTCGGAAAGGAGTTAATTACCATTTCCCCTTCTAAATGAGAAATCCTAAAAGTATTCGGTTATGACCCAAGTAACTTACTAAGTTTTTTTTTTTGTTTTTTTTTTTAAGACACGCCTGAAAACCTTGACAACTCGCCATACGTAAATCAATGTTTCGAATGCTACTGATTTGAATTGATAAGTGCACATGTAGAATGGATGTGGGCTTATAAAAACCTATTTGGGTCAGTACTCAGTTACAATACGAGCCCATATTATGTGTTGAAATGAAGAAACATGATGAATTTGATTTGCGCGCACACACACTATATAAAAGTCATTTTATTGGAAATGAGAACCATGCTATTACATTCATGAACTTATAAAATTTGAGCAGTTTATGTTACAAGAATGATGGGTGCTACAAATTTACGAACTGTACCGTAACAGTAGTTATGTTAAAAACTACTAACTGAAGTGTTTTTAGTACATTGAAGGGAGTCGAAGGTTAGTTCCCAGACACACGCACACTGAAGTTTGAAGTATTATATATTATCTTTAAAACCGAAAAGGTAAGAAAGAGTCAAACGTGGTAGGGGTTATAAGAGCTGGTAGTTCCTTTTGAGTGGTCAGTTCACGGGAGAACATTAGCTAAATATCAAGTCGCATTCATAACGTTTTAACTCAATTTAACACGCAGTCGAAGTTACACAACACATTAAGTCAATGCAGTATAACTTTGTTAGCTACAACTTGGCAGGACCGCACTGACTGACTGCACAGACGAAATGTTTACTTTCATAATGCGAATTTGAATTATGATTTACTTGTTTAGTTACATGTTGTGTCAACGATTTTTTTCGCCATGATGGCTTACCACAGGTAATTTCTGTAGTAGTAGTGTTAGAAATATGGGGAAGAAGAATAAGTAAAGGCTACATTTAATGTTGACAGCTTTTAAACTGAGAATGCCACCTGGTGTCCATTCTTACTGGTATGTGGGACTGACGTACACTACAACGTTGTTGTTTGTTTTTTTTTGTCGCTTACAAGCAACAACTTGGTATTCAAAATCAGTCTTCCGCCAAAAACAGAATTTTAAACAGCAGCAACTTATAGTGGGGTCTCACTTTACATGCAAAGACAGAACTTAACGATGTCTCAATTGATACGAACACAGATAAAACTAAATAGTCAGTTACAGTTCCATTTAGTTGCATTTTCCCTGCTAAATCAGTCATTCCAACTTTTAATACAATCACACCTCGTGCATATGATGCACGTTCTCGTACACTAGTGAAAAGAAATCAAAACACCTTGTTTTTCTTCAAGTGTTTTTTAGGTTGTTAGTATATTAGCCCACCCAGAATGGGGCTAAATAACTGTGCGTGAGATCAAGTAGTTACTGTAGTGAACAGTTTTCGCTCCAAAAACCGGCTAACAGTGTTTCCCAAAGTTGTAGCTATTCCCCCTGGCGGCCATGAAGCTTTTCCTGAGGGACGCCAAAGAGATGCTGAATTAATTTTAAATTCTAAATAGATAATAAACCGATTAAAAATGTTGAATCAAATTATAGGACTGATTCATATTTCAAAAAGAAAATAAAGAAAAAATATAGAAAAATTAAGTGTATTTAATTGTTCAGCCTGAAAGTTTAACCCAAATTTGCGAGTTGCCAATAGTCTAATTATAATATACATATAGATGAATAAAGAAAAGCCATATTACATTTGATAGAAAAAGCATTTCACATATACTATTAGAATTTCATTAGTTTTTGTTGTTGTTAATTTTTGAAATTGATAAATCATATTTTAAGCCACTTTTATTCGAGGTGGGGGGATTCAAACTATTATTATTAATCACATCAAGGGAGCTTCAGACTAAGTGTTTGGGAACAACTGCTGTAGCACAAGGACGAACCCCGACTATCATTGACAAAACTCGCGTTTATTAAAATATAGCTGCAGTCCTAGAACGACACAAATTCGACGAATTAATACACTAACACTCATACAAAGAAAATAGTTATATAATGAACCATCGAACGAAACAACTGGGTTCAGTTATTAAAAGATCAAAAGTTAAATATTTTTCTACTGGAATATGAAAGCACGTTATGCTAATATAATAATTTGTCAAACAACAATTTAAGCATAATGAAATGATTTAATTGGCGAGAGGGGGTTGACAGAACATTGGTGTTTTTAGGCCTACGGTTTTCAAAGTACACAAATACGAAATATTTGCTAAACACTTTCCATTTATTTTTCATTTTCTTAAAATATTAATTTAACCGAGTCAGCTCCTCATGGAAAAGAACAGAAGTGTATTATTTTAACAAAGAAAAGGAAGTGACCAACCACCAAGACATCATATTATGCTATTTTAATATTATAAAGGAAGAGGGTGATAGTAAATATTGAAGATGGCTCCAGATCAGAACTTTTAAGGCTTCCTCTTCATTAGTGAAGCTTGGGATAAACTAAGTTAAAGTCTGAAGAGCCTTGAAACTCTTAATTTAAAAGTCATATTACAAGTCAGCCAAAAACTTAAAAATACCTTTATCTTTTTGGACTGAAAGACAAAATTTACATCATGGTATTTTAATTTTAATATACCCTTACATACAGATAATTCATTTAATATTTTAATATCAACTAATTTCTGTCTTTCAGTAACATTTTGGGGTAAGAGAAAAAATAGCAGGATCTATTTCACAGACTCATAACCACGATTTTAAATACTCAAACACGTTAAGTCTTTCAAAGTTTAAATTCTAGAAGGTTTGTTTGTTAAGGGCAAACCTACACAACGAGCTATCGTTGCTTTGCCCACGCAGGATATGGAACCTCTTTATTGTAGCAGTGTAAATCTGAATATTTACCGCTATGTCATAGTGTTGGTGGGCTGTTAGATTGAAACACATTTCAAAAATTAACCTAAAAAGACGAAGTCGCTTTTAATAACAACGCGTGTTGAGAGCAAAAAGAACTTAAAAGTTACCTACAAGTTCATTCACAGAAATATAAGGAACTAAAACTGAGAAAAGGGACATATTAGGCACTACGTACCCTTGTGAGATACTCACTAAGTAAACAAACGTTTTATGTTTTTATTCGAGTAATTTTAAAATAAAACTTTTTCCATTGTTCACATTTTACATACTCCAGATATAAATTATGAATATTAATCATTTGAATCTGGCCTGGCATGGCCAAGCGCGTAAGGCGTGCGACTCGTAATCTGAGGGTTGCGGGTTCGAATCCCCGTCGCACCAAACATGCTCGCCCTTTCGGCCGATGGGGCGTTATAATGTGACGGTCAATCCCATTATTCGTTGGTAAAAGAGTAGCCCAAGAGTTGGCGGTGGGTGGTGATGACTAGCTGCCTTCCCTCTAGTCTTACACTGCTAAATTAGGGACGGCTAGCACAGATAGCCCTCGAGTAGCTTTGTGCGAAATTCCAAAACAAACAAACAAACAATTTGAATCTAAGCGACATAGTGGCCTTTTTAAGTTTGTTTTGGAGGCACATTTCTATGATATACACAGATTTAAATCTCATTACACTTCTATTCGTATGCTCTTCTATTTCAGCGAAATAAATAGATTGGGCGATTCTTTTCGCATTAACAGGGGCAGCTAAATTAGGGACGGCTAGCACAGAGCCTTCGTGTAGCTTCGTGCGAAATTAAAAAAAAACTCATCTACATTAAATTACGTAACAAAAGGATATTAACACACGACGTGCACAACCAGAATCCTATTTTGGTTACAACACACACCTTATCGAGCAACAAATGCTTCACAATCAGGCCTAATTTCTTTCAAAATATCCCCTTCAATTTAAGCAATTATCAACAAAATGGTCAATAAAAAACAAAAGACAGAAGCATTGAAAAAGTTTACAAAAAATTACTAGAAATTTTCATAGCAAAATTTTGTTACTACTTTATTATGATTGCGAAAACCATTAGTTACTCCATCTTAACAGAACTAATTAGGCATATCAAATGTTGAAAGATTATTTATAAAGTTCCGAAAGTTTGACGATAAGTGGAGAGAAAATACTTTCTTCGGACAATTAAGAACAAAAATTTATAATGTAGCGCGTTTGTTTTGTACAAATTAAACAAAAGTAGTTTCTAATAACATGTAATTTCTGAAATTACTGCCACTAATTAAAGTTCAATTCAATTGAATCTTACTTTTGCGTTTCTTAGGAATAAAAAGTTACAGGAAATTCTTCAATTTATTTCTTAGAAGAGAACAATTTTCCAGATGAATAATCTTTATGGACGAATATAATTGACTTGAAATCGTCAGATAAAGTACAGTAGGAACAGAAGTTATAATTAGGAGATTAAGGTTTGTATATAATAAAACTTTTTCATCTCTTACAAACGAGGGATTAAATAGGACATGTTTTAGTGCACAACCAACAAAATCGAGTGATTTAATTCTGAAAAACGTATTCATATATCACGTTAGCACAAAAATATTCTGCATGTGTCAATTCAAGCAATAAGAGGTTATCTTGCAGCTCTTACATCACAAGAAATATCCAGATTCCATTTCTTCACGTTCTACGACTATATTTATCTAAATGTTAAGACAAATTACTTTGTACTGTTGTTGTTCAGTTGTAACTATGTTAACATCAAGTAATACCCTCGAAACCCCACTTCCTCTTAATATTCGATGACGCTCCATATTTTAATACATCTCAATAAGAGCCTAGAAAACGAGTTGTTTGTTAGCAGTTAAGCACAAAGCTACGCAAAGGGCTAACTGTGCTCTGTCCACCACGGGTATCGAAACGCAGTTTCTAGAAGGTGTGGGAAGAAAAAAGAAATAAAGTAACAAACAAGATTTTTAGATAAGTTACAAATAAATATTTCATGAATGACAAAAATAGGACTGAGAACTGAGAAAATATCAAATTGATTAACAGGAACTCATCAGGAACGTTGTTCTTATATGTTAATATATACGACAAACTGACCAAGTATATTATAACTAAAAATGAGGTCAATTTAAATTAAAGTTTAATGGATAATCATAACACGAAAGAGCTGAAGACCACTTGAATAAGCAATACTTACAGAACAATCTTAAAACTCTAAGTAAAGCTATCCGTACATTACAATATACTGCATGGTTGGACATTTATCTTTGAATAATTAGTCGATAGCAAAGTCATAGGTTTTATGACCTTTCGCCAAATGCATAAAGCTGTACGTAGTTATTAATGGAGAGGGGTAAAAACCTTTACACTATCCAAGTTCGTGAAACAAATAATTATATAAGATTCCAAATATTATCCAAAAAGGGCCTCTGTCGAAATTGAATTTAATTTGTTTCAGATATTCGTACAAAGCTATACAAGATTACCCCCGCGAACCTTCCCAAGTTTCGAATTGATATTATTAGAGGGAAAGTAATTAGTTAATAACTAATTGATAGACTACAGCAGTGGATCTTAACTGGTGGTTCATGGAACCCTAAGGGGCCATGAAATGATTTCAATGGGTCTGTGGTGTACCGGAAGCAAAAAAAGTTTTCCCCTCCATTATGTGTGTGTGTGGGGGGGGAAGAATCTTAGCTTTCGAATTAAATTATCAGAGGGGTCCGCGACCTCAAAAAGGTTAAAAAATACTGAACTAGAGGAGAGGTATAGTCAACAGTACTTCGGGTTCACACTTAAGCTTCTCCATTCAAATAGTGGGATTTGACGATCACTTTAAAAAGCACACGACCTCCAAAATTTGTGGAGTGGGATTTTGTGGCAACTGGACACGAATATAGGATATGCAGATTTAAAGTTAAGTACACGAACAACTAGGCCACGCCCATCGTCACAAAGGATCATGTCTGTACGTGCAGTATACTGAAGTGCACACATGACAGTGTCGAATCTTACTTGCGTATATTTTCTTTAATAATGGATCTAAATCTAGATTACACAATAGACATTACGCACTTACCTACCATTAAAACATAATATTTGACGTTATTTCTGCTTATTCACGGGTTACTTTATATAATTAAAGTTAGTCACAGTAGGCAAACTGCAATTTTTGACGTTGAAAACTATTGTATAAAACCAAATACCCGCCCCCCCCCTCACGTACATAATTCTTCTTAATTTAATTTTGCAATTTTAAAAACAGACGTCAAAAATACTATTTCAAATCTATTTAAGTTTATACAGTTAGTTCCGGGCCCGGCGTGGCCAGGTGGTTAAGGCACTCGACTCGTCGAGAGTCACGGGTTCGAATCCCGTCACACCAAACACGCTCGCCCTTTAAGCCGTGGAGGCGCTACAGTGTGACGGTCAATCCCACTCTTCGTTGGTAAAAGAGTAGCCCAAGAGTTGGCAGTGGGTGGTGATGACTAGTTGCCTTCTCTCTAGTCTTACACTGCTAAATTAGGGACGGCTGGCGCAGATAGTCCTCGTGTAGCTTTGCGTGAAATTCGAAAAAAAAACAAAAAACAATATTACTTCTGTTTATTCAATGTGCCTCGCTAGTTTTTGGAGCTTATAATATACATTTTTAAAAATGTGTACTGCAAACATTAAAGCAAATTAGCTTTAAAAATATTATTCGTTATCGTCCAGCGCATGTGAAGAACTTCAGTATTTGACAAAAAACTTTACTACGCAGTGACTCGCGAGTTCAGTTGTATATTTAGGACAGAGTTGCGCACCAAGATATTTGTTGTTGGATCGAACGTCAAATTTTAACGTTATAATATCTCAACTTTATTGGTGAACCATCGAATTAAGCATAATGTAGGAGACAAAAAGGCATGTGTGCTCACTTTTGATCTAAAAAATTGCATTGAACTAAATGTGCAACAAAAATCATGTTATCCTACAATTTTTCACATGTTAAACTGTTTGTCTTGGTTATTCATCGTCGAAGTTGTGTATAATAAAAACACGTTAACGATGAAACAGTGATAAACAAAAAACCAAAAGACAGATCGTAAGTGATATAGTATCAACGATAATTTTAGTGAAAAACTTAAGTATTTAAATTATAAATTAATTAGAGGACTAAGTAGAAGAAACAGCAATCAAAAATACGCATAAGTGTTATAAATTGAAATATAAAAATAAACTTTAATTACAGTTATAATTTAAAAAAATATATATTCAAAATTAGTTCAACTAAATAGTAAAACTCATTTGAGAATTACCGAGTTTTACTTCACTGTCGCCAGGGGCTTTCCAAGAACACGAGAAATTTAAATTTACTTCGAGACTTCGAAAGGATCTTAACTCGTAAAGTGTTTGTACTTTAGTCTTATGTCAAACAAACTCTTGACATTATTTCAAGAGGCTCTATAAATGTCCTAGTTTTCAGTATTATATGAACAAGAACTAAAGTTACTAAACAAATAGTTTTAAAAAATCAATTTAGATTTTTTCTTGGTAGCAAATAAAAACGCAGTTCTTTTTGATGAAAATTACTTTGCGAGTTCGCACAAAAATATTTCGGGGGGGGGGACAAACAGGTAGGGATTAGCTTTTACAGCGTAAGTCAAACTAAAAGTGTTTTGTGTGTTTGAAAGCAAACAATTCACAGTTGTAATAACAATTAGAAAAAAACGTTCAGTTTAACTAGATATTAAGTTTTTCTGAAATGCAAGTGAGCCATATGTCTTCTCTTGCCCCCTTCGTACAGGTGCTCATGAATAAAAATTAATGTGACTTAAGTATTTCATAAAGGTATGACACGAAATCCGAATAAATCTTTGTTTCACATCAACCAGTACTTTACATCTGCATGAATACAAAAACATTAGTAATATACCTTATGAAACCAAGTAGAGAACATCTTGGAAATATATCAAAATCTTGTTATACAAACTAGGTCGAAAACAAAACATTAATTACTGAATGGAGCTTCAGCACATCCAAAGTAAAAACCAACGTGTTGTTCTGTTGTATTAACATCTCATACTTTTTATGAAGAGATAAATAGGATTGTTCTCACCAGAAAACCGGTACCTTATATAAAAAGTATACCTAAGTTTTTCGAAACTGTCTTAGCTGCCACTCCAGTCGGAAGTGCAATCGTCGTTTATTGGTAGCGGTGCACTGGGATATAAAACACGTTATTATTATGTAAATTAAGGAGAAACAAAGCATTTTGTTTTTGCAGTTTTGACCACGCGAGAATTGTAATGTAAAAGCAAGAATAATGTAAAGAAAAAAACATGGTAGTTGTAGTTCGGTTATTATTGCACTGGTACGACACATGTACTTTCTAGAAATAATGGAAGTTTACTTCATAACGATAAAATCTCCATATTTAATATACAATGCCTGTATTTTAATGAAGTAGTTCATAATAAAACCAACTTTACTTGGCCTCAAATTACTCGTGTATGATAAAATAGTTGTACAAAATTGTCCAAACCTGTTTTATTTCACATGACTGGCTCAAATGTCTCTTGCAGACCAGAAGTGAAGTCAGATGCTGTTGAATGGCATATATTTAAATGAAATGGTAAATATTGTGTAGTTCTAGCACCATGTTATGGAGCAAACTTTTGTATTAAATAATCAAAGTGACCAAGTCGTGTTATTGGTTACGTATCAAAGACAATCTTATTACCTTTGTCTTCGGTTGTTTTTTAATCATTTCATACATCACATGCTGTGCATGTTATAAATATGAACAGACGCTAAGCGAAATAATAATAATGTAACGTTGAACCAGAAAGTTTGGATTGTTTGTTTTTTTTTTTGTTTGTTTGTTTTGAATTTCGCGTAAAGCTACTAAAGGGCTATCTGCGCTAGCCGTCCCTAATTTAGCAGCGTAAGACTAGAGGGAATGCAGCTAGTCATCACCATCCACCGCCAACTCTTGGGCTACTCTTTTACCAATGAATAGTTGGATTGACCGTCACATTATAACACCCCCACGAGCATGTTTCGATATCCGTCTTAATGATTACCATTTCTTAGGTTCTCCAATTTGCGGGAGCAATAAGAAAATAACAGAAGTAGGCCTAGGGACGACCTTCGTAAAAACATTTGTTGCACCAGAGATTTCAGTTTATTGTAAAAAATAGAAAATTATCAATAGTTTACATATTTCTCGACCTCCCCCCCCCCAGACACACACATTAAAGACACTATGATAAGGGGATCGTTATTCTAGAAAATCTGCTTCTCTAATATCTGTGTTTCTCTTATTCGAAATTATTCTAGTAGATTCTAATTGGCCCAGCCTCGCTCACGCAGGTAAAAGTAGTATAACAATAGGATAGTTTTTTTGGTTTTTTTCTCTCTTCAATTTCGCGCAAGGCTATACGAAGTCTATCTGCGCTAGCCGTCCCTAATTTAGCAGTGTAAGACTAGAGGAAAGGTTGCTAGTCATCACCACCCACCGCCAACTTTTGGGCTACTCTTTTACCAACGAATAGTGGGAATGACCGTCACATGCAACATGTTTGGTGCAACGGGGATTCGAACTCGCGACTCTCGGACTACGAGTCGAGTGCCTTGATCACCTGGCCATACCAGGCCTCAATAGAATAGTCAACTGTGTATTTAATCATAACAATGTTATATTGGTGAAACTATGTTCCAGTTCTGCTCTAAGACATAGGAATTTTTACAACGTAATCAAAACTTGAAAATTAGCGAGCAAGTGACAGTAACTACGACATTCAAATTCATGATTGAGAAAAAAAACAAAACTTGTCAGGTTTCGTCGCAGTCGGAGCTTTACGTTATTATTAAAGGTTCTGGTTAGAGGGCTGAATAATTACAAACGAAGTACAATGACGTGTACCTTAATTTAATAGTCATTAACTTGTATTGTGAGCAACAAACAATTAAGCTGAAAACATACAGGGTTATTCCAGCCTCCCCATACCTCAATAAGCTTCAAATGTACAATTTGTCATTATACACAGCTTTTAAATTCTAGTTCGATAATTACCAATAAAAAAACAGTCGTTTAACACTGCATTAGCGTAACCAATCATCGGGCAGCCGCTAGAATTTAGTTTTGCAGAACTGCCCAGTTGCAAATAAATTTTTCTTCCGAGTAGCTTCAGAGCAACTTGAGTGCATTTGTTATTATTATTAACTGAATAAATCAAGATATTTCGTTTACAGCTCTTAAAACGCGATTCAATAAGCGTTAGTTTAGTAGTAAATATAAATAATACATTATTGTAATTTAAATTGATTCAGGGTTATTAATGCTACCATGTCACTTTTTGCAAGCTAAAATGTGGGGAAAAGTCCCATTTTTGTCACTGAAAATTTGTTAACCTAAGTGTGTAAAAAACTACAAGTTGACTTGTATTCAATTCTGGTTTGTTATATTTTGGATAATGTAAAGCAAGTGAACTTTATTAAAGTTCCAGTCATGTTCCAAGGAAAACTGCTTAGTTCTTAAAGTCCTTGTCGACGGCCCAGTTTTTATCGCCTGTAATGCAGGTTAAAGTGTAATATTTAAATTTTCATTCTTGAAGGCTGGATTTAAAAGGTAAACATTTAAACATGTATTCAAGAAAGAAGAAAAAAAAATGACAACACAAACATGTCATTGATTAAGAGCCTCAATATTTGATAACCTCCATTACACACCATGAAATAGAATTTTAACTCGAACGAAAAAGCGAGTTCAGAGCTAATTCTATATTTTCAACTGTCGTATTGTTAAGTTTAATCACTTTCCAAAATGAAATGCCTCGTATGAAATCTTCTTACCCTAAGGAGATATGTTTATAAAAATGTTTGAAATTTAACTGAGGATGTATATAAAATGTCAGAACTTCAATAAAAATTCTATTATCAATCTTTCCTCAGCCGTTTCGCTTTCTCTAGTTCGAAACGAGTGATCGTATCCAAATTGGGCTGTACAATATATTGAGGGCGATCTAGTCGAATCTTTCACAGTGATTTTGCTCATCCTTTTTTCATGTGATATGAAAGGTATTCATTGATTAATTTGACAAAATCCATTGGCTAGTGCAAAGTATTATCAGACAACAATCTATAAAGTTATTAATCGGCTTTTCAGACATATTACAGTTTTTAAAATGTTAAAGTCCTGCTCTATTTGCATCAAATAATTTCCGACAGTAACAACTATCACTAACCTGTGTATGTATCAAACTAAAAAACTTTAACCTCTGTCTTGTCTTTATAAAGTCGAGTAACAAATGACAAGATATTTATTTAGGTATTCATTAGAGAACAGTAGCCAGACGAGAGAGACTTAACTCACTGGCATTTTGACACTTTCAAGGCCATCGCATTCCAGACGTGAAGATTGTCCGCAAACATTCATGCCCTTGTTTGAAGATACTTGGAACATGTCAGTATGAACTTGTGTTCTACGCCCTTTTAGTACCTTTACAAAAAAAAGTAGGCTTAAACGGATGTTTATAACCTGGAATATTTTATTAATTTTACCTTTAGAGCTCATTCAACAACATAGTTTTTTGTTGTTGTTTTTTTGTACATCATCTCAAATATTTCTAATGATCCCCTTGTCTGACTACATTCCAGTATCCAGGGCGTTTATAAAAGTTAATGAGATATGTAACGTCTCTTTTAAATTACTATAAAGTTTAAATTGCAAAAAATATATATTAAATTTATATTATGTAACTTGTAACTTATTATGTAAGTTACATAATTACTAGTAATAGACTTCAACAACTAACAGTTCAATTTGTTTACAACTGATTTAATGTAGTGTACTATCGAAGTTTAACATTGTTAGCAGCCTAACTGGAAACTTAAAAATGCAATAGATGTAATATACCTAGAAGTGTGAGCAAATGGTCACGTTTGAGAGATTTGAGTTTTTTTTCTGTACATCACTTTGTACGATCACAAATATATCGACTTTAATTGTAATAATGTTTTATTGTAATGGAAAGTATGGTGAGGAAAAAAGATAAAGTTAACTAATCATACGCCAGTCGAATTAGTATTCAATACTAAACTACCCATATTTTATCTTTTCAATTAATTTGTTTTGAATTTTGCGCAAAGCTTCACGAGGACTATCTGCACTAGCCGTCCCTAATTCAGTAGTGCAAGACTAAAGGGAAGTCAGCTAGTTATCACCACCTACGGCCAGCTCATGGGCTATTCTTTCACCAACGAATAGTAGGATTGGCCGTCACATTATAACGCCTGCACGGCTGATAGGGCAAGCGTGTTTGGTGTAAAGAGGATTCGAATCCGCGACCCTCAGATTACGAGTCGAATACCTTAACCACCTGGTTATGCTGGGCTCTCTTTTTAATTTGATAGTTATTTTACTTTTAGGTTTTTCATGCAAGATTAACATTGTGATAATTTCTTCTAAGCTTTTATATTTGTTTAACTGCCCGTTTAATAACTGTCAAAAGCGACATTTCTCAAAGAATTGTTCTATATAAGAAAATACTTTTAACTTTAAAAACTTAGATGTTCGGAAGCTATTTTATTGGGAATAAAAAGTACCACTATATAAACTATTTAATTTTAATTAGTAATGCTACTTTTCACCCACGCCACCCAAATATTGTTTTTGTTAATATTTATGTAAGAAAACATTGCCTTGTATGACAACACACCGATCTCAAAGCCGGTCGGGAAGGCTGAATGTTATATAGCTCATTTTTAAAAGAAACAGTGGAATTGAAGTGCTGACACATTGAGCTGAAGACTTGTCTTAGTACTTACAAGTTTCGTTGTTATTTTTTACTATTGCTTTACCTCAAAACAGATTCTAAGATCTATGTTTGTTCTTTACGCAATCTAAACTACTTGCAAGATTTTTTTTCCGAATAACAAAATTAGGGTTTAATTTAAGAAGCTAAATTTCAGTCAGCCAGTTGTATAATTTTTAGCAAAACGCAACGTAGTATTTAGAGTATTGTACCAGGAAATCGAGGCTACCAATAAGTAAATAAACAAACATCACTATGTCCCGCGATTTTTGGCCGTGGGTAAAATAAGAGTGATGTTCATTTTCCACTTTTCTATTAGAGATCCCCCAAGAGTTGGTGGTGGGTACTTTTAACTAGTTGTACTTTCTCTAGTCAATCACTTCAACATTAGAGATGGCTAGTTATCAAACAGCTTGGCGCGAAATTTATCGGCATAATTATTTTAACTGAAATTAATTTAACACGCGGTTCTAAAAATAGATTTAGGTTATAAGCTTAGCATGCACGCATTAGAACAGATATCGATGTTCGCAATATATTGCGATATTTATTGCTGAGAGCAAAGTTACACAATACGCTATCTGTGCTACATCCAACACTGGTATCGAAACCTGGTTTGTAACGTTATAAACTAAGATTTCTTAGGCAACAAACTAGCTACAGTGTCTAAAGCTAGATCAGCGTTTAGCTAGAATTTCTACGCCATTATTATATAGATGATTAATCGAATGGTTCCATTAACTGAAGACCAAACGAGTCGCGATTCGAGACCGAACTGCTCCGTTAGTAAAATACACTTGTCAGTTACAAAAACAGTCACTTTAAACAGGTTATTCAGAATTACATTTTAGCATGCTTGAATAACGGGTGATTTTAAAAACAAAGAATTAGTTCAGTGACTGCCTTCGTAAAACTAGGTTTCCTATCATTCAAGTAAAACCTATAATTTGGACCGCTTCGTTATGGTACTTCATCCAAGTATGCAACACTTGTATTAACAATAGTCAGCGCCTTACGAATTTTAATTTACACATACACACTAAATGTATTTACGATATCGAGTCATAAAATGTATTCTTCTTGAAGTAGCATAAAGAAAAGTCCTCCTTTAGAAACTGGAAAGTCCTCGTTACCTCTTGACGTTAAAAACAACTAATGACCTATAGCTATTTCTGCAAGTTGCTAGACATACTTAGTTCTAGTTTATTATAATTTTATTCCTTATATGTTAAAACATTTACAAGAACGTTCCACCTCTTTTAAGGAAAAAGTTAAAGACTGGATAACGTCTTGTATGCCGTTAAATCAACTTGAAATCAAATCAGTATTAAAATTTAAATACAAATAAACCGTTACAGAAAAATAACTTGAAAATTTAATGTTAGTCCTTGTTTTCTTACTTCAACAGTTTCGCGTCTGGAAATTAAACCGACAAACAAGGTTTTGAAACTTCCGGAGCAGCCTGGGAGCTGTCGAGAGATTTTAATGTTGTGATGGAGGCCAAGACGTTAGTGTTTTTGACACTGTTTCGCTTGTTTCTTTTCAGCCAAAGAGTGAACCAACACGCAAGTTTATTAAATATTTCATTAATATAAAACATTTCGTCAAACTCATTTTTAACTTTCCATGTTTCCGTTTATAATGCTTTGGTTCCAATCGTCATATTTTATATTTGTTACATATAAAAAGGTTTTCCAATAACGTTAAAATCACGCGATTATTGTTTATTTCGCCATATTGAACTCAAATGCTTGTATTCCTTTTAAATGAAAATGTCAAGCCTATTTTCTAATGATATCGTGTCATCTGCCGTTACAAGTCATCTAGAAAACACGCATTAAGATAAATTTATTAAGAACTGAATAGCTGCAGTTTCAGACAATTTGTAAAGTTTTACTGAATATTTTACTGAAATGGATTACTGTTGATAGTTAGTAGAAGAGAATACTGACATCCAATATGGCGGCGTTGAATGAAACAGGACGTTAGGTGTAAGCCCTTTTATTTCACATAAATATTATTATGTTATAAATAATAATTTGGTCTGTTGGAGTTAAATATTAAAAATAAGTCTTGTAATAAATGTAATTGAACAAAAACCTGCTTGTATTGTACCAGGAATTTTACTTTTAAAACATAACCCTCAAAGCGTTAGCATTAATTAGATTTGTTTGGAATCTATGCGCTTATAAAACCTTTTGTTCTCGACACACTTTACGCAAACTGTTTTAAAACATTGATACTTATATTTTCATATAAACATCTGCCCAGTTACATTTATTAAAATAAAATAGATAGAACTGAATGAAATCATGAAATTAGAATGTTGAACCAAACTTTACTTAATCATTTCCGCTAGAGGAGAGTTGCGTAGCTCGTGAATATCGTAACGTTTGAAATTCAGATAAAATTACTTTTACACGCTTATGTTAAACTGGGGCTAAAAAAGGAGCAAAAAGTGTTATAATAAATAATAAAACAATTTAGTGTTGGAAACATTCACTGATTTTTTATTAAGTCTGAAAGTACCAATTTTAGCAAGATTTTAATGTAACACTAACAGTACGTAAAAAATATTAAAACAGCGTCTTAACTCTGCCATACAATTAAAATTACAGCCTGTTACACAATGGACAATCTTAGAACTTAAAAAAAAAAAAAAAAAACATTAGTGCCAGTTAAATGTTCCCGATTCACTTTAAGTATTTCTTGGCCATTCTATTCCTAAATACCATTTTATTTTGTGCTACGTATTACTTAAACATTTTGATTAAAAAGTATCGTATAATATTTATGTTGAAAAATTAAATGTCTTTGAAACTACGTCTTACCTTGACAAGTATCCGAGTCAGTGGCACAATGAAGACCAAATTCCAAATCACAAGGTTCATTAGGAGAACAACTTTGTCCAGCCTGACGAGCACAAGTTTTCCAACAAGGGCAACCTGGAAGGACAGTAATACGTCCAGCAAAACAGGTTATACTATCTAAAGGCTTGGGTGTATCCATTCCATCACACTCACAAGGTACTGTTCTATTCTCAGATAAGTTTGCTTGAATATTGAACTGTTTTGCTAGTCTTTCTGGCTTTACCTTATCAGAAAATTTCTTTTCTTTCAGTAATTTGTCATATAAAGCTTCTTTTCGACTCGTGGGCTTATTGTTTGATGTATGTTCTTCCGCCGACCTAGGATTTGAGGAGTGGTCTTCTACTGACAAATTACCTTCGTCCACTTGGTTTTCTTGATGTAATGTTACCTCCATTGGTAGTTTTATATCAGAAGAGATTTTAATGGTACTGTTTTTTTGTCTCACGTTAGAAAGACTTGGATACAAGTCCTCGAGTTTCGTATTACTAACCAAAGATGTTGGAAGTGTGGTCAGATCATTCATTACTGAAGGTAAATCTTCATTTTGTGGTTTTAAATTTGAAACCAACATCTTTTAAGAACTGAAGTGGTTTCGTTAACACCTAAAGGTGTAAGAGTTGTTTTATCATTACTCTCTGTGGTTAATAGCGACAATGATTGTTTATCACCTTTTGTTTTCACATCACTTCTAGATGTTGTCTCACTTTCTAGCGTCTTCTTGGTTACAAGAAACTGTTCATCTTCTGTACCTTTCATTTGGTTTAGATCGACGGTCGATGTTGCAGTGTTTTCAACTAAAACATTGGTAGTAGATGAAGTTGTTTGGCCCACATCTTTATCAGCAACGCTTTTATTGCTGTTACTTACGACAGAAAGGGTAGGAAGAAGTGTTTTGGAACTAGAATTTACCTCGTTGTCATCGGTCAACAGAATAGCATATTTCCTGGGAGGTGTTTCAGTTTCGGCTTGGACAAATGACAAATGTTCTTGGTACGCTGTATTTTTCGTACTTTCCTGAACCGTTATCACATAGTTTGTCCACAGAAGTATAATTACACCAATAATGACACTCCATAAATGGGTCCCCATTTTTATTCTTTCGAGGAACAACAGACAACTAACGAAATTAGTTGAAATTTACTATACATACGTTCAGAAAGTAAATATGTATTAACTACCAAGATAAATATCTAACACAAGTGTTCATAAACTAGTATTAAACACACACCACTTACACAACGCATAAGACCCTTCTTCTCAGGTTACTGCGTAACGTTAATTTAATCAGTCTGTCTACGCCTTCCACCTGTTAGCGTATGTGAAGGAGACGAACTGTTAGGAACGTGTATATACCAGTTCTTCGCGGAGGCCAGCTGATACGATCACTAACTGTACAAGAGGGGTACTAGCCTTGTGAAAATACACACGCAACGACGGGAACGTCGAGTCAAGGAATTGCCTTAAGCAGTAGAATAAGTGTTCTCATTCTATGGTCGACAAACTTAAGCGTATGGAACCTTTAGTGGTTCGACTTTATCCGACAAAATGTGTATTAGCAAATGTAGGACATTACAAGATAACAATTTTTTGATTAGCTGATAAAATTATTGGCATTTCTGTTTCTATAAATAACTGGAGTATAGCGAGAACATATTATAAACTGTTGGTTAATTAGTTGGTTGTTACTGATCATTTACCCCCCTCTCCTACTTCTGACATAAACAGATATATTCAAACTATTATTATAACATACAAAAGGAATAATACGTTTGTGTTTGTGGTAACTTTTGTATGAATTTATTTAAAGGAAAACACATCTGATTTGAAGATTATAACACATGTAGGGAATTAATCTACAATGATTTCCAGTCGAAATACTTAATTACCAAAAGGCGAAACCAATTTTTAGAGAGGTAAATTTGAGTACTCAAAAATATGCTTAGTTTTATCTTAAAATCTAGCAGACACTAATACGTAATATCTTATTGGCTATTTTCTTACTATCATACTAATAAAACGTATTATTTGCGAGTATCTTGGTGGTATTCAAATTCCTATTTAAGATGATGACGTCGCTCTACACGTCACCTAACTGATAAAATACTGGTAACCTAAACAATTCTTTGAACAGCTTGTCAATCATTTCTTTATTAAACCAGTATAGTCATACTGAAGACATTGGTTAATATCATTGTATGTAAAACAGAAATACGTGGTTTAAATTTCGGACGGTAACTTTCATTTGACCCAAATGTTGATCATAGTGTTCTGAAGAAGATAATTTGGCTCAAACATTTATTATAATGCCCTGATAAAGGTCACTTGGCTCAAACATTTATGATAATGTTCTAATAAAGGTCATTTGGTCCAAACGTTTATCATAATGCGCTGATAAAGATCATTCGGCCCAAACATTTACCATAATGCCCTGATAAATATCATTCGGCCCAAACGTTTATCATAACGCCCTGATAAATATCATTCGGCCCAAACGTTTATCATAATGCTCTGATATAGTCACTTGGTTCAAACATTTACCACGTGTTTATTTTCTTCTTATAACGAATTTAATTTTGTAAATAGTAGTGTAAAACTAAACCTATTGTTCTACATGAACGGCACGTTTTGAACGCCCAGTGAATTTTACCATTTTTTAAAATATCAATAATAGCATTTAGTTGTCGAAACACACAAAAAACTCTCTGTTTAAGACAATATTAAAAATACCATTTTAAGGCTAATCTTCCCTTCGATACCCATACGGAAAACAGAACCACATGTCTTGTGAACGTGTTTATAAATTTATTCCCTAATTAAGATAATGTTATAGTTTTAATTATTAACGTTATTAATGAATAAATAGGTGGTAAAGAAATATTCTTCATGAAAATGTCTTATTCTATATTCCCTGTGAAACACTGTTCTCCTTCTCAGTAGCTAGCTGGTGAATGTTCTGCTTTTCCTAAAAAATGTTCTATTTACTATTTCTGTTTAAAACTCGTCTCCTTCTTATCAGCTAAGTGGCGAGTCCAGTACTATGCGCTTTTGTGTATTTGTTTTATCCCGTTGTTTTCCTATCTAAAGTAATCTTATTGTCTTAACTAATCATTAACAATGGGTAAGAACGAAGATACATAGCACTGGACTTGCCACTTACTTAATACATGTTTGACATGACAGATATGAAAATAAAGTTTATTTAAATGACTGGACTTTTATCTCTTAACTGACGTGTGATGCCCATTTATAACACACTTAGAACTTAAGCAAAGTTTTCTACCCGAGACGTGAAGAACAATTGAAAAGAAAACACCAAACGTACGTTTGTTTGTTTTGTTATTTAATTTCGCGCAAAGCTACTCAAAGGCTATCTGGGCTAGCCGTCCCTAAATTAGCAGTGTAAGACTAGAGGGAAGGCAGCTAGTCATTCTTTTAACAACGAATAGTGAGATTGAACACCACATTATAACGCCCCCACGGCTGAAAGAGCGAGCATGGTTGGTGTGACCGGGATTCGAACCCGCGACCCTCAGTTTACGAACCGTGAGGACATATAATGTGACGGTTAATACCACTATTCGTTGGTAAAAGAGTAGCCCAAGAGTTGGCAATGGGTGGTGATGACCAGCTGACTTCCTTCTAGTCTAACACTGCTAAATTAGGGACGGCTAGCGCAGATAGCCCTCGTGTAGCTTTGGGTTAAATTGAAAACAAGCCAAACCATTTTGGATTCCTTGAATATTTAAGACAAGTTAGTTAACTGTGTAATAAATAAGTTTATACGTTGAGAAGTAAACTATATAAAAACAACTATTTTAATATTTAAAAATATATAGCTGTTGTATTAATACATTATATGCGTAATACTGTTTTCTGTCTTATTAATCGTAGGCGTGGCTTACAAGGGGAATGCGGTGCACGTGTCTCCCTAACCTTTTTCTTGATATTCCACTGAAATGATCACTTTTGCATTCGTGGATTTTATTTCCATATAATAATCTTCGCATCTTAGCTACGAAACTGTCTCCCCCACATTTCAAACTTCAGTTACACAGCTTCCATTAATTAGTTTCAAGTCAAAAAACTATCCTCTTCTAATGCTGTATAAAATAAACAATTTACTGTTTAAAATATTATTGTCCAACTGATCATTAGCCGAGTATAGCCTACGGGAAAAAAATGCAATTCTTCTAAATAAGAACCAAGTCATATATAAATATATGATATTAGCGATAACATATGGGGTCAAACATGACAAAAAAAAAAGACATTAATAAGATAAACTCTTTTTGTTGTTGTTGCCGTATTTAACTGCATACATTATCATAAATATCAAAAATACACAATACTCTTGGTTCTTACTTAAAGACTCGTAATTTGAGGATCCCGGGTTCGAATCCACTTCACACCAAACATGCTCGCCCTTTCAGCTGTAGGGGCGTTATAATGTGACGATCAATCCCATTATTCATTGGTAAAAGAGTAGCCCAAGAATTGGCGGTGGGTTGTGATGACTATCTGCCTTCCCTTTAACCTGACACTGCTAAATTTGGAATGGCTAGGGCAGATAGCCGTTGTGAAGCTTTGCGCAAAATTCAAAAAAACAAAAACAAACATAACTGTGACTAAGATATAACTCTTTTTAAAGGCATAGTATGGTATTAAGCATGATGAACTGTTCATATTCCGTCGGCATAGAAAAAAAAAGCGCCCATTCATAGAATTGTATGCGTTATAAGAGTGATGGTCAGTTCCAACTTTTTGATTGGAGCAAGAGTTGGTGGTAGGTGCTGTTTACTTGCTACTTGCTCTTCAGCTTATCATTTCAAAAATAGGAACAACACGTGCAGATATCAGAAACAAACTAATTATTTTGTTGAACGTCGCAAAGAGCTACACCAGGGCTATCTAACCACCTTTAATTTTAAACTCACAGTTAAAAAGAAAAACAAACTAGCCAACAGCACCCACCATCTACTAATGAGACATTCTAATCAAATAATGGAAGTTGACCGTCACTCTTACAACACACCCACAGCCCCAAAGTGCGTTCTTACGTCAATGGGACAAGAATCAGTAGCCATAGGTTCACCAGTCAGGCACAATAACCACAGGGCTATCTATGCCAGCCGTCCCTAATTTAGCAGGTAGGACAAAAAGGAAGGCAGCTAATTATTACTACCCACCGCCAACTCTTGGGCTACTCTTTTACCAACGAATAGTGGGATTGACCGTCACATTATAAATCCCCGTGGTTGAAAGAGTAATTATGTTTGGTGTGACGAGGATTCGAACCCGCGCCCCTCAGATTGGGAGTCAAGTGCCCCCACTACGTGGTGATGCCGGGTTGTACCGTGCTTGCATCATTACGATACTTCCCCACAAGGTACATATAAACCCTTATGTTAATATTACTATACCATTTCTTTTCATTTGCCATAAAAAATAGTCAGCAGTAATAGTTTCATCATCCTAGTTTTTAAAAGTGTGCGACCTTATTTTATAATATTCAAATATTATCAAAGCCCAGCAAGTCTGTATTTACAATTAACATGCCCAAAAGAAAATCATGCGTTCACAGAAAGCATGACGTATGGCTTGGAATTTTAACAGGTTTTCAAAAGCTTGTTTACGGTATTCAAGTTGAATGCGAAAATATTAAAATCTTTGTCGCCATTTTGCTTTTCTGATGTCACAGATCAATAAGTTCACTGGAAACTTCGCGAATACGTGAGCGTTATCGGCGATCTATTCCTTGTAACCTAAGAATAATACCAGTAGGACATACATTGAGATGTCCCTTCATTCGGAGACTTTCTGTTAGTATAAATAAGGTGCATCTGTACGTGTACTGTGTTAGAAGAATAATTAAATTACGTGATGCAAACCTTTACATCAGGTTACGTGAAGTAAAAAGGTTTGTCAAGGGTCAAACCAAGAGTCGAGATTATGTTGGCTGCAAGCACTGGCATAGCTCGGGATTTTGTAAATGAAGTATTCGGTTAGGTCATACCCTTTGGTTTGTATTTTTATTTGTGTCTATTTTACCCGCGCAAATCCTAATTTCGTTGTGTAAACTTTCACAGTTTTAAGTTCTCTAGTTTCAACTTTCATCTATTCACTTAAAAAAAAAAAAAAAAGGCCCGGTATGGCCAAGTGGTTAAGGCATTCGACTTGTAATCTGAGGGTCGCGGGTTCGCATCCCTGTTACACCAAACATACTCGCCCTTTAATACCACTATTCGTTTGTAAAAGAGTAGCCCAAGAGTTGACAATGGGTGGTGATAACTAGCTGACCACCTTCTAGTCTAACACTGCTAAATTAGGGACTGCTAGCGCAGGTAGCTCTCGTGTAGCTTTGCATTAAATTGAAAACAAACCAAATCACTAAAAAAAAAAAATTAAAAAAAATTACGGGTTCCCGAAATTATATGCAATTCCTGGACACGCCAGTGGCTAGAAAGACTTGGAATTCAACACAATGCATTAGCTGCGGTTTGAGTTAACAGATATATATATATAATAATGAAGTAATCTTTATTATTATAAACCATTTTACTAGAAATTTTTGTTTGTAAAACAAGTCAATCTAGGACCAGTAATTACAGCAAGACTGACCTTACGAAATCCGGTCTGACCACGTCATTTAAAAACATCGTTCCCTCATTTATGAGACAAGCTATCCTTGTACATCATGACTTTTGGCAATTTAATATCTGACATTCGTAATGTTTAGGAAAACGCGATTTAGCGTATATTATGTTAGGATTGAAAATGGCGTTTCAGTTACCAAATTAAACACTTAGCATTAGCAATGAATTTTAACTTCTGTTTATTTAAATAAATTATATCAAATATTCAGCTGTTGAGGCAATGCTCATTTATTTATAGTCAAGCTAATTAAATTTAACAGTGGATTTATTTACATATTGTGATGACGAAAAACTCACTTGAAGTAAAAAATGTATTTTCAAGATAGCTGCTATTAAAACTTTTATTAAAATAAAGTGTAGAACAACATTTCGGTCTTCATGTTAACAGAGAGAGCTACTGACCGTTGCTGGGAAATGTCTTAAGACGATAGTGTGAACGTGTACGAATGTAGGTGGTGTTGAAGTTAGATGTTAGGTTATTAATTAGTACAGATACGAATTTGTTCCCTTATATTAGTCTTAGTTGTATAAATAGGGCTTCTTTGATTTCGCATTTGTTATATATGTTTTCCTACTTAGCATCTGGGTGCTTTCTATGGTTATGTTGGGTTTATTTGATTTGCAATGTTGAAAAACGTTTTTATTTGTTCTTTGAATCTGGTTTCCATTTTTCTGCTTCTTTCTCTAATATATAAGTCCTGGCAGTTGTTGCATTGTATTTTACGTTTGTCAGTGTAGTTTTTATGGACTAGTTTTGCACCAGTTTTTGAATAAATTTGGTGTTTACTGGAATGTTTACAACAAACTACAAAACTTTACATTCCTACACACCATATATTCCTAACATCATCGAAAAAATAACCATTTGGAAAAACTTATAACCAAACACAACATTCCAAAAGTTTTAATACCCATACCAACCATTTATATTCTTATCAAATGAGGTATTTATCTTTCTATAAGAAAAATCACTAGTTTTCACTTGGAATACAGCACAGTTTTGGATTTTTCTATAAAAAAATCACTAGTTAGGCTTCAAAGTCTTGGAATACTGTGTACAGTATTGGATCTTTCTATAAAAAGCATTAGTTAAGCTTCAAAATCTTGGAGTACTGTGTACAATTTTGGATATTTTTTATAAAAACACTGTTAGACATAACTTGAAATACTATATATAGTTTTGGTCTCCTGTTTTAAGAAAGGTACTAATTTATTGGAAAGGATTCTGAGGAGGTAAAATACTAGGTTGTTTCTAGAGGCTAATTATCTAATAAAGGGTAAGTTATAATCTCTTAACCAATTTTCTTTTAAGAAAAGTGTGTTCAAAGACAGCCTTGAAGGACCAAATGATATCTTGTTTGTATGTTATATATTGACTAAAATATATTTATGTATAATTTATTCATTCACTCAACCTGGCCAACAAGAAATCAATCTCAACATTCCATGATGGTTAGTCAGTTTTACACAATTATGTATGCACAAGCAAGACTTACACAAGCATATTAAAATTTTAAAGTTATAAATAAGTATCTAAAACCACACACATGTGCATGCATACATTCCTTATCCACTAACAGAGCTGTATTATTATACAAAAGCATTTACGTTTTTTGAATATCTCATCTTTTAGAAAATTATATCAGCCAGAAATAAGTATTGGTTTTAGCTTGCAAATCACAAATAAAGCCCTAAGAAATATATTTTTCCCATACTTTATACATAAAAATACATAAAAGTTACACACATTTACAGGCAGAGAATAACAATAAACATGTTAAATTATCCCTACCACCAGCTACCCTGTGGGTCAAGTATAAGGTTATGCTATCTTTTATTGTAAGAAATGCTTGTATAAGACTTACAGTTTAAGAATTACACTATGCAACACAGATTTTGTTCCTGGATAGTATCTGTTATTTCTTAATTGCATATGATGTAGAAGTACAGAAAATGGCCATTATTCCCTTCAAACTTTGCTTTTGTGACCTGTATAATGAAATTTAGAAATTAACCTATTTTCTATGTAAAAACAGACAAATCTGCACATTTTCATTTACATAAGGTCTGAATAAAACAACATATGAATAAAGATTTATATGTATTAATATTAAAGTAATACAAAAATGTTTAGAAGTGAATATTTTTTTGAGATTTGCAACTGTAATGTAAATCACTTTCACGTGTCAGCCCCCAAATATAGTCTCCCATCATGTTTTCGTTATATGCTCCCAGGTCACAAAAGCAAAATTTGAAGAGAAAAATAGGTCTTTTCCGTTACTTTAGGCATAAGTAATTGGGAAATAACACTTTCTGCCCAGGAACAAGAACAAGTAAAAATTTTGTTACATAGTGTTATAAATGACATTAATAGCAATACTGGGAATTCATAGCATAATTCACAATTTTTACAAAACAGTAATTCAGTAAGCAAGTTTATGTAACACAGTTAACATGCTGAAAATTATGGAAGATTTACATATGCGTGCAGGTGTTCTTGTACAAACTTAGTGCAGTGATTTATGATGTGAGAGTGATGAATGGATTTCTTCAAATCTCAAAATGACTTTCAAATCATATCTCATAGTAAAATAATGAAAAGCCTTTCACTGTAATTAGTCATATGATTGTATTTCTGTTAAATCTAACCAGAACTTATTCATAAGATAAATTTGATGCTGATAGTTGAAAACTGCTCTTATGAAAGCTAGTATTCTGTACTTTATTCACAGTAACTGACATTTCTTGCAAAACGTTTGGAAGAACAGGCTACATCAGTTGAATGTAATTAGTTCCTATTCTAATGAAAGTCTATCCTATAAGTTACAAATGTTCATTTCTGGCTTCTTTACAATAATAATAAAAATAAAAAAATATAAAAATTCACCAAAAAGGTTACTTCTTGAAACTTTTCAAGAACTGTTTTACAACATGACACATTAATACATCACAAAAGTTTTATGACAAAAAAAATTATATCTTACACATTCATTTAAAATTTTTTGCTCTTATCTTATATATGTTTTTACAGAAGGTTTTTAACAGATCAGAATGTAAACACATCAATTATTTTAATCCTGTGTTGTTGTATATTTCAGTTTTGTTTCCCAAAATGCTGTAGTTTACTCGCAAATTTTGTAAGAATTTTGTGTCATGATTTTTTAGGGATCTGTAAAGGTTCTACTTTAATCCCAGTCAATAGATAACCTCCACTACCACTCATGTTTATAGCTGGATGTGTTCGATCTGGTAGAACCTGAAAGAAGAGAAATACAAAAACAATGTAGAGCTCAGAGATTAAGTTGTCTCTACATTTTACATTCTTTGATAGATTGTTTCGGCAGAGTGTTCATAGTGAAACTTTGTAGAACGTACAGCAACTGCATGTTGTGGAGACACAATTGTAAAGGACAATGTTTCAAAAGTCTTCCGTCTCCACAACAGTTAGTTGCCGTCCCTTCTACAAAGTTTTACACTCTATTTGAACAATAAAAGATTATGACAAACAGGCATTTAAATAATTCTTGGATGTTAGTAACAAAACTGTTTCTATATTTATGTTTGATTTGAAAAAAGAAACATGACAATAGGCGTTTAAATAAACCTTGGACATTAATGATCAAACTGATTCAACGTTTATATTTTAGTTGAAAAAACCAACAAAATACAAGTTATAAAATACACACTTAAACAATTTTTGGACATTATCCCTTTCACTACTGATTATATATGAGTTAAAAGCCATTTCATTGCATTTGTTGACTTGCATTCAGAATTTTATTGAGCAATTATTTTATGAATTTATGTCAATAACTTTGAAATCAAGTTGTAATTATAATTCAAACTTTAATATTATATATGAGTTAACTTCTTAATAAGAGTAAACTTTAAAAGAACACATCTATATATAGATTTTAGTTAGTTGTGTGAATGCAGCTCTGTTTAAAATTAGATGTTTCTGATGTCAAAATACTAAGTCTATAATTTAATATAAATTAGAAACTCAGATTACTAATATTGACAAGTTAAAATATAAAATAAGAACCTCATATTTTTCATTTAAAATATAACTTATGCACTGAATAAAACACAGTGGCCCTGTTCAACTTTCTTGATGTTTTTGAAACAGTCTCCTATATACTCCTAGCACACTATATGATATCTGAAAAATTAACAGCTTAGAATGTCCCCAGAGTGGTTTTCTTAGCCATTTTAATCTTTGAAAAGGCTATCATGTTTTTCAATCCAAGGTTTCCATGAGGTAGGGTGTGTATTTAGTCTATTCAAAGTTTCATAATTTCTTTAAAATCTAAATACATTTTAGTTACTATGCTTAATAAATTATAGTCGAATTCTATGGCATCAGTGTAGTTATTTATGATGTTTTGATTATTCAACTGTATATATAAAGTTAAAAACAAAATTGTTTGGTATCCTCCATGCGTGAAATTTTAAAAGGCTTAACAGCCTATTCTAGCACCAACCGAGTTCAAAGGGCATAGTGAGAAGAGATAATTGTTTGCCTTACTTCTTGATTTATTGTTCTTTATTTTAATAAATATAAGTTTAATAATTTATTTCTAAATAGTAATAATCCAGATACACATATATAATGTATAATAATTGAAATGTTGCTGTATATTACAAAATACTCGTTCACTAAAATGCAGCCAAGACAGGGAAGACTAAAGTTCAGTTTTATACTACTGGATATGTGACCTGAGTGCTCGTGCACAGCATCAATGCCAGTTATTTAATGCTAGGTAGGCATGACTGGAAGGTCAATATAATAAAAAATAATTATATATGTAAATATATTGGGTGATTAAATTTAAGGTACTTAGACTAAGCATTTGTATTTTCATGTTATAATATGTAGTCATCCCAGTGCAGAAGAAGCATAATTTATATCTATTTCCTAGTTTTTTTTAAGATGGTTACGAGGTTGGTCAAATGACAGACCACACATAGTGTAGAAAATAACAAAATATAAAGTTTTACTGAAAAGAAACATTTGAAATGTATTTTGGATGTTCTAGAGATTATGTGGATAATATCCAAGATTTTGGAAATGAGGAATAGTTTTTTAAATAACAACATGAAACCACTTTGCACTCAGACTAGTAATCAAAATAACTATTTTCACAAACAAATTTTTAGTAAAAATATTTCATTAAAAAATCTAATTTTTTGTATACAAAATACTTGTAATCTTTATTAAAAGTCTACCAAAGTTTGTAAAGATAATATGATATATAAAAGGTTATAGTTCAAATACTTAATGTGTGCAAATGTGTAGACAAACTCGTGCATATCATCCCAAGCTTGTAGCAAAAGAGTTAATGAACAAACTGATTACTTTTCATATTTTGTCTGAAAAAATACATTATGACAAAACACACATTTAAACAATTCTTGGACATTAATGAACAGACTGGCCTTATGTTTAATCTTAAAAACAAAAACCACAACAAAGAGACATTTAACTGATTCATGAAGATCAGTGACCCACTGACTCCACCATGTTCTGTTTGAAAACAGCCCATTATGATAAGCAGAAGTTGCAACAACACATTAAAGTTTTTAATTATATGTATACACACACACATATATATCATATACCATAAATTGTTAAGCAATAAACAAAACAAAATATTCTACATATTTTAAAAAAGAATCCTAGAGTACAAGATACAACATGAGATTATAAAATGTATCCTAAGTACACATACACACGTATACACACACACAAACATTTTCTAAATTAATAAAAGTTTGAAAGTTTAGAGTGATGCATAATATATTACAAAAAAATAAAAATGTCAATCATCAGTTTTGAACATCTGATTAAAGCTTAGCTTAAAAATTTAGCACTTGTAAGTTTAAAATTTTAGGATTTCTTTACATGAACTAAATGAACATGCTTCAAATATTTAGCATCATTTACACATACAAAGATTAGAAAAAATAAATTTGGTCACTATCATTCACAGTACAAATTTCATTAGAGGTTTGGCTTGTTTTGAATTTCACTCACTGCTACACAAGGGATATCTGCTCTAGATGTCCCTAATTCAACAGTGGAAGACAAGAGGGAAGGAAGCTAATCCCTACCACCCACTACCAACTCTTGGGCTACTTTTTTACCAATGAATAGTAGGATTGACCACCACATTATAATGGCCCCACAGCTGAAAGGGCAATCATATTTGGTATGATGGGGATTTGTATCAGTGACCCTCAGATTGTGAGTCAAGCATTCTAACTACCTGGCCATGTCACACCACTTAGTCAGAGGATTCAGGAATGATCAGAAATGTCTTTCTCATTCCACACATAAATATTAAAGCACACTGAAACGAACCACTACTTAGACCACGAACTGAAAGGAGAACAAAACAAAAAAAGACAACAGTAAAAGAATGGCAGTATCAAAAAGGTGAATTAACAAAAACAAACAACTCCACAACATGAAAAACAAGTACAGGAATAAATTAAACAGATCTTTCTAGGGTTAGTAAGAAATAGCTTATAAGCACCATATTTGTCTAATAACACTGTAACTGGTAATCAGCATATCATTCATTTTAATAACCTGCTGTCTAATCATCCAATTTCAAACATTCTAAACTACGTACCTGATACGATCTCAGCCACGTTTCTGTCAGTTTTAAAAATAAAGCCTCTCCTTTTTCTTTCAGTTTTCTGTAACAGTCTACTAGTGGTTGCTGGTACAATGAAAAGACTGCAAAAGGGCGTGATGGAGCCAAGAATTCTAACAATGTGAGAACTATATTTGTGGGATGATGTCTACTGACAACCAACAAGCTGTAAGAACAATTTCAAATGTCATAATACAGAAGTGATCTTGAAGCATATGTAATAAAAACAATATGAAAGCCAACAATATGTTTAAATAATCACATTTAGTTTCATATTTTCACTTCTCTTCCTCCTGGCTAACATTTTTATTTTTTCCTATCATAATGAATTTGCATAATGATTTTAGAAATAGTAATTTCTGTAACTCAGTTAGTAAGATTTGCATACATTTTCATTGTATTATTTTCACACACATAAGTACAGTTTACTGTAATAATCTTTACTGAGTTTTAACAAACTTTTTTTTTTCACTTATTTCCAATTTGAAGAACACTCGCTTTTTTATTATTTTTATTTTTCGTAACTAGGATGGTTAGATATTACAATGAAACATGAAAAGTGTCTGTTTTATATTCTCTAATGTTACCACAGAATAAAAGTATGTCACAATAAAACAGTAATACTGCATAATAGAAACATTCATTAGAGTTTTATACAGTTTTTTTATTGTAATTTTTACTTTTTGGACAAATGAAAGTGCTAATTACAGTAGTATACTTTTCAGCTTAAAGGAAAATAAACACATTTGCAAAGTCTTTCATTATAACAGAAGTCAAATGTGAAACAAAAAAAAATTTTTGTTTGAAAATAATGTTCTATTGTTATATACAATGTGTTACTAATTACTGGTTTGTATTTCACTGTGGGCAAGCTGGACTTATTGGTTACATATTTAAAATAATTTTTGCAACTGAAATTGATGAATATAACAACTTATTTATGTGAAATTTGGTTATTAAATTTAATCTCCATTACATAACCTACACATGGACTTGTACCAAAACTCACCAACATTGTGACACGACTGACATCAGGAAGTATTTTATGAACAATTTGTTACCGACATAATATGCTTTGTTTACTGCACTGCACACAGTTCATTAAAAAATAACAGTAGAATCTATTCACCAGCTTATTTGACAAGTAGATTTCTGTTTAGACACTAAAACACAATATTAAACTTTCACCCATCCATGTTTTTCACAGCTAAAATTTCCTTAGCAACTTTTTGTTCCTCCATACGTTGTGCCTTTCTGTCTGCTTTAGCTTCTTCCTGAATTTAATTATTAAGAATTATGTATCTGGTTCATAAAATCTTTGAAATATGCAAAAAACAAAATCAAATAAAAAAATAAAGTGAAAAAACAACACAAAACAATTAACATAGGTTTCTCATATTATAATCTCTACTTGAAGATGACAAGGAATGTATACCCGAAACAAATTACAGAGTTTTAGGAAACTACCGGATAATGTGTTGATGTAGCAGCAGGCAAACATTAATTACATTATACATGTATAATATTAATTGATAATGTATAAATATCAATCAATATACAAGTGATCATAGATACATTTATGTCACTATTAAATAACATTATAATCTGTAAAACTATGATGTACATCATTTATTTTTCAACAACTTTCAATCACCAAAATGGTGCCTTACTACAAAGTTCATAGTGGTATCAAAATAATAACAAAAACAACACCAAAAAATCTGCAGATAAATAACTAATATATATCTTCTAACATTGTAAGATTGAGTCTTAACTATGGGGTAAAACAGTAATGAAACCTTTCCATCCTCGTATAATTTTTAATTTAGTCAAAGGCGCTCTTGCAGATGTGAAAATAATTAATAAAAATAATGCTATTTATTTTAGTTCTCCAAATCAAATTTGTCTGAAACAGTGTCATGATACAGTAAGTTTCTTGGTAACTTAGACATCTATAGAAAAAAAAAAAATTATCTAATTAATATACCAGTTAAGAAAAAAACAATTCATTTGAAGCTAAACATTCTGATTTAAATTACAAAGGTCACTTGCAAAATTAGTTCCAATTGGAGTTGTGTTTAAAACTTGCAAAATCACAAGAAGCATTATATTTCAGATTACTAACATATATTTTGGTATCTTTTAAAATCAATATAACAAATATAAAAGTTTAAAATGTAAAAGTATTACTTTTTCTTACCTTTGCACTCTTATTAGCATGTGTTTCATATTTATCCTCTTCGACCTCACAATCCTAGCAATGAGAATTTGTCTCGTTTATCATTCTAGCCACAGGTTAGTTACTTCCGAATTGCACGGGTAAAACTAAGTTTTCAATAAACTAATATCACTTAATATCCTGTTGTGAATAGTAAAGATGAGAATTGAGATGAAATACAGAAATCTCCATAGCCTTGGTTAAGCTATAAAATTAGGCCTTGTAGTAATTTAAAGAGAAAATTTAGTTCCTTTGGGAAACAAAAATCACACAAGTCAAACTCAAACATCTTCATAAATAAACTTGGATAATATTCTTTAACAAAGAAAAAATAAAACAGCAAATTTTTAATGCATTTTATAATTTGTTTCTTTAATGGCAATACCAGTAGTATATCAAATTATTCATTTAGCTTATGCAGGTTATTCAGGCATAAGAAAAAAAACGCAGCAAAGATACTCTAACTGAAGAAAGTTTAGTACACACATTGTTTAGTAACAAGAAATAATATTTAATCTATAATTTCTCAACATGCTCTTATAATAAACTATTCATTTATCTTTTTTCAAGTAACTAAGAAAAAGTGTTAATATATAATTAACACTATAATTAGCCATCAGTTCTTTTCTTTTTCATAAAGTACAAACAAATTAATATCAGTTTATAGTTAAGGTAAATGATTCAGTAACTGATAAAATACCTGAATTAAATCTCTAACATTTTGTTTTGTTTTTGAACAAAGCTACCTGAGGGCTATCTGCATTAGCTCTCCTTGATTTAGCAGTGTGAGACTAGAGGGAAGGCAGCTGATCATCACCAACCACTTCCAACTCTTGGGCTACTCTTTTACCAATGAATAGTGGGGGTTGGCTATCACATTATAATGCCCCATGGCAGCATGTTTGGTGTGACAGAGATTTGAACTCATAATCTTCAGATTGTGAGTTGAATGCCCTAACCATCTGGCCATGCTGGGGCCCTCTCAAACTTTCCTTGTACCTCTGCACAATTAACATTATTTCTCTTTCCACCCTGCACTCTGTTTTTAAATGTATTTGTATTGTGCATATATATCACAGGTTAAATGGTTTATATGTACATTACACGATAAACTTAATGAGAAATAAACATGACGATCGTGATAAAAGCAATGCATACTATGGTGTGTTAACCGTAACCTCCCAAAATCACATCGGCTCCTGGATTTATGTAGTTCATATCTTTCCAATGTTTATAGATTTACTGAAGTTTTATATGTTTACTATGTAAAAGCATAGAATTAAAAAAACATTTTTTTCTGATAACTTTTAGTAAACATTGAACTCGTAATCACTTCAGACCTAGAAAAATAATTCAGGTCTTTGTTAAACTTCACTTCAGGCCACATGAAGAAGCACAGTTACCTTACTCACCCCCCCCCCCAAATCAAAAAATAAAATGAGTAAACTACACATTAAAACAACTTCATTAAAAAAAGTAATTTTCAAAAAATTAATAACATATAACTGAGTTGCCAGTAAAAGTAAGTAATAACACCATCAACTAATTTGATAGAGCTTGAGAAATTAACTGAGAAATAAACATCAAAATTGTCTGCATGCACACGTGTGTGTGTGTGTGTACAAACTACTCATTTTATAGCCTTTAGAATAAAATACAAAATTTCCCAGCAGTTACAACCTTTTCTGCTTGAGGGCAGAAAATGTTTCATAAGCATGTGTTGGAGAAGCAAAATCTCAGCATGTACACAAGAGAACTGATGGATTTTTTTATCTGTAACAAAATTACACCTGAACCTTAACATATAACCCACAAAACTACATTTTGATGATTCAAAAGCATTAATAAAAAAAATCACATTTATTTAACATGTTTATTAGAAATACTACAAAATATGTTTTGAAGAATTAAAAAAAATGAAATAGAATTAAAATGTTTTTTTTGTTGTTTTTTTCATATAATTGAACTCTTTAATATAACTACTACCAGGCAGGATTACTATTAGACAGTTGGCACCTAGAAAAGCTAGTTAGGTCATCACCCAATGAAGTAGAATATTCTTGGGAGGTATAATATTTCAACAAATGCATCAATAAATTAATAAATCAACATTAAAACCCAACAACATAAAAGTTCTGATTTTGCTAATAACAGTGCAAATTCAGTTTAAGTAATTCTTAGTTCTCAGTTAAAAATAGTAACTTATATTATAAAATGTTTGTTTTCACAAAATAATTGGTTTGACATAAAAAAAATTGGAGAGAGAGAAATACAGATGACAAAATTATTTTATTGACTACAAGAGAAACGTACCACAGTATCACCTATTACCTTCATATCTACAACGCTAGTTAATTCATTTTTTTCTTCAGCTTCTTCCTTAGCATTCAATTCTATTGGCATTTCTATACTATCACCAGTGACCTCTGGTACATGTTTATCATGGTTAACCACTTCATTACCAGGTGGCAGCAATAGTCTAGCAGCTTCAATCACAGGCAGACCAACTAACAGTTTCTTCAGCTGCTCTTGTGCAAGATTCAGTGCATAAACAGCTTGTCGATATGAGCTAAAAGAAATTATTTATTTCTTTATATCAAAATTATGGATAGCAAAACATAGAGCTAGTTCTAAGTTTGATAAAATATGACAAAACATCTTTATGAGAAAGCTTACAAATAAAAAAACTAAAACCTACACGTGACAATACAATTTATTAGTTTAAATATTTGAGAGAAAAAAAATACAAACAGCCCAGCAAAAATTTCAGTACTTACTCCTCTTATTACTATGAAAAACCACTAACTGAAAGAAGATAATACTTAGTTTTAAAAAGGAAGAACTAAACATTAATATTTTGTATGTAAAAATATCCAGAATGGACAAACAGGTCCATTGTTGTCCCTAAACATAATGTGAGGTTCTGTTAAATCCATACTAAAATTTATGTTTTCCTTTAGTTACTTACAGAATTTAGTGAAGCATATGATTAAGATATAATTATTGTTTATTTCTAAACTGGCTGAACTTTAATTTTTTTTTAGAATACGATGCAAGCCTAGCAGTAAATGTTTGTAAACTGTTATTAGCGAGAAATCACAAATGCCTATTGTAAAATTTCCCTTTATTTTATGAGTAAAAAATTATCCAAATTATATTAGTCTTTTCTTCTTTTAAAAAAAGGAGGAGTGGGGAGAGGTAAATATAATTTCAACGAGTTAAAAAAATTTACTGAAATTGTGATTTTTGTTAAAAGTGTCATTATGAAATTAAAATAATACAGATAGATTCAAATACATCAGGCTTTGACAAAGAAAACTAAGCCTACTAATAACAAAAAAGAATTTGTGTTTTTATTTTATATGTATATTTATTTATATACACACACGTAAAATATTTAGTGTATGTTCACTTTGGCAAAGAAAGCTAAGCCTAATATCAAAAAAAAAAAACGTGTTTTTATTTTATATATATATTTTTATATACACACACATGTAAAATATTTAGTGTATGTTCACTTTGGTAAAGAAAACTAAGCCTAATATTCAGTGCATGTTCACTTTGGTAAAGAAAACTAAGCCTAATATTCAGTGCATGTTCACTTTTAATTCACAACCACCTAAACTCCACTCTACAAAGCATCATTGCAATGTTTCATACCTATGAGGTATTAAAGTGAAGCAAACAGTAAGGTTACTTAGTTCAGATATCACTACAAAAATAATGAAACTTTATTAAACTAGTTTCTATGTGAAAGTAACCTGTGCCTTAATAACAAATGTTAATTTGTCTCCACCTTCACTGTTTGACAAAGATTATCATGTGAAGTAGAACAGAATAATTTTGTGAATAATGCCAATGTAGCAGTGAAAACATTTTGCAAAAACAAGTACAATTTTAAAACTTCCATCTTAGGCCTTTACCAATAGCTATTGTCCATAACAGGTTGTTATAACAAAACCAAGATCGTTGTGACCTTGTAATTGAAATATTCTGAAGTAAATATATGTTTACTACACTGCTATCACTCTAGGTAGAATAGAAAGTAAGGCTTCATTAAGTATCTAAGAAGGAATGTGATGGGATCTTAACTAGCATTGTTTCATCACAAAGCTTCACAATAAGATGTCTGCATTTTGTCCATTGTGGGAATCAAACCCCAAATTCTAGTATTATAAAAGAACAATTTATGTATTTCCTGGTTCAATACTTAGAACTTTTACTTCAAAGTGACATAATTTCTGCTGATCTTTATTGTGAATCCAAAACCTAAATATATTTGATAAAGGTATTATAAATCAGGCAAGAAATTCACATTTCTTTAGTTTAACAGTTTTGTCTTTTGCTTGCTACTGTAACACATTATTGTTTTTGTTTCTTGTTACAAACATGTAAGTATCATAGATGGGGTTGTTATAGTTTTTTTTTAAAGAATTAAAAGAAGGTTTTTTACACTTTTTACAATTCTTTTGTGAAAGTTAAAACTATACTAATATACAATACTCAAAACTATAAACCTTCCAGCAAGAACAAAAATGTTAATACAATATTTTTGAATTATAACACAATACATGCTTAATTTTACATCTTTAAAACACAACTGATTCTATATTCTACCAAATTTCATCATATATTAAATAACTGCTTTTGATTATTTCAGTTGTACAGAATACTATGCTTTATCATTTCTCATTTTCTATTAATAGATATTTACATGAAAAGTGACATGTGCCTCAGTTTTTCTCACAGTGAGGAGCAACAAGTGTTATAATTGCAACAATGTTGCAAAACATTTTAAAATAAAGTGTCACAACTGGGAAGACAATATAAAACATTTCTGTTAGGCATAAGTTTAAAAATTTGTAACTTTTTAATCTAAATTATGTCTACTTCCAGTAAAAAAAATGTTTGTTTGTATGTATTTATACATATATATATTTATAATGAAATTAAATAATCATATGCAAATGAAACTAAATGAATAAACAAAACCATGAGGAAGGACTGCATTAAAAAACAACAAATCCCAACCTCTGATTAATTATATTACAACCATAAATTTTTAAGCCATAAACAAAACATATTAACATGAAACAAAATATACTGCATATTTTCAGAAAGGATCTTAGGGTACAAGCTACAATATCTATCAGTCAGTGTATCTCCACTGCAATGTGTGTCCTACTTCCACAGTCACCTCCAAAACCTAGGATACATTTATAATTCCACGTTGTGACTTGTACCTTAACATCCTTTTAAAAATATGCAGCATATTTTGTTTCATGTTAATATGTTTTATTTATGGCTTAAAAATTTATGGTTAAAATACATGTAAAACAAATAATTCTAGGTGGTGCATTATTAATTTGGGAGTTTACCTCATTAAAAGATCAAGCATCAAACATTCAATGTTGCATTTAATTTTACCACGAGAAGCAATATTGTGAGAGTAAGTGTCACTCGTTTTGCACAAAATAAGTAATTTCTAAGCAGTGGGACATAATTTTAACATATGATTATAATAAAAACACAATGTTTGTTACAAAGGTAAGAGAAAACAAATCCCTTAATAAAAAGACAGAATGTACTAAATACCTTGTTGGCCCTGGACCTGGATACACCTGAACTACACATCCACTGTCTCCAAGTCTCTCTAGAACTGCTGCAGTTAAAAGTCCAAAACATGAATCGAAAACAATGTATTGTCCTCGAGACATTACATTACACATGGCCAACATCTGAGCTAAAGAGTCTATTCGGAGGTTACTAAAAGCATTTGATAGAGAAACCACAACAGCTTTAGTAAGTCAACTCTCCTTTTCCAATATATATAAAATGGTTCTTAGCCAAATTATATTCTAGAATAAAATATTTCTTTCATTTTCTTATAATTAGAACACAAATATCAAATGCATTTTTTGTTGTTTATTTTTTAAAATTAATTTTCAAAAAATAAATCATTTTATCCTTATTAGTTCTTATAATTCTTTTATGTAAATTTTTTACTCGCATACTTCACTAATATTCCATGGTTTAAAGTAAGACTATTTTTATATCCATAGAACATTTCAAATAACATTCTTAATTCCCAGGTTATCAAATATAATATATTTAAAACATTGATTTACCAATTTTGTTTTTATGTTTACTTCTATATTTTCTAAGTGTGCTATAGTAGCAATCTTTAATATATGAAGTTATAGAACTGTTTGTAAACATACCATATGACAATATGAAGTTTAATTTGGTTGTGGAAAAATGATTACAAAAAGTTCCAAAAATAAGCATAATACAAAATCTGAAATATTTTAATGCCTAAGTAAAACAAATAAGTCACTTTTAAAGAAACAATTAAGTTTTAATGCTATACACAGTTACTTTATAGAAAAAGTATTGTCCAAATCCGTGTTATTTAGTATGTTCAGAAAATAAACTAGGAAACAGTATAATTAAAAGAAGTTAAAAAAATGCTGGCAACTTTATCTTTCACGTATTTTATAATTCACTTTTGTACACGATTATTCAATTGGTATTCTTTATAAGAACACGCAATCTTAAATGTAAGCCCCATGCAAACACAAACTTTGTTGTTCACCGTTTAGTAATATGCCATCTTTAATAAAGGTCATGTTTCAAATACGACATTAGAATGCTTTAAAACATACAATTTCTTTGAGGGAATAAAGATATCACCTTTAAAATGTTCACTGTAGTTTTACATTGAAAAAGTAAAAGTGATATAAATATCCAAGATTTAACATAATATTTAAAAAATAAATTTCATAACATTCAAATTTACCATGGTTCTTTTTAAATTAAACATACGCAAAAACAACTGACAGATAAACCGAACTTTACAACATGAAGTAAATTTAAATAAACCAAAGAATTTTAGACACAATTATTGACTAAATGAAAACTACTGTGTGACTTACCAAATTTTTAACGGACCTTGAGAGAAATACATTTCTGAAAGCAATCTTGTAGTTGGTTCGAGAATAGTCACATAGTTCATATACTTTTGTTGCTTTTTCTTTAAATATTTTGCTTGTGCATACTGCGTCTTATCCTTAAACGTTGTACTGTTTTCCACCAAGTTTTCCACTATTTGCTGCAAGAGTATGGAAAATAATTGTTAATTTGCAGTTTTTATTTTTAACCATAATGGAAGATCATGTTTTAACAAACTTGTAAAATAATGGCAACAGTATAAACATTCAATGTTTAAAAACTCAAAATCTAAAAAGTCAATAGCAGAAGAAAGTATAAAATACAGAAAATAGTGTCAACTTATATACAAATGGCCAGACAATCAATGTATCATTATGAATATGGGGAGAATCCCCCTCAACTTTTTCAGGTACCCTTTGTGCCCCCTTCAAAATTCAGACATTATTCAAATTTTCTGCCCATTTAAAAGTCTATGTTTAAATTTGTTAGGACATTATCACTACTGAAAATACAATTTGAGTTTTTAACATGCCTTGGATACTGGATACAAGTGAGACATACTGGCAGACTTCCTTCCCTGCCTTTTTAGCCAAAATTTAATAATCATACGGTCCTGAATAAGTGTTGTACAGGGTGAAAAAGAACTTGAAAATAAATAATAAATAATCCTACATGTACAATTAGTTGGAACTCTTCAGTGGCTGAAAGTTAGAAAATAAATTATTACAAGAAATGAGTTAGTAAATATCTATCTGGTTGAAAATGAATATATAATATGAAACTTTTGGATCAACAATAACAAACAGTATTAACATTCTGTAAGAAAGAAGCATTTTTAACATTTTTTTTCAAAACACTGTCTCACAAAAACTTATGGATACTATGAAAAAAGGCTACAAGTATTTCTAGAGCACAAGACTTCATAGAAATTTATGCTCTCCTACTAATATTGTAACCATAGTTGTGCTTATGTATAAACACATTTAACTAAGTAAAACTACATAAAGTCACCATGATAAGTGATTTAATAAATTATATTTGGTAATATGTGAATTAAAGTCTGCGATAAACATAATTATCCAATTAAACAGCACAGTAAGCATTTACAGAGAATGTAGCATGTAACCCTGAATGAACAAGATATCCACTGCCTTGCGAGTTGAGAATGGCTCTGGTATAAGGCCAATAAAAATAGTGTTGAAAATACTGTAAAGAATTAGCCATTACAACAACAGGCAACATAACCATAACAAGACCTATAAAGGCAGGAAGATGAGAGAGAAACTGTAAAGGCTCCATTATTAGTGTGTGTTTATGTTTTCTTTATAGCAAAGCCATGTCGGTCTATCTGCCGAGTACAAATACACACTAATAATGAATTACATGGAGCCTTTACAGTTTCTCTCTCACCTTCCAGGTTTTATAGCAAAGCCATGTCAGGCTGTCTGCTGAGTCCACCGAGGGGAATCTAACCCCTGATTTTAGTGTTGTAAATCTGCAGACTTACCGTTGTATCAGCAGGGGACAATTCCTTATTAACACTCCAAAGATGGATATCTAAGTCGACTTGAATGTCTCAGTTTCCAGGTTTATAAAAAACCACAGGAAATCCGTTGAATACGAGATTATCAGATCCCGTCAATTGTTTTATATGAAATCTCAAAACAATCATAGTAAAAATAAAAATATATGTGAAAATGTTGCTAAAAGAATATACAATTCATGAATTCCCTTACACTAGAGTAACAAGCAAACTAATAACTGCATAAAATCACACTATGCTGACATAATTTTACATCTACTATAAAATGACTAACATTTCTGAATGGATATAATGTGCTTTACCTCTCCAGACACTCCTCCTGTCTTCAGTTCTTCAATCTTTTCTTTTGTAAGTTTTTGAGACTTACCATCATCAACTAAATATCTATTGTCTCTAGTTTGTGCCTCAGCTGAAAGAAATAAAAAATTTATGTTCAAAATTAGTTGTAAAATCAGCACAATTGTTTAGCTATAAAAGTCATATGAACTTGTGGCACTGGAAGCAAAACATCTGCCTAAATCTGTGTGAAACATATTTTAAGTGAATTAGAAATACTGAAGTGATTTAAGAGAATGATATATTTCAGCAGATCCAACTGTCTATCATTGAAATACACAGTATTGAAAATAATTGTGGAAACTGTGATCGGGAGAAAGAGTATACAAAGCAAAAGCTACGGTAATGCCATCCATTAATCATGTGAAAATAAACAGTACCAGAGTATTTACAACAGTTGCAAACTGTCATTGTTAACTTGAAGATTACCTGAGAAGGTTGAAACATTCTTCTCTACTTTATTTTAAAAAATGTTTTAATATCCATATCAGCCATCTTGAGATATGTTTTTTACTTTGTGTGGGTTTCTCATCACCATGAATTGTAAAACAATATACTAACAGTAAAACAGCCAATGGAATACTCCCAATATCTTGATAATCACATTCTTAAGGCTGTAAAGACATGTTAAAAGATGACCAAACAACTTGGCTGAATTAGATGGGAGGAGGAATACTAAAGAATATTTCAAACAGTGAGCCACACACCAAATTATACATCGATAAACTATCTGAAAGTCAATTCTATTGAATTATGAGTTCAATACATATCTGGTGATTTAAAGGCCTGAGAATATATAACAAAAAAATCTGATATCTACCGACAGCTACAGAGGAAGACAGATTTCTTGACTTAGCTGGATCCACAAAATGAAGATCCGAACCTTTCACTTCAAAAGAGGATCCATATGGTTTTCCAATAATTCCTCCAAGGAAAAGTTTTTGTTTTCCAAGAAATGCAGCTCTAAAATTAAAAAACACTGTATAAGTAAAGACAACGTACAACAATGCAATATACTACAGAAATATGAATTGCTCTTAGGAATTACATTGTATTTATGATAATACAGTGTAAGAAAAAATACTTTGTGATTACTTACAGTTTAAGTTGATTACAGTATTATATTTCTGGAGTGAAAATTTAAGTAAGAGTAATCAATTCAATGTTTTTGAGAGTAACATATCTATTTATAGCTAATACTAATGAGACATTATCAAATTCATTTTTGACATATAAAGAAAACATTACTTATAGAAAATATTATAATACAACTTTCTCTTTGATTTTTACTTTCTACCTTAAGCATACAGTTATTTTTTATACACACATTTTATGGTAACAACATAAGAAAAAAATAATTCTCAGTAACAGGTTAGTAAAAACATAAAACTAACTATAATTGATGATCTGGGTTACCTGCATTTTAACTTACATTACACATTTAATGTCTTTTTAACCTAAAAAATAATTATTCAAATACATTATGAGTTTTGAGTGCATAACAAAGTAAGTAGTGACCAAGTGTTATTTATACATTACAACAAATAAAAAAATTCTCCCACGAGACATCTTGTGGTTATTTCATTTTTACTTTAAAAAAATAAACAATTTCATAACAGTTGAACAATAATTTTGAGAAAAATGTAGAACACTTAAGTAAGTAAACATTTCTTAACAGTAAAAAAACAAAACTTCAGTTGTATTTCAAAGAGTAGATTCATTGCTAACAACAATTAAAGAGAACACTTTCTGTTACTGTCATTCTGCTGCTTGACATGTATTCAACTAATAAAACATCATTTGGGTTTTACAACATAAATGAAATCTTGGGGTCTCATATTCAACTGCTCCTCGTTACAGAAGCTTGCGTTTCTCTTTTCACAGATTAATAAAATAATAAAAAAACATACTGAGTCCACTCTTATGTGTAAGGTCTATGGGCAAGAAATTTATTCTATACATGTGAAAATAACTAATTATTAATAACTTGTGGATTGTGTTGTACAGGATATATTAATTAAGTACTAAAACGTTTGCATGTGCCATAATACAAAAGAAAATTATGATTAAAATTTACTTATGGAATGTAAAAGTTCAAAAAGTTAAGGAAAGAACATATTTTTATTTAACGTGCTATCTATGACTTAACAAGATAAAATTACAATAGTATGCAAAGTAGGTATGGTTCCTGCCAAAATTGCAAAAGTGATAAAACTCATAAAACCTGAGTCATGAAAATTAATATGTAAACTGTAAGACTGAGTATATTATTACACTGCAAAGTAGCAGTGACACTAACACACTTTATAGTTTACTTTATACCTCAATCCTCGCCATGTCAATTTATCTTGAATTCAACCTCTGGATTTAAAAGTTTAAATAAAAATTTGCCATTCAATTAATAACTGAGTGAACTATCCTATTTTAGTTCAGTTAGAGTTAATTACTAATGGTAATAACACCGTTAGCGGTTAAGTACTCACCTGTACCGATCCACTTGCACAAGACGCGATGCATCTTGTCGTCTAATAATAATAAAGTCACTTTCTTTAATAACCTTGCGAGAAGATACATTATTGTTTTCAGATGTTGAATTCTCGAACATTTTTATGTAATAAATGTAATGTTCTTATTTAAAACGCTAAGCCACATCACAATTTCCACTAAAATTATAGTTTATATTTTTCAACAGTCTTTACCATCGCCAACTTGGATTAAACGTGAGACCAGAAATATCCATCTATCGTGGAATATATGAAATTCACAATTTTATTATTTTTGTTATTTGTTTCAAATGTGCGTTCCAAAAGTATCACAGTATATTAAAGCAAAGATGACAAATTTTTAGAATGAAAAATGACCATCTTATACACAAAAAATGAATAATTATTAAACTGCATTATTCGAAAAATATTCTCAGGCATATAATTTTATAATCCATTGATAGTAAAACTAGTTTTCTATACTTGTAGTGGGCGCAACACAAATAGTCCATGTTGTAGCTTTGTGTTTAACTATAAATAATCAAACTTCACGGTGAAAGTAGAAGTATCGAAAATACAGCTTTTGTGACTCAACTGAAAGTCTGAGGACTTATAAAGTAACAAATATGTTTTAATATCCGCAGGCCTGATTAGGACATTTGACTCGCAGCCCGTGAATTGCGAGCTCGAATCCCCGTCACCGAACATACTCCCTCTTTCAGAAATGAGGGCATTATAATATGATGGTCAATTTCAGTATTAATTGGTAAAAGGTATACAATGATTTCCAGGTATTGGTATTTTTAGTTGTCTATCACTGCCCAATTAAAGAAGGCTATAGCAGATAATCCGTGATTATATACACTACATGACCAAAAGTATGCGGACACTCTTTCTAATTAGTAGGTTCGGCTATTTCAGTTACACCCATTACTGCACTAACAAGTGCATAAAATCAAGCATACAGCCACGCAATCTCCATAGACAAACACTAACAGTAAAATAGGTGGTATGAAGAAATCATTGGTTTTCAACGTGGCACTGTCACAGGATGCCACCTTTCCAACAAGTCAGTTCGTCAAATATCTGCCCTGTTAGAGCTGTTCTGGTCAACTGTAAGTGCTGTCATTGTGAAGTGGAAACGTTTTTAAGTAACAATAGGCCACACAAGCTCAAAGAGCGGGACCTCCAAGTACTGAAGCGTGTAGCGCGTAAAGTCTGTCAACAGTTGTAACACTCACTACCGAGTTTCAAACTGCCTCTGGAGGCAACATCATTACAAGAAATGTTCCTCGGGAGCTTTATAAAATTAATTTTATGGCCAAGCAGTCGCACACAAGCCTAAGGTCATCATGAGCAATGTCAAGCTCAGCAGGAGTGGTGTAAACACACCACCTCTGAACTCTTGAGCAGTAAAAATGCTTTCTCTGGAGTGATGAATCACGCTTCACTATCTGGCAGTATGACAGACGAATCTGGGTTTGACAGATGCCAGGAAAATGCTATCTGTCTGAATGCATGGTGCTAACTGTAAAGTTTTGTGGAAGAGGAATCATGATCAGGGGCTGTTTTTCATGGTTTTGGCTAGGCTCTTTAGTTCCAGTGAAGGGAAATCTTAACGTTACAGTATACAATGACATTCTAGAGAATTGTGTGCTTTCAACTTTGTGGTAACAGCTTGGGGAAGGCCCTTTTTTGTTTCACCATGACAATGCCCCTATGCATAAAGCGAGCTCTATGAAGACATGGTTTGCCTAGGTTGGTGTGGAAGAACTTGACTGGCCTGCACAGAGCCCTGACCTCAACTCTATCGAACACCTTTGGGATCAATTGGAAAGCCGACTGCGAGCCAGGCCTTCTCGCCCGACCTCACTAATGCTCTTGTGCAAAACCTTGCAGCCATGTTTCAAAATCTTGTGAAAAGCCTTACCAGAAGAGTGGAGGTTGTTATAGTAGCAAACGGGGAACCAACTCTATATCAATGCCCATGGTTTCGGAATGAGACGATAAATAATTTATAAGTAAGTTAGCGATTTGTAATTACTGTTTTATAAAAGGCCAGGCATGGCCTCCTAATCTAAAGGTCGCGGGTTCGAATCCTCGTCGGACTAAACATGCTCACCCTTTGAGCCATGGGGACGTTATAACGTGCCGGTTAATCCCACTATTCGTTGGTAAAAGAGTAGCCCAAAAGTTGGCGGTGAGTGGTGATGACTAGCTGCCTTCTCTCTAGTCTTACACTGTTAAATTACGGACGGCTAGCGCAGATAGCTCTTCAGTAGGTTTGCGCGAAATTTAAAAAAAAACATTAGCTTGAAGTGTCCTGGATTAATTTGTTTCGATATATAAGCTTGTGTTACCCACGCGCAAAACTGATAATTAATTTAAACATGAAATTATTCATCACGGGTTATTGATGGGCTGTGAATAATGTATAGGAACATGCAAAAATTGTATTCTTCTAACAACGTTCGTATAGTAGAGGTAACCTCGTAAAGATCGCGCATGATGTTATACTTTTGAAAGCTGCGCTAAATATTTGCTTTTGAATTTCGCACAAAGCTACACAAGGCCTATCTGCGCTAGCCGTCCCTAATTTAGCAGTGTAAGACAAGAGGAAAGGCAGCTAGTCATCATCACCCACCGCCAACTCTTGGGTTACCCTTTTACCAACGAATAGCGGGATTGACCATCACATTATAACGCCTCTATTGCTGAAAGGGCAAGCGTGTTTGATGCGAGCGGGATTCGAACCCCGACCCTTGTATTACGCGTCGAACGCCTTAACACCCTTGGCCATGTCGGGCCCAAAAGGTAAGGAAAAGGAATTTAATATATAAATAAAGCAGCCAAATATGTCTTGTTATCTTTAATTAGAAGTACTTGATTTAAATATGATTAATGACTACATGTAATTAATGTTATCTTTATTGGCCGCTTGTACCTTTTTTTTTAATTTTATAATCCAACTTTTATGGTTTCTCTTCCTCATGAGAACAAATTACCACACACCCCTGATATATATATATATATATATACACTCATTGCAAAAAAATCACCAGTTAGTCCTCGCTTAGAATACTATTACTGGAGAAAGGATTTCGACTCATAAGAAAAGGTTCAAAAGTAACTAGCTAGAATGATTTCGAAGGTGGAAGGGTTATCTTTTCAGGAATAAAGGGTAATAGGTATTTTCATTGCATTTTAAAGGGTTATTTGGGGAATCGAGAGGATATGGGTTTTTGATTTTTTATATGAAATTCTGAATAATATAAGACGAGTGAATTCAAATTTATTTACGATTTGGAAAAGTCAAACTTGGTTTCATAAGACAATAAAAAATTGGTTATTTCCTGCAAAGTAACAGGTTGGCTTAAATTTTGACTTTTCACAGTGATGGGTGTGTAAAGTAGCCTTGATAGTATGTTAGATTTTTTTTTTAAAGTCGAGAACTTAGTTATAACTTATTTGAAAAATAAATTACATCATTGAAGTTTATTTTAACAAAGTTTAGCTAAAGAAAAAAAAATTGATATTTTAATAACATTTTCAGGGTTTAGATATAAAACGTTTCAGGTATAAGAACAAAATGTCTATGAAAATGTGCTAATTTTATTCACATTGATGTTAAAAGTTTGAAATAAAGCTTTTTTCAGAATATTTTATATGAAAATAGAATTATTTTGAATTATGTTAAATTTTAAATATTGAGGATTACAAGGATTTCTGTAGAAGACGTGAGAAAGTGGTGAGTGATGTTATATTTGTTAAGCTTTCACATTAGTAGCACTATGATAATAAATGGCTTGGAAGACGAAAAACAAGCTTGTCGTATGTTTCTTACTTGTTAATTGATAGTTTTTTTTTGTTTTTCATTTCATCCAATCTTTTAATCTTAATATAAAGAGTCAGTCAACAGAACTAGTAAGTTTCTGTAACCCTAGTCACTCACAGAATTGAGTTAGGGTTAGGCACTTAGGGTACCAAATGCATTCTCAATTAAAAGTGTTTGTTGCAACACAGTTCATCCTGTTTAGAAACTAAAATTTACATTTTATGCTGACATATAGCAGACCAAGGTTGGGCAGGTGTTGGTCTAGTATTGCCTGCCAAACAATATTAGTCCAATAGAAATTTCACTTAACATTAACCTTTACATGGACTAACACATCTCTTTATTGGCCCATTCTAATCGTTTACATTTTTAATTGTTGACAGAATGCTCCGGTAGGACTAGTTCAAGAAATTAAATAATGTATAATTGAAATAAAAGGTTATTAATTAAAATTATATACGTAATTATATATAAAAATATATAGATCCATGAATGTAAAAAGTCTTATTTGATAATATGTATTTTTCTATTTTTGTCATTATTATTAAAATCCTCTCATATGACATATAAGTATAAAACAAATGTAACAGATCTGAGAAAAATGACAGTCAGTGTTTGAAAAGTAAAAAGAAATAAAGTAATTAATTTGAACCTCCTAACTGTTCAGGAATATTATCTTGAATTCAATTAATCAATACTGCACAATTACAATATATTACAGGGGTCACTGTTCGGTACCGCTACGACTATACCTTTATCAACGATTATACATACGTCAGTTTTTAAATTAATTAATTGTCACTGTTATAGACTGATTGATAAGGCATGTGTAAGTTTTATTATGTTAAAGTAGCAGATGAACTGGGGTCATTGGTCGATCACAACAGCAAATGGCATACGAACTTCAGATCATGATGACTCAACATTTTGTATTCACGGAGGACACGAGATGGCACTGTGGTAGAGCTTTGTATTTTTGAGCACGCACGCTCCAGCCGTCAACGCCTGAAGACTTATCCTGCTTTTGTGAGCCATGGAATACCCCTATTAAAATTAGATGTACACCCACCAAGAGCCCTACTAACCTGTTCACTGTTTTTCTGAGAGGAGTACACCATTCCATTCAACCAAGTGAAATCAAATGCGCCGTTGAAAACCAAACCAAGCCCGTGATATACGCCGTGCACCGGATTTACTCGAAATCCTCTCAACAAGCTACCAACTTCATGAAAATTGTAACACCCAGTAAACATATTGCCGATACCATTCTACGGAATGGCTGTTACTATCACATCTTTCATTTTAGTGCCGAACGCCCCCAACCAAACTAAGGACACCTAAGCAACTTGAACCTGTCTTGCAACCTAACGTAATATCCACTCCGCCCATCGATCCTCCACAAGCTATAAATCAATCATCCGATAAGTGTACCCAAACAGATTTCGGTAACAAAATATCCCAGAGCACCTAAACCACCACTGAAGAGACTAAAACTTGTGAAACCTCTGCTTCGACCGATAATGTCCAAACAGCAGACGCTGTTTCTCAAGCAAACACAGCCATGATTCATCAAGAAACCAAGTATCCTGGAGACATGCGATTCACGAGAGCATCCAGCAAGTTAGCACAGAAAGAACTCCAGATTAGAAACACTCTGCCCAGAAACAAGAATTTCCTCATCTATCCTCCTTCGCCCAAGCTAAAATCAGACCTATGCATCACAGATGATCCGCCAAGCCCTTCACAACATTCGTCTTAGTTTTAAATGCATCCTAGTTGCAACCTTTGTTTATTATTATCATTTGCTTTGTTTTTGTAAGTACTACTGTATGTCTCTTGTAATTAATCTTTATATTTTTCTTTCCTTACAGCACTTCTTCCGGGCACGGTCAGGGCCTTTATTCGGCGCCCCACCAGTGAAAGTGGGTTTTCTCAGGGTATTCCCGTTTTCCCCCACAGTAAAAGTTCCGTTTCATAGGATCTATAGATCCCAGCCCTGAAAAGAGGTCCGTCACTTTAGTTCCTAAATTTTAAATGTGTAAAGTCTAGTTAATCCATTTCATGAGTCTTAATTATGTCGGAGTACGGTGTTTGGACTTCTTTGCTCCCTTCACTTCAACAATATTTACATCATGTAATTCTTCGGACGCTTGTGAATGTTGTGCTGAACCTTTTCCCTTCGTTTTCTCTCCGGCTCGCCGGCCTACTTCTCAGCTGTTTCCCGACGCTCCTCAATTAGATACATAAATCTGCCGCCTTCAAGGTCATTAGTGACAACGCTCTTGATTTACAACCAGGCCACTCTAATTCACTTATTTATCTTCGTGATAAGTTGACTAATTTATTCTTGCCTCGTGTGGGGTGAAGAGAAACAATAGTTTCTGACTGTCCCTGGTTATTTTTCGTACATCTTTGGGGAACAAAATTATAAATTAACCTAAGTACCTATCAAGTATACCTACCTGAGGGGAAACCGACGTAATACCAGAAAATACTTCCTTTATTTTAAGACAGAGGGTGTGTTATAATAGTTACGGTGAAACTCACCATTTGACCTGACAAAAGTAGCTCTCAGTTTCTGTTACGTATTATAATTTATCTCTGACCACTCTCCGACTTATTATGTTATGAATTTGGAAGTTAATTAAATGTTAATTTGTAAAAAAATTATAATATTTGTCAACAAAATTGACACACACAATTTTCTTTCTTAATACAAATATGTTTTAATATACAAACAACAATACAATTTATAATAACGGTTATTACAAATATTGGTTAAAATACAAAAAGTTTACAAACTCACAAGCAATATTCAGTCTCTTGTCTAGTCTGGAACTAAATATTTTATCTACGGTAAAGATCCACGAGGCTCAAATTACTTTTATGTTGATACACCGATATATTTCACTTGATGGAAATACTATCTAGCCCTATTCTTGTTTGGCCTAACGCTGTTTACAAGCTTACTTTCCAGAGTACAAGATAGATATTCAACGTCCTTGTAGAAATACTAATATCTAAAGTTAAATCCCAGAAGGTGAACTGTTTTTGATTATCGAAATCTATAAATGTTCCTGATCCAATTCTGTAGTTTTTTCCGATTAATAAGCGTTAATCATAATTATATCTTCCGAGATACTGACTGTCAGGGGCGTAGCCATATGTATGGCCATTGGGGGGTTCTTTTTTAGTTTGAGTGCTTGATACAAGCGCCGCAGGTGCGAAGCCATGCTAGGGGAGGGGGGCAGGGACATGCCCCCTTGGGAAATTGTTTAATAAAAAACATAAAAGAAAAGCCTGAATTATGCATTCTGACACCACCTTTTCGGCAAATTTCAGAAAGGCACACTGAGGTGTTTCTCTTATTTTTTTAATCATAAATAAATATATAGGCCTATATATATAATACATAACTTAAAGTTATCAGGCCCAGCAAAGTAGGCCTACAGTCCTGTCATCAACATATAAAATATAGAGTCACTCAGAAGAGTGCAAAATATATGTATAGTGTCTATAATCTGTATTCAAATATCATGGACAGTGTATGTTCAGATTCCCTGGATTTCAAGAATTAACTTCACAAATAAACAGCGGGTGACACCGTGGCAGGCTGGCAGCACCATGGCACTAACCATCTATTCACTATAGATGGCGCCAATGGTACTGTTAATGTGACGTTGACAAACAGAAGTTGCAATAAACAATCATTCACCATGTTAAGTCTGAAAAGCAAAAGACACTGCATGGGTTCTTTAAACCCATTCATGAGGCTGAACCTTATTAATCTTCTGCAGCCAATCAGGTTGAATCAGAATTGTGAAAGTCATCACCGTGGCCTTCTACCAATGCTGCCACTACCATCTTAGGTCCAGTCTGGGACATTGGAAATTACATTTCTGATGATGTCAGCATTGGTAAGCGGGTAAGTCGACTCCTCATAATATTAATTTTGTATTAAAAATCATGCAAGCACACTGATGAGTTTTAGACTCATTGCTGCTAGTGATTGTAGGCCTACAGCCACAGGATGTTAGGTCTGCTTTGTGAAGTACAGCTCTAAGCCTTTCTCTTCGAGGTTATTGTACTCTCATAATAAACTTTCCTATGTGCAAAATAACTTAATTAGAACTGTCTTTCTGTCTCTTTTAGATAAACGCTGAAACCAAAAAATGCCTCCTTGAGAATGCCTGGAAGCCAGGGAGTGATTATGTTTTCCCCAGTGTGGTCCAAGAAAGCTGTGTTTTCAGCATCGTTGGCTTTCACAGTGGAGATGGCTACTCTACAGTCAACATGCAAAGGGTGCTTTCTGCAAGTACTGCTGTCTTTTTGCTCCTGATGGTGCTGGTGTTGGAAGCCAGAAATTGGGACAACTAGTGAAATTTCCATACACAAACTGGAAGAAGGCTGTTGAAGACTTCAAGGCACATGAATTGAAACAGTACCACTAAGACAGCAAAGAAAAAGCTAACAATTTTCTACAGTTCGTAAACACAAGTTCATCTGTGCACTTGCAGGTTGATGCAACTTATAAGTAAGAAATTGAACCGAACCAGCAATATTTAATACCTATTATTGATACTGTATTGCTGTGTCGGAGACAGGGTTTAGCTTTGAGGGGAAAATATGATTCTGGTCCAATGTTTGTTGGTTAAACTGATCAGGAGCCCATCAATAATGATGGGAATTTTCGGGCAATTTTGTGCTACAGGGCAAAGGGTGATGTCAAACTTTCAGCAAGCCTTAAGAGTAAAAAGAGAAATGCTATGTATCTGAGTCCTCAACTTCAAAATGAAATCATCATTTCCTGTAATACTCATGTTCTTGATGCTTTGGTCAACAGGGTTAATGCTGCAAAGTGTTTCTCAATATTAGCTGATGAAACAACAGATATTTCAGGCATTGAACAGTTTTCGCTGTGCATGGCAATGATAACTCTGTTGCAATGAGAGAAGATTTTTTGCAATTTATACCTGTTTATGATGTGACAGGCAGAAACTTGGTTGATGTTATCATCACCAATCTGACAAAATATGGTATTGACATGGCTTACCTGCGAGGACAAGGGTACGATGGTGCTGCCTCTAAGAGTGGGAAATTCAATGGTGTCCAGAGACACATAACTGATAAATTTCCACTTGCACCCTATGTACACTGCAGTGCAATTTCTGATGCTTGTAAAGAAGTTCCTGTGCTAAATTGCATGGGAGTAATTTTTAGCATTGAAAACTTTCTCAATACACCCAAACGAAATTAAGTTTTGGCTCTTTTGGTGGAGAATAAAGCACCTGAATCTAAAAAAAAAAGTTTGAAAGGTCTCTGCCCAACCCAGTGGATTGAGAGGCATGACTCAGTCATTGTCTTTCTAGAATTAATTCATGCAGTTGCAGATGCCCTTGAAACCATATCAGATTGGCAAGACAGAGATTCTGCCATGCAAGCCAATCAATTGTTGTGTTCTATAACACAGGCAGAATTCAACATCACTCTACTTACCATTGCTAAATTGTTTTCCTTTAGTTTACCTCTGTGCAACTTACTGCAGCAAAAGAACATTGATTTAGGTGCTGCGATGCATCATGCAGAAATAGTGGAAGATTTAATCCGTTCACTCAGAAATAATACTGTGAATGAATTTAACAACATTTTCTGTGAGGCTCAAACTCTGTGTAGTGAGCTTTAAGTTGACATCATAATGCCAAAGCAGGCTAAAAAGACAGATGTACCGTGCTAACACACAAACCACTAGCCCTGAGGAGTACTTTCGTATTGTAGTATTTGTACCATTTGTTGATCACTTTCTTTCACAAATATGTGACTGTCTGTCCAGTCACAAAACTCTCCTTACAAACTTCATGTGTCTACTACCATCAGGATCTTCCACAGAACGGTCAGAACCTACAGCACAACAATGTGACCAAAATAAAGAGTTGGTCAATATATACAAGGCTGACATTGACAGCACTTCACCAGCTGCAGTAGGTGGACTTGGGGTTTGGTATAAATCACTTGCGAACAACAGACCAAAAAATGTCATAGATGCATATGCAATGTGCAATGCAGAAATGTTCCTAGTCATATCTAAACTGTTGAAAGTATTTGCCATGCTGCCTGTGTCAACGAGCTCAGTGGAGCATTTGTTTTCAACTCTCAGAAGACTCAAAATGTATTTGAGAAATACCACCACTAGAGATCAATTGAATGGCCTAGCCTCATTATACATTCACCGTGATACTAAAGTTGAACAAAAGTGTGTTGTAGATGTCCTGGCAAGAACGAACAGGCATTTGAGCCTTTCATAGATATTCGATTGTATTTCTCTAGTTCTGACAAAACTTGCTGTATTAAAAGACTGTTCAATCAGAAATTTGCATTTGACCATATGTTGTGTGTTAAATTATCTGCCATGCAATAACAGATCTTTATGAAACTTCACAGGTGGCAACTGAACTTGTCTAAAAAGGTTGGGTCCATGGGGGGTTAACCCCAACCCCCTTTGGCTACGCCCCTGCTGACTGTAGCTGATAAAACAATAATATTATTCTATTCTGTCTCTTGATGCATCTGTTTACATATTCATTACGAGATTCTCGAATGTTCAAATATATTCGAAGACACACTAGTGTTTTCGTAAACTAAATATTGTTGGTTCTTGCTTTCGAGAATCTTCCATAAATTTATAGATCAGGCAGAACTGCGCAGTACACATCCAACAATAAATGTCACATGCATCAAACTGAAACAAACGCACATATTAAAGTGAATGTATAACAGTAAATATGCTACATTTTGCACACAAATGATTATTTGTTTTACATTTCGTGCAATGTTACATGAGGGTTACCTGTGCTAGCCTTCCCTAATTTAGCAATGTAAGACAAGAGGGGTTTTGTTTGCTTATTTTGAATTTCGTGCGAAGCTACACAAGGACTATCTGTGTTAGCCGTCCCTAATTTAGCAGTGTCAGACTAGAGGGAAAGCAGCTAGTCATCACCACCCACCACCAAATCTTGGACTATTCTTTTACCAACGAATAGTGGAATTGGCCGTCACATTATAACGCCTCTAGGGCTAAAAGGGCGAGCATGTTTGGTGTGACTGGGATTCGAACCCACGACTCTCAGATTGCGCGTCGAGCGTCTCACCACTTGGCCATGCCGGGCCTATTATTTTACACAAAATTGACCAAAAAAAAGTCCTGACTCACATGCTATTTATATTTAATCAAATGGCAGCTTCCATGCAATACACAATATATTTTTGTCCAAAACTGGGCCACAAGTTAAAAATAGGATTGCTATATTGGTCCAACATTGAATTAACCATGGTATTCTATCTTTATTTGCTAATATTAAACGTTGTGTAATATTGTTGGCATTATGTTGACTTTATACCTGTTGTAAACTGGAAGAAATCAAAATAGACTATTCAAAATAAAGTTAAAACTGAAAATAAACCAAATGTGAATTTACATTTATATACAGTCATGTGAAAAAGTTAGGACACCCTATGAAAGCCTTTGTATTTTTTGTAACATTTTTGGATATATAGATATTTATTCTCAATTTCAACAATACTGAGAGATTATAGGAATATAACTAAACAATTAAAACTGAAGAAAATACTTTTCAAGATCTTCTGTAAATGTAAATCTACAAAAATGCATATTCTAACTGAGGAAAAAGTTAGGACACCCTACCCCCTAATAGCTAGTGTTTATGCCTTTGGCTGAAATAACTGCAGTGAGATGCTTCTTGTAGCCATCTACCAGTCTCTGACATCGGTCTGAAGAAAGTTTGTCCCACTCCTCAATGCAGAATTCTTTCAGCTGTGAGATGTTTTAGGGGTTTCTTGCATGTACAGCCCATTTCAAGTCACCCCACAGCATCTCAATGGGATTAAGATCTGGGCTTTGACTCGGCCATTCCAGGACTCTCCATTTCTTAGTTTTTAGCCAGCCCTTGGTGGATTTACTGGTATGTTTTGGGTCATTGTCGTGTTGTAGGATCCAGTTCCACTTCAGCTTTAATTTTCGTACATATAGTCTCACATGATCCTCAATTACCCTCTGATACACAGTAGAATTCATGGTGGATTCTATGATTGCGAGCTGTCCAGGTCCTGCTGCAGCAAAGCAGCCCCAAACCATGACACTTCCACCTCCATCCTTCACAGTTGGTATGAGGTTCTTTTCCTGGAATGCTGTATTTGGTTTATGCCAAACATGCCCTCTGTTTTGGTGTCCAAATAATTCAATTTTGGTCTCATCTGTCCAAATACATTATTCCAGAAGTCCTGGTCTTTGTCTACATTCTCTCTGGCAAACTTCAGTCTGGTCTTGATGTTTCTCTTAGAGAGCAAAAGCTTTCTCCTTGCACACCTCCCATGCAAGTTAAACTTGTGCAGTCTCTTTCTGATTGTAGAGGCATGAACTTTCACATCAACAGTAGCCAGAGCCTGCTGTCGGTCTCGTGATGACATATTAGTGTGTTTGGAGACCTCTTTTAGCATCTTGCGGTCTGCTCTGGGGTGAACTTGCTTGGACGACCAGACCTGGGCATGCTGGCAGTTATTTTGAAAGCCCTCCACTTGTTGACTATTTTCCCTACAGTGGAATGGCTGATTTCAAAATCTTTTGAGATCTTTTTAAATCCCTTACCAGACTCATAAGCTGCTACAGTTTTCTTTCTGAAGGCCTCAGACAGCTCTTTTGCTCTCACCATGGTGCTCACTCTCACTTCAACAGTCAGGAGAACACCAAACTAAATGTCTGAGGTTTAAATAGGGCAAGTGAAGATTTTTGTAAGAGACAGTATTAAGATTTTTCTTTTCAAATGATATTGCTATTTTTTTCATATACTGTGGTTTTTCTATATTTTTCAGTAAATGCTTGTTAATACATTAAAACAAATGCTGTATCCACAACACATTTGAATGAATAAATAGTGTGAACACAAAGTAAGAAAATGTATTATACACCAGAAACACTTGGCCTCTACATCTATTTACTCAATAAAATAATTTATTACTTGCTAAATTTGGCTCAGAGCAAATCAAGTACACATTAATAGCTAGACAATATTTCTGTGATAACATAAAGACAATAGAGATACATTGTTTTATTTTTTTTAATAGCTAGGAATAGTTTAATGACGATGGAAGTGTATTCTGCAACATTTAACAACAATGCTGTCTCTGTGACTTCATAATCCTTTGGTTTCTAACATTAATAGATTACATAGCCAGACTTTTTGTATTAGGTCACATTTTTACTAACACACTTGAAGAAAAACACAGATAAATCATATTGGCCACAAAGGACTGTTTAATATCTTAATTTTGTAGAAGGAGGTTTAACCTCCTGATGTGTTGTATGTATAATATGTATATAATACTGCTCTACTTCTATTATAAGTTGTTGTTTTGCTTTTTTCACTTACATTTAGTGACTGATGCTGTAACAGTTTATTGGATTATATTTTGAATAAATGTTTTGTAAAGATGAAGGTTTAACTAAAGTCTGTAGTTTCTGTAGTTTTATATTTTTGTAAGGGAAGTTCTTCTTTGAAGATTATTTCTTGCACTGTAATTATACTTCTGGGATTTATATGCAATCACAAAGGCAAATTAGGCTTCAAAGAGGTGCTTTTTATATGAATTTATTATCTTGCTTTATTACTTACTAAGTTTTAAAGGTTCTGATGATTTGTGTTTTAAAAATTGTGTGTGGTTTTAAAGTTTGTCTCTGGAGTTGTTTACTAAAACATGTCCCTGAAAGTTACAACAAAATCATATTCACAATAATATTACAAAATATGAAACTATGTATTGAATAATTTCACTCCTAAAATGTAGTACTGAGAACGATTATGAAGAATAATGACTTTAGCTTCAAAGACATAAACTTTAGAAACAGCCAAATGTTAGGATACAAACATACACAATCCAAAGGCAAAAGCATGTAGTTATATTACAGAATTAGCTAAGTGAGAAAAGAGTCTCTCAGTACTGACAGGCTGTAGTTTTGGTTGTTGTTTTTCTGCATCAAGTTGTTATGTCACTGTTTCATTCAAATTGATTAAAAACCCAAACTTATACTGAGATTCAAAAGTACCTTTTATCCATGCATATAGTTAGATCTGTATTTATTTTACATTTAGCTTAGTTAATTAGTTGCAAATGTGTTTCATTCCCAAAAGAATTTACTAAAAAACAACATCCCTCAAAAGGCCTCTTAAATACTTACGAGTAGTTTAAAATTTTATAAAAGTAATAATTGTATTTTAAGTTCATATTGTCGTGAGTTAAAATTTAAAATTCTGAGCAATGCATAAGTTAACATTGTTATTTCTGGAGCATGAATAGCAGCATTTTCTTAAAGTAAATGAACTTTCTAAAGTGTTATTAATAATCAGGATAAAACTTTTGGCACTTAAAGAACCTAAATAATTTGACCCATCATATGCATTAAAAAGAGAGGAAAATAAATATAACACATTAAATATTGAAAAATTACCTCCAATTCAAGGGGAAACAACAAAAAGTATGTTATATCTAAATTACTAGGTTAAATAAAGTATTAAACTGCCTTCTTTAAGCTGCATGTTTAACAGATTTTATATCTAATTCATTTTTGTTATTCATGGCCATTTTCAAAGAATAAAATTACTCCATATTGACTTTTCCATTTTCTATTTTTTTTTTAATACATTTAAGCAACATTCATTCAAAGCTTTTAACTATGTAATCTGTATTACACATTTTGTAGTCAAACACTTACTTCTTAAGGCACTTTCATCAATCAATCCAGGAAATTAAATAAGTGTTAAAAAGCTCTATCAGAATAACAAAGGAAACGAACAAGCCAAAGTTACTAAAAAGATTTTGCATCATAAAACTGAATCCTATACACGAGGTGAGGTAAACTTGGTTGAAAGTTGTCCTGCCAACGTACAGGAACGACAACAGTATTTGCCATAATAAGGATTCATACAGTAATTGGCTTGGACTATTGTTTTACAGCCAACAAACTGGGGTTTGTCAATACAATCGGGAGGTATGTAGACATCTGGAAGAAAAAAGTTAAAATTCAGATGATTTATTATAATTTCAGAGTTTTGATTTCAGTAAGTGTTTCAATAAACTTAACAGTTTGTTTCTGTTATATGTATATTTCTAAATCATTAATTTCTTTATGAATTTACAGTCAGTATAATCTGCATAAAAAGTTAAACTACAATGTAGTAAATCAAATAATGAGTTATTTGATCAAAGGACAATAAATATTTCAGATGGAAACAGCTGACTGCATTAATTTACATGTATGTTCTTATCATACAAGCATTAATAGATTATTTACAATTATTTTTAATAATGCTTTTAATAATGAGAGAGAGAGAATATGTTCTTCACTCAAAATTATCACAGTCTTGCTTGAGGTAGATAATTCAAAGACCTGCTGAACTTGAGAATATTTCATCTATTAAAACATGTTTTATTGAGTTATTTGGTTTCGATATTTTATCTTCCCATCCTAACATATTTAGATATCTAGCTATGATTAAATGAAGCAATTACATCATTCAATAAGTTGATAATACAACCAATGTAAATAATTAATGTAAAAAGAAATTGCAAATGCATTTTTTTGTAATTAAGCACTAAGCAACTTGTATATATATATATAAATAATACATAGGAATGCATAAAAATAGCTTTGCCATTTGAAGTCACATCACAACAATGTATGTGCTTCGTTTTAATAAACCTGTTACAAAAAAGTATAATTAATGAAAAACAACAACTTTAATAGTAGTACCTTCAATGGTGACTGAGACAGAACTGGAAGCTTCATTGTGTTTGCTAGTTGCTATACAGCTATATATGCCACTGTCATTGTGTTGAGTGTTTTGAATAATCAAAGTGTAGTTACTGAGAACTTGTAACCGCTTGCTACTCTGTACTGGAGAAGAACCAAAGTTCCACCTAACATATGTGGCTCTTGGGCCTTTTACTTTGCAATCCAGTTGAAGAATTGAACCTGTTTTATACTCTCTTGAAGCAATACTTGCCTTAACATCAAGGTATTCTGTAAAATAAAATGAAAATAACCTTGAATAAGTTTAACTAACTTAACGTCATTTGAATTTATAGAACTTAATTTGAAATGTTAACAAACACAAAAATATAAATAAAAAAAAATTTTATATGCTAGAAAAATGTTAAAAATTAGTAACAAAAAGCACCAAATATTAGAGGCTACTCTTGTTCATTAGCTATATTATAACCTTAAAAAACATATCTGTCATTATAACATGAAGAAACCAGCAACTCTTACTCAGCTTGATATCATTACAAGCATGGAAAGAAACCTAAAGGTTTTTGTTATCTTCACAGAAAAGTATGCATTGAATATGGACTTTTCAAAAGGATAATTTTATTTTCAAAATTTCCAGTAACATCAACATATAGTACTATCTGTATGTACAACAGTAGCAACTCAACACAGTAACATCAAAATATAGTACTATCTGTACGTACAACAGTAGCAACTCAACACAGTAACATAAAAATATAGTACTATCTCTACGTACAGCAGTACCAACTCAACACAGTAACATCAAAATATAGTACTATCTGTACGTACAACAGTACCAACTCAACACAGTAACATCAAAATATAGTACTATCTGTACGTACAACAGTACCAACTCAACACAGTAACATCAAAATATAGTACTATCTGTATGTACAACAGTAGCAACTCAACTCAAGTAATATCAAAATATAGTACTATCTGTATGTACAACAGTAGCAACTCAACACAGTATCAAAATATAGTACTATCTGTACGTACAACAGTACCAACTCAACACAGTAACATCAAAATATAGTACTATCTGTACGTACAACAGTACCAACTCAACACAGTAACATCAAAATATAGTACTATCTGTACGTACAACAGTAGCAACTCAACACAGTAACATAAAAATATAGTACTATCTCTACGTACAACAGTACCAACTCAACACAGTAACATCAAAATATAGTACTATCTGTACGTACAACAGTACCAACTCAACACAGTAACATCAAAATATAGTACTATCTGTACGTACAACAGTACCAACTCAACACAGTAACATCAAAATATAGTACTATCTGTATGTACAACAGTAGCAACTCAACTCAAGTAATATCAAAATATAGTACTATCTATATGTACAACAGTAGCAACTCAACACAGTATCAAAATATAGTACTATCTGTACGTACAAAAGTACCAACTCAACTCAAGTAATATCAAAATATAGTACTATCTGTACGTACAACAGTAGCAACTCAACACAGTAACATCAAAATATAGTACCATCTGTACGTACAACAGTAGCAACTCAACTCAAGTAATATCAAAATATAGTACCATCTGTACGTACAACAGTAGCAACTCAACTCAAGTAATATCAAAATATAGTACTATCTGTATGTACAACAGTAGCAACTCAACACAGTAACATCAAAATATAGTACCATCTGTACGTACAACAGTAGCAACTCAACTCAAGTAATATCAAAATATAGTACTATCTGTATGTACAACAGTACTAACTCAACACAGTAACATCAAAATAAAGTAGAAGTACTATCTTTAGCTACTACCATTCTAACTAAATAAATTAACATAAATAAATCCTTTAAGACAGTGACTTGTAACAGGTTAAAGTTATCTTAACTTGTACTTGAACACGTATATGACTTAAATGAATGAGAGCATGGAATAACACATACACAGTTTAGTGTGGTTAAATCAATTTACAAACTGTCAGCATTTAACAGTGTTGTGTCTTTACAAACTACAGGATCAGCTCAGTAAAGTAGGCTGAAAGAAAATACTAACTGTGTCCATTCAGTACTGTTAAGAATAGAGCTAATAAGGACAATACCTAACATAGCATCAGCATTACTTTATTACAAGTTACAACTCTTATGATAAGGAATACTTGTTTCTGGAACAAGTACAACATTTTGATCGTATTCAAGTATTAATGGTTTAAGTATTCAAACTTAAACTAAAACAGCGTCAACATGATATGAAAGATCTGATATCATACTAGCTCTGTCTACTCCATAATATTTTCAATATTCTAAAATTCTGTACTGGTACTACAATAACTTACCAGTGTCAGGCCACTGCTTTAATGTCGTAATTATTTTCACTTTTTGAAATTCCACTTCCATACTTTTGTGAACAATGATAGAAGTAATTGGAATAGGTTCAATATTGAGTGCGTACAATTAAGTTCCAAGCTATAGTGTAATAACTGTGCCCAGAGTAATTTGAAATTGATACAACAATAATTAGAGACATTACTAAACGTATTAACTACAGTATTAGTCAGAAAAATGGTTGATATGGGCATCCTTGAGGGGGGGGACAAGAGGCACACCCTGGAAAACTTTTCCCCTCCCATTATCATTTCAGTATATTAAATTCTATGAACTGACTTACTGTATGTATAATTCAAATACAGTAAAATGGATGTTAAATGTTAGAGGGTGTTAAACGTATTTACCAAAATATCATTTCCATATGGTGTTATTTATAGAACCTCCCACTACAACAGTGGTGGATATTTAGAAGGATGTGGGGGTTTTTGACCTTCACACTTTAATTTATCAGAAATAAACCAGACTCTCAGATATTATATGGATTCACACCATTAAACTTTAGCACACCACTTTATACGTTTTATCATGAATCTAAATTCCAGAATGTATGTTGGTCCAGCTATCCAGATCATGTACAAATATGTAGTGCATGCATATATTAGCAGGTACAATCTACAGGACTCGGTAATTAAGTGACTTTGATTGAAGTTCTATTTTTCTAATTTCAATTATACAAATCCTAGATTGTGTGAAACCATTACCAAAATGTATTGATGGATATAAATTTAGCAGATACTTTTGAAATGTTTTCCAAAGTAAAATGTTTGGAATATTTACAGTAACCTTTAACCAGCATTAAACAGGTATATTATATGATCAAGTAATGTTCCTGTGTTAATCTTTGAAAGTATAACATATCTTGTTGGCATTTTTATTAATTCATTATATGTATATGAATATTTTATTGACTTCACATTCCTCACCCCTCCCCTTGGAAAATATTGCCCCACCCCCAAAAAATTTATGGTTTATTCTACAGTGAGATATAAATATGACTTTGAACAATTATAATCAAATAAACTAAAAAAACATGTCTACATAACAACTTCTACCATAAGATCTACTAAAATTCTACAATGATGACTAAAAGTAATAAATAGTGTTAAGTATGAGACTATTCTGTAACAGTTGCAAAAATTTTCAATTAGATAAATTAAAGTCTCTTAACCTTGAACAATCAAATTGATTGAGTGAAATAAGTGAGACTCCATTTCCTTCTCTGATTCACATTTATACAGCCCTGCATCCTCAATCTTTACTGAGTTTATTTGGAGAGATCCATTTGAGAGAAGCTGGAATCTTTTGGTTGTTAACTTCACTGGCAGTTTATCCTTTTTCCACTGCACTGTATTGACTGCTACATCCTGACTTAAACAATTTAAAGTTACCTGTGATTCTGTTTTCACAATTATCTCTTGAGGTACTAATTCTGTTGTTGTTGGAACAGGTGTTGCTGAAATAAAGTAAAATAATTTTTAACAAGCAAGTTTTTGATCACTGATTAAATATATTTCTTTCTCAGGATAGAAGTGATTTTATATTACAAAGCAAGTTTCATTATTTTATACAGCAAGTGTCTTTAAGAACTCTTAGTTCTTCATTAGAAGTAACTTGAAATTACATCAGTCCTATTGTGTTACGTAACAAGCATTAAACAATTTTAAGATTACATTTGTTGTATGTGAATACCCTATATCTCACAATTCATTAGTGTAAGCCTTCCTTTTAGTCTATCACTGCTAAATTAGGGATGACCAGTGGAGATAGCTCTCCCATAGCTTGGTACAAAATTTCAAACAATCCAAACCATACTTAGTGTATATTTCATTTATAAAATTAAAAAAAAAGCCTGAATTCTAATTTGAATCAATTCAAAATCCAGTTGAGATCATTTGCTAGAGTCAATAAAATTTTTTACCTTCTGTACTGATATTAAATCACAAAAACTATTTACTGTTTGATGAAACAGTTGTTCATCACGCAATGTTCCTTTAAATATAAAACAAGGTATCACACAGAGTAAAGATACTTCCAGATTCTTATGATCCAGTTTTTAGAAATCTCTGGTGAGCTACAAAGAGAAGACGAGTTACGAATTTAGTTTTGACAGTTTTATGGAAGATTTTTAATCTGTGTTCAAAGTGAAGATAGTAATCTCTGTTCAGCTGGAGTCAAGACTTGTTTGTGAATTCTTGTCTTCACTTCCTGTTTTGTACATTTTGCTGGTTGTGCATGTTTTAGTTTTAGTTATTTCTAAATAAAATGAAGCCCCCCCAGTGGTTCAGCAGTATGTCTGCTGACTTACAATGCTAAAAACTGGGTTTCGATACCCGTGGTGGGCAGAGCACAGATAGTCCATTGTGTAGCTTTGTGCTTAATTCAGAAACAACAATAACAAATAAAATGAAGTTCGGTTTTATTTGTTTTTACTTAAATACAACTTTTTTTTTTACATATCATTTCAATACTGTTGTCTGTTTACTACTCTTTATGAAATAGTGACACTGCAATGCAATAGTATATCATTAGATAATCAACTTTTTTCCCAATTGTTTTATTTTTACTTTGATTTCTACGTTATATCTCATTTCTTTTATTCCACCAGTAAAGAAACACTGTTGTTGCAGTGATCAGGTAACTATGTACTAGCTTTATACCACAGATTACTGCATTATGCTGCAATAAATTTCTATGTTAAAACTTGTACTGTAACGTAAAGACTAAAATTCATTTCCCTTTGAATATTCTTGAAAAGTGCAAGGAAAGTACAAATCTTAAATGTTTCTTACACATTTTTTTAAGGGCCAAAACCAGTGTTTTAATTCACCTGAATCTTGTATAGATTGTTTATTGATGTAATAAAAAACACTTAGAACTATGACAGTTGTAGTACTTTTAAATGTGCATCAAATATCATATAATAAAACTTACTCTAGTGATCGTTTTTATGCAAATTATATGGTGTATGATATCAAAACTGATGAAGCATGATTCCTTAATAAGTGGTAGGTATGATATTACATCACTTTAAGATTATAAATAATTGTAAACACATTGATTTCTACAAGACCATTATTGGTTTCAAGTATAAAAAATGTATAATAACAGTAATATAATATTGATCATAATCGAAAATAGCATTTTTGTGGTAAATTACTTTTAAAAAATGTTTTTAATGGGCTGGTTACAAAAATAAATGTTATTAAAATACTATCAACCTTATGATATATGATATGAAGCAGTGGAAATGTTACTGTCCACTCTTCTTTAAGTTGTGCCAAATATGATTTGTATTTGTCACGTTTTGAAATAAAAACCATTATGTATCATATTAAAACCATTAATTAAATGAAAAAAAAGAAATATTTTAATAATTACTGTCTATAGAAAGCAAGAAACTAACTTGTTAAAGCTGGTTCTGTACATATGTTGGCACATCCATTAAAACAACATTTGTTACCCCCGATACAGTCTGCATCATCGTGGCAATAATCCTTGCAGTCTCTTCTGGATACCTTTAATGGTTCATCTGCCACAAAGCTATCTGTAGGACACTCACCAGGCTTCCTTTCTGTGTAAGAATTCAAGGTATAAAAGCCAACTAATTAGATGTAATAGGAGTTCTTGATAGATGAATGTGATAAAAGACAAACCACTGTCTAATAGTTTTAAAATTATTGTTCAACTGTAAGTAGTATACAATATTTATCTGAGTTTTGAACTGGATAAACAATATCTTCAAAAAATAGTGATTTAAATCATTACTTTCACATTTATTTATTCTAGGTATTTGTAATACTGTCTTTTTCTTAAAATGTATATTTTTAAGTTTAATTCGTTATATCATAAGCACATAGCATTGAGTTGTTTTAAGTCTTTCATTTTGTCATGCATAAAACTATCATTCTGTTAACATTATCAGTCTGAAGTTGAAACGACTCAATACTGTTTCTAAGATTCGATCTTTTTTATTTTCCTCTCTTTGAAACACAGATTACCAACTATATGTTTCATTTTCACTGTTGATATCCTAGAAATATTATGTCTTCAGATCTCAGAGAACAGCATTCTTTTTCTTTGTACACACAATGAAACAGTAATTCACAAACACAACAACAATATCAGGTATACATTTTAATTAAAAATTAAATTCACATGAAGATAAAATTGTCTTTAAAATCATGTTCAAAAATGTTTAGTGTACCCTGTGTTTTCATCATGGAACTATATCACAGAAAAATACCAGCCGTTACACTTATAAATTAGGGTTAGTACCTCATCATCCTGGTGTTAATTTTAAATGTATTACACTTTCATCCTTTATCAGATATTCTACTATTGCATCCAGATTGTAATTCAGTTATTACTATTGTATGTATAACTTACTGTATAGTTTCTATGTGTTTTTGGAAATTGGTAAAATGCTTATACTCTCCATTGTACTCAAACCATGGATTTACAGAATATATGACCAGGATTTCTTTTTACTGAGTTATAAACATAAGATATATACACAGTTACAAGTATTCCAAGTGTTCATCATTGGCTGTCTGTCTGTTTGGCTCCAAAACAAGAAGAGCACAATTTATGTAATTAAACATTTGTTAAAATGCAGTTTATAAGGATTTTGAGGAATGGAGCTTTATATATTTCATATATAAAGTATTATATCGGGAAGTGAAGAAATATTTGACTCCAAATATATAATAGAAACCTAAAGGAAGTTGAAAAAAAAGTGTGACACTGACTAATGAAACACTTTACCAAATAAGGATGACACAAACCACATTACATGAGTGAGGTGGATATACATTCCAGACCTTGACCCAAGAAGTATGGAAACCAACACTTGTGTCCACCATCACTGAGCAGACGTGATTTCATGAGAGAAAGCTATGAGCATTTATATTATAAGTCATAATTTCTGAAAGCAACTTCATAAAAAACAATTAATGAGACTTTGAAGTGGACAGTTATTTCTTGAAAAGACAATAGTTAGTAATCTTGGGTGTATACACCAATTACTTATGGTTTTAGTTTGGTGGAAAAATCCACTTGTACCAGTTAAGTTAAAAGAACTAGTTGCATGAATAGATACATTGCACTTGTTGAGAACTTATAATGACATGGAAAAATGTATATGAAACATTGTATTTTCAGGAAACATTCTGCTCTTGCTGATCCAGACCTACTAGTGGACTTGCTACCATCCAGAAGTCAGTATGGTTGTGTTACAAACCACTGAGGTTATTCATTGCACCAACTTTTTTGTAGATAATGCAATCTCTGATCTAGTTTCATAATGTATATTATCTGAAGAGAGAGAAAATTAAAAAATATTAAGTGTATTGAAGATTTATTCAGACCAGTAAAAGATATTATAGAACTATTATGAGATATATTCGAAGGTTTGCTGTCACAATTGCACTAGAGGAACTATAACTGAAGGAATTTCTCATGTTATTTCAATAGATAAGCTGTTTAATATAGTGTTTATGTTAATGAACATTGTAGAAGGTCTGATAAATAAACATATCAGTATCCAATATAAAGAAATTGATAGTTTTGATTTTGGATTATTTCAAGATAACTTTGGAAACTTTGATGTAATGGAACTGATCAATAGCCTGTAATAAAAATTATTTTGTGTTTGTATTAGTGTGTGTGAGTTTCTTGATTTCACATAAAAATTCTTCGAGTTGGTGGTGTGTGTGCTTAACCCTTCACTGCATAACCTGTATTTAAATATATTTATTTGTACCTTGTATGAAATCAAACCTAATGCCTATACTTATCACCCACCAGCTACAATGCATTATTCATTTATTCAAGAAGTACTCAGTGACTGCTAACTTTGAGACACCTGGTGGTTAGCTAGAAAATCAAACTAGCTAGGAAAGATTAAATTACAGAAAAATGGGTGATCATATAATTGTTATACAAAGCATATATACATAAATTTTGTTCCTGTATGCTTCTCTTAAAGATATAATGCAAACCATAATTATATTATCATCTTGTAAAGCTGGAATCTTTGGTTGTTTAGAACAAAACTAATGGGACAAGGAATGTTTAAAGTGAGTATCACAAGACATTTCCTGTGATGTCCTGAATGAGAAATACCTTCTTTAGATTTATACTCATCTTTCTTAGTTGATTACAAAGTGCACTAGTGCACTGTTTCATATTACTTATGATAATGATGTCTAACTGTATGAAAGTTACTTTATTCTTTCTAATAAACAATTACAGACTTTCAGGATAACAGTAATCCAAACCATACTTTTTCGGCAAACAGTTTCTGATTTGGGATCTTCATCCTCATTGTAGTAAACTCTCACAACGCATCGCTCTCCTTCATCACAAGTATATTCCTGTAAGAAGAAATGTTGCAAGAAAAGTCTAGCATGTCTTCATTTGAATGTCATCTAATACAAGTTGTTTAAGAAAACTTAAATTTATTTTAACTTAATATCTATAAATGCTACAAGGTAGAAATAACATCTGTGTTGACTTTCATTTTATAATAAATACACGTGTATGTATCTTTTGCACAGCTGAAAGTAGGCAAGTCTTTATTAATGTTGAAGAAATTAGTTAATTGGGGCACTGTATGATCCCTGTTGTGTTTAAAATGTTTTGAAATAGTCTTTAATTCTCAGTCGGTAACCAGTGGATAGCAGCAGAGTTTCTCATCATGGAAGCCACATTTTCTTTCAACAGTAACAGCTGAAAATTTTGTTGTAAGATGTCTTTCAAAAGACCATCAAAGAAATGGTCATAATAATAAAGCTCATACTTGGTGAGCACCAACTATTATGCTCCTTCAAAAGTCAGAGATTCTACCTCTTATCTGTTATCTTGTACACTGATTACATCTTTAAATTTAGTAGGCTCAAGCAATCATGTGAAATAACCAGTCTATTTCTCATATACAAATAAATTGAGTGTTATACAAATGTATGGTTGTATAGAGACCCTAATAAAGTGGTCAGTCAATATAGACATTTCATTGTATATAATATCCTTTTCAAAGAATTTATAATGAGAGAGTAATTACCTGGCAAGGGTCAAAGCAACGACAGAGAGTACAGCCTTGTTTATCAAGATATTCATCTATTCCAAATGTACATCGAATTTGAGCACAATTTGTTGAAGGACAGGTGGGTCCCTCTGGTAGTACAGTTGTAGATATTTCCTCTTGTTCTTTTTCAGACACTTTATCAACCTTAACTTCTGATACAAGTATAAAGATAAGAGTACAGTGTTAATCAATATATCTTCAATGTAAAAAATTTAATGATGAAATACAGAAAGTTTTTATTTCTGAAAATGTGTGTTTTAAACCCAATAAACTATGAAATGTACAATAGAAATATATTGTACATAGTGCATGTCTGTATATCCAAATTCATTTGTGCCCAAATAAATATTTCTGTGTGATGAAGAAAAATAATTATACCTTTTTCTTACACTCTGTTTTCTTTTATTTTATAAATCATTACAATATTTTTAATACCATAAATAGTTTATTACATCTATACTACAGTTGAGTCATTGCTCAAATGTATACGAAATGTTTTCTACTTTCAGTTGGTAAATCATTACAATATTTTTAATAATATAAAGAGTTTGTTACGTCTATACTATAGTTGATTCATTGTTCAAATCTATACCAAATGTCTTCTACTTTTATTTTAAATATCATTACAATATTTTTTTAATAATAGAAATAGTTTGTTACTTCTATACTATAGTTGAGTAATTGTACAAATGTAAACCAAATGTTTTCTACTTTTATTTTATAAATCATTACAATATTTTAATAGTATAAATAGTTTGTAACTTCTGTACTATAGTTGAGTCATTGTTCAAATGTATACCAAATGTTTTCTACTTTTATTTTGTATGTAATTACAATATTTTTAATACTATAAATACTTTGTTACTTCTATACTATTGATGAGTCATTGTTAAAATATAAAACAAATGTTTTCTACTTTTATTTTTATACCATTACAATATTTTTGATACTATAAATACTTGGTTAGATCTGTGCTATAGTTGAGTCATTGTTCAAGTGCATACCAAATGTTTTCTACTTTTATTTTATAAATAATTACAATATGTTTAATACTATAAATAGTTTTTTACATCTATATATAGTTGAGTCATTGTTCAAATGTGTACCAAATGTTTTCTACTTTTATTTTACATATCATTACAATATTTTTTAATTATAGAAATAGTTTGTTACTTCTATACTATAGTTGAGTCATTGTTCAAATGTGTACCAAATGTTTTCTACTTTTATTTTATAAATCATTACAATATTTTAATAGTATAAATAGTTTGTAACTTCTGTACTATAGTTGAGTCATTGTTCAAATGTAAATCAAATGTTTTCTACTTTTATTTTATAAATCATTACAATATTTTAATAGTATAAATAGTTTGTAACTTCTGTACTATAGTTGAGTCATTGTTCAAATGTATACCAAATGTTTTCTACTTTTATTTTATAAATCATTACAATATTTTAATAGTATAAATAGTTTGTAACTTCTGTACTATAGTTGAGTCATTGTTCAAATGTAAATCAAATGTTTTCTACTTTTATTTTAGAAATTATTACAATATGTTTTTTAATATTACAAGTAGTTTGTAGCTGGAATATTACAAGTTAAGTGATAGTGCAAATGTATAACATCTTGTATCCAAATTCATTTAGCCATTTGAGAACAAACACATACACACACACAAAAGGGTGAAAACATATCTTCCATTCACCTGTGGTAGTGGAGGTAATAACGTAACTATGCAATATATAATAGGAGAACTGATCTTTTCTACACGTTACCACTACTGTTGTACCATCTATAGCAAGAGTGCTTTTCTGCACTACACCTCCACATCACAAAAGTTATTAAAAGTTAACATGCCGGTTCAACAAGATTAGATTGTGGTTAAAGGTATTATGGAAGATATATGATGCAAATTTGGAAGATCTTCCAAGGTGAATGGGTGAAATGGTGAAGAACGTGCTATTCATATTTACAATGACCACATTAAGCTTTAACAAAAGCATAGAGATGATTACCTTATCAGAGATTTGAAGCATCACACTGAAAGCAAAATTCTAAAGCAAACTTTAAGAGTAGAACAATAAAGAAGAAAGATACTTTAGTTAAATTTGGTGAACATGTGGAAGAACTTGTCAGTTATCTTATCCATTTTATCCATTTTATATGAAAGATTTATTGACATGTGATTTATGAAATTTATAGTTGCCATAATAAATGAGAGTTTCTGAATTATGCTAAATCAAAGTAAATCAACATTTTTCAATGAAGAAGTCAGTTGGAAATGGAAATTTCATCAATTAAAATTGCAGACGAACAAGTAAAACACTATCCAAGTATAAGCACATCAAACAGCATGGAAACATCAGTTCTCTCTAATGGAAATTCAGAAGAAGTAAAATGATTAAACAGTTAAGTATTTACTTAGAAAGATATGAGCAAACTACTAAAACAGTTGATGTTTCAAACTGTAAAATAAAATGGTATGTTGCCAGGAGCTGCAGACAATCGGCTGCATGTAGTGAAAACTCTTTACAAAGGATGACAAAAACGGGAGTTGCTATTAGTATTAAAAACATGGTCATTATAGCCAAGGCTGTGTTGAACCAAAAGCTGGTAATAAGTTAAGGAGATGACTCCCTGAAGATGAGTTCCAGAATCAAAAAGTCAAAGGAACCAAAAAAAAAGAAGTTACTAGATATTAGTGAACAGGAATTAGTGGGACTTGAAAGTTGAAGTTCAGCTGGGAAGACTTCATTTGCCACAAATGAAATTAGGAATTTATTCGATGATGACGAGAAAACCCACTAGTAGAGAAAAAAAATGTATAAATGGTTGGTATGGTAGAAAAGCTCTATGTTGAGGATCAAACAATGTTTCAACATTCTTTGGTCATCGTCAGGTTCATAAAGAAAGAAAGGGTTACTGACCGATAGCTGACCACATGTCTGAAGGCTGTTGTGTAACTGAGTGTAGGAATGTAGAGGGCATGCTTAGATGTTGGATATATTATTTAAAAAAAAAAATCCACAAACTTATGATTTTTGTTGTTGAAAATTCTTGCAATAATTGCAATAGTGTTTGACCCACTATAATAACAAAAGATGGGATATTGTTATTACCTCTAGAGATGAAGCAAGAGGATGAATTGGTCAAACATCAAGTGGTCATAAAATTCCAGAAAAAGTTTATTTAAAGCTTAGCACAAACTACACAATGGGCTTCCCATCATGGCTATCAAAACCTGGTTTGTAGTGTTGAAAATCCACAGACATATTGCTGTGCAATGCAGCAAAAGAAAGCTTAGAAATCATCATAACTGTGAGAAGCTTCTCAATGCAACATGATATGTTTGTATTGACATCAATAGAAACATACATATTAGAAACAGACTTCATGCAAGAACATGACTTAATTCAAATAGTTGCACGACCTATGAGTTGGAAATTACTCTTTATTACGTGATAGTAACAACACTATATGTTGAGCTTCCAGTGACAACACATAGGTAGTTATTCTATCATTGAGATTTAAGATACCTGTAACAAAACTTATGATGAACAACTTTAGGTCCAGTGACTGAGAATAGACCCAAACATTTCAACTTATCCTGAAGGATTATGATGCAAAAGAATTATTGTGAACTTAAAAAGTAAAGATATCACCATAAGATTCAATACCACAAAACTATGAAGTAATAAAAATATTACTTCTACATCAAAGTATGCAAGAAGCAGTTTCCTTCAGATATCAGAACTACACAGAAGGTGTATGACCAAAGCTAATCAATTACATAAATTTCTTATGGAATATTGAGATACCTTCTCTAGTGAACTTATTACTTAGATACCAAGACTACACATAAAGGTACCTTACCACAGAAGATGTATAACCAAATCTGTGAAGGTTTTACAACTTGGATTATGTAATACTCCTGTTAATTTAAGATTATTGGAATGTGTTCATTCTAGGCTATTATGGCATGTTATGCTTGTCTACTTAGCATAATCACATGTGAGAAGACTATCAGCTATGTTCTTCATTGAATGAAAAAGTACTGGACTGATTAAGGAAATAGCACCTTAAGCTATATCCCAAGAAGTGTATATTATTACATCACTGGATGAGTTTCCTGAGACTTGTAGTCACTATAGAGGGAATGTCTATAAACTTAACACTCCTACGAAAAGACGTTTCTAGTCCTGATTTCTCCAAGCCCGTTCCCCTGGCTGTGGTTTTGCTAGATAGTAGATAGGGACAGTGGGAATCTCGTTAATCCATTCATTAATGGATTTAAATGGCAATTTCATTTAAATACAAAATTATTAGCCTAATATTAATAACCTTTCAAGTTGCTCTGGGGCCTATTAGGCCCCACTTTTCGTAGGAGTGTTAAACAAGACAGTATCTGTTCTGATGTATCCAACATCACAAAACTTGTTTAAGGTAAGAACAGATTTTTGGAACTCCACTCTTATTATCACTGATTTGTAGAATAATCCTCTGACATAACTTCTCACCCATACAAACTACTGGAAACACCAAACAATATTTGCTGTACTGCTGATTGCTGTAAACATTCAAGAAACTAAAGAGAAGAGAAATCCATTCTTGAAAATCAACTCACAACAGATACAGGTACCAGTGATTTTGCAATGTGTATTATGTTATTACACATTCATTAAGGAAAAGAATATGTAACCACCTACTATAGCAAACTGTTGTTAGTCCCTAAGTTATACCAATCAATACCTCTTTGGCTAATAGTTTTCATTGACAAAATCATTGAAGTTGATGTGCTTTGAGGAATGTTTGCAATCCAAAAGGGCCAGATAGGAAAATGATCCCAGCAAGTACTACTTCAAGATTGTGAATGGACAATGAACAGAGCCATGATAGTTCTAATGCATTGTTCTAAACACCTATATTACTAAAGAATATAAACACAGTGAAAGGAAGAAAACAGAAGATAATAAAGACAGTCAACCTGAAGTGAAACAATGTAGAAAACAAGATGAGTCACCTATATATGATAAAAAACAACAACAACTAATGCAGTCAAATATTAAGGTGATTATTCAGTGAATCAGGAACGATATAGTGTAACTTCTGTGGCAAACACTTGCTCAGTACAGTGCAGAGATAAAGATGTATTGGGTACTTGCAAATTAATTATGGTATGATAACTACTGTTGGTACTACTAGAATCGAAACAGTCAGAAACACTTCATCATTTCTCTAACTTTCCAACAGCTAGACACTAAAGTATTAGGGAAATGATGGAGAGAGATTTTGAGAGAATTGGGGAACATTACTAGTGATTGAATTATGGAAATCTGTAAAGGATTGATAGAAATCATGCAAATTGTGCTGTGAATGAAAAGGTTCAAGAAGAAAGCAACATTATTACGACAGCAGTATTGTATTGGAGCACCACATTAGAGAGTTTCTACTGATGTATTTGGTCTTCTACCACACAGCAAGAATAGGAATAAATGCATCTTGGTGGTAAACAATTATTTTGACAAATGAGCAAAAGTACATGAAACTCTAGCAAAGAAGCCTGGTAATGAACTTATTTCAATATTTTGGGAACTTTAATGGCTTAACAATTGTAATTTTACATTTATAATATTAATGTTTACTGATAATTTATTGTTAATTATGGAGGTATAAGTTTAATGTACAAAATATTTTCTTTGTATGACAATATTGTTATAGGGGGCAGGGATGTCAGCTGTATTCTTAATGTAGATTTGCTTATTGTTGTTTGGCCAGAAAGAATTTATGAGAGGGTGGCCTAATGTCTGAAATTGTCTTTAGTGTTTTAGAGTAATTTGAGTAAAATAGAACACAAGTTAAGCAGAGCAGCTGATGATTTATCAATAAATTTTTGTTTGTTTGTTAAACACTTTGCATGCTACTGTCAGTCAGCTAGTTCTCTGAATGTTTTTGTGGCAAAATACTAGATGCATAATAACAATAACATTATTACAAATACAGGAATTAGTCTCAAATAATTCTTTACCTAAAAACTTATATACTTTACCCTTGGGTGGTTTTTTGACACAACGAAGTTCACAATCACTTCTTTCTTTAAACCGATTCCTATTTCCTTCACAGCCACCATAGATGAATCTCTTGCAAATGTTGTTTCTAGCATCGTAATACCACTGAGGAGAGAATGCCTTACAAGGCCCCTTATCAAGGGGTTGAGCACAGACATCTATAGGAACTGAAATAAAATGATAACTTTTACTATGCAGAAAATTATGAAGCAATTTTAAATATGTGTACTGAATTTCCAAGGTACCACAGAAGTTCATATTACATAACACTTCAAGCTTGATTACCTTATTGTTACTATGTTTTGTTAATTCAGCAAAGTCAATGAAGAAATACAATGCAACAAGCTACTAGGTGCAAACTTGTTCTGGTGAAATTTTGAATAATGTAATCATTTTAAAATGTATAATATACGGGTAACATAAAATATACTCAATATGTCTTTACATATGATAATACTATTACATTTGCAGGAGTTATAAATAATAATTTTTATGTTTAGAATACCAATGTTCATGGAAAAAACATTTTAACTCATTAGTTACCTTGGAAAAGAGTAATGAGTTATATTCTGCATAATTTTCACATTTATTCATATTGGGATGAAAAAAATTTATGTGTATGTATTTAAAATTTGATTTTAACAAATGTGTTAATATTATACAATTTGCTGGATAGTGCAAAATAATTTTTTGGAGAAAAACATGCAAATAACATGAAATTGACTGATAATTTATATACATGTCTATATAGATTGAATAATGCAACTTAAATCATTTCAGTTGACATAAAAACGAATATATTTATGTCTTAGTACTGCTAATAACACAGCAAATATTATAGTTCATAAAAGAGAAAGTAATAATAACATTGTTTCTCTGGCTCATCAAATAACTGAAAATAAATAACACACCAACAAAGAGGATAATTAAATCACATGTGATTCACTTCCTAAAATATTGTAGTTTCATCAGTCAAAGAAAAACAATTTTGATTGATTTTAGATTCACTGACTGTAATACATTTATAAATAATCTGTAATTTTCAAACTCTATATTACTATAAATGAAATAATATATGAGGAACAAATTATATAAATTTTCTTACGATCAATTTTTTTGTAGAAAGCCTTAGTTGTGGTTTCTGGTTGTATGGAAAGTGTTGTAGGTGTAGTCAAAGGTGTAGTACTCTGCTTACAGCTGTCTTCACAGTCTTCTCGGCTATTAAACCTATTAGAATTTCCTTCACATCCACCATACATAAATTCAATGCACTGGTCAGACCTATGATCATAATACCATTGTGGAAACGTTCCTTGACAAGGCCCTTTTATTTGTGGAAGCAAGCAAGCATCTGTTAAGAACAGAAAAGCAAAGAGTATTTAAATGGGTATTACTTCTGTTGTTCATAGAGACAAACTTGTTCATAAGTGTTATTATTTGCAGAACTGTATAAAAAACAAACAAAAAAACGTTTCTCATGCAACTGACATATGTCTCAAATTTTGAACTTACTCTGGGAGTTTCCACATTTATTTTCACATTCTGATCTACTTCTGAAGCGATTTTCATTGCCTCGACAACCACCATATTGAAACTCCTTGCACACTCCATCACTTTTGTCATAAAAAAATCTCAGCTTCAACTCATTGCATGGTCCTTTATCCTCTTTCAAGAAACAAAACTCTGAGAGAAAGAAAAATAACTGAAATTTTTAAGGATGTCATTTACAAAAACAACTGACCAGGTTAAGTCACTGTAAAATGTGCAACAGTTAGTTAGTTATATCTCCAGTAAACCTCCATAACTGGTGGTGATGAAAAGTGTTGCTAAAGAGAGGATCCTAAACAACAATGGAAGTACATTTTCTGATGTACAAGGATTTATTGTATTATATAGTATAAAGGTACGTGGACCATGATTTAGTAACAACCAATACCATTTATATAGATTTTGGAAGAGTAAAACAAAATTTATAGTGACCTATTGTTCAGTTGGAAAATATTCTAATTTCTGAAATTTTAAAGAAATGTGGGAAACTGAGACTGTCAAATTATTTATTTTTAAGCATAATTCTTACCTTATTTTCCAGTAATTTGAAATTTTCATAACTTAAGTCATTTTATTTGTTATCTTTATCTAGTTCCAGTATTCTTACCCTATTACCATATTTTCCAACAAATCCATACATCAAATGATATTTCAATTTGAGTAACATTTTCATCCAAAAATACAAGAATCATCCACCTTACTTGTGTAATACTGGGATACAGAGTACAGATACGTCAGCTCAGTTAGCATGCAACTATAAGAAATATCCTGGCTACCTTTCACTGTTTACACACTGTAGCTCTTAAAACCCCTCTTGTATCATAACTTTAAATTGTCATACAGAATTTTGAAATATTAATAATGGTAACATCTATGAAAATATAATTATTTATAATAATTAAATTGGTATCAGAATAAAAAATAAGAAGTCATGCTGTACTTAAATCAGAATTACAACTCTGGAAATTTTCACTCCTCTACCATTAACCTGTTCAGTGCTGTAGACGAGATAACTCATCCAAGCCGATCGGTAATACAGTGCCATGGATGAGGTATTTCGTTCTCAATAATACCTAACTTCAACGTTAGATAACAGCACCATACATGCATTTGACTTACTTACAAATTGTTTCACTTTCGATCCAAAATGGCTTCACAAAAAAAGTTACAAAATGAAGAAGCATTAGAGTTGTATTGTAGCAGCTGAAATACTTGGCAGTCAACAGGTTAAACTAAGTGTTATCTGAAATGATTAATGTGCTTGATTTTACTAATCCCCAGTACTTAAGACTATTGTAGCCAACTAACCAGTCCTGAATTCCTCAGATAAAATTTTGGCAGATGTTGGCTTTTCACATCTTTTCTGGCATTCCAAAAGAGAATTAAAGTTGTTTTCATTTCCTCCACAACCACTATAATAAAATCTTCGACATTCACCTTCTTCTGAATCATAAAACCAGCGATCTTTGAATTCATAACAGTTACCAATTTCTTTTGGTAATATACACTCATTTCTTCCTGAAAAAAAAAAAAAAAGTAATTAAAAGGTATGAAACCTTACCATCTGAGGTAATGCATGCCCTTTTACCAAAAAAAGTAATTAAAAAGTGACCTTACCATCTGAGGTAATTCATGCCCTTTTACCAAAAAAGTAATTAAAAAGTGACATTACCATCTGAGATAATTCATGCCCTTTTACCAAAAAATTAATTAAAAAGTGACATTACCATCTGAGGTAATGCATGCCCTTTTACCAAAAAAATAAATAAAAAGTGACCTTACCATCTGAGGTAATGCATGCCCTTTTACCAAAAAAAGTAATTAAAAAGTGACATTACCATCTGAGATAATTCATGCCCTTTTACCAAAAAAAGTAATTTAAAAGTGACATTACCATCTGAGGTAATGCATATCCTTTTACCAAAAAAATTAATTAAAAAGTGACATTACCATCTGAGGTAATGCATGCCCTTTTACCAAAAAAAGTAATTAAAAATTGACATTACCATCTGAGATAATTCATGCCCTTTTACCAAAAAAAGTAATTAAAAAGTGACATTACCATCTGAGGTAATGCATGCCCTTTTACCAAAAAAAGTAATTAAAAAGTGACCTTACCATCTGAGGTAATGCATGCCCTTTTACCAAAAAAAGTAATTAAAAAGTGACATTACCATCTGAGATAATTCATGCCCTTTACCAAAAAAAGTAATTAAAAGTGACATTACCATCTGAGGTAATGCATATCCTTTTACCAAAAAAAGTAATTAAAAAGTGACCTTACCATCTGAGGTAATGCATGCCCTTTACCAAAAAAAGTAATTAAAAAGTGACATTACCATCTGAGGTAATGAATATCCTTTTACCAAAACAATTAATTAAAAAGTGACATTACTATCTGAGATAATTCATGCCCTTTACCAAAAAATTAATTAAAAAGTGACATTACCATCTGAGATAATTCATGCCCTTTTACCAAAAAAAATAATTAAAAAGTAACCTTACCATCTGAGGTAATGCATATCCTTTTACCAAAACAATTAAAAAGTAACCTTACCATCTGAGGTAATGCATGCCCTTTACCAAAAAAAGTAATTAAAAAGTAACCTTACCATCTGAGGTAATGAATATCCTTTTACCAAAAAAAATAATTAAAAAGTAACCTTACCATCTGAGGTAATGAATATCCTTTTACCAAAACAATTAATTAAAAAGTGACCTTACTATCTGAGGTAATGCATGTCCTTTACCAAAAAAATTAATTAAAAATGACATTACCATCTGAGATAATTCATGCCCTTTTACCAAAAAAATTAATTAAAAAGTAACCTTACCATCTGAGGTAATGCATGTCCTTTTACCAAAACAATTAAAAAGTAACCTTACCATCTGAGGTAATGCATGTCCTTTTACCAAAAAATTAATTAAAAAGTGACATTACCATCTGAGATAATTCATGCCCTTTTACCAAAATAAATAAATAAAAAGTAACCTTACCATCTGAGGTAATGCATATCCTTTTACCAAAAAAATAATTAAAAAGTGACCTTATTATCTGAGGTAATGCATGTCCTTTTACCAAAAAAAATTAATTAAAAAGTGACATTATCATCTGAGATAATTCATGCCCTTTTACCAAAACAATTAATTAAAAAGTAACCTTACCATCTGAGGTAATGCATGCCCTTTTACCAAAAAAAGTAATTAAAAAGTAACCTTACCATCTGAGGTAATGCATGTCCTTTTACCAAAAAAGTATTTACATCAGAATAAATTAATAGCAATGTAATTGCTTAGGAACTGATTTTAGGAAAGCATTTTAGATTATTATAAATACACAACTGTAACAACTTTTATCATCCCTAATTTAATTTCATATATCTTCCAAAAAGTTAAAATTCAAAAACACTTTATAAAAGTGAAATAGTCAAAACTTTATTAGAACAATAATAATTATACTGGTGGCTAGGGTGTTTGACTCCCAGTCTGAAGGCCATGGGTTTTAATTCTTATTCCACCAAACATGCTTGCCCTTTCAGCCATGAGGGTGCTATAATGTCACAGTCAATTCTACTGTTCTATGGTAAAGTAGTTGTCCAAAAGTTTGCAGTGGAAGTTGATAACTACATATCTTTGCTATAGTCTTTCACTGGTAAATTTGGAATGTTTAGAGCAGACAGCCCATATGTAGCTTTGTGTACAATCCAAAACAAATAAATTAACTATATTAAACTAAAATAAAAAAAGCACATTTCTAACAGTGTATTTATTTTTAGCATTATGCAACAAATTATTACAATGTTAAGAAGGGAAGTAAATCATAACTAAAAGTTTTGGTAAGTTCTACATGTTAGTTAAACTACAGCATTTACAAACTTACCACTGAAAGTCAGGCAGCTAAGCTCACAATCTTTTCTGTTTTCAAAGTTATTAGCATTCCCCTCACAACCACCATAGTAAAACTGTTCACAGCGTCCAGTTTGGGAGTTGAAGAACCATCGGATCAAAAAAGCTCCACAAGGTCCTGCTGATTTGGACAAGGAACAAATCTCTTTGGACACTAAAAAAATAAAATGTAAACAATGAATTGCCTTTTCATTTTCTAACAAGACATTTCTGTATATAATACAATTACAAAAGAATTTCTTTATTCTCTTGAAAAAAGAGGAAATGCTATAAAAACATCTATTACACATTTTGCTTGAAACAGTAAAACAATTATACATTTATACTTTATAATCAATATGATACATCAACTAGAGCCAAACAAATAATTGAATCATAGAAAGTAATATTTCACAATCATACATTGATAAACTCATGAAACCATAAAAGCAAGTTGTTTGTTTCTGTTTAATGTAAAATATTACTCCCTATGATCAAGTTGTTTGTCTCCATTTAATGTAAAATATTACTCTGTTATGATCAAGTTTTTGTCTCTGTTTAATGTAAAATATGATTCAATCAACTATTTGGCTCTAGTTTGACCTCCCAGCTCCATGTTAGCCCACAGAGCCTAAATAATGTTAACAACAGAACTTTATGTAAGTCAAACCTAGGTTGTATTACATTGGCCTTCTTTTCCTTCTAGATATTGTTTCCCACATTTGCTACATGTTTGGGATAACTATCTTCCTTGAAGATAAACCCTTACTCAAAAGGTTTTGTTACTGAGGGATAAAAATATACAGCGATGATACCATCAGTTTTGTGTTTATTTCCAACACTTTGGCTTAGATGCTGTTCATTCATTTATTGCTTTCCAACCATGTTTTATTGTAAATGCTGTACAGTGACCATGATGCTGTTCTCATCTCTGCCATTGAACAAGTCATCATTGGTTATTACCAATCAATTTGGATTTGGATTTGGATTCATCTTCAAAAAAGCACCTTCTTCTAGCTTTGCTTATCCTATTGTTTGAAGCCCAATGCCCACTCTGGCCTTTCAATTTGGTCATTCCTTGTAAGAAGTGGCTTTTGAGCAGTTGCACATTCAATGAGGCCATTCTGTGTAATGTGTAGCTTATTCTACTGGAAGTAACATACACACTTGCACTTACAACTAAAGATTATTGGGATGATTTCTACTGAGTTGCCATCTATTACATTAAAAAATAGCATACCTTGAGTTACTCAATATTGTTTTTGAAAACTGTGAGTTCTCCTATTAACAATGGTACCCTCTTCAGATTTTTCATTCAACTCCTACTGAAACATGAAATTTTACTTTACTCTGTCACATATAGAAGCCTTCATTTGGTTTTTCTATAATTATAAAGTGGTGTTTCTGTACTGGAAACCAAGGAAATATATAGTATACATGTACTTTTTGCATGATATATATCTACTTTTATATAGGTATTATGCTAGTGTGACCCTTTCTGATTGGCTGGATAACAGCCACTCACAGTATAAACTACCAACAAGTGACAATACTGTGGTGTAATTCAGTTTTTACAATTAAGGGGGAATTAGTCTTATAATATTTGTATTCCACGCCTGTTTTATTCACCGTTTTCCAAATTATTTTCACAACTATACATGTGAAAATATTTAATAATAAAACATATATATTTATTAACCATATATTACCTGATACTTTTTTTATAGTACAGATGTTTTCACATTGTTTTCTACTTAGGAACTGATTTCTGTTACCCTGACAACCACTAAAAGTAAACTCTTTGCATTGTTCTGTCATAAAATCAAAATACCAACGAGACAGCTTTTCACGGCATGGTCCTTCTGCTTTTGGCAGCAGACAAGTTTCTGAAAAAGAAAATTACAGTGTAAAATTACTGTGTAAAATTACAGTGTAAAATTACTGTGTAAAATTACAGTGTAAAATTACTGTGTAAAATTACTGTGTAAAATTACTGTGTAAAATTACTGTGTAAAATTACAGTGTAAAATTACTGTGTAAAATTACTGTGTAAAATTACAGTGTAAAATTACAGTGTAAAATTACAGTGTAAAATTACAGTGTAAAATTACTGTGTAAAATTACAGTGTAAAATTACTGTGTAAAATTACTGTGTAAAATTACAGTGTAAAATTACTGTGTAAAATTACAGTGTAAAATTACAGTGTAAAATTACTGTGTAAAATTACAGTGTAAAATTACTGTGTAAAATTACAGTGTAAAATTACTGTGTAAAATTACAGTGCAATAATTACTCATAGGTTAAACCAGTCATTTAAGTACTTTATTAATAAAACAGCACCTGCTTCTCAGAATGAAAAAGGTCTTTATGTTATACTACATCCAAAATTTCCCATTCAGATCTGTATTGGTAATTATTCAACTGTAGCAACTCACCAAAGTTCCAATTAATCTACATGAAGCTATCTTTTAATTTTTTTAGTGTTATGATAACAGTATTTTTTTCATTATTAAACCCTTTATCGCTTTGAAACTATTGGTATTACACTTGAGTCATTTAACAAATATAACAAACTACTCAATCCATCGTATTAGAATAAGTGAAGTACCAATATAGCACTTCATTGAACAAAAGACCTCAATTTTCTCTGTTGTTTGTTTCTAGCACTAATATATTAGTGCAAATTTTAATTTTCATGATAACTAAACCACAGAAAAGAAACCATGACATTTATTGTCACCTCTTTTCTACAACAAAAGAAGCTAAAAATTAACCTGTCAACAGATTATTACCTTTGGCACTAAGTGAGGCACATCGGTGTTCACACTGACTCTCAGTTGCAAAGTTATTTTTATTTCCCTTGCATCCTCCATATTTAAATTGTTTGCAGCGACCATCAAACCTGTTATAGTACCAGCGAGAGAAAGATCCCATGCATGGACCAACTACCAGGGGCTGATCACAAACATCTACAACAGAATTTAGAGAACTATGTGTGTTTAAACCGCAATATGTATACAATAAAATAAAACTAGAGTAAAAAACATCAAGATAGTACAGGTACACTGACTTCCACATGTGTGAATATATCAAAAATTTATATATTGAATAACTATAAATTTTATTTCCAGAAAGGAATAAACTCACATAAATTACAGTATTCAAGATAGTATAATTGTTAATAAGAACTTCTTACTAAGCTAAGAATAGTATATAATAATATATTTAAATTAGTTAATTTATTATTCTACTCTACATTGCAACTATAAAAGTTTCATTTTTATAAGCTGTGTAGTGTATAAAGTTTTTAAGGTCTTGATTAAAAAGCAGGTACTAACACATGTATAAAGTTAATATATTGCTACAGTTAGGCTTGGCCTATCCTAGTATTTAACATACTGGTTTGCAGATTGGTAGATTCATGGTTTTTAATGTAATGCAACGTTCTGTATATTATAAGAGTAAGAGTTAGTCCTGTTATTTAGTTAGAGCAGCTGAACAAAGCTTTGTGATGGAAGGTACTAATGACTGTCATCATTTCAAAATTACAGATGCTATGAATCTTAGGGTTCACTGACTACTTGACTTTTATATCCCATACCCATAGCAGGCATTGTAAAGGTTGAAAATATCAATATCAACATGCTATAACTTTCATTATCAAAACAAAATATTCTAAAAGCATGAACATCAGTCTCAAGTTCACTATACCATAAATATTTACAGTAAAAAGCTTATAAAACAATATTTTCTGCAGTATGTTTCACCTAATGCACAATGGTTTAAAACTGTAGCTTTGAAAACAATATGTAGTAAAGAATTGTATTTTTTGTTTGTTTTTTGAATTTCACGCATAGTTACGTGAAGGCTATCTGTGCGAGCCAACCTTAATTTAGCAGTGTAAGACTAGAGGTAAGGCAGCTAGTCATGACCACCCACCAAGTTTTGGGCTACTCTTTTACCAACGAATAGTGGAATTGACCACACATTATAATGCCCCCACAGCGGAAAGGGTGAGCATGTTTGGTGTAACTGGGATACAAACCCATGACCATCAGATTATGAGTTGAACGCATTAACCCACCTGGCCATGCTGGGCCTAATGTAGTAAAGAATTAGATTCCACAATGCAAAATTATTACTATTCTAAATACTATTCTAAAGTATACTATTCTAAATTTTTACTGCAAAACTTACTTGAATTCTGGAGTCTCAAAACTTATTAAGAAATTAACAGGAAATATGAAAAATAAAAGAAATAAAACCAATACATAAAAATAAAAAAGAACAACTACAACATTGACTCAACATTAAGTCTGCAAGCTGATGAAACTTAAAATTGGGTTTTGACACCCATGCTGGACAGAGAAAAATTGCCTCTTGTGAAACATTGTGCTTAACAATAAACAAACAATGGCATGTGAGAAACAAGGTCACACTGAAAAATATTAAATCACTGAAGTAACTTATTTTTAATTCTTTTAGCACATATAATAGGCATTGATAAGAAATTTCTAAGGCTTTACATTTAGGCTACAGCTGAAATGTTTAGAAAAACAACATACCAAGTAAATCTTGAGTGATGCATGTTTCTTCACACATTTCTTTACTAATGAATCTGTTGTTGTTACCAAGACAACCACTATAATTAAATGATTCACACAGTTTTTTATCTGTGTTAAAATACCATGCTTTGTATGGAGCTTTGCAAGGTCCTTGTACTTTAGGTAGCATACAAGCATCTGAAAACAAGGTAAGGAAAAATATTTAATAACAAAATCAGATAAAAATTATTTAGGAACATAAGTACAACTAAGTCCAAAATTGACCATCTGTATACAAACTCAAGAAGCTGTTTAAACTGTTTCAAACTTATATTGCCGTATCATAAATTGCTAGTTTTTTTCCCATTTTTCCTGCTTTGAAAATCTTTTATTTTAGTTTTACAGAACTATCAATTCTGAAATAAGTATTATCAAAAATTATTTGACTAGAGTTTTGTTAATTATTCTTTTTATAAATGTTTTTTACATAATGATAATGCCCTATATTATGCAGAGTATTAATACTGTTCTTACCTGCACATTTTGGTTCAACACACACGTTTTTACATTCTTCTTCTGAGTTGAACTGATTTATAAATGTTTTTTACATAATGATAATGCCCTATATTATGCAGAGTATTAATACTGTTCTTACCTGCACATTTTGGTTCAACACACACGTTTTTACATTCTTCTTCTGAGTTGAACTGATTTATAAATGTTTTTTACATAATGATAATGCACTATATTATGCAGAGTATTAATACTGTTGTTGTTTTTACCTGTTTTTATTCTTCTTCTGAGTTGAACTGATTTATAAATGTTTTTTACATAATGATAATGCACTATATTATGCAGAGTATTAATACTGTTCTTACCTGCACCTTTTAGCTCAACACACACGTTTTTACATTCTTCTTCTGAGTTGAACTGATTTATAAATGTTTTTTACATAATGATAATGCCCTATATTATGCAGAGTATTAATACTGTTGTTGTTCTTACCTGCACCTTTTAGCTCAACACACACGTTTTTACATTCTTCTTCTGAGTTGAACTGATTTATAAATGTTTTTTTACATAATGATAATGCCCTATATTATGCAGAGTATTAATACTGTTCTTACCTGCACCTTTTGGTTCAACACACACGTTTTTACATTCTTCTTCTGAGTTGAACTGATTTATAAATGTTTTTTACATAATGATAATGCCCTATATTATGCAGAGTATTAATACTGTTATTGTTCTTACCTGCACCTTTTAGCTCAACACACACGTTTTTACATTCTTCTTCTGAGTTGAACTGATTTATAAATGTTTTTTACATAATGATAATGCCCTATATTATGCAGAGTATTAATACTGTTCTTACCTGCACCTTTTGGTTCAACACACACGTTTTTACATTCTTCTTCTGAGTTGAACTGATTTATAAATGTTTTTTACATAATGATAATGCCCTATATTATGCAGAGTATTAATACTGTTCTTACCTGCACCTTTTGGTTCAACACACACGTTTTTACATTCTTCTTATGAGTTGAACTGATTTATAAATGTTTTTTACATAATGATAATGCCCTATATTATGCAGAGTATTAATACTGTTGTTGTTCTTACCTGCACCTTTTGGTTCAACACACACGTTTTTACATTCTTCTTCTGAGTTGAACTGATTTCTATTCCCCCTACATCCCCCATACCAAAACCTCGTGCAACCACCATATTCTATGTCAAAAAACCATTTAACAATGTAGTCACGACAACCTCCAACTTCTTTTGGTAACTTGCAAACCTCTGGAATATGTTTTAAGACACAATGTACTATCAGTATCATCAGCACAGAAAACTTCCAACTTAAACTGGATGACAGTAATAAAAGCAATTAACGTCATACATAAGTATAGTTTTATTTGTATATTCTGATATTAGTTGATGATAAGGTAAAGTAATGTGAAAAGTAATATATTATTTTTTACAGCTTTGATTTTCTTATTCTATCAGTTTTGTATGCAGTTGTATGCTAGTAATACTTTATAAAATGTTCATTATACTTGTGTATTTCATATATATGTGAACATTTTTTTCTTTATGCATACCTCAAGCCTTATACTCTACCTTTGTTGGAATAGTACCTTCTAACATATCTCTCATGCAAGTCATCATGCTTCATCTATTCACCAATAGTAGCAGAGTATACGTACCTGTCGTGACACGTGTGGCTCCTCCTACTTTCCTGTACCGAATCTTCACTTTGAAGTTTGGCAGAAGATGTGACAACTGGAGAAAAAGGGGAGTGTGAAAGAAGCTAAGTACTTATCGGAAATACATTTTCAGTAAAATTATAACTTCCTATATGGTACATATCTCCTTTCACAAGATTAGGTAGCATCCCACATTGAAAAGGAAGAGGGGCTGCAAATAGAAGCACCTCTGGAAGCATTCAAAGGATATCCCTAACCATGAGAGAGGGAGATTTGGAGATTATAGGAGGGGGACTGTAACACTTCTGAGCCAGGTATACTCTTTGTCTGTGTGTATAAATTCATAAAACACTGGGGTGGAAATCTTGTGGAGTAACTATGGTATGTCAGATTGTATTTGACAAGTCAACTACCTACAAAATCTTCTCTTCTGGATACACATGTCCATTTAAGAGTAGGATGAGGATCATACCATCTTCATCTCTGAACCAAGAATTGGGAATTAAGATCCCATTGATTCCTAAGCACAACACAAAGATCAACATCTTACAGCAATCCAGAACTGGCCAGCTGGCATCAAGAGGCTGGATTCAAATAGTGCAATACATTATATTGATTGGTTCACTCAAATCCAACATTTCAGTGCTTGAGAACTGATGTCCATGTGAAAGTAGGTTGAGGGCTCCCAATTAAAATGGATAAACTGTATGTGAAATGAATTAATTCCAAGAAGAAGAGTGGAACAGGAGGCTATGTCATCCAGTAAGGTAATGAATCAATTCCAGTAATTGTGTAAAAGCATCAGGAAGCAATGTAATCCAGTAAGGAGAAGGGTCAGCTATAGGTATTATAATCAGGAGGCCACACCCACCAGTGACAGGATGGGTCAACTCCTACAGAAATAAATCCTGTCTACACCAGCAAAACATCACCACCATACTTTCAACTGAATGGTTATAGCCAACTGTTTAGTGGAAACCATTAAAAAAAAATCTCTGTGGTTCATCATCCTAGCAGCTTGGAACTGGACTCAAAGAAGGGGTAAAAATGTTTTAGAAAGTCTGGAGGACCATCATCACCAGAGACCGTGCAATGGGTGACTATGATGCTCTATTTTGAAAAGCAGACTATACTGAGTTCTTCATTCTAGGCATGGTAGGGACAGGCAGCTATCCCCTTTTGCTTTATCTATCCAGTCCATGGATGGTATTGTTCAGAATGAACATATTTATGTAGCAACTATCACTAGGTAGATAGCCTTCCAGCTATGTTGCAGAACACCTCATCTCTACAGTGACCAAGTGGAGCTATAGACAAAAGTTTAAGAGTCAACTTGAGGTAGTGCAAATTTTGTTGTTAAATAATATCTGGTCAGGCACCAATTCCCACTGAGTGGGATCTACATGGAAAAAAGGGAATAAAAAAAGCATCTGAAAAAGAGGCAACAGAACTGAACTTACCATCGACTTCTACAGTACAGCCACAGGTGGAAGACAAAAGTACAATGTGATGAAGATGATGGGAGACAAACATAATGGGCATGGTCCACAAACCAGATTGAAGAATCTCCTCTAAAAATGACAAAGATGGGAATTAAAGTAAAATGTGAGGTGACTAATTTGATGGGAGGACACATGGAACAAGTTATGGGAGGAATGAACTAGAAAGTAGCAGGCCAAAACGGACCAGAAATCTGACCCAATTTGTTAGGGTAAAAGGAGAAAGATCACAAGGGAGGAAAACTAGCAGGGAATGAAAAATAGTTCCATGTACTCTGCGGGATGACTTGATGCATGAAGCTGGAACTTCTCACCAAGGATCAGATAAAAGCATCCAGCACATGACATGCAAGGATATAAATTGGATGTGCTTGGGCTCAGTGTAGAAGATCTAAGATCTGGAAGCAAAGAGCTCTGAAATAGGTGTCCTCTTGGTTCCATAACTGTAAAGTTGTTGGAATGAACCATCAACAAATGGTAACAAGTGAGAGAAAAGAAACTGCCAGAAGTTTGAGAACATTGATACACAAGATGAAATAATCTGCTGGACAATAGCTCAAAGCTTCATGGTAATTGACCCACGTCCCCATCCCTGAAAGGAGGTATCTGCAAAAAGATGGACCTCCAGATGGGGAAAAGGAAGCAACATATTCACCAATGTATGGACTTTGTTGTGCTACCACAGCAAATCGAGTCACAGAAAAGGAAGAAGGGAAATGGTGACAGAAAGAGAATCCAGTGCAAAGCTCCACTTATCCTAAAGTGCTTACTGCAGGTATCTCATATTGGCACAACTGAAGGGAACTAATGTGGTGATGAAAGACCACATATTTAAAGGCAACAGAGCCTTCCAAGCAGTAATTGATCAAAATGAGAGGGCATGGCAAACAGAAAGTTTCACAAAACTGTGTCAAAGAAGTCCCTCAAATGTACCAAATATTGGGTGGGTTGAAGGACTGACTTTTCCAATTTTATCAATCATCCCACTCAAACTGCCACAGAAAGGAGGTGGTGACTGTGAATGGTGTAAGTATAATGATAATACCACAACTCCAGAGTATGGATATGATGAACAAAGGCCAAAATTATGCCACAAAACATGTAAGAAATCAAGGTTAGTCCAAAGGGGAGAGCCCAAAATTGTTAAACCATCCCGAGATGAAGAAACCAAAGATATTGTTGAGATTGAAGGGATATTGAGATGTGTAGATAGGCATTGAAGACTTTTTGTGATACACAATCCTGGGAAAACACCCATCTCAAAGTGTGAACTTGGAAATGATAATGAAAAGGTTGAGGCATGAAAAATCTATGATAGGTAGCTAATCCCCAGTTTTCTTGGGGGCCATGAAAAGAAGGGAGTGAAACTTATCTAAGGGCTGGTGAGCTGGTTTAATAGCCTGCTACAAAAGCAGCTCCTAAATTACCTCTGGCAGACACTGGTCTTGGGGATGAAGAAAGGAAATGGGTCAAAAAGAAAAGGGAGACTGGGAAATAAAAGTGAGAACACGACCCTCTGAACCTGATCCTTGACAAAAGGTAGCCAGCAAGGAAGAAAAACTAACAGTTGAGCTCTCATTGGTCCCAACTCACCAGGTAATCACCAATACTGGAGATACAGGATGATATGCTGATGATGACCTCCACAAGAGGAAGTACCCAGATGGTAATGAATGGAAAAAAGGAATAGGAGGCACTGAAGTTTCAGGATGAGAAAAATGAGCTATCAAAGTTGAAAGGGTGGACTTTTGATGGATGGATACCTGCAGTTCAATATTATCAGGGACTATGTCAAAGACAACATCAAATAAAAAGAGCAAGTTCCAAAGATAAGTGGAGGGCAAATTAACTCAAGCCAGAATAGAATCCCTACAAATAAGGTTCCAACAACAAGGAAACCTTATATGGAATGACAGAGCCCAGGAGGAAATATGACCCAAACTGAAAAAGAGAAGATGAAGGGTTATACCAGAAATTCCTTCACTATTTCTGTGGAGAGCCTTGAGAGAAGATGAATAGAAGAGAGATACTGGAGGGGAGGGTAGTAAAGGTAAGACAAAGGTGAGAATATTGTACATGTGTGGTATTAACATTTGATTCAGAAACTACCCTCCAAACAGGAAAGATAATACCCACCAACTAATGATCCAAAAGCAGATAATCTACCTAATGGTAAGCTTGGGCTTGCTGATCAGTCTTTAGGGGAGTGCAGGAAACTGATTCCACTGCCTAATTGGGAGAGACAGTTATCAGCATGAACCTGAATACTGGGAGAGAAAAGAAAACCAAAAAGGGTCAAGTATAATGATTATGCAACAAAGAAGAACGAGGGAAATAATAAACAGGAGAAAGAGACAAAACATCACAAATCTGAGATACAAAATCCGCAAAAGCCGAGGAAGAGCTACTTGACTCTTTGGAATGGAACTGAGAAAAAACAGCATACTTGAAGGAAGAAAAAGATTATTAAAATTGTCATCCTACTGAAGAAAGTCAGTTGATTCAGAAGCAGTTAGAGCAATTTCAAAGAACAAAGGATGACTCAAGTATCATTCAATCTCTTGATGGATAAAATCAGAAAGATCCACTGTCAGGTCACCCACACCTGAGGCCTGCGACATAAGATTTGTTATTGGTGGGATCTCTGAAGTGTAAGTTGACTTCATAATTCATAATTGACTAAACTGCACAAAGGATGAGTGCAGAAATGTGTTGATAATAAACTGGGCAGAAAGTGGTAATATACAACCAAAATTTAAAACCAATTGAAATGTAATTCAAAATGTGTCATACAGGAAGTCAAAAAACACAAAAGATAATGCCTGTATTTGAAAATTGCAAAATGATACTTGAAAGTTCTGTAGAGGGAATGACATGCATCATGTCAGGTAAGCATACTATGCTACTAATGGTGAATAAATGATGCATGGTCATTTGCATAAGAGATATGTTGGAATATACTATTTGAACAAGAGGAGAGAAGACTTGTAGAATGTATAAAAAAAAGGTTGCATACAGAGGACAGTACTGAATAAGAATAACTAATCTTGGAGGGAAAGTAAGCACCATATAAAAAATATGATGTAAAATATTAAATATGGATGTTTTCCATAAACATTTATATGTTACTCATTATGTGCATGTTTTACATGTCTTGTTTTGTGAATATATAGATTAGAACTAAATTACAAAACCAATATATCATTTTAATTAGGCATATGAAGTTGTAAAATAAAAATTTATAATGACTAGAATGTGTTGGTTTATCAGCTGAATACTCTTACTGTTAGCAATATTTTAAACTATAATCCCAATACTATCTAACACAGTTAGGTTCATGCTCTTTCTGACTATCAACAGTTATACAGCAATGTGAAAGTGAAGATTCTAATGCTACAATTCACTTACTAATGCATTTTCTGAGATCACCATACCAGGTTCAAAATACATCCTTCAAAGCTTTTATTACAAATTTCAATGTGAAAATATTATTCAGTCAGTTAGATCCTCAAAGAAAAAAGGCAGTGACGTTAACTAGTAATTTCAAGTCAGTTTATTTTAGTTCATTCTCTTCAAGCAGCCAATACACTTTTGCCAAGAAAGTTAGAAAATATATGGTTACTTAATAAAACACAAAACAATAACCTTATAATAAATGTAACTTATGATAAGAATGTTTATTATATTTTACTAACAACTTAAAAATATCTTATATCAAATGTAACCTATGATAAGAATGTTTATCATATTTTACTAACAATTTAAAAATATCTTAAATCAAATTTTGGTTTACATTTTTAAAGTTTATCAGCTTACCTCCTGAAATTTTTAGGTCAAAGACAGGAACATCAGGACAACCTTCAAAATTTGAGCCATTGGCAATGTGTTTACCATCAAGACAACAGCCATAAGGAGTGTCTACACAAGAACAACCCTCATGATGTAGTCCCTTTGCCACAGTTATACCATCTGGACAACAGCCATAAGGCATTGTAGAACAAGGGCAGCCTTGATAATTTGGTGCTTTTGCAGGAGTTTGTTTATCTGGACAACATCCATATGGGAAAGTTTCACAAGGACATCCCTGATACCTTGGTCCTTTTGCTGGAATGGTTCTATCTGGACAACAACCATACGAAAATGTCTCACAGGGACACCCATGATAATTTGGTCCTTCTGCGAGTGTGCGATTATCTGGACAGCATCCATGAGATAGTGTTTCACAAGGACATCCTTGATAATCTGGTCCTTGTGCAGGAGTGTGATTATCTGGACAGCATCCATGAGATAATGTTTTACAAGGGCATCCTTGATAATCTGGTCCTTCTGCAGGAGTGTGATTATCTGGACAGCATCCATGAGATAGTGTTTCACAAGGGCATCCTTGATAATCTGGTCCTTCTGCAGGAGTGTGATTATCTGGACAGCATCCATGAGATAATGTTTCACAAGGACATCCTTGATAATCTGGTCCTTGTGCAGGAGTGTGATTATCTGGACAGCATCCATGAGATAGTGTTTCACAAGGACATCCTTGATAATCTGGTCCTTCTGCAGGAGTGTGATTATCTGGACAGCATCCATGAGATAGTGTTTCACAAGGACATCCTTGATAATCTGGTCCTTCTGCAGGAGTGTGATTATCTGGACAGCATCCATGAGATAGTGTTTCACAAGGACATCCTTGATAATCTGGTCCTTCTGCAGGAGTGTGATTATCTGGACAGCATCCATGAGATAGTGTTTCACAAGGACATCCTTGATAATCTGGTCCTTCTGCAGGACTGTGATTATCTGGACAGCATCCATGAGATAGCGTTTCACAAGGACATCCTTGATAATCTGGTCCTTCTGCAGGAGTGTGATTATCTGGACAGCATCCATGAGATAGCGTTTCACAAGGACATCCTTGATAATCTGGTCCTTCTGCAGGAGTGTGATTATCTGGACAGCATCCATGAGATAGTGTTTCACAAGGACATCCTTGATAACCTGGTCCTTCTGCAGCAGTGTTATTATCTGGACAGCATCCATGAGATAGTGTCTCACAGGGGCATCCATAGTAGTTTGGTCCTTTAGCAGTAGTTGTTCCATCAGGACAACAACCATGTTTATCAAATTTACATCCACACCCTTCATAATCCAATCCTCTGGCTGGTGTAATATTATCTGGGCAACATCCAAAGGGAAGTGTCTCACAAGGGCATTTTTCATAATCTGGTCCTTTAGCAGGAGTTTTTCCATCTGGACAACATCCTTGTCCAAAAATGTCACATGCACAACCTTGATATTGAGGACCACTGGCAACACTACTGTTATCAGGACAGCAACCAAATTTGGTAGTTGCACAACCACAACCTATCTTATTATGTCCTGCAGCTGGGGTAATACCATCATCACAACAACCATAGAGTAATTTATCACACAAACAACCTTCCAAGTTTGGGCCATTAGCTGGAAAGTAACCATCCTGGCAGCATCCAAATGGATATTCTTTACAAGTACATCCAAAGTACCTTAAAAATAAACATTGATAATGCTTTGATTTAATTTTCTTGTTAAACTATTTTTGAAGGACATATAACTGATGTCATTACCATCATAAAAATATACGTATGTACTTATGAAGGATTTCATTAGTCTACAGAAATATTATACAGTTAACTAAAACATCATTAGAAATATTCAAAAATGTGTAGACCATGACCATATAGAAATCTGAAAATATTTAAAAGTATTGTTCTTAATAGTGACATGCTATGTAGCTTAGTGATAGACCATTATCATTTTGAATGAAATGTAAGATTTGATTATTGGTTTTAGTTGGACTGGACTATTCTTTGAACAGTCAGCAGTCATGCAAAGAAATTTTCTTGATGCAATTATCATTAAACCTGCTTGTTTTCAAAATAAATCTGATAAAATCACAGTTTTCACCTCACAAAATGGTTTTATTAAGAACAACAGAACAAATTGTAAAATGTTGAATTAATTGAATAAAATTAAGATGAGGAAATGTTTGGTTATTGGATATTTTCAGGAATGTTTATTACCTCTTACTTTTAAGTTCCATAAACTTAGCTAAAAATTTATTCAAAAAATTGTTCTGGATGCAAATAAAGTAAAGGATATTGCAAGAGAATATTTCTTACCTTGGACCTGATGCTGGAGTAATATCATCTGGGCAACATCCATAAGGAAAAGTCTGGCAACTACATCCAAAGTATTCTGGTCCCATAGCAGTAGTAATGTTATCTGGACAGCAACCAAACTGAGAAGTAAAGCAACAGCCTTCACCATTTGGTCCTTGTGAAGGAGTGATGTCATCAGGACAACAACCAAACAAAAACATACTGCAGTTTGGTACAATCTCTTTGCTTTCTTGTTCAAAGACACTTACTTCTTCACAGCCTTCAAATGCTGGCCCTTGGGAAGCTGTGACGTTATCCTGACAACAACCATACTTAGTAACTCTACAACAACCTTCGTTGTTTGGACCTTCGGCATAAGTAAAACCATCAGAACAACATCCAAAATTGGAGACTAAACAAGCTGAATCTATTTTAGTAGGCTCAGAAACTGTGCAGCCCTCCATATCAGGGCCCAAAGCTGTTGTGACATTATCAGGACAACAACCAAATGCAGTTTCTGTACAACTGATAAGGACTCCTGTTATATTTAATTCCTTACACCCTTCTTCATTTGGTCCTTTAGCTATTGTTACATTATCAGAACAGCATCCAAATGGTGATACCTTGCAATTGATGGATATGTCTGTGGCAACCAGTTCTATACAAGATTCTCCATGTGGCCCTTTAGCAGTGGTCACATTATCAGGACAGCAGCCATACAAACTATCTGTACATGCTTCTGGTTTTCCACTACCCTGGATATCATCACATCCAACAAATCCTGGTCCTTGTGCTATTGATAGCCCATCAGGGCAACATCCATATTCAGCTTCTTCACATCCACCAGATCCTTCCACACCTTCTGATGCAATGTGTGGTACATCACCTTCTGAACAACCTTCATTCCTAGGTCCTGAAGCTGGTGTTAAACCATCAGAGCAACAACCATATGGAGAAATATCACACATTTCACCTGATGTAAACTCATCACATCCAAAGAATTCAGGACCTGAAGCACTTGTAATGTTATCAGGACAACATCCATACTTTGATGTTTGACATCCAATAAGATGAGATTCTATACAACCAGTAAGATTTACATCTTTTGCAAATGTTATTCCATCCAAGCAGCAACCATAAGGTGAATCTTGACATGCTGTATAGTTGAAACATCCATAGTCATTTTTATCTTGTGCAGGTGTCTTTCCATCTGGACAGCAACCAAAGGTTGTCTCATCACACTTTTCAACTCTTGGGCAACCTTCACCATTTTGACCTTCTGCAGATGTCTCACCATCAGGGCAACAGCCGTAAGCTGAATCTTTACATTCTTCATTACCTGGGCAACCACTTCCTGTTTCACTTTTAGCAGGAGTCAGTCCATCGTGGCAACAGCCAAATTTTGTTCCATTACAAGTAGTCACAATTTCACAACCTTCCCTAAAGGTAAGTTTATAGAAAACATACACTAAAATCAAGAGCATATAATAACCAGTTATAAAACTTGTTAACATTTTCAACAGACAAACCAATACTTCTGTCAAGTAAAATGAAAACAGTTTTTTTTACCAATAGTTAAATAAGTTATTAATAACTTTAAGATGCTTACATAAATTAAAATTACAAATTAAGCCAGTAATTAATGTAGTTAAACTGACATATTGGTCCAACTAGGAGTGCAAAATCTCATAAAACAAAACTTTATAACAACTGAAATACAATAATTTATCAGTTGGATTATCTGGCTGTTACTGACATTTGTTGTTATTTATTGTTTTTTTTCATTATAAGGTATTTGATGGTTTGTGAAAAAAAGACTTTTGCTTTTTTACTTTTTAGTGCCCTAAATATATATCTATAAATAGTTGACATGTTATGACTAGAAATAAATGACCAAACAATAAATCTAAAAAAAAAACAAATACCCAGTACTTCTATTTCACTGAGAGTGTATAATATGCATTTAGCTAGACTGCAATATAATACAAAATGATGAGAAAAAAATCATTCTGAAGAGATCTCAAGCATGTTAAAGAAGTAATAAAAATATAATTAATTTACATTGTGTGACCTTAAATGTTTGGTTTAGGTATATATGTATATAGTTGTACCAAGTATCAAGATACAAACTGATACTGTGTTACACAAACAACGTTCAAGTGAATTTTAATTTATTTTTATAATGAAGTTTACAGAAGATACCGTAACAGGTATATTGTAGACAGTAATTAATTACATGATATTTAAAAATCAGCTTTTAGTAAGAGATTAAAATATTAACAAAACTGATATAATACACTACCATATTTACACTTACTTAAATGGGCCAAAAGCAATGGTTATGCCATCTTTGCAACAGCCAAAGTCAGTGACCTCACAACCACCTTTTGGAAAAGAAAGTTTGGGGCAATCTGAAATGTTTGGCCCTGCTGGGGTAACTCCATCAGGGCAACAACCATGCTTGGTTTTCCTGCAATCTCGAGCTATTATAATCTCATCTATGAAAGGAGTGACGTGAAATAAAACTAATTTTAAAACATAGTATAAAGTTAAAAGTGAAGCAAAAAGTCTTGCATTAATCATTAAATGGAACATATTAATTATTGTTAATGGTCATAAAAGGTTTTTAAAACATAAAACGATAAAAAATCAATTTGCACTTTATATATTTAATTTAATGTGTTATTGAACTTTATAAAACATTATGGTTTCAAAAAAACTTAATACTCTTATTGACAGGCTACTAGTTGACGTTAACACGTTTCAGCACATGCAGTTTAAGAAAAAGTGTGTGTTTTTCTTATTGCAAAGCCACAGTGGGGTATCTGCTGAGTCCACCAAGGGAATCGAACCTCTAATTTTAAAATTGTCTATCCATAGACCTACCGCTGTACCAGTAGATGACTTAATAAAAAGTTTGGCTATCAAAACAAAGTTTTCAATACATCTAATACAGTTTGAATTAACCACTATGAATAAGTTCTGGCAGAAACTATATCAAGGTTTATTCAATATTTTGATACTTCTGTAAATATTGTAATTCCATACGGTGATTTGATTATTAACTTCGAAATTTCTTGTTCATATTATTAACTATATTTACCTTTATCATTTTACATATATGCATTATCAATGCTTTGTGTTTTGTCTGTGTGCATATGTGTGTAGGCTTTTTATTGCTTATTACATTGTCCAAAGTTATAATTTTGCATTGTTTTAATCTTAAAATAGAAATAATCATGTGCAGAAACAGAAGTTCATAGAATCTCTGCTCTGGTTATATCTTTGTCCCTCTCACATACCAAGAAAGGACATCAAGAAAGAGAAATGGTGAAGATTAATCTGAAACAATAGTTCTCAAACTTTAGTAACCCACAGTCCCCTATTAATTTTATTTCTTGTATAGGGACCCCTAAACCTACTTGTTTTGAAAAAAAGATTCCATGTACATGAAAAGCTGTATTCCAAAATTAAATGTTTTAATCCAAACTAATTTAATTTTTACAAAAAAATACTACAATGACATTTTAGACATGATTCACAGACCTCCTCTAACACTCTCATTGATTCCATTTTGAGAAATGCTTCTTCCCTAAAATAATATTCAATTGTTAAACCATAAAACTGCTTTAATAAATTAATTTCAATACTTATGTTTAGTCAGCATGTAATAAATATAACTGCTCCCTGCTGACTCATCTCTGAGTCTGAGGACTTATAACATTAAAAATCAGGTTTTGATACCTGTGGTAGGCATACCTTCATCACAAGGAAACATGTTGCATGGTTCCTCATCATAGGGACGCAAGCTTGAATCACAGTCTTCAGAAAAGCCAAGATTTTCTTCAGTAATACATAGTATCTTCCTTGTTTGGTATCCACCACCACAAGGCACTGAGCACTATTATGTAAAAAAACAGTCACTTAATAGTATCTATAACAAAATAAGAGAGAGAGAGTGATCTTAGTTTAACTAAAAAAAAACAAATGTAGTTGGAAATAATAAACAGTTACACTGAGGTAGTAAAACCTTAATTAATACAAGTTTAATAATTGTCCAATAAGCCACTGCTCTTAAAAAACTAACTTCTCTATCACTTCAGCCCACTTAAAATGAAAAACATGCTATTTTTAGATGATTTAATGATTTTCATTCATGTACAGTATTTTAAGAGGCAATATTTCAAACTGCTATCACAGATCATACCTAATTAATTGCTTGATTATTGTGTTATGATTACAAAAAAGGATACACTAAGAAAAATAAAACTATGGAGAATTGTAATAATGAAGCATTTTTTTCTAATTGGGTGAGTTTGATTATTAACATTTATTAACGATATCAAATTGCTATGGAAACTGGATGGACACTGAGGAAGATCTTTTGATCTAAAAAAATTAGAGAAAATTAAACATTAAATCAAAAATTTGTATGTTCCTTACTAAAAAGTAAAGTTAATAAAAAAATATTTATTATAAGAAATAAAAGCCAGTGTTGTTTAGATGGAACAAATTTTGATATCCTTGTAGAAAAAAAAAAAAAAAAACCTCTAAGCTTTCAGCAAAGTGCCTATCTGGTCTTAATGAGGCTTTTGGTGTATAGTATTTTATCTACTCAAGATTATAAGAATATCAGTTATTATGGAGAGTTTTGAAGTTATTCAGAAAAATATCAGTTGTTCTGGAGAGTTTTGTTTTGAAGTTACTTAGTGATAAAGTATATTTTATTACAATGTACAGCCTTAACAGTACATATGCTTAGTTTCTATAACTGATATGATGTTTCAATGACTGGTTGTTTAGAAACAAAGGGTTATCTCATGAACCTAATGGTTCCAGTCACCTTTAGCTTGTATTTACACAATATAATTTAGTTTATTAAGGTTATTATAGCTGGCCATTTCAATGATTTCACACAGATCAAAATCGTCTGAAAATCACAGTGATTGAAACCTAAACCATCCAACCTAAACTTATGTTTTTCTAAAGTAACTCACTTTATTCCAAGGTCCAGTGAACCAAATAGTTTTACAAGGAAGTCCTGTACAGTTACGAGTTTCTGCATACTTTTTATGGCTGTTACATCGACTTTCCTGAGTTTTAACCACTACACCATCCTTCCAGTAGCCACAGAAAACATTTCGAGTCTGAACCCCTTCTCCACATTTCGTTGAGCACTTACCAGAAATTTAGAAAAAAACAACACACAATATGAAAAAATTTTTAGTATTTAACAATTACTTCTGACTTTATGTTTTTAAATTCTACAACTAGTTAGAAAAGTGAAATTTTAATACAAGTTTGAACTTATGTGTGTGTGTGTGTGAAAAGAAAAGATACAAACAAATATTTGTTTACTATTATCTGTAGCAAACAGATTTTGACTGGCAGTTCAAGTAAATTTCAAAAATCAGTTAAACACATGGAGAACTATTGTGAGTAAAAGTGTTATGTAATACCACATTTCAATAACAGATCTTTGGTGTAATAAGTAGTAAATAATATAGCATATAATTAGTGAGAGAATAGATTAAACAATTATTAATAATATATATATACAAACATACAATTAAAGTTTGTATGCATAATCACAGACACCTACACGTAAAAGTTTTGTTGATCGTAAAAACAGAAAATGCTAGCATTCCAAATGTAATTTATATTTAATGACGCATGTGAAATAGTCGTAAATATTTACCAGTCCTTTAAATCATAGCGTAACATAGTGTAACTTTAAACTGATCATTGAATAAATATGTGATCATCAAATGTGTTTGAGATATTTTGCAACATTCTACCAGAAACTTTCAACATATTTAAACTACTTAAAACCCAAGAATTTTCATACATAATGTTAAGAACAGTAAAACATAGAGTAAAACTTATTTATTACAAACAACACATTTATCTTTCTAACAAAAACAACCACCTTTTACTGAACTGATTTGTTAACACATTCAGAGGTTTAATAGCAATCTATATGGATAGTGGTCTGTTTTTCTGCAATCCACTTGTTTCTTATGTTTTTATCATAAGCAAAGTAATCTATTTACCTCGCTCCACTCTGATGCAAACCATGAACTTTCACAGAGATGAGAATCACTACATGGACGCTTAAGTTTAGGTAGCTGATTTCTATCACACATCTCAAGAGGGAAAACTTTACCTTCCTGGTTAGCACATTGAGTGATACGAGATTCCACTGTTAGTCCACAAAATTTGTCGCACTATTCCAAAAAGGAAAAAGAAACATTAAAAAAAATCTTCAGAAATGAAAGAAAAACAACAACAAGTGTTTTTAACACTGTTAGACATAATTTTCCTACAGAAACAACTGCATGTTCCATTTCTATAAACAAATCTATTTTTTATAAATTGTCTTATTCAGTAATTGTAATGTAATATTTCTTTATCTGATTCAACAAATACTTCATTTCCTATTTACAAACTAGTCAACTACTTGTTTTTTTCATCTCTTACCAAAGACAGTAACTTCATTTTAAAATGTTAATATTTTTCCTGTATTACTAAAAAAAATCTCCTATGTTAAAATGCAACAAAATCTCATAAAATTACAAGTTGTTGTAGTTGTAGAAGGTGTTACTTACCAAGAAATTACTTTTAACAATTATTAGTTAAAACTATGGATAAACAAGGCTAGGCGAGATGAAATTAAAAGAAGTGATTATATCTTTGTGTTAGAAGAAATCTGCATCTGTAAAAATATATACTTTACATGTAAAGAAGGGACATGATGGGGAACTTCTAAGTAATCAAGGATTATCCACAAATGCATAAAATGTACATGATATATTAATTCAAAAATATGCATGTGGAATTTTTCAAAATATTTTTATTACATACCTTAATATACAAGGTACATTATGAACTCTGTAACTAATGTTAAACCACACTTACTCAAATATTTCTTTCACATAATGGCCACTGACCAAACTGTGAAACACAATTTAAAACATTTTAATTAACTTATTTATTCCAAAGGAAGAATTATAATGAATATATTATCCTTCAAATGTTTTTTTTTTTCTTAAAAATACATCTAGTACTCACTCCACTCCATTCTGAAATAACCCACTCCACACCTTCACATGGCCCAAGATTACAAGTCTGACTTGCAACAGGTTGACTCTCAGAGTCACAATGGAACTTTTCTGTCTTTTCTTTATCCCTTTGGCATGTTACAGTTCTAGTCTGAGTACCATTTCCACATATTTTGTTACACTGCAAATAAAAAAATTGAATTAACTATGCATAGTATACAAAACAAGTATTTACTTTACATATGTAAACTATGCAAAAAAAAGTTTACATAGGTATCAACATGTATGTGGACTTTATGCTACAATACCTAAACAGAAATAAAGGTTTTCAGCTTCTAAAAATTACTGTACTTTGCCCACCCTCAGTGACACAGCAGTATGTCAACAGACTTACAATGCTAGAATGCATGTTACCATATTTGTGGTGGGACAAGCATAAATAGCCCATTATGTAGCCTTGTGCTTAATTAGAAAGAAAATTATTGTACTTCTTTATCTGTTTGAGAATTGAAGTTGTTTTCTAATGTTAAAAAATATATTTTATACAAAAACTAAAGAGTTCACCTTATGCTCTCTTATGAAATCCTACTGAAAAGCAATCTTGTGACTGGAATATATGTTTATTACACTACTTTTAGTTATTAAATATTTAACAGGATTAAATAACGTGTTACATTTTCTCTTCTGTTCTTTAATACAGAAATTAACAGTAATGTAACAATTAGTAAAAAATATATTAGATTATTAGCCATTTTATAAATGTTGTTTATCTTTTAAGTTTTTATTTTGGTGTAACCTTTAAGTAACATGTAAAAAAGTCTGTTCACTTATTTCATTATTCCATGCTTGCTACAATATCAAAAGGTTATTTGAACAAATAATAAAATTTTGTACTACAAATAAAACAAGTTTAATTTCTTTATGCAATAAAAAATACATATTACTAGTAGAGTTCAAGAAAAACATTAGCAATAAAAAACAGAAATGTCAGTCCTTTTCATCAGAAGAAAAAAAAAGAAAACATAAAGCCAGCACAAGTCCACATAATCTACAACAAATCATCTACCTTAACTTCATTCTCTTTTTTTCTAAAATATATACGTTTCAATTAGTTTGGTTTGAATTTTTAATAACAAATTCGACAAGAATAGGCGTCTCATTTCGCTGAGCTATTTATCTAGACACTAAATATTTCAATCCAGTTTTACAATATATGTTAAGGTTGTTCTAGGATATCAAAAACCCCGACAAAATCCACAGATTATGAACGCAAGAACTGCTTACTATTTATTTGACCGCTAAATTCAATTTTGGATAAAGTAACACAAACTAGTGTTTCATTGAAGACCATAAATACATTAAATGTAATGCAGTAAAACATTGTGACGTTAAATACGGTTCAGAAACAATTCCACATATATTACAGTTAGAAGAACATACACGAAGGATATTTCACGGTGTTGTATTTGTTAGTACAAGCCTACACAAAAGGTTACTTGAACTCTATATTCTGTGAGGGATTGAACCACGCATTTTGGCATTATAAGCCATCTAGCTTTCCAATGAGCCGCCGGTAGAGGGGGCGAAATACGGGTATTCGTAAAACTGGTGAGTGATGAACTACAGTTCTTGTTTGAACCGTTCCCATGAATTTGTTTTTTGACACTGTGGGTCACTAATTCAAAATACTAGAAAATAAATAAACCAAGTAATATACAACCGAAGTTATTATTTGAATTTCCAGATTCGATTTATCTTTCTTGAAAGAGAGAATGCGATACAAATATTCGAATTAAAATACTGTTTTATTTTCGGACATATTTCCTTATTTATATTAAATTTAGATATTTCAACGAGAGGTATGCACAATAAATCTCTATTAGAAAATTATCACTAAATCGGTGTGAGTTTTTTTTTCTTACGTCTTATACGATAAATATATTATTATAGAGAGTTGTAAAGCACATTGGCACTTATGTCAATTTCTTTAGATATTTTGAAGGGAACTTTCTGGTTGAATATGCATTACTTGTTTTAAATACATGTGTATAGCCAAATTTGTTAACCCCCATACTGCCTTAAATGGCCTGCAATAGAAATAACATGTATGCTGTTATATTACTTTGTGAATACTAGTTAAAACAGAAAGCAATAAAACAAACTCTAATATACTTACAGCAGACCAAGGTCCGGCATGCCACGTTGGACATTTCTGCCCAATTGTGCAATCTTGGATAAAATTAGGCTTGGAGCCATCCTGCCGTACACAGTAATCATCACTGATAACAATAACTCCATTTTCTGTAAACTGGTGACAGTAAACAACGCGGAACCGTACACCTCTTCCACACTGTCTAGAACAGTTACTCCACTCACCAACAAACCACCTGAAAGAAGAACCATCCCGTTGTGTTCTCAGATTCTGAAGGATTTTTCAGACGTGATAGAACGATCATAACATTTTTATATACATTCGTTGAAAGTGTGAATGTAGGCTTCACGATAACCTAGATGGGTTAATAGAAGTTTACGGAAGTCCAAGACCGGAATACAAACAGATCATTTTGCGTATTTTCTCTCATTCATATTACAATACATAATACAGAAAAAAAAAACACGTGCGCCAGAACCATCTGAGACGATGGACAACCGCAGAAACTGTTTAAACTACGAGAATATAAATATAGTTCTTGTTCGTTTGTCTTGAATTTCGCGCAAAGTTTCTAGAGGGCTATCTGCGCTAGCCGTCCCCAATTTAGCAGTGTAAGACTAGAGGGAAGGCAGCTAGTCATCACCACCCACCGCCAACTCTTGGGCTACTCTTTTACCAAAAAATAGTGGGATTAACCATAACATTATAACGCCCCCACGGCTGAAAGGGCGAGCATGTTTGGTGCGACCGGGGTTCGAACCCGCGACCCTCGGATTACGAGTCGAATGCCTTAACACGCTTGACCATGCTGGGCCAAATATAGTTCTATAAATACAAATACCAGCAAAAAAGGCCGGGCTAATTAAGTGTACTTTAAAACTGTAATATTTTGATTACCACACAATTTTGTTGCTTAGTGTAGGCTAGTATGTATATCAAATAAAAATATTAAAAACTTCAACATATATACATTGTGTTGCTTACTTGGAAATGTATACTTTTTTAAAGTTTTCTTGCAAAGTTTAATGCTAAGTTAAAAGTAAAATTTAAAAGAAGAAATATGAAAAATGACTTAACAACTTTAATCATAGGTCAGTTTTTCTCTGATACAAGAATAGCAAACTAAAATTAACTTATTCAATTATAAACTTTGGAAAATATAAATAGGCATAATTAGATACTGAAATTTATGCTAGAAAGAAAATTAGAAAAAAAAGAACAAAAAAGACAACCAAAAAATGAAATGGGATTTCAATATCAAACGGGCCTTACGATTACAGAGCACACAAGAAGGGCTCTGTTGGTGATTCATTTTAATATATCTCTGCACATTCGCTGGAGCTAGTACGACAGATCAAGCAGGATCCGAAACAACAATTTGTCACAGTGACTGTAAGTGATTTTTAAACTTTAATTTACACTTCCAAAATTATTTCTAGATAAATGGATTGACTCAATGTATGAATCAGTATAATAGCGTATACACTGTACATGCTTATAGCTGTGGTGAGTATACGTGTTAGTGAACACCTATATTAATGAAATTGTTAGCACTTTCGATAAATTACAGTAAAATTAACACAAAATTCAATCACAGTGCTCATACTTTCCAAAAGTCTCCTGAGGACCACGTTCCCAAACCTCTTTATCAGTAGCATGCTTTGCACACCAAATTGTGCTTTGCAAAAACTGCTTGCCTCATTCCTGCCCTGTAACGTAGATGGGGCAGGAAAAATGTGTGTGTGTGGTTTGTCATAGCAAAGCCACATCGGGCTATCTGCTGAGTCCACCGAGGGGCAAAAATGCTTTTGATTACCCGTACACGCGAATAGTTTACATTATAGTGAATGATAATTTTATCATATTAACGATCTTACTTTCTTGCTGTTGACAGATTTGTTGTTGTTGTTTTTTTAATTTCGCGCTAAGCTACGCGAGGGCTACCTGCGCTAATCATTCTTAATTTAGCAGTGTAAGACTACAGGGAAAGCAGCTAATTACTACCGACACTTGGGCTACTGTTTTATCAACGAATTGTGAGATTAATCGTGACATTATAACTCCTCACTGTTGATAGGGCGAATATGTTTGGTGCGACGGGGATTTGAACCTGCGTCCCTCAGATTACGAGTCGAGCTCCTTAACCGCCAGGAAGAATGAAATAATTACATTCAAATATATAGATGTCGCTGTATTCGATGTACTTTTGTGTTAACTATAAAAATGTTAATAAACAAATTTTCCAATTCTAATGTCATAATTAAAACTCATTTAAACTATTTTCCTTTATCTCTATCACCGAGATCACGACATTTAAAATATTTTTTTAAAATTAAAATATTCACTCACCCTGGTGGACAACTTTCTTTGTTGCAAGTGCGATTGGTAATTGGCTTCAAAAGAGGGTCGCATAAAAATTCCGGGACTTCTTCGAACCTACCAGTACGGACACATCTGACTGCTCGTTGCTGAACACCTAAATGAGCAAATAGACCAATCGTTCCGCTAAATAACCGAGTAACGTGCACACAAAGCTGTTTTTTATAAACATAACAATGAACTCTAAATTGAAATTATGATATAAATAAATGTCTTCTAATGTATAAACAATTACTAGACGTATCAAACATCGAAAAGGGATATTAATTGGTCGGAACAAAATAAAAGCAAACACTCATAGATCGCTATATTATTACATATTGTTAAGATATTATATCAGATAAACATTTTATAAGTCGTTCTGTTGCTGTTGATATTGGAAAAAATCGAAACAAAACAGTAAACACAACAGTACTATTCGGTACAAAACGAATTCAATTTCTTTAAGGTTTAGTAACCTTCAATCTTGTTTTGTTTCCAAAACATAGTTCAGGATTGTGCTATATGAAGTTGTTCAGATTAAAGTAGGTATATCATAGAAGAAAAATGAACGTCATTTAGAGAGAAAAATTGGGTAAAGAATTTAAAAGTGCAACAAAACATATGAAGGAATAATGCATTATAATGACTACATCAAAACATACCGTTTCCACAGGTTCTAGAGCAGAATCCAAAACTGTCAGAAGTCCAGGAATATGCGTCAGATTGAGGGCTATTCGTATCTTTTGGAACAGAGTATTCATACGCGATACCGGGATTTTTATCTTCATACAATAGCTACAGTTGAGGTACACCAGTGTAAGCAAAGAAACAGGAGTAAGTGTTATTTTTCAGCTAGGCCTTCAAAGTAAAACATCTAATTTTTAACACTATCAATTAACCATGGATATTTATGGAACAAAAGTTAAGTTTATTTCTCAGAAAAATAAAACATATAAAGGTTTGGAAAGAGTACGATAGTTGGTATAATTTTATTTTCACCTATAGACTGTTATTGACTTGAGCATCAACAGAGCTGTAGCTATTCTTAATATGGTATATATATATATAACAACGATCGTCGTCCAAAACTCAGAATGAGAACTCTTTTTTTTTTCCACAAATATCTATTTATTGATTTTGATAATTATTATGCTTTAATAATAGTATTCATTTCGGACAGTTTGTCTCGTATCTAAGTTTAATATTATCCCATCGAGGCGTTTGTGTATGTTTTTTTTTTCGTATAGCAGAGCCACATTGCGCTACCTGCTGAGTCCACCGAGGAGAATCGAATTCCTGATTTTAGGGTTGTAAATCCGTAGATTTACCGCTGTACCAGCGGGGAATCCAACCGAGGCTCTACGTTTCATGTTATAGAAATGACTTTGTCTATTTATCTTGCACTGCGCTGTCTCTTATTTATTATCTAAGAATCTGTGTCGTTGTTTCAGATGAAAATTGAAAAATCTTAAAGAATTATATATAGTTTGTTTGTTTGTTTTGGAATTTCGCACAAAGCTACTCGAGGGCTATCTGTGCTAGCCGTCCCTAATTTAGCACCCACCGCCAACTCTTGGGCTACTCTTTTACCAAAAAAAATAGTGGGATTGAGCGTAACATTATAACGCCCCCACGGCTGGGAGGGCGAGAATGTTTAGCGCGATGCGGCGCGAACCCGCGACCCTCGGATTACGAGTCGCACGCCTTACGCGCTAGGCCATGCCAGGCCTAAATTATATATAACGTTTAAGTCTTCAACACATCCGATGACTTCAGTAGATACGACTTACTCGAAATGATTACAATCTTTTGTTTCAAATTGCGTCTAAAAACTGTTTCTGATATATCTTAAAATTATGAAACAAAATTCGTTACATTTTCTTCATTATGGTGTCGCTTTTCTCGCCATGTAAAATTCCCAAAGCTACACTACGTTAGTGAAAACTTAATATTTAATCGGAACTTCACCAATAAAGATTTTACGACGTCGTAAAATCACGAAAGTTTGAATTTTATCAGTTGAAGGTTATCACATTTTGACGGAAGATATGGAAAGTATGCGAATCGAAAGTACACTGTCCACAATATTTGTGTGAGGGTTAGTCCCTCATCCTCCAAAATAAATGTTTTATATTTATTTTCTACAAAATGTGTACATAAATCCTTACCACAATGAAAAGTGACTCCGTCGTTGGACCACGCGCCCATAAATATTCTGGGGAAAGATCACCGTAGGACTTGCGTTCATAGTGAAACTCTGTACCAGCAAACTTTAATATTCCAGAAAACACTATACCCCCGTTACCATTCAGGTAGTAGTGACCAGTCACGTTCCTGACCGCTAGGAGAAAAACAACTGTATCATCGTAATGGCCAGTTAAATTCCCAATAATACAAACCAGCAAATACATAGAAAGACTAAAATTAATAAAAGTTCTATTACACTACAGTGACCATCAAATTTTGAACAGAAGGGTGTAGATACAACAACAACTGAATTATTGTAGTTCATAACATTATGGGACAATAGGTCAAACATACAGAGAGCGACTAAATATTAATGGGCTAACAGTAATAATGACCACTCTATTATCTAAGAGGTGTACAATCAAATTTCTAAGTTAAAACAAGTAGACGCAGAGTTTGTTCAAGCGCGGAGCTACACGTTAGGATATTTGTGTTCTGCCCCTCACAGGGAATAGAACCTCGGATTTTAGGGTTGTAAGTCCGTAAACTTATTGTTAACCCACTGAGAGATGATAATCAGTAACATTAATATTTTTAGTAGTCTTATGTAGTAGTAGTGACAAATTAAGTATGTAGCAGAAAAGAGCGCGTGCACACGCACACACAAACAACTGAATTATTGTATTCACCGTTTAAGTTCCTTATCTAGGAAAAGTGCACAGAGAAAGACTAAGTCTTTTAACTCTTAAATTGCTGATAACTCTCAAGAGCGTTCATTACTGGTGAGGTCCATATATTGCACAATATTCAGTAACGTTATGCTTTTGTTTGTTACGACCTCTATCGTAAAGAACTGAACAACGAAAAGGATAAACTTACTCTGCAAGTGAAATACATAGGAAGCCTCTAGTGGTAGTTAATGGGATTAATTTCAACACTTGGTGGCATTTATGTTTTTGTCTGTCATTTATACTCTATTAGGGACTGTAAAACTAACAAAGTTTCGAGATAAAGAGGTCTAGAAGAATTATTAAAAAATCCCATTCTTTGTTTAATAGAGTCTTGTTAAAACTGTATTCTCCAATCAAGTTTACTTGAATTCTTCAGTGAAAAATAACATATTCACCTGCCTCAGGCATGCAGCAAACACTGTAACTAATAGATGGACCAATGGACTATTCATGTCATTTCAAAGTTTTATGATATTAAGTTGTGTAACTCTGAATCCAGGAATATTAAGATGTCAGTAACTAAGTATTAATAAAACACGAGAGAAACTGAAAATTTCAACCTGAAGTGATACGTGGGCTAAATAGCCAGGTCAGAGGTTCCTACTGGGTTCAGGATATGGCTATTTACGAATTACTGAGCAGAGGATGAATCTAATAACTAGACTGCCTGTTGTTTTATGACGTAGATGGTGTGTTTTCTTATAGGAAAGCCACATAGGGCTATCTGCTCAGCCCACCGAGGGGAATCGAACCCCTGATTTTAGCGTTGTAAATCCGGAGACATACCGCTGTACTAGCGGGGGGCTGTTTTATGACGCACCCACAAGTGAAAGAGAGAAGCGTTTTCAGAGGTTTCACGAATCGAACCTTGGACACTGAGATTAGTAGCTTGTTATTTTAATCACAACACTATTAAAAACCAACAAATTCATGCCTAGAGAGTTTTGTTGTTGTACGCATTTAAATGCGGACTTATCGACATTTATTAACCTCGTTTTAATACATGCTAGCTCGTCCTTTTCTTTCTGACTATTATAATAATTTTCGATTTATCGGAACTTGTGAAGAACTGTATCGTGGGGACCTATATTAAGATTAAATAATTAAAGTCGTGATATATCCACATCTTACACAACACATGAAGGCCGAACATTTGTGGTTAGGTCCTTAGCAAAAAGCTTGGTTTAATACGATTCTTGGTCATACGATAAACATTTATCAGTGACGTAATTTACTTTACAATAACCTTCGTAATTATTTTATTCATAGCGCTAGCTTTTGATATGCTTCGAAATAATAAAGAAACGATACCTTTTGAGTAGGTGAGAGGGATACTTGTTTGTTTTAGAACACAATCACATTGGGGCCTCATGGGGAATAGAAAGTAGTTCTTTGTGTTGTAAGCCTGGCCTAGCCTACTGGTTAGAGTTCCGGAAAGTGAATTTGAGAATCAGTTTTTTTGCTTCCATTGGTTGTGTAATTTCGCTACACACACACACACGGAACTGGTTATCTACGCTCTGTCCATCCACTATTTTAGTATTGAAAGTACGTAAATTTATAGAAGTGACACTTACACGCCTATAACTGAACATTTATCAGTAAGAGTCACGTATTCAATCAGTGATTCAAGAGATGGCGGTGGGTGGTGATGATTATCTGCCTTCCCTTTAGTCTTACACTCCTAATTTAGGGACGGTTACGGTTAACGCAGATAGCCCTCGTGTAACTTTGCGCGAAATTCAAAACAAAGCAAACCAATCAGTGATACAGAAACTTCTTTTCTCCGAAGAGAAGAAACTTTAAACTAATCTGATATTATCAGATATCACTGACACACATACAGACTATGGAACAACCAGCAACAAACTAAGGACACTACACAATACATACCAGCATTTTATAAAAATTATGAATGAAAATATAGAATATCTAAATGAAAAACTCGTTGTTGTTGTGGTTCTTATAGTATTTTCTCCATTTCAATGTCTTGCACCTTTATCCTGTAATGATACATTCATTAATCCAAAACTTTAATGTTGAGAATCCTTACTTCTCAACAGCTTCATTACCTAAATAGCTGTTTGTTGCATTCTTCTCTGTGACTTTGATATTTGTAGAACCCATTGGAATAAGAATGACGTCATTATAACCTGAAAATATAGAAACAATAGTTTAAAAAATAATTATTGAGCTCTTTGAAATATGCATTATAATCTTTTATTAGTAAGATGCAAATTTGTCAGGAGTCGTTAAGACAGATATCGATTAACAAGTGTTGTACAGACTTGTTTAACCTGTTGACTGCCAAGTATTTCAGCTGCTACAATACAACTCTAATGCTTCTTCATTTTGTAACTTTTTCGTGACGCCATTTTGGATCGAAGGTGAAACAATTTGTAAGCAGGTCAAATGCATGTATGGTGCTGACATCTAGCGTTGAAGTTAGGTATTATGGAGAACGAAATAACTCGTCCGTGGCACTGTGTTACCGATCGACTTGGACGAGTTATCTCGTCTACGGCACTGAAAAGGTTAATGATAAATAGGCCTGGCTCGACTGGCAGTCCGAGAGTCACAGATTCGAATCTTTGTCACCCCTAACATGCTCACAATTTCAGCTTTGTGGGTGTTATAATGCAATAGCCAAGCTCACTATTTGTTGGCGGTGGGTGATGTTGACTGGCTTCTTTTCCTCTATCACTGCTAGCGCATACAGCCCTCGTGTAGTTTTCGAAAAATCCAAAACAAAAACAAAGTAAGGAAAAAACATTTACTACGTAATAACTAATTAGACGTAGGTGATTGTATATCAACAACTGATAAGTTAATCACATCAAACTTGCCGCAAATACTCAAGGAAAGAAACTTATCAAAAAATATGGCAAATGAATGGTCAAGGGAAGTTAACATGTCACAGTCAGGATTTCAAAAGTTTCCTACTTTTACATATAACCTTGTTTGTTTGTTCGTTTTTAAATTTCGCGCAATGCTACATGAAGGCTATCTACGCTAGCCGCCCTTAATTTAGCATTGTAAGGCAAGAGGGAAGGCAGCTAGTCATCACCACCCACCGCTAACTCTTGGGCTACTCTTTTACCAGCGAATAGTGAGGTTGACCGTCACGTTATAACGCCCCCACGACTGAAAGGACGAGAATATTTAGTGCGACGGAGATTCAAATCCTTGACCCTCGGAAAACCAATGGAACCTGCGAGCTCTTAAGATAATTGACACATTATAATAACACATGATAATAGAGTATTAGAATAAATAAGGTAAATTCACGAGATTGCAATTTCAGACGTTTCTTTCAAACCTCATGTTAAAATAGTTTTTACTCTTGGAGAAGATCTTTCGGTGAAAATGAGACGTAGAATGCAAAATCCATTTCAGGAAGTTTAATATTACGAGACGTATATTTAATGTCCCGAACTTCCTCTAAATTCTAAAACGTAGGAATGAGATTTGTTAATACACGGTTTTAAGATAACAAATTTGCTGGATACTTAGTTTGTTTTACCACGAAGAAATGAAGCCCAACGAATAATGGGATTGAGCATAAGTTTATAACGCCCTCACGGCTTAAAAGATGAACATGTTTGTAGTGACGAAGATTCGAACCTGCGACCCTTAACTTACGAGTTGAGTGCCTTAACTATCTGGTTATGCTGGGCCAATTAGCCAAATAAGCGAACATGGCGTGCTTTTTAAGTAGCGTTAAAAGATACAACGTAATTAGTAACAAAGGAGTGACAGTACATAGTTTACCAGCTTTAACACATTATTCGATCGCAGGTAAATCGATATAGTTCTTTATAACTGTTTGTTTTGATATCCTTAGTTGTAAATATATTTTAACTCACGAGGTTAGAATACTCAATGTGTGCACATCGCATATAGCCCAATGTGTAGCTTTGCGCTTGACTACAAACAAACAAAAAGTTAATCGAACATACTTTAACTCTTGTAACTTGATATACGTTTTTCTCTTCTCTTGTCTTATTAGATTAACTGCATGAACCCTTTTAGTGGAAACAGAATTACACATTTCCTTAGCTTTCGTCATTATATATATATATATATATATATATACACAAAGCTCTCAAAATGCATTTTTGAAGAAGTGAAGCCATCATGCTGATGTTTCCAACGGAAACTGAATAGCAATATGACACACTACACAGCAAAACACAACAAAGATATTTTATAACCATACATCTATACTCAGTAATACGTCGATTAGAGTAACTGTAGATAAGTTTAACCCTAACTCACCGTCACTGGCGAATCGACAACAAATTCTTCTAATACCATACGTATATAGAATAGATTGTAGTTGCAATAGTTTGTTTGGGAATTTCGCACAAAGCTACTCGAGGGCTATCTGTGCTAGCCGTCCCTAATTTAGCAGTGTAAGACTAGAGGGAAGGCAGCTAGTCATCACCACCCACCGCCAACTCTTGGGCTACTCTTTTACCAACGAATAGTGGGATTGACCGTCACATTATACACCCCCACGGCTGGGAGGGCGAGCATGTTTAGCGCGACGCGGGCGCGAACCCGCGACCCTCGGATTACGAGTCGCACGCCTTACGCGCTAGGCCATGCCGGGCCAGTTGCAATAGTGAATAAGTTAAGACTGCTTATTTCTTGTTTTATTTTTTGCCTTTTTTTTCGTGTGTTTTTTTTAAGTTAATGGCACTGAATATTGATGAGCACGTAGAAGTTACCTGACTTGTCGATTTTGAGGATGTACATTTTGAGCACATTTTGTAAACTTGTATAGACATTCAGTTTATCAAAACTGATTTCAGAAATTCGATGTACATATATAAAAATAAATAATGTATTCTAGTTGATACAAAATCCATACAAAACTTAGATAATATTTGATAGTTCTACTCACCGACTTGTAAATTATCGTCAGTAATGAGGCCTTCAATCGTCCTACAACTGTTTCCGTTCCCTCCACATTCTCCACACTTGTCTTCTTTAGCGTTAGATCCAAGAATTAAATCGCATCCAACTGGCTAAACAAAATAACAGACACACACGTGATTTTTTTTCGCTAAACTAAAAACACCTAACAAAACTCAAGTATGGTAAATAATAAAACTTGTGGATCACAGATGTTACGTACTGGTTCCTCATTGGTAATTAAAATAATAATAGGTCAGTGATAAATATACATACAATGGAAAAATTCGGGGCTCAATTCCCATCGGTGTACGCAGTGCAGATAAGAACATTTAAGATTGTTTTTGAATTTCGCGCAAAGCTACACGAGGGCTATCTACGCGGACATTTAAGAAATAACAATGTTGTGTTTTGGAACTGTCGTTTATTTGAGCAATATATAAACATATATAAGTATTATTCATATTCGTTTATATATGCCACGTAATAAAAGTTTGAATAATAAAAAAAGGAATTCTAACAATTTTGGATTTTTTGTTTGTTAGCGCAAAGCAGTTGTTGTCGTCACACAATGGGTTATTTGTGTTCTGGACCCGGCCTGGCCAGGTGGTTATGGCACTCGACTCGTAATCCGAGGGTTGCGGGTTCGAATCCCTATCACACCAAACATGCTTGTCCTTTCAACCGTTGGAGCGTTATAACGTGCGGTCAATCCCACTATTCGTTGGCAAAAGTGTAGTCCAAGAGTTGGCGGCGGGTGGTGATGACTAGATGCCTTCTCTCTAGTCTTACACTACTAAATTAGGGACGGCTAGCACAGACATCCCTTGCGTAGCTTTGCGTGAAATTCAAAACAAAACAGAACAATTTGTGCTTTGCCCATATTTGGTATCGAATTAGATGATGCAGTTGTTAAATACAACGTTTCCCCTGATCTACTCAGCACAGTCAACTGAATGGCCACAACAAGTAAAATGTACATGACGTCAGAGAAGAGAAAGCATAATAAATATAATCAATTACGAACAAGTAAAACGTTTATTAAATACTCACTTGAAATCATCATTCATTTTAGTATCAACAGATATAAAGACAAATAAATTATCCTTCAGTTTTTGAAAGGCCTAGAACAATAATATCAAGTGTTAATAAAATAGTTATTACTATGACAAAAATATTATTTTACATTGTCTCAGGAGGCTTTTGTTCGTTTGTTTTCAGAATGGATTTAGTTATATACGTATTATACTGTCTCTTTGAGTTTAGACAAACAGTGCTGTTATCAGCTCTTAACAAATAACGTGCTTTTGTCATTGGTAGTTAACTCTATTCACTGTTAGAAAAGACATGTAGGCAGCATACAAAGTTTGGTGACAATGTCTTTAACTGAATCACTCTGAATCTGGTTTTAGGCTCTTATTACATTATTTTAGGGTACATCTAAATCATTTGACACACACCTGATTACACTAGCATTTGAAAAGTACACATCTCCAGGACAATTGTTTTAAAAGCATTAGAAGTGCTGGGGGTACAAATGTTGTTATTGTTGTAAAAGAGTGCAATGTTCTTAAGAAGTAATGGACAACCTATATATATATGTTCCTTTTTAGTAGAAAAACTCCAATTCTCAAAGAAATTTACCCTTATATGTATTCAAACGATACAATTATGTGAACTAATTGACACTGTACTAAAATTTGATAAATATTTGAAGTCGTTTATCGTTTTAGTTATTCTTTTTCTTTAAATATATGAACCATAACAACGTTTGTTAGTTTGAGATAGATAATCAATCATAACAACGCCATTCATCTCTTTTTTTGTTAGTTTGAGATATGGTGACCATAACAACGTCTTTAATCTCTTTTTGTTAGTTTGTGATATGGTTACCATAACAACGCCATTCATCTCTTTTTTTGTTAGTTTGAGATATGGTTACCATAACAACGTCTTTAATCTCTTTTTTGTTAGTTTGAGATATGGTTACCATAACAACGCCATTCATCTCTTTTTGTTAGTTTGAGATATGGTTACCATAACAACGTCTTTAATCTCTTTTTTGTTAGTTTGAGATATGGTTACCATAACAACGCCATTCATCTCTTTTTGTTAGTTTGAGATATGGTTACCATAACAACGTCTTTAATCTCTTTTTTGTTAGTTTGAGATATGGTTACCATAACAACGCCATTCATCTCTTTTTTTGTTAGTTTGAGATATGGTTACCATAACAACGTCTTTAATCTCTTTTTTGTTAGTTTGAGATATGGTTACCATAACAACGCCATTCATCTCTTTTTGTTAGTTTGAGATATGGTTACCATAACAACGTCTTTAATCTCTTTTTTGTTAGTTTGAGATATGGTTACCATAACAACGCCATTCATCTCCTTTTGTTAGTTTGAGATAGATAATCAATCATAACAACGCCATTCAGCTCCTTAACATTATTATAAAATATAGTACCTATAGAAAGATTGTTCATCTCCTTAAGTGTTATCCAAGTTAGACAAGTAAAAACATTAGCAACCTAGTACTCTTTCTTTGATTGCTAAAGATAAAATATAAGGTAAATTAATTGGTCTCGCCTACCATACACACTCCATCCACGCAAACATCTCGCGACTCGTCGTTATAGCAACGGGTACCATCAATAACCGTTCCGGTATGACGAATATAAAATAACTCTCCTTCCGGTCTGCAGTTAAGTTCGCATGGACTAGATTCTATGAAAAAATAACAAAAAGAAAAGGGTAAATACAGAATAATGTTTCTAAGAAAAAACAACAAAACTTTGTACTGATAAGATTTACTGTTTCAGTGTGAACCCCACATCTTTCTTAGTAACAGGACTACAAGAATACTTTTTGTTTTGGAACTCCCTCCCTAAAAAAAATTCCCATTCATATCATTATAAATATTTTCAGTTATTTGTCAAAACATCACTGATTACACTCATAGAACCAAGTTTAAATGAAACCAAAAAGTGTGTGACCACTACAAGGTTATACGTTACTTCCTGGCAAAAACAAAACTTTTATGCGATTGTTATAATATAAAAATAAGATTAAATAATCAGAATTTATTTTAAAATAATATCGTAATTTAAATTTGTTTTAAAAAGCAAATAACATTAGAAGACACTTTACAGATAATCTATGAGTATTGTTTTTTCAGTTTTCAAGTAACAATTCTTGCAAAATATACATTATTTATGATCCATAACACATCTTGCTTTCATTAGTGCACAGAAATTAAGGTCTCAATAGGATGAAATTTAATATATATTATTATTATGGGTTATTAGACCAGCCAATTATAGTGCTACCATTTATAATATATGTTTTGGCTTTAAAATACAAATCCACTAATAACAATGTTTAATTACGTGTTTTGCATTGTTTGTTGTTTAGAAATTGTTGGGCCCTCTAACTTCCCTCCAGCTCCCATGCTTCTACCTTACATGTTGTTGTTTTATAATGTCTTTGTTTTTACAACTATTAAGAGAAATACCGAACAATTAAAACACTTTTATGTAATTCAAAAGTAAAGTGTGTTAAAAATAGAATATTTTATGAATTTTATTACTTTTTAAATAACTGTTTGATAACAGAAGTTATCGTAATTAATATCTTTAAAATACGACCCATCATTAAGTTTCAGTGGAAACCATATCGAGGTCACCTTCACAATATTCATATATATATTCTCAATGTAAGGATATTTAAGGTGTTATAATTTATTCATTATAGTTCCAAATATTAAGATGTTTTATAGTATTATACACACACCTTTTAAATACGGAACCCAACTGTAGTACTGGTTCTCAAACGGAAGAGAATTAAAACTTGAACACTGCTCTTCACGAAAACCACGTGACCCATGTGGACAATCCTATTAAAAATATTTAGGTCGAAATTACGGTTAACGAAAATAAAGTAAATTAACCAATCACAAATATGCACTCTATTGTAGACAAATGTTTTTAGCATAGATTTTAAGACTCATTTTAGTCAGCCCTCCGATAGTACAGCGGTAAGTCTACGGATTTCTAACGCTAAAATCAGGGGTTCAATTTCCCCTCGGTGGGCTCAGCAGATAGCTCGACGTGGCTTTGCTGTAAGAAAACTCACTCACTCATTTGTGTGTAACAACAAAGAACCTACAGTAAGCGTATCTTTAAGGATGATAAAGGTAAAACCAAACGAAATAAAAAAAAAGGGACATTTTGCGATGTCTAGGCGAATACCATAAAGGTTACGCTTCCAGCAACGTAAGCGAAATTGACATTTATTAGGTCTCTCGTTAAACACGTCTCTTTTGTTTTTGTCTACCTGAACATCTGTAATTATGACAACAACAACTTGTATCCCGCTGATACAGCGGCAAGTCTTCAAATTTAGAACGTTAAAATGAGAGATTCGATTCCCCTCGCTGGACTCAGCAGATAGCCCGATGTGGCTTTGCTATAAAAGAAACACCTTCCACGTTTCGCAGCTTTATGGACACTATATGAGACAGCTGATGTATCGTACATTAAAAAAAACGACTCGATGGCACTTCTATTAAATACTTCAACAAACTCTTCTGGTTTTGTTCTTTACGGCGTAACTTATTAACCACACCGAGAAATACCTACGTCTCATTCCTTCATAATTTAAAGAAAGATCGAAACACCTGACGAGGAAATTGGTTTCAAATAATACGAGTGAATAGTTAACTTTTATATATATATATATATATACAGGGTGTTCGGAAAGTCACTGTGCAGTATTGTCTGTTAATAAATATATAAGTACACAGTGACTTTCCAAACACCCTGTATATATATATATATGAAAGGTTTGTTTGCTTGTTTTTTTTTAATTTCGCACAAAGCTACTCGAGGGCTATCTGTGCTAGCCGCCCCTAATTTAGCAGTGTAAAACTAGAGATAAGGCAGTTAGTCATCACCATCCACCGCCAAACTCTTGGGCTACTCTTTTACCAACGAATAGTGGGATTGACCGTCACATTATAACGCCCCCACTGCTGAAAGGGCGTGCATGTTTGGAGCGACGGGGATGCGAACCCGCGACCCTCAGATTACGAGTCGCACGCCTTAACACGATTGGCCATATATGAATGGTACCGTTGATCAGGCTACCATTAAAACTGAACACCGCAAAGACACAATATCTGAAACAGTGATCCTGAATATTCTGTTGTTGTTTGTTTTTCTGGTGAGTTCCTAGTTAGAATATATATATATAATAACAAGAGAATGAAGAAAGTCTCTCCCCAGCGTATGGAAGTTCGTTAAATTACAAGCTTACTTTGGCTTATTTTACCGTGTTAGTAGTTGCAGCAAAAGTTTGACTATTTCACGTAGTAGCGATTATGTTATTTACAGCTCACTCAGTCGTAAGATAACAGGAATAAAACCTCCAGAGTTGAAAACGATACGCGTATTACCAGTTTCTTTAAAAGGAAATTAAATGTCCGACTGAGAGAATAGTTTCACTTTTTTGTGTTATCTAACATACCAAACTCAGATGTCAATTTTTTAATCATAACAATTTTTTTTACTCCTCTAGTAATCCTCTTATTGCAAGAGAAGTAACACGTGATCAGTAAATATTACCTCATTTGACAGAGAGAACGTGATATTCTTAACCCTTAACTCGTTCTTAACATTCAACAGAAAACACGTGCTCGTTCATTGGAGGCTGTGACGAGATTCTGTCTTTGTTAGAAACTGATCAAAGTGTTAAACAAACTCTCCTGTCACTTCGTTGAAAGAGAAACATCTTCTATAAAACTTAAAAGTGTAAAACTATAAATTATCAACATACTTGAAATGTTCTTTATTAGCGTTTAAATTAATTGCAGGCTTGCCCCTACATTCGATGGATTTGTGCATTTGATGTTTGAATTTTGCGCAAAGCTACACGAGGGCTATCTGCACTAGTCGTCCCTAATTTAGCAGTGTAAGACTAGAAGAAAGACAGCTAGTCACCACAAACTCTTGGGCTACTCTTTTACCAATGAACAGTGGGACTGATCGTAACATTATAACGCCTCTCACGGCTAAAAGGGTGAGCATATTTTGCGTGACAAAGATTCCAACTAACGACCCTCAGAGTACGAGTCGAGTGTCCTAACTACCTGGCCAGAATGTATTTGATAGAACACTCTCCAAAAATATATTAACGCACAAAAACAATTTATTATTTACATATAGCATTAAGGATTGTTTTACACATTTATACACACGCACACACACACTTAGTTTCAGAAAATTAAAGCACTAACCAAAAGTGACGACTTATTGTAAAAATATGTCATCTCTTTAGAAGTTATATCTCAATTCTCAAACAAAAAGGCATATCTGAAATAGTATTCGAGTTTGAGACCTTATAGAACATTATTGTTATTGGCATTAAATATTTATTTTTTTGGCTTAGATAATCTGTCCTTTCACGTACAATTATACTAAACCCGAGGTTATGTACGACCTTCTCAGTTTTTGCAAAGGGTCACTGGGTCTTAGTGTCCAGAAATTCAACGCCTGTTCGCTACGTTAGTGTTCAGAAGATTAGGCTGCCATGAATTTTTCATTTCTGGATGACTCAGCAAGAAGCATAGAAAGAATGCTGTTACTTGTCTGTTTTTATTCTTCTATTATCTCAGCCTTGATGGTGAACAGGGTTGTTCTACAGATTTCAATATGTGCCGTACGCAGCAGAAATGTCCTGTGCACTCAGACTGAACGTATGCTGTTGTCACGCGTATTTCCAAGTCTATACTTTTTCAATCGATTTTTTCTAATCAGGACATCAAAGCGTTTCAGTTGAATTTACAATTCTTTCTCTTAAACATGTCGCGAGATCTTCAACTCGGTTGACGTGACAAAAAATTTATTAAAAAACACTGAAGAGACACTAAAATCTATATAAATGTATCTATATTTTTAAGAAACGTATTCTAGCATTTTTCATGGGGCACCTGCTTATTTGAAAACGTATTAGATCTATTTTTCTCACCAATCTAGAATACATCGAAACAGAAAAGTAATTATTTCATTTGACTGTTTTCAAATAAATTACCTAAACATAACGTAATTTTTGACTTAATAAACAAATTATAAAAAGTTACATTTATGAATGACAGTTAAGCCTAAATGATGGTTTACCTTCCCAGAATTTAGAATACTAGAGTATTGCGGTTAGTACAAGATTAACACTGCACAAAAAAGTTTTTGCTTCTTGAACATTGTTGGGTGTTCCTTATAGACTTTTGGCTGCTGATCACGAAAATCACATCCAAATTTGCCCATCACGTTCCGTTTCATCGAAATCTTCAGTTTCACCAGGACATTGCTACAATGGAAAAACGATATCAGGGCAACTGGAATCCGTCAGTGCTTGTTGACTACTGTTGGACACTGCAACATGATGCACCGGACATTGAATACAAACGAAAATCAGGAGCAAAACACTTTTAATTATGTTGAACTTAATAGTGTATTAGAAACATAAACGTAATTAAATACTTTATTGCCGGTAAACAGTCAACTGTCTATTTCTCAGAATTTCTACGTGATGAAGCAAAACCAAAGCTATATTTGTGCACACCCACCAGGTACCTGTCGCAATCAGCAACAACTTTTTAGGAAGCAAAACTTTAAAAAAAAAATTGTTGTGCAGTGTAATTTTTAGAAAGTTTTAAACACTCAGTTATTTTGAAAACCAACAACAACAACAAAGTTATCTATTGATTCAATTCATTAATTTATTTAATTACCAAAATTACATAAGATGTCGGATTCTCATGACAGAAAACAGTTTGTGAAAACATACGTAGTCAAACTTTAATATAGCAATCATTCTCTTACAGCAAGTGATATGAATTACCTGTATGTTGCAACTAAAGTATCTTTTCGATGGGCCCATGCAAGAATGACCACCGGAAATACTGTGGGAAAACGTGGTAACGATTATTCCAAAACTTATTGTCCAACATTGTTTTATGTACAAAAATATTCAATTTCAAAACATACTACTAAAACGTATGTCACACGATAGTTATAATGTGATTACATTTATTTTTACTAATTGGGAAATGTTATATTAAATGTTTACGTGATTATAATAACATTATACTGTGCCACTCTTAAGATGGAATTAGTAAAACATTATTACACAAATATTTACACTTAACTTTATCTAATACCTAATTAATGTCTAATTAGTTATACCAATTTTGTTAATTATTTTCCACAATCCTTTCTTCTCCTACAACCTCTTGCACAAATCGCAGACACTGTAATAATAGTTGAAGAATCTATTTAATGAAATAAGTGTAAAGTTGCTTTCAATTAGAATTCTAGATGAGAATTAATATACAATGAAGGTAAATAAATCTAGAGGGAAAGTAAAACAATTAATGTCTTTCATCAGTCTTTTCAATAAAGTCTATATATGTGTGTGTGTGTTTGAGTTTTTCTACAATTTGTCAGAATAATCTGGTTTTCTAATTGTCTTTGCTTATTGGACGGCGCTATTAAATCAAAATATTCACATGTGTTTAATTGGCTGTGTTCCTTATATTCAGTGTTCAGTTAGCTGTGTTCCTAATACAGTAAGTATTTAGTTGGCTGTGTTCCTTACATTCAGTGTTTAGTTGTCTGTGTTCCTTACATTAATCCTTTCGTTTTTCCAGTACGGAAAACAAACGGATATGATTATTTCTGGATAACAGAGGTAAACCTCATTGGCAGTTGGATGAAATTCTATCGAGATTGACCATTAAAAGAAGAGAACCCGTCTTCTAACAGTTAAAAATCTGTGGAAACAAACTGTTGTTGAATGAGGGTAAAAACAATCCTTAAAGAGCAACAGATGTCACATGTGTTCCTTTCCCACTGCACCGTATCGAGATAATTATAAAAAAAAACATAGGATGCAAATAGAATAGCACTGGTTCAAAGAGCACCATAATGACTTAACTGCTTTCCTTCGTCAGCACAGGTAATGGATCGCAATTTCACTGACCATTTGTAAAATAAATCTGGTCATCGTTTTCGCTATTACAGACTCACTCGGTAGCTGTGAACCAGTTGTAGTCCTTGGCAATGTTTATTATAAACTCATAATGACCTTGACTTATTAATGAGTGACCTTCACCTGCATTGCGTATCAAATGACTTTCAAATTCATTGCTTTGTCATATATTGATTTTGGCACTATATATTGCTAGAATACTATAATTTGTCAGGTGACCTATGAGTAATTTATTGAACTAGGTGTTGTTGGCTGGATTTATAACCGATCCATACATTGAAATGAACGAGTTGTTCTGTCAAGCAGTATAATAAGATTACTATGGTTAATAACCGAATCAGCCAATAATATATTTGAGGATTGAGAAATAACGAATCTATTAAATTCTACGTTTCTAAGCCCACAAAATTTGGTCTTTAGTTTTCCAACAAACAAAATATTATTTAAGCGACTTTTTGGTTAAACACACTCATTGACCACAGTAACTTATTGTTCGAAACTTATATGAAGAATTTATGAGCAAAAGTAAAGAAGAATACGCTATAATACGGCTGCATGTTTGTTGAAAGTTAAGAAGAAGTCAAACAATGGGCTATCTGTGCTCTGCCAACCACGGTTATCAAAATCCGGTTTATAGCATTGTAAGTCCACAGACATTCCGCTGTGCCACCTGGGGGCTATATCTATCAACCACATTACATCTGCAATAGTTAGTGCCAAAGAAGCATTTGATTTCAATACAACAACTCATTTGGCCAGCTTGGATAGGACAGACATGTTGTGGTTCAAGTAGCCTCTTATTAAACGATATCTGGTTTTAAGTTTTGTCACACGCTTTAGAATAAAAAATATTTATATATTTTTACTGACTGCAGTCTTTCTATGTGAAAATATAATTAGCTAGATTTTCTTTTGGTTTTAATAAGCAAACTATTGCGTAAACTATTGTCTTCTTTAACTTTAGTTTTTTTAATTTTAATTTGCAAATATTCTGTGAATAAATGCTATTTGGAATTCAAGCTCAAAATAACATATAAGGTAAACCACGGGTTATTTGATTATAAATCCGTGAATTAATTACAATTTTTTTTCTTGCAAACAACAAAAAATATATTGTTACTTGTTAAATACTGAACCACACAGTTGGCTATCGACTTTTTAGAGGTATAAGCCCTCAGGCTTGCCATTGAGCCAACGGATGAGAGGTTTGTTTTAAATTTTGCGCAAAGCTACAAAAGGGCTATTTGCGCTAACCATCCCTCATTTAGCAGTGTAAGACTAGAGGGAAGGCAGCTAGTTATCACCACCCTCCGCCAACTCTTGGGATACTCTTTTAGCTACGAATAGTGGGATTGACCGTGACATTGTAATGCCCCCACAGCCGAAAGGGCGAGAATCCGCGACCCTCGGATTGCGAGTCGAGTGCCTTTACCACCTGGCCATGTCGGGCCCTAACGAGGAGAGGAGTTAAAATAACATAAAAGCTTAGAGGTTTTTATTTTTGTGGGTTGCCAGTTTTCGACGAATCATTAATACCATTACAAACAAGTAAAAATATATTTCGTTTCGATGTTTATATGATAATGTTCTTCTTTCTCTTGTCCTTTTCGATTTTACAAATAATTCTTTTTTGTTTGTTTGAAGTCAAGCAAAAAGCAACACAATAGGCTATCTGTGTTATGCCTACCACGTGTATCGAAACCCGGATTCTAGTGTTGTAAGTCCATAGACATACCGCTGTGCACTTGGGAAATTTCACGAATACGAAAGTCATGTTGTTCTGAGATATAATCGCAGATGTATGGTAATTAATTATGAAAAGTTAAACTTTGTATTTATGGTTGTCGTCCCTAATTTTTAACACTAACTATAGATAAAGCAGGCAGTCAACTCAGTCTACCATTTACCGTTCATGCTAAAGGGTTGGCTGTCTCTCGTATAACGTAACCGCTGCTTAAAGTGTAGCAGATACATTTTGTTATCGCAGGGTTTGAACCTGGTCTGACAGCTTCAAAATCCCGAGCTCCATTACATGACCAACCCTCTTCTATCGGATAAATTTTTAACTTAAGAAGCCTGATTGTTTCAAATGACAACGAAAGGAAACTTGCATGCTTTAAAGGTGAAATTTTCAACAAATTTAATAATTGTCTTAGAAACTGTACTTTGGTTAGGTATAATTCCTGTATGGTTGCCATATTTTTAAACACTTTGGTTTTGAGTAAAAAGTGGAAACAAAATATGCGGGTCCTCGAACTCAAGTTCCTCTCGGTTGTTTCCGTGACGTTTTACAACTATGACGCAATAGTTGCCAAACACGCTTCGTTGCGCGCCGACCATTTTGTTCTTTTCCGTGTTGGTGTTTTATGTAAATCTATCGGTGCTTGTTTCCTGATTACATACTTTGTAAGACTATCTTTTTTCTTGATATTGCTACTTTATGTTTGTTTTATGATAACATGGTTTACTGCCTTGCTTATGGTTGTAAAAACGGTTCGGCATCGGGCAAAAGCTTCATTTCGTTTCCGTGCAAGGAAAAGAAACCGGCAAGGTGGTGACAGTGGGTGCGGATGGTCAATATGAAGAACTGGACTCCTTCACACCATGCAAAGCTTTGTCAAGATCCCTTTGAACGCTCATGTCTTGTGTCGGATCCCACTGTTTTGGATTCCGTGGGTTTCAAGTTGGATCATAGTTTTGGATAAACGGTATCTTTAATTGTAGGTTAAACTCAAATATACTATTTTAGGCTTAACAGCATCTTGAAAAATACAAACTCGTGACTTGGCTCACCATCATTCAAGTCAACAAATTTATAGTATGATGTTTCCAAGACATCGATATTTAGGCAATTTACATCAAAGCCTCGAGTCTGGGTAATGCACTCTTTATCTTTTAATCGGTTTGGCACTTTGTCGTATGAGCGCACTCTCTCTTGGTTGGCATCTGCTCGCATAAACCACACCTATACCTCGTACAAACATACAGAATATGTCATATAAATTATACATTTATGGTAAATATTAAAGTAACTATTCAGACTACTACATCTATTGAAATTCATTTTGTTACGAGTCATAAATACCCGGTACAATGATTGTGGAAGGGCCAAGTATTAGTTACCATAGTCGGCAAAGTATAAACAAATAAAACCCAGTCTGTGATACCAATAATTTATAAACACCAGACAGGTTTCGAGATGTTTAAAATTGCACGTAAAATAATACAGACCATATTTGTTGTCATGACTTAGGCCTACCATTCTTCCACTGGATGTATGACCGACTCGCAACCGGCCTGGGCGCTATCACTATCACTCACAGTTCCGCTACTCTCGTTCGTGGAACTGTCTTCATCACTAGAACTTGTCAGATCTGTGTCAAAAGTAACTGTTCTAGGTTCATTCAGAGAAGGTTCAAATTGATATGGCGCTACTCAACACTGTTCAGAACAAAAAGTCAAAACAGACTCCGCCTCTGTTTCTACGTATGCACTGGCCATGTTTATTTACATTCAACGCGCTGGCGTTGGCGGTTTGTTTGGCAACTATTACGTCACAGTACTTTTCCTAGCGGCAAACGTAAAAACTAATACGTTCGGATTGCCGCTCGGAAAGGGCTCTTTCTGCACCAAGTTCTATGTTTCATTTATTAGCACATATTTTTTATAAAAAATGTGAACCTGCAAAAATAATCAGTATGAGTAGTTCTTCTGACTGCAAAGCTTTCTTTTTTCTGTAAAATTCACCTTTAATCGTGAGGAAAGTAAGGTTCGGAATTAGTTTCTCTTAAATGTTCTGACTGAACGATACTGGTAAGTAAACAAGTATGTGGTGCGGTTTATTAAATACTATAGCAATTCTCTTACAGTAAACACACGAGAAGTCTTATCTGATTAAACTGCCATGGTTCTATGACGTTATGTGCTCTGTGAACCTTGCATGAAATTTATAGTTTTTCTTACACTCCAATGGTCAGTGCCTTCCATTCTCGTTAATAATGATGAATAGCCTGTCAACTGCACGTGGTAGAATGGATATAAAAATTACTGACTTCCACATCTTCTACAGAAGGGAGCTGAGATTAAAGTATCCTTTGCTGTTATTTTTGAAAATAGTACGTCCCGCTAAGTCTTATACGTTACTCAGCTGACTATTTAAAGTGTTACTTAGGTGACGAAACATGTTACATTTTTCTGCACTGGCGCGCCTCGCGAAAAGTGTTCGATGAGGCATTGCGTATCTTGATTATATTTCACATTTTCTTAATCTTAATGGCGACTTCTAGTTTAGTTAATATAAAATTTTCTCTTGCTTAATGACGCCTACTAATTCAGCTAAACATGAGATTTTCTTAAGCTTGATAGCGTCTGCTTGTCATATATATATGTGGAGCATTTTAAATCCCCTTCCTTAACTCAACATTAGGAGTTTCAGTTACAGAATTTTCAACTTTTTTAACTTACGGATTTTATGCGCAAATGAAGTATTTGATTTTTTTAATGCTTCCAGAAAATTAAGCTATAAGCTAGTATCGTATTTTTCAACCTGATGATGCTATAAGCGATAGAAAGTTGTTTATAAAGCTAGTTTTACTAAATTAATTTACAAAGTTCTGTACGTAAATATCAAAATCAATCACATTTCGCTAATTAAGACTGAAAAAGGAACATAACGGCAGTGTTATCAAGCCTAAAAGGTACATTTGTGCAGACGACTTTTTTGTGTTTTTGGTGATTACATAATTTTCCTTAAAATCTCTGGGGAGACAGAAAATGGATAAAGAGTAGGAGTCTTCAGTAATGTGTTTCATCATAAATAGAATAGGAACTTAGAAGATGAACTACGTGATCTTAAACAGGAAAGGCACTTAGATAAGGTTAGAATAACTGTCAGTCCTTCCCTTGTTTCTGTATTTGGAATAACTCTCAGTTCATCCTTTGTTTCTGTAGTTGCAATAACTGCCAGTTCTTCCCTTGTTTCTGTAGTTAGAATAACTGTCAGTCCTTCCCTTGTTTTTATAATTAGAATAACTGTCAGTCCTTCCCTTGTTTCTGTAGTTAAAATAACTATCAGTCCTTCCCTTGTTTCTGTAGTGAGAATAACTGTCAGTCCTTCCCTTGTTTTTATAATTAGAATAACTGTCAGTCCTTCCCTTGTTTCTGTAGTTAAAATAACTATCAGTCCTTCCCTTGTTTCTGTAGATAGAATAACTGTCAGTCCTTCCCTTGTTTCTGTAGTTAGAATAACTGTCAGTTCTTCCCTTGTTTCTGTAGTTAGAATAACTGTCAGTTCTTCCCTTGTTTCTGTAGTTAGAATACCCGTCAGTTCATCCATTTTTTCTGTAGTTGCAATAACTGTCAGTTCTTCCCTTGTTTCTGTAGTTAGAATAACTGTCAGTCCTTCCCTTGTTTTTATAATTAGAATAACTGTCAGTCCTTCCCTTGTTTCTGTAGTTAAAATAACTATCAGTCCTTCCCTTGTTTCTGTAGTGAGAATAACTGTCAGTCCTTCCCTTGTTTTTATAATTAGAATAACTGTCAGTCCTTCCCTTGTTTTTATAATTAGAATAACTGTCAGTCCTTCCCTTGTTTCTGTAGTTAGAATAACTGTTAATCTTTCCCTTGTTTCTGTAGTTAGAATAACTGTCAGTCCTTCCCTTGTTTCTGTAGTTAGAATACCCGTCAGTCCTTCCTTTGTTTCTGTAGTTAAAATAACTCCCAGTCCTTCCCTTGTTTCTGTAGTTAGAGTTACTGTCAGTCCTGCTCTTGTTTCTGCAGTTAGAATAACTGTCCGTCCTTCCTTGTATCTGTAGTTAAAAGGCTGCTTCATCTATTTTCAAAATATATGTATGATTTTCGAAAAGCAGTTCAGTTAACAAAGCTGTCATTATTTCATCAGTAAGAGCATTAGTTCAATATAACTAAATATATTAAAACATTTTGTGTTGTGGAGACATAAAGAAAGCTCTAACGTGTAAAATTGATTTAAATTATTCTGTGGCAAAGAATGTTTGTTTGTTTTCTTTTAGCGCATAGCTGCATAATGGGATACATGTACAACATACGCCGCGAGGACTCGAATCTTGTATCATAGCGACGTATGAATGTAACATGTATTTATTTACCGATAAATAACTTAAAAGTTTTGATTAAGTAGACTTTTGGTTTATTTGTCAACGTTATGATTGTTATTACCATGTCTTCTTCATACTGAAGTACCACTGCTAACCTTACCTTTATATATGAATTGTTATTACCATGCCTTCTTCATACTGAAGTACCACTGCTAACCTTACCTTTATATATGAATTGTTATTACCATGCCTTCTTCATACTGAAGTACCACTGCTAACCGTACCTTTATATATGAATTGTTATTACCATGCCTTCTTCATACTGAAGTACCACTGCTAACCTTACCTTTAGATATGAATTGTTATTACCATGCCTTCTTCATACTGAAGTACCACTGCTAACCTTACCTTTATATATGAATTGTTATTACCATGCCTTCTTCATACTGAAGTACCACTGCTAACCTTACCTTTAGATATGAATTGTTATTACCATGCCTTCTTCATACTGAAGTACCACTGCTAACCTTACCTTTATATATGAATTGTTATTACCATGCCTTCTTCATACTGAAGTACCACTGCTAACCTTACCTTTAATATGAATTGTTATTACCATGCCTTCTTCATACTGAAGTACCACTGCTAACCTTACCTTTAGATATGAATTGTTATTACCATGCCTTCTTCATACTGAAGTACCACTGCTAACCTTACCTTTAGATATGAATTGTTATTACCATGCCTTCTTCATACTGAAGTACCACTGCTAACCTTACCTTTAGATATGAATTGTTATTACCATGCCTTCTTCATACTGAAGTACCACTGCTAACCTTACCTTTAGATATGAATTGTTATTACCATGCCTTCTTCATACTGAAGTACCACTGCTAACCTTACCTTTAGATATGAATTGTTATTACCATGCCTTCTTCATACTGAAGTACCACTGCTAACCTTACCTTTAGATATGAATTGTTATTACCATGCCTTCTTCATACTGAAGTACCACTGCTAACCTTACCTTTAGATATGAATTGTTATTACCATGCCTTCTTCATACTGAAGTACCACTGCTAACCTTACCTTTATATATGAATTGTTATTACCATGCCTTCTTCATACTGAAGTACCACTGCTAACCTTACCTTTATATATGAATTGTTATTACCATGCCTTCTTCATACTGAAGTACCACTGCTAACCTTACCTTTATATATGAATTGTTATTACCATGCCTTCTTCATACTGAAGTACCACTGCTAACCTTACCTTTATATATGAATTGTTATTACCATGCCTTCTTCATACTGAAGTACCACTGCTAACCTTACCTTTATATATGAATTGTTATTACCATGCCTTCTTCATACTGAAGTACCACTGCTAACCGTTACCTTTATATATGAATTGTTATTACCATGATTTCATACTGAAGTACCACTGCTAACCTTACTGTTTAGATATGAATTGTTAGTTACCATGCCTTCTTCATACTGAGTACCACTGCTAAGTTACCTTTAGATATGAATTGTTATTACCATGCCTTCTTCATACTGAAGTACCACTGCTAACCTTACCTTTTATATATGAATTGTTATTACCATGCCTTCTTCATACTGAAGTACCACTGCTAACCTTACCTTTAGATATGAATTGTTATTACCATGCCTTCTTCATACTGAAGTACCACTGCTAACCTTACCTTTATATATGAATTGTTATTACCATGCCTTCTTCATACTGAAGTACCACTGCTAACCGTACCTTTATATATGAATTATCTCATCTTTTCTTTTCTCTGTCTGAATCTAAAACGCTTCTTATCACACTGTGTGTTAGATTATAGTTAAGTTACCTTGTATTTACTGTGTTAGATTACAGTTAAGTTACCTTGTATTTACTGTGTTAGATTATAGTTAAGTTACCTTGTATTTACTGTGTTAGATTACAGTTAAGTTACCATGTATTTACTGTGTTAGATTACAGTTAAGTTACCTTGTATTTACTGTGTCAGATTACAGTTAAGTTACCTTGTATTTACTGTGTTAGATTATAGTTAAGTTACCTTGTATTTACTGTGTTAGATTATAGTTAAGTTACCTTGTATTTACTGTGTTAGATTACAGTTAAGTTACCTTGTATTTACTGTGTTAGATTACAGTTAAGTTACCTCGCATTCTTGCAATTTCTGGACTGAAAGGCCACTCCGCCTCCGCAACTACGGGAGCATTTACTACTTTCACTCCATGGACCCCACGATCCAGATTCGTCAGTCGACATATCATCCTGTTCAACGGTATTGTTTTGTGGTGAAAGAAGGCTTTCCCGACGTTTATGATGTTCATGCCGGAGCCTCTGTGAAGGGAACATTTTGTTTAATTAACATCAAATGTTTTATCACTTCCCCATACAAACAATAAACAAAAATATACTAACATACTGTGATTAAACGATGTACGTTTCAATTGTTACCTACAAAAAATATCATACGTCGATTGTAAACAGGTGACCTATAATCGTATTATTCGAGATATGTTTTTGTAAACTAAATTAACAAAGGCCACAAGGAATAGATAGACCAACGAACAAACCGAGTTGAATGCTAAACTTCTATCTATGTTTAAATATCACTGAAGAGTTCTTTTAAACAGAAAATGTTATTCACTAGCAAATTAGTTTCTGACATTTCATAAAGATCTAGTACTGTTGTTTACTAGCGTAATAACAATAAGTGAGGTATTGCACGCGCGGGGAATCGCACCCCGAATTTAGCATTGTGAGTTCGAAAACTTACTTGACACGCCATTGAATACAGTATGACAATTGGAATGTGTGACTTTAAAAGGACGGTTTCATTAGTTTACCAAATAGAATACTAAACTGTGTAATATTTAACTAAACACTGACATGGATATTATTCATCTGTGTATGTTCACTAGCACACACACACACACACGTATATAATGTTGTTAACGAACAACTTCCTTGTCCAATATGACCCTAGCTACATGATTTTATCATGGACGTTACATAAAGTAAAGGTTAATTCGATTATAATAAAGCATTTTCAAGGTTTATCTCTCTTTAAAATGTTATAGGTTTTGAAGCCCGAGTAGCTCACCAAAGAAGGGGGAAATTTGTAAGTTTCTGTGTTGAAGAAGTCTGTTGTTGAGTATGTTAATCACTTCTATTGGCCCATTGTTGTACTCCACCAAGAAATTAACAAGGTCAGTATGTTGTTCATACTTGTAGTAAAAGGAACTTTTATTTATGAAATTAAGTAGTTATGAACCACATGCGTTTTACGTATGCTTACATATACTTTTTTTTATAAATATGACCTTTGTAGTGTAAGCAACATTTATTATCGAATTAACTTAGCTATCTATTACACGTCTTGATGGTGTTTAAACAAATACACGAACTTTTAAGTAAACTGTTATTAGGTAATTAATCTTCCAGAAACGCAACAACAATATGAGGAAATCGGATAAGTTGGGGGGGGGGTCTCATAAGTAAGTTACATAGAGAAACTGGTCTTCCACACAAGTAGTTGAAATAACGAATAGAATTCATTGTATTACCTCAAGTTAGGAGATAATTGCATTTGTGAGGTATTGTTATTAGATGGTACAAGGATCACCATATTCTATTATTGTACGCTTAAGGTTTTTGTCATACTCGAACGATTCAGAGAAGCTGCACAAATTAAATTTTAGCTCATGAGTCTTGACTTTTAATTGTCATTTTTGATTAATAATTTGAAAATTAAATACAGCATGTCAGACACGCTTCCGAGTAATCGGGACAGTTTCACGTTCACTCATTAAGTTTTATATTTCTAAAAACTCATTAAATAATTCCTACATTGTCAAATTCGAAAATCCACAGACAGAGAGACGTTACCAGAGTGCACCATTTCTGGAGATTTAATAACGTAAATACAGTGTTAGAAGTAAGATATATGGCATGTTAACAAAAGTTGAATTTCGCACATATCGCGTTATGCTTTCAATGCAGAGTCGAGAACATCACATTAAAAGGATTTTGAATAGACAAATCAGCATGTCACGTGATATATAAGATCATAATGAAACGGGATGTATCATAACTATTTCTAGGTAGAGGGAAAAAAGTGGATGAAAATATGATAATATGAATGGTTTTAGAAGGTCGAGTACAGTTTTACTGACACATGAGGTAAAAACATATAGAAAATGGTAAAAAGGCACATCCTTCGTCTTTTATTCCTAAAATTTTCTATTTATAATGAAAGATAAAAAAGAATAATTTTGCTGTTGTAAACAAATGGGCAAAGTTTACAGGACCAAAAGATTAAATAATTAGTCACTAATGTGAGGAAAAATAAAATATGTCTTTAAGATTGTTGTGACACGTGTTTCGTAAACTCAGTAAATCGGCCACGCTATGGTTTGTTTGTTTAAAGTTAAGCACAAAGCTACACAAGGGTCCACCTGCGCTCTGCCCATCACACGTATCCAAACCCAGTTTCTAGCGGTGTGAATCCGTAGGCTGTGCCACTAGGGGGTCACAACACAATAGATATTAGGGAGTAAAATGTTATGATTGGCCTTATCGTGGATTTCAAATGATTTATCTAACATTCCGAAATTCAATAGTTATATTCTAAAGCTCAGGACCAAACATTTAGTAGCACCATCTATCGGCATGGAAAACAAATAATTTTTGGACACAATTTTCAACATCAACTGCATGCAGTTTATGCGCACGTGAACTGTGTGGTCAGAGATCTATGTGGATGCTTGATCTGGATGAGAGGTGTTGGGATCAGTTTAAGTTGGCAACGTTGATTAAATTAACAGTACTGTTAAATGTTAAACATAACATAAATGAGGATTCTGTATCTATGTAAAGTTAACACTATAATTTCATCAAGTCGTGTCCATTTATATTCAACGTTGAGCATTTACACTGGCATACATACTTCGCTTCATTTGGAACTTTGACAGTCTTACGTCACATAAATAGTCCAATGTATTCCAGTGCTTGTTCATTCTGTAATATATTTAGTATGTATTTAACATTAATACAATAATACATTGTGAATATATCACACAAACTATTTAGTTAAGTAAGTCTAGCAGAAGATGCTCGTGGCTGTGCTTATAGTAAGTACCTGTGGTTAAGCTATAGCCATCCCTAATTTTGAATTACTTATCAGAGCAGAGACAGTCAATAAGCAACACAGCAGCGTTGCCACAAAGACTTTGTCCAGCTCTTTAAACCGAGTGTTAATAATGCGCGTGCAGCAGTAAACGCAATACGTTTACGGCATCATGTCTCGAACTTAAAACCCTTCGATCTACAACCCGACACCTTACCATTAGGCTACACTCTATTTATGAAACAAAACGTCTCACGAAGTGAGAAAACAACTAAATGAAGTGTTAATAGATGTGACAATGAAATAATATACTTATCAGACTTTACTACATTGGTAATACAAGCAGTGAATTATATCAAACACAAGCGTAGTTTCAAACATATTTTGTTTATGGTAAGGCGACTACAACTTTCCTACGTAGTCCCAAATTTCGAACTAGTGATCAGAGAGAAAACTGTCAGTCAGTACCAATCTACCGCCCAGCATCTACACTAAAGGATTGACTTTCACCCCTTTAACGCAGATACAGCTTAAAGTGCGGAAAATATTTAGAGGTGTCGGGAGAATTCGAAATTGGCTTACCAGCTCCGCATTCCATAGTTTTATTAAGGGTTAGTTAGCCCGCACCTTCGAATACGTTTTATTGTGGGGTTGAAAAAGTAGCCCGTTAATTAATCTAAAAAATACTTGATAAAGAGAAGGTCACTGGTAAAATTTAAGGTTCATTTTTAATGTATTCTTGGCAGAAAATGTGCAAATGGTGGAAAATGTTTTGTATTTCACTCTAGGAAAACTAAAAAACCAAAACAATTAAATATTACAAGTTCCTAATGAGGTAAACTGTGTAGGTTCGCTATTGCTCTAAACTAGTTATGGGCTGGTCCGGCATGGCCACGTGGTTAAGGCACTCGACTCGTAATCCGAGGGTCGCAGGTTCGAATCCCCATCACACCAAACATGCTTGCCCTTTCAGCTGTGGGGGCATTATAATGTGACGCCCATTCCCTCTAGTCTTACACTGCTAAATTAGGGACGGCTAGCGCAGATAGCCCTCGTGTAGCTTTGAGCGAAATTCAAAACAAACCCAAAAGTTGTCTTATGGGCTAAGATATAACAACAGTGGATACAAAAAATTGGAGTACTCTCAATTGAAGCATGAGTTGCTACAGACCTCCTGATGAATACCTAATAATAAGTTTGTTAAAACTAAACAGCAGTTCTCGGAAAATGCAAAGGATTTTCATCAACAATATTTTATTTTTTCTTCTTCCTCTTCCTGTTTGGTGTTTGTAGCGTTAAACTTAAGGTTTCAGCGAATCATTTAACAGCACGTGTTGCGGTTTCATTTGCACTCGCGTTATTTCAGTTAAACTGACGAATGAATTTTAATTTGTTTTTCAGTGCTGTTGAGTTACGTATGTCTGAGCAAAACTTAATGCATAGACATTTATATGTCACGGAAGGAGGTACCACTTGAATGCTCTGTTTTATTATTATTTCAGTTTGATAACCCGTGAATAAAGTTTTTCAGAATACGTTTGATGTGAACCGGTAATATCTTTCTTTTTCTCTGTATTGGTGTTTGTTTCAGCTCTAAACCACGCGCTCTCTCCATCTCTGGGAATCCTTGTAAGTCGGTAAAGTTAACCCTGTCCTAAAATTATGAATTGAACAAATACAACTTTGATGACAGGGGGTTCTTCGCATCACTTTCGCCTCAGAATATGTATATGAAATGCTTTCTTAAACAACTCTTGGAATATAACTGACCTAACAACAACGCATGTTGGTTCACGTATAACTTAACAACAATGCCTCTTGGAACACAATCTAACGATGCTTATTGGGACACTTGTAACATAATATTAGTGTTTGTTGGCAAACACATGTAACTCAACAACAAATATATGTTGACTTGAAGTTAATGATAAAGTATACGCTGGCAATATTTTCACCATGCCCCAAATATAATGACCAGTATATACTAACTTTAGACATGTCGATTTATTCAAAGGCGAATTCAAGTCATTAATCTTTCATAGCTGAATATATTACTATCTACCAACTACCATCATGCCTAACAAGGCCTAACTATTGTTGCACCTGCAACACTTCAAAATAACCTCCAAGTCAAGTTTGTTTGTTTGTTTGTTTGTTTGGAAATTTCGCACAAAGCTACTCGAGGGCTATCTGTGCTAGCCGTCCCTAATTTAGCAGTGTAAGACTAGAGGGAAGGCAGCTAGTCATCACCACCCACCGCCAACTCTTGGGCTACTCTTTACCAACGAATAGTGGGATTGACCGTCACATTATACACCCCCACGGCTGGGAGGGCGAGCATGTTTAGCGCGACGCGGGCGCGAACCCGCGACCCTCGGATTACGACTCGCACGCCTTACGCAAGTCAAGGTACATCATTAAATTTTCAACCAAAACACTGTAAGTAATTTCAAAACTTGCTTTTAGTTGCTTTTAAACAACAAATAATTGCATAATCTTTAAATTTGTACCAACCTTTTATAATTTGAAATTTTTCATTGATTGTTTTTAACCCCACACACTAAATGACACTATTAACTGTGAATCAAATTAAACACTGTGAGAAGGATTGGATTCTCTCGTCTGCTTCCATCACAAGTGTAAAGAAATTGTAGAAGTAACAAAAGAGTTGTGAGGTACAATTGTTCTGTGCCTCACACCTCAAGATGCCACTTCAATAAATAGCTTGGAGTAATAAAACAGGATTTTTAAGCGTTTTGCTACAAAAATATATATCGCTTTTCAAGAATATTACATCAAAACAAATTAAATATTGAGAACAAAATTTTATTAAAGTCTTTTATGAAGCACGGTCCTTTTTTCCTCCTCTATGGATCCGCCGCTGATTGGAAAACATATTCAGATTTCATAAAAATTCTTTATATACCGTAGATGATCTAAAGATGATTATATCGTTCCTATATTGAGAACACAAAAGTTGTACTGAACGAATTAATAGACCTATTTACTCTGCCAAGAAAACCATTCTAAAAGTAATATTCCTTTGAAATTAACATTTCTAGCTCGGATATGCCTGGACAGTTAACTGATCTCGAAGCTCTGAAGACAAAGTTTTCAGTTAGTTTCAATTATGGTTAAAACATCTTGGAAGATATGATGCCTCTTTGCTTGTACTTAATTTTGCGTGCATCCGGTTTGTCTGTTTATGTGGCTGATGTGAACCGATCAATGACCCGGTGATTATATTGTTTCTCCACAGCTTTTAAGTTCAGCTTCAAACGAGCAACTCGTATATCTGCTTTGTATTTATGACAAAACTATTAAGATTATTTGTCGAAGTCTCTAATTTTGTAACATTGACCAAAGTGAATGCGACCTGTTGACGGCACTTTACACCCACAATCCACACTAAGGGATAGACTGTCGCTCTTATAACACACTCAAAGCTTAAAGTAGAGAGAAGCATTTGTGGTATCGCATGGATTCGAACTCGGCCTACCAGCTCCGAAATCTAAAGCCAACTTCAGTTAAAAATTTATCTTCATATCAATGGTAAAAAAAATAATTGGAATCAAAAACACGGTGGGCAGCGACATCTAGTGATGATTTAAAACAAAAGAGTTTAGTTTGAAGCACTTTAAGAACTGAAAACTGAGCTCAGAAAATTGTCAATTAAATGCTTTGTTTAGAGAATCGACACGGGTATTAATTGCATGTTTCCAAACACAGTAAAAACTAGTTTTTCTTTGGAGGAAGGTTGTAGTTGTTGTTTGATGTTGTTTGAATTAAGCACAAAGCTACTCAATGGGCTATCTGTGCTCTGCCCACCACGTGTATCGAAACCCGGTTTTTAGCGTTGTAAGTCCGCAAGCATACCGCTGAGCCAATGTGGGGGTTGGAAGGTTGTATCTTTATTGTTTCTGTTTTCTTAATAAGTTGGTCCGGCATGGCCAGGTGATTAAGGCACTCGATTTGTGTTCCGAAGGTCGCAGGTTCGAATCTCCGTCACACCAAACATGCTCGTCCTTTCAGCCGTGGGTGCGTTACAATGTGGCAATCAATCCAACTATTCGTTGGTAAAAGAGTAGCTCAAGAACTGGCGGTGGGTTGTGATGACTACCTGCCTTCCCTCTAGTCTTACACTGCTAAATTAGGGACGGCTTGTGCAGATAGCCCTCGTATAGCTTTGCGAGAAATTCAAACCCAACTTAATAGGTAATTGGTAATGCATCCTGCTCAGTTCAGTTCTTCTACACGTAGCTGACAACCGGAAATGAAAGGAACACGAGGAGGTGGGTGGATAATTATTTAATCCAGTCACGTGGGCTTTGAATGTCTCGTGTATGATAATAAAATATTAGTGAAGTAATTAAATTAATTGCCGACCGTTTATTGGTCAATAAAAACAAGGACAACGTCCTCGTGCAAACCCACTGCTTGACTTCTAATTATTTAATGGTTCATAAACATAAAATAAATTATAATTGAAAACAGCCTCCTACGCACAGCATTAAGAAATGTCAGAATTAAACATGCAGTGTGTCCAAACTGTAAGTTTGAGTTGCTGTTGTTTTTATGTGCTTAGCAGACGTAAAAAAACAACAACTCATGACCAAACTGTAATTTTGTTCTTAATGCGAATAAAAACATCCCATCTGAACAAAATTCAAACAAATAAGTTTTTTTTTTGTGTGTGTAATCACGCTATTTTATGGTGACTGGATCACAGGAATATGTCACAAGTTTACAAAATATCGTTCTGTAATTCTCTTAGTGAGTATCATAGTTCAAGAACTCTGAAGTAAACCAGTAGGACTGATTTATATCATGCGTTCATATAACTCATGCTGGTTGTGGTCTATGGAAAGTTAATAAGACTATTAAACTTAATTTCGTTTCATTTTCACTCATATCTATAAGCCAATCTACTCCTCTCTCTCCATTTATTTTTCATTGAAGGAACTCTCAGTTCTCTGAGAAGAAGAATGATATATCGTTGTAAAGTCATATTTTAAGGACAAAAATGTTTGTAAGATCTTAATGTAGAAACGTAAGGTTTATTTCAATTTATTCATTTTGAATTGTATTTAGTTCGAACCAGCATATCGTCTAACCCAGGCTTTCTCGTCCCAGTCTATGGAAGACAGTAAGTGTAGGAAGATAAATCACAATTTTCTCTCCCCTAAAACAAAGAATAACTTCTTATCAGACTCATTTTACGAAAAATAAATTACTTGAAAAATTCGAGAGCTTTTTTTCCCTTTGGAAACAAGTAACTTGAAGTCTCATAAAATCCATTTATAAATATACAAGAAAAACCTTTTTCAGAATGGTATTTTCTTAAGCTTGTATGGCAGATATTAAATAAATTATAAATTCGAGTTATAAACCGTAAGTAAAAGTACCCGTTTCTAGTAATGGAAAAAGTTGAAGTTAAACTAGCAAAAATACCCGTCCCCAGTGACGGGAAAAAGTTTAAATTAATCTTTAATTAAAATTATTTAATGAACTTTAAAAAGGTTAATTGTCGTACGTTGATGATACTTTTGCTTGACTCGTGTTATTGGGGATCATGTAACTTACTAAGTCATTAGCCCTCAAGCCAGTTGATACATAAATATCTTGTAAAAGTGTGTTTAAAAACCGGGCTAATTCTAGAATACAGCCGTAATTCTTTAGTATTGCATATTCTTAGTAAACTAGTGGTCAACTAGGTTCGTGTAAATGTCAACCCATGTTTTTGAAGTAAACCTAATTCTTGTGTAGTCTGAATTCAGAGCAATAATCCGTGCTGGAACAAAAACAAAACAAATGTGGTAATTTCAACAGGTACGAAGTTACGAAAAGGAAATTATTCATGTTTACATTTATGGAAGGGCGCTAAACCAGTTACGGTAATTTTATGTGAGTGAAAACTGAATCGAGTAATCATGTGAGATAAAACATTAATGATTTAATCACCAGGGGTTCTGAAAGAGAACTGGAAACAGTAAGAACACAAATAACAAAATAAAAATATTGTTGGCTGAGAAGTGCATGGCTATAAAATATTGGTAACGCGAGCACGAAGGAAGTCTTATGCAAGATTGTTTATCAGTCTTTAGTAAGAAACATATGGAATAAACTCTAAATCAAAACAACACATTGTGAGAATTTAACACTAAATACTATCTACATAACGTATGGATTGAATCATCAAGGTTTGCGTGTGACCATTTTGCCGAAGGGGTGCCTTTAGTGTTTTAGAAATAAAAACAAATATTTAATTATTAATTTGCTAATCATCTGTAGAAAGAAATGATCGATAAGGCATGCCTTTTTAAGCCTCACCGTTTCGTCGCATACAACCAGTCATGGAGCGACATTAGCTATTTTACAAGTAGAGCTTTCAGGATGCTAAGAACAGACCACCAGGGGTAGTAAGGTTAACTCGACTCCACGATATATAGTTTAGTTAAAAGCAAACGGCTAAAGAACTACACAGGTCTCTGCTGGCTCAAACGATACCGGGCAGATCTGCTATATCAGCCATCCGACAATACAGATATTTCGTAACACATTTCTGTTACGCATAAAACCCACTATTAATGGCCCGACACGGTCAGGTAGTTAAGGCACTCGACTTGTAATTTTAGGGCCGCGTTTTCCAATCCCCGTCACATCGAACATGCTCGCCCTTTCAACGGTGGGGGCGTTATAATGCGAGAGTCAATCCTACTATTCGTTGGTAAAAGAGTAGCCGAAGAGTTGGCGGTGGGTGGTGATAAGTAGCTGTCTTCACTCTAGTTTTACACTGCTAAATTAGGAACGGCCAGAGCAGATAGCCCTCTAGTAGCTTTGCGTGAAATTCAAAAAACAACAAACAAATCCACTAATAACTTTTAATTAATAATACGTATAAAATAAAAACAGCATTTTAAACATATTTACAAAAAAACATGTCACAAAAAATGATAAAATTGTAGCGTCTTTAACAGTTTTACCTATCAGCAGCGCTAATTTTATAGTGTAGTTTTTATATGATCCAGGACTGCATTTCTTTAACTTGAGTTCTCGAGGGTATTACAAAAGATTCGCAATTCATGTCATATACTTCATAAAAGTGTTTTAAAAATATGAATTATAGAATAGAAATATTTTAGTTAAATTGAATATATATGAATTTAAACGTTTAATTTTGGAATACAACGTTTCGTGTACACGGAATCTTTTCTTAAAAACAATACAAAAACATCGACAAGTTTGGGGGTTCATGAAAGCATTATATTAAAAAGTGTCCTCGGGTTATTAGAGTTTAGGAAAGGCTAAACCAGGATATTTCCAGATATAGATGATATCTAGGGTTAGTGGTTCAGATACTCACGTCTCCGCACAACTATTCATTCGTCGTGGTAGTTACATTATATATCCAAATATATATCCGGTTCAGCTAATACAACTTTGTTATGAAGATGTATTGTGCAACGATTTAATCATCTGCAAAATAAAATCACATCAAGTTAAAAATTAACTTATAATTGTTAATTTTTTTTTTTTAATTTCGCACAAAGCTACACGAGGGCTATCTGTGCTAGCCGTCCCTAATTTAGCAGTGTAAGACTAGAGGGAAGGCAGCTAGTCGTCACCACTCACCGCTAACTCTTGGGCTACTCTTTTACCAACGAATAATGGGATTGACCGTCACATTATAATGCCCTACGGCTGAAAGGACGAGCATGTTTGCTGTGACAGGGATTCGAACCCGCGCTTCTCACATTACGAATCGAGCGCTCTAACCACCTATACTCGTTAAAATCGGATATGTGGTAAATGCGATGTCTAGACTTGAAGTTACATATTAATGTAGAACTGATTTTGTGACGCAAACACACCTCAGATCTTCATGCATCAAACGTGTAAACACAAATATTTAGGTATTTCTTTAATACTTGGGAGATACGTAAGTGCAGCGCAAAATCGGCAGAACTTAACATCACAAATCAGAACACTTAGAATGTTGCTACAATGTTGAAAATAAGTTATTCCCACTTGCCCTCCAAAACAATGTAAGTCAAGATGGCGTTGAAAGACTAGAAAATGTATCATAATAATGAAATAAACCTGGAGTATGCAAGGGCAGTTAGTGATCATTTAAAAACAACAACAACAACACACATCTGTGTGTCTTTTCTTGTGTCACATACACGAAATAACACTTTTGTGTTGGAGAGAATAATGCCTAGTAAGAGGCATTTATTTGGTTGGGGACTGTTTGTTTGTTCATGACATTGATCAGGAAGAGAGGTGCCTCTCCGACGGTCAGAGAGGAATTATCTCTCTTCATCCATATGGGACAGGCTAAGCCTTTCCAAGCATGTTATGCACGCCACCTATGAATAATCGCTACGCCTCGAAGTTGGATGGGATTCTGGGTGAATCATCGATGTATTCCAACAGACAGTAAGCAGTGTGTGACTATCGTTGACTTAACTTTGAAATACAGCTTATGATTTACCTTCATAAGTAATGCAAATCTCTTTTCTTTCACTACATTATGTGGAATAGAGATCCTTTATCCCACTGGCATAAAGGACTAAACACAACACTGAATTGTTGAAAGCCACTAGTAAAGACAATCCGCAAAGATAATCTAAGATTAGAAAGTAGATTACAGAAGTGACATCGACAGCTGATAACAATGATACTTTGATAACCTACGCAATTAAGAGTATGAAAATAGAATTTCGTAAAACGTAAAAAATAAATTTGCATAAAAAATAATAATAATTGTTACAACACATTTGTATTAAGTCTATCATATGTCTAACACTCAGTTCTTTTTGTAATCTCTTAGGGATTTTCAGCAATTAGAAGAGTATATTTCAACCATCTGTGTTCACCAGATCCATCGCCGACGAGGAGTGTCATCCATCATGCCGACAGGTACATAACAAACACTGTGGTTGTAAGACATTTGTTACAAATTTGAGATAAGTAGAATAGCTGCACGACAATAAGAGAAAAATTAAGCTTACTCTATCAAGAGCACGTGTGCGTTACCGGTTAAATAAAAAAAAAAATCAGAATATTTAACACGAAAAATTGAATAATTGCAATCAAATTCATTAAATCCGTATTTCTACAGCTAAAATACTTACATGTCGAGTGTGAAGACCCGGTGTAAGAAGGAGAATTAGGCTTAAGACCACCGTAAAGGACCTGTGGAATAAACGTTAGTACATCGCCTTAAAACACAATTATCAACAAAACACACTGGAAAATACGATGAATAGACAAAATTAAACACAAAATGATATTGATTTATTAAAACAACCGTTGGATTCAGAATGTTGTGCAAAACTTTATAATGGCTATCTGCGTATAACCTTCCCTAATTTAGAACTAACACACCAGAAGGAAGGCAGCTAATTAACGACACCCACCGCCAACTTTTGTCTGATCATATAGTAGAATGTCCGGTATGGTCATGTGGTTAAGACACTCGACTCGTAATCTAAGGGTCCCGGGTTCGAATCCCCGTCATACCAAATATGCTTGCCCTTTCGACCGTGGGAGCGTTATAGTGTGATGATCAATCCCACTATTCGTTGGCAAAAGAGTAGCCCAAGAGTTGACGGTGGGTGATGATGACTTTCATGCCTTTCCTCTAGTCTTACACTGCTACATTAGAGACGAGTAGAGCAGCCAATCCTCGTGTAGCTTTGCGCAAAATTAGAATTTGACTGTTACTCTCAAGTAAACTCACGACCACAAAGGAAGGTAGCTTGCTGTCATCACCCACTGCCAACTCTTGGGCTACTCTTTTACAAACGAATAGTGGGATTGATCGTCACGTTATGACGCCCTTACAGCCGAAAGGGCGAGCATATTTGGTATAACAGGGATTCGAACCCGCGACCCTCAAACTGCTAGTTGAGCTCTCTAACCAGACTGCATTTGATGGAACTATGCCCAAAAATGTAATACATCAGCGTACGAAAACAATTTGCTATTTACATATAGTATTAAGATTTGTTTCACAACTTCACACACACACTTAGTTTCAAAAAATAAAAATACGAACCCAAAGTCACGGACTATTAAGTTAAGTAGGTAGGGAATTAGCTTGTTGCTTTAACGTAAATGGTCTGTAATTATTGTACCAACTTCAAGAAAATTAAACATTTTCTGGATAAAAGTAATTTTTGATAATTGAATTTTCATGGTCGAATATCAAACCGAAAAAATTATTTCTTTGTATGATTTTTTAGCTCAATATCTTGAAAAAAAAATACTTTCGAACATTAGAATTCTGCGTAACGAAAGAGATTTGATTTAAGATTAGGGAAAATTACTTCAAATCAGATTTAGCCAGATGCCTTCTCTGTTGAAGTTCAGAAAAACACCTTCTGACAAGTTACTAGTATAACAAGTAGACACGCCTACATAGACAAGTTCTTTACATTTACTCGAGTGTATTCTATAAAAATGTGCCGCATGATATTTACGTGATGTCATGCGCACTAATAAATATTTTGATTGGACACGCTGCATATTGCTGATGCACGTTCTGAAGTAAGCTATTTTTTGTATTCTCAGTTTCATATTTACATTTGTCTTGAAGAGTTTAAATGAGGTTGTATTACTCATTGAAATGCAGTCGGGAATGTTTTGTTTTGTTTTCATTCTCTTTCTTTCATTTCTTTTGTTTAGCCAGACTGTAGGAGCTACAATAACCCTCAAAAGGATTAAATAATTGATCCGAAAGGTCACCCTCCGAAGAATTCTATACTAAGTGGATTCCATTCATGCTCCTAATAATCTGACAGTCATGCCAGCCACACTTTCTCTGGCACGAAAGACCATTGATTACTGACTAGAGAAATATTTTCTGAAGTGTGTTTGACATTTTGAAGTATTTCTTTCCTATATTAAGAGCTGTCTGGTTCTTCTTAATACAAGAACGGATTTCCATCTTTAAGAGCTGTCTACTTCATATTAACACATGAACAGGTTTCAAATATATATATATTTGTCTTTATAATTTTGGGATAATTATATTTTATAGCTCTTATCCATCATGAAAAATTGAACATGATTTATGAATCCTGCTACAGCGCTCTAATTGGATAAGCAAGTTCTAAGTAATCTAATTTAATGTGAAAAACAAAACAACCTGATATATTTGTTCAACTGGTATTTTTGGGAAACAATAAGGTCATAAATTATATTAATATTACGAAGCATCTCTCTCTCTCTCGGTGTTTGGGTAAGAAAAGTTCATACCCTGAAGGGTCAGGTTCTCTGACCTCTTCCTCCTCCCTATAGTTACGTTCTTGACTGATTGGTATTTATAATTGTAGAACTGAATATTATTTTGATCCTTTTCAGGGCAATGTCCATGTATTGTGGATCATATATAGTGATTATTTTATTCTATCAACAGAATGTCAAGTTTGTTGGTGGCATTTTTATTATTGTTTAATACATATATATATGTATACATATGCATATATATATATTTTTTATTATGACCGTCAAGTTTACTTTGAAAAGATTAGAGTGCTCAAAGCAGGCAAAACGCCTGAATAACACTCGAATCAATTACGAAGCATGTAGATATGATTGTTTGTTTTTGAATTTCGCGCAAAACTACACGGGAACTATCTGCGCTAGCCGTTCCTAATTTAACAGTGTATGACCAGAGCAGTGGTTCCAACCTTTTCTATGTCCCGCACACCTACAAAATTTTAATATGTTCTCGCACCCCTCACAGTAATTATTTATTTAAGAATAAAGGTGAAGGTGGCCAAAACAAATGTTATCTCGCACCCCTGGTTGGGAACCACTGGACTAGAGGGAAAGCAACTAGTCATCACCACCCACCGCTAACTCTTGGTCTAGTCTTTTACTAACAAATAGTGGGATTAACCGTTACATTATAACACCTCCAAGGCTGAAAGGACGAGCACGTTTGACGCGACGGGGATTCGAACCCGCGCCCATCAGACTCAAAAGGGCCTCTAGATATGAAGTTTAAACTGTGTAAAACGTGAATTAACAATGTTTTCATCAAACAAACATATAGTATGAAGTTATCACAACATGATTTACCACTAATCATATAAACATGTTATACCAGCCTTGCAAAGTATTTGAAGTACAGAAATATAAATTATTTAATTAGGGAACACAAATCCATTTATACCGTTACTGTGTAGAACCCACGCACATAGATTATTAATCTTCTGAAAGGTAAAGAATGAAATACCCACATTGTTCATGCAGCCTGTATGACATGAATTTCAAACATTGTATAATACATATACATGTATTATTAATCTCTCGAAGCATAAAGACATGAAATGCACACATTGTTTGTGCAGCCTGTAACATTAACTTTCAAACGTTGTGGAGTATACATAGACAGATTTCTTTAGTTTATTAGGCATAAATGAATGAAAGAAACATGTACTTTAAAAGTACGACCTCTTTCTTGCTGTCCCTAAAATTCACATTTCCGGATTTCTGGTTCGCATCCCCGTCGCACCAAACATGCTCGCCCTTTCAGCCGTGGGGGCGTTATAATATTGTGGTCAATCTCACTATTCGTTGGAAAAAGAGTAGCTCAACAGTTGGCGGTGGGTGGTGATGACTAGCTGCCTTCCCTCTAGTCTTACACTACTAACTTAGGGACGGCTAGCACAGATAGCCCTCAATAGCTTTGTGCGAAATTCAAAACAAACAAACAATCCGTATTTCTTTCTTCGGTTTTGAGAAGACAACAAGTACAGTAATTACGAACTCTGTACATGGGGAATGTGCTTTTTTTACTTTGCTTTTCTAATTCAAGGGATTCAATCTAAAACTAACTTCATCTTTTATAAGGAAAATATTTTTTATTCTGTCACATGATTCTGTTTAACGTTCATACAGTGGCAGTCACTTAGGTGTCGTAGTTTTGTTTATTTTGAAAATTTCGCTCAAAACTACACGAGGGTTAATCGTGCCAGCCGTTCCTAATTTGTTAAAGCAATCGACTTGTAATCCGAATGTCGCGGGTTCGAATCCCCGTCACACCAAACATGCTCGTCCTTTCAGCCGTGAGGGCATTATAACATTCCGGTCAATCCCATTATTCGTTGGTAAAAGAGTAGCCCAAAAGTTGGCGGTGGATGGTGATGACTAATTGCTTTCCCTCTAGTATTACACTGATAAATTAGCGACGGCTAGCGCAGATAGCACTCGTGTAGCTTTGCGCGAAATTAAAAAAACAAAACAAACAAACCGTCCTTAATTTAGATGGAAGGGAATTACGCACTACCACCTACTCTTTTACCAGTTAATGGTAGGATTGACCGCACATTATAACACCCCGACAACTGATGATGTTAGCATGTTTGATAAGACGGGGATTTGAGCCCGAGACCTTCAAATTGCGACTCGAGCGCACTAAGCCATGTGAGATCCTGTAATTTCGGTTGAGCTAATTTCATTCAGGCATACTTATCGCACGCTTTCAAACACAAGGTCGGTACTAATGAAATTTTCATGTTATGAGCTACTCAAGCATTACCCATGTAAACAAAGAAAATGTTGATATTATATCTGAGTTATAAGTTAGTAACGTCACTAAAATTGTCTATCACGCCACTGTAGACTGGAAGTTTTAAAATATATTTAAAATATAAATCCATATTTACATATATGATATATATGAATGAAGTCACGGCAGATATTAAAGCTTCTATTTGAATATCCATGGACGATTTCGAGTAACTGTTGTTAAATGAATGAGGGTAAACTGTATAGAGTACAAGAACTAAGGAAGTATATATCTGTAACACGTATTACCATTTATACAGTCAAGAACGACCAGCAGTGTAGAACGTCGAAATACGGACACGTGTTATCATATATACAGGCAAGAGCTATCAAAACTGAAGAACATTGATATAAGGATACGTATTATCATACATACAGACAAGGGTTACCAACACTGTGAAAGAATCAGACGAGAACATGGTTCAGAGCTTGGAGTGTACAGGTATGGATGCTAATGGTAGAACAGTACCGCAGTCAAACACAAATATTGGATCAAAACGATTCAACGTACAAAGCTCAAAATATTCATAAATTTCACTCATATAAACTGTATAAGCTTTATCCATTTATCTGTAGGCCAAAGCAGGAATTGAATTTTATAAATATATAATTGTAGTTTTAATCCTTGTAAAAGCTAATGTAAGTTTCATGAATATGGCTACATTAATGTAAGTTATCATGAATATGGCTACACTTATGTAAGTTATCATGGATATGGCTACACTAATATAAGTTATCATGAATATGGCTACACTAAAGTAATGTTATCATGAATATGGCTACACTAATGTAAGTTGTCATGGATATGGCTATACTAATGTAAGTTATCGTGGACATGGCTACACTAATGTAAGTTGTCATGGACATGGCTATACTAATGTAAGTTGTCATGGATATGGCTATACTAATGTAAGTTATCGTGGATATGGCTACACTAATGTAAGTTGTCATGAATATGGCTATACTAATGTAAGTTGTCATGAATATGGCTATACTAATGTAAGTTATCGTGGACATGGCTACACTAATGTAAGTTATCATGGATATATATACACTAATGTAAGTTGTCATGGATATGGCTACACTAAAGTAATGTTATCATGAATATGGCTACACTAATGTAAGTTGTCATGGATATGGCTATACTAATGTAAGTTATCGTGGACATGGCTACACTAATGTAAGTTGTCATGGACATGGCTACACTAATGTAAGTTGTCATGGATATGGCTATACTAATGTAAGTTGTCATGGATATGGCTATACTAATGTAAGTTATCGTGGACATGGCTATACTAATGTAAGTTATCGTGGACATGGCTACACTAATGTAAGTTATCATGGATATATATACACTAATGTAAGTTATTATGGATATGTATACACTAATGTAAGTTATCGTGGATATGGCTACACTAATGTAAGTTGTCATGGATATGGCTATACTAATGTAAGTTATCGTGGACATGGCTATACTAATGTAAGTTATCGTGGACATGGCTACACTAATGTAAGTTGTCATGGATATGGCTATACTAATGTAAGTTATCGTGGACATGGCTACACTAATGTAAGTTATCGTGGACATGGCTACACTAATGTAATGTTATCATGAATATGGCTATACTAATGTAAGTTGTCATGGATATGGCTATACTAATGTAAGTTATCGTGGATATGGCTACACTAATGTAAGTTGTCATGAATATGGCTATACTAATGTAAGTTGTCATGAATATGGCTATACTAATGTAAGTTATCGTGGACATGGCTACACTAATGTAAGTTGTCATGGATATGGCTATACTAATGTAAGTTGTCATGGATATGGCTATACTAATGTAAGTTGTCATGGATATGGCTATACTAATGTAAGTTATCGTGGACATGGCTACACTAATGTAAGTTGTCATGGATATGGCTATACTAATGTAAGTTATCGTGGACATGGCTACACTAATGTAAGTTATCGTGGACATGGCTACACTAATGTAAGTTATCGTGGACATGGCTACACTAATGTAAGTTATCATGGATATATATACACTAATGTAAGTTGTCATGGATATGGCTATACTAATGTAAGTTATCGTGGATATGGCTACACTAATGTAAGTTGTCATGAATATGGCTATACTAATGTAAGTTGTCATGAATATGGCTATACTAATGTAAGTTATCGTGGACATGGCTACACTAATGTAAGTTGTCATGGATATGGCTATACTAATGTAAGTTGTCATGGATATGGCTATACTAATGTAAGTTGTCATGGATATGGCTATACTAATGTAAGTTATCGTGGACATGGCTACACTAATGTAAGTTGTCATGGATATGGCTATACTAATGTAAGTTATCGTGGACATGGCTACACTAATGTAAGTTATCGTGGACATGGCTACACTAATGTAAGTTATCGTGGACATGGCTACACTAATGTAAGTTATCATGGATATATATACACTAATGTAAGTTATTATGGATATGTATACACTAATGTAAGTTATCGTGGATATGGCTACACTAATGTAAGTTATCATGGATATAGCTACACTAGAATTTTATAGATGTTGTGTCCGTTAAATTAAATTTTATCGTCTTGTGGATTTTTCACATTAGTTTTTATTTTTCATCATGATGATGGAGTTTCTCCCGTGGTGCAGCGGTAAGTCTGCGGATTTACAACGCTAAAATCAGGGGATCGATTTCCTTTCGGTGGAGTCAGCAGATAGTCCGATGTGAATGTATTTGCTTTTAGCAAGCAACACCTGAGGCAGAATAAAACTAAGATGTTAACGAAACGTGTGAATCGTTAGTTATTGGAAGAACTGCTACAAAATGAAGTGCTGTAATAAAAAGTACACAAACAAGTAAAGTGAAACTAGTTGATAGATTTTAAAACACTTTTAAATTCCCGCTTTGGTCTAAACTGCTTTATTTAGCTAACTAGATCAGAACGCCGAACTTTGTGTTAACATTTTAATAGTATTCCTGTTTATCTATACTGTACTACATGGAAAACTACAACGATAAGTATGCATTTAAATAGTTCCTATACTGTTCTATGAAGATAATGTGATATTATGTGGTATTGCATTGAAAATAACAGAGTTACAACAGATTATCTAACACGCGTCGTAATTGCAACTTTGGAGGCGTTATAATGCTGTTTTGTTAAGCGTAGCCACGCAGACGGTGGGTGCTTCTAACATATTGCCTTTCTTCAGAGCAGCTTTTTCCAGATTATGGATGACTAGATTTGGACCGTAAAGGTCTCTAACTTGACATTTCAACCTGAGTGTCATATAAGGTGTTATTCAGGTCATAAATAGCAAAATAATGTTAAAATGTTATTGCAAGAATAACAAATTATTATTTTGGAAATAAAGATGGATAAAAACGACCTTTACTCTCCAGAAAATAATATAAAAATATTTTATTTCAGCCAACGTTTTGCCGTTGCGAATAATAGTGTAAGAATTTGTTGGTAAAATGCCTTAAATCCGTCCAATACGCACTGCAGGTTCCAAAAAATGTAAGCTTAAATGTCCCGAGAGGTTTCACACTGAATGTATATTTCTCTCAATATCCTGTTTTAAAAAGGTATGATGTGAAAATACCGGAGTAAGGTAAAAAACAGTCAACAAATATTTTTACTAGCGCCACGATAAATCGGTTAGTAAAAATGAATAGTCATATCTGAACCCTGAGGGTGGAGAAAAATAAAGTTCTACGTGACCGGAAATAGAAGCGAAACGGGAAAATCGTGACTTCTATTGTAAATCTAAATGCATACAGGATAAAAATTTTGCGAAGTTGGGCGTTGTACGTCGAGTAATAAAAAGGTTTTTCCAGTATCATACAAGCAAGAGTTCCATTATAATATCATATACTTAAAAATTTCACTACTACCCGAAATAAATTTCGGTAATAAAAGATAGCGCTAGTCACAGATACACAAATGGTGTTATTAATAATATTAACACAGAATACGTAGTAGAAAAAAATACTTTGTTCCAATCTCTATTTGGAAAGATAATAAAAGATAAATAAAATAAGTAGGAATATAGAGGTCCTAATACAGTGCGAATCTGCCTTTAGCGTTCTATCTTGGAAATTTAGTAGTAAACTCGATGGCTTTGTTACAAATTTGTTCGAAGACGCACTAAATTCATATAAAAGTTTAGCGTGTTCAGTAAAAAGATAAAGAGCGCCCTATGGCTGTAATTCCTTTTAGTAGTAAGAAACTAATTGAAGTTAGATAAAACTTATCTGTACTGCTGTTTCCCTCTCTTTACAATTGATTAAATGTATGTTGAAAATTCCCAGTCGCTTCTAGCGATGTCTTAACTTCTGTGAGTTATAAACTCTAACACATGATGTGGCATGAAAAGACTGGCCTTGAAGTTTGCCTAATAAGTACTCTTTAGTTGGTAGCATTGTAAAAGGCATCTTCATAAAGGAGATGTCATATAGTTTCGTACCACATCTAATCGTGAAGCCTCAAGTTCTGTTTAATACACTCTTATTACAAAAAAACAAAATATATGTTGTTACCCTATTTAACCTTAATGAAAATGTTTCCTTCTTTATATATACATTTATATGTATTCTGCTGAAGCATTTTTCTGTTATGTAATATTAAAGTAAAATAAAATTATGGTTAAATGAAAACCGGAAGGGGTAAAGTAACATGTTCAGAAGAAGATGAAATGGGTATATAAAAGTTCAATGTGTTATATTAAAACGATGTTGGAGTCTCACCACGCCATTATAGTCCAAGTCATCATGTTTGATTATGCCCTGTCATACAACTGTAATTTTCTCATTCTGAAAGCACTTCCTTCCTACCTGCTGCTTTCCCGTAACTCATCTAGTATATGTGTGGAATAATATAAACACTCATTTCATGAGGTTTGTGACTGTCCAACAGATATATCATGGAAGCAACGTTTCTATACGAGACACGTTTCGCTTTTCTGACTGAGATTCTTTTTGGCTCTTTTGTGTTCTGTTGCCTGGAACACGTGGACAGTTTTTACGATTGACCTTTTTGTTTGTATATTTTTGCTTGTTACAACATCCAGCATCTTGTTTACCATAGTTATAGCAAGACTTATTCCAGGCTTCTTTATTAATGGTCCTGCTGTTCCATGTTGATTCATAATCGTTTGTCTTGTAATGCCATTAAGTATAGAAGTTATACCTAGCCTGTAATTTCTCAATTATTTGTTTGTTTGTTTTGAATTTCGCGCAAAGCTACACGAGAGCTATCAGCGCTAGCCGTCCCTAATTTAGCAGTGTAAGACTAGAGGGAAGGCACCTAGTCATCACCACCCACCTCCAACTCTTGAGCTACTCTTTTACCTACGAATAATGGAATTGACCGTCACATTATAACGCCCCACGGCTGAAAGGGCGAGTATGTTTGGTGCGACAGAGATTTGAATTCGCGACCCTCGGATTACTAGTCGAGTACCTTAACCTCCGGGCCATGCCGGGCCTTGAGTACAAGTATATTTTGCATTGGAAAAAGTTGTTACCCTTTCCAAAATCGATTAGTTTTTCACTAGTTATCACGTTACCTACAAAAGGCAAAACAATGTTAGTGTATACTTTTGATGTATTCAGTTACATTGACGACTTTATATTTACCATGGTTGTCAATGGCTCGATCATTTGCATATTCAAATTAATTTAGTTGTAACGAAATTATGTGGACTGTAATGACGTGGCGAGGTTCTAACATCGTTTTGATATAACACACTCGATTTTATAAAATAATATTATGAACAAATAAGAAATACTCCATCAACACACAATAAAACCAAACAGAAAGAACGAGTCAGGAGATCTAATCAAACACTACTCTCGTCCCCTCATGAGAACACAAATAATTTTGTTTGGTGAAAATGAAAGAAACATAAAAATGCAGGGGTATTTCTGTACTTAGAATGTTTTTAATGAAAGAATATTGAGTGAAACATTCAACAATATCTTTTAGACCCGATTTAAACAAGAAGTCTCCATTTCACGGATAGTTATATATTTCTTGATAGCTACAGAAAATAAAATGTGTGTAGCAAATATATTATGAATGAATATTACAATCTGTCTGTTGTAAGAGGTGTGGCACAGTGTATTTAATCTTCTAGGAAGCGACACGTGTTTTCACAGTTTTAGAAGAATCGCTGCAGCTGTGGGCACTACAAGATAATATTTCTAAATGTAGACCAGCTAACAAGAACAAACAATAACAACTCGAAGGGAAAATAGTATGTTATTTCAGTCTAAGATACTTACAACCGGCATGGTGATCGGCCAAGCACGTTTCTGTGGTTAGCATCCCGTTACAACAGAAACAAACAAACAAAAAATTCGATCCATTAGTCGAAGCCATGGGTATGTTTTAAAGTAAGGATTAAACCCCACTGTTCTCTCTAACAGGAGTTACCCGAGAATTGGGGGTGTGGTGTTAATTTGTGATATATTTCCTCATTTCAGATTTGAATCTGAGAACCTTTCGACGCACGTGCGTTATAACAAAGCCACATCAAGCTAGCTGCTGTGTCCACCGAGGGAATTGAAACCATAATTATAGCTTTGTAAATAATTATAAATACCGTTGTCCCACCAGGGAGGGCCTTAGTCGACGCCAAACGAACGCTCTACCAACTGACCTAAATCGATAGCTCACTACAGTTTGCTAGTAAGGCATTTTTAATAACTACTCAAGTTATAACAGCGATAAATAATGTTAACCATCTGTGTTACTTTTAATCTATTACTTCAACATTAGAGACAGTAGTGGGGCTAGACTTGGAATTACTATGGAGTAAATGTTTTATAATTGATTCTACACAACTTGGATGTGCTGATTCTGAATTATAATATTCTGGCATCCTTGAATGTTTCGAGATATTCAAGATGGCGACCCAAATATATATTTTCTCATATCTCAGATACTGCTTCTGGTATCACAACAAAATATGCGTCTAGACCTAGGTTTTTGATGATTATGATTTTAACTTTGCATTTGTAATTCTTCTTGGATGAACGCTTTATCTAATATGGCGGCCATAATAGTGGTAAATACCTATTACACTGCTACCATTTCTCACAAGCAACATTTTCAGGGTTATCAATACTTGTATGCAGCTACAATGTAGACACGTTCAAAGCATACATGTATTTAGGTATATTGATTTCTTCTATACTTAGTTGCACACTTCTTGTGTGGAAATTTAACCACTTTGGCCTGGTATGGTTAGATGGTTAAGGCGCTAGACTCGCAATCTGAGGGTCGCGGGCTCGAATCCCCGTCACACCGAACATGCTCGCCCTTTCAGCCCTGAGGGCGTTATAATGTGACGGTCAATTTCACTATTGTTACCGTAATTGTCGTTGTTTTCACTACACTTGTAAAAGGCACTACATGACAACGTAATTGTTCACAACTACACTTAGTTGTTGAACAAGGTCTTTCACAAGTACACCCATAGGTAATCTCCGGAAGTATTTCAGACAGAGCTTCTGGCTTTTCAACTTATAATACAAGAGGAACAATAATCTTTGCCAGTATGTCATACAAACTTAGTTAAATCAAGGTCTGGAGATATTCCTTTAATGCTGTCATCCACGTGCAAGTCTCAAAACGAACCCTTTGGAAAAGCTTCTGATATAGTTGGAAAATACTTTAGTTTTGTACTTGCTTCAAATATTGTTTTTTTTTCCTGAAAGTTTTCCTTAACCAGGTGTCATAGCCTTAGTCAGACAGGTTGGTATGAGCATCAGACTACAAATAAAGTTATTATTTCTAATAGCATCATTCACGTCTGCATTAGGACCTCCATCAGGATCAAGTTTATAGTCCACCAATAATACTTTGACAACAGTTGTTTTTTTCTGCTTCCCACATGTATGACATAAGCAGTCAAAAGAGTATTTGCAGTCTGTGAATGTTTACATGTTGTTAGCCCAGTGTCAGTAAGTGTCTGTATGCTTTGCATGGATTCTTTCCATGAGAAGTGTACAATTGAGATTTTTCAGGATGCAGCAACACAAAAGCATCTGTTTTCCCTGAAACCACAGTAAAACATTATGGAACTTATGTGACCACAATCTGTTGTTTCATCACAGCATCTGCTTCTTCATGAGTAGATCGCAAGTCGTTTCTGGCAATGATCCATGCTGGATGAACATCCACTGGAATACTGTTTGTACAACCAGTCTATGGTTGTAGTCAGTGGTTCTTTTTAGTAGTACTTTTACATGCCTTGTTAGATGTTTAATAAGCTGCACTTTGTTTGCAACACTGAGCATGTGTCATTGAGTTGAGATTGGAGAGCTAGACTGTAATAAACGATATCGGGTTTATTGACCTATGTTACATTATTTCAAAATGGTTTTGATGCTAAAATGAAATAGTTATCAAGAACAAGATACACACCAGAATGGGACAACTTTGCCAACACACATGTAGAAATCCATCCATGTAGTCTTGCACTGTCCCATTGAATTCATGGTCAGTGTACCATCCACATGAGGACACACCTATCTATAAAGAGAGCATTTGATAAAACACAGTGTAAGTTGACCCGTAGTTTTACTTCCTAGTCAACCTGTTTTGACGATTTTAATTTGTCCATTATCGTCAAACATTGATGTCAGGGCAGATGCAAATTCAGAACTAGCAAGTGGTTCATCTTCAATATTACATGAACCTGACCTTTCAAGTCCATTGTACAGATGTATATGGGCTCGGTGTTACAAGATGTTCCAGAAACAACCTTGATACTTTTTCGACCTGTTGTCATTGTCGCTATTTCGGTTTTAAAAAGTGCAATGAAACCTTCAAGTAAGTCTATCTTGTACTTGGAAATGTGCTGGTTGCCAATTGCAACCATCTGGAAAACATTCATTTCATCAGGACTTATTCGTCTGTTGCAATGTTTTATCAGTCCGGTAGGGTGATCCTCTGATTGCAGATCATATTTGGTTGTGATGTTTCAAATAGAAGTATAGATCTAGTCAAATTTGTATTTGGCAGCCAACTTGAACATCTCGAAACCCTCAAGGAAGTCGAGCATTATTACGAATTAGTACATCCGAATTGCAAAAGAACCGTCCAAAAACATTTGCTAGACGTTACCTTTAGGTGGAAGCCTAAATTTGTGCTTGACTAGTTTTAAGAAAATCCAACAAATTAAGCAACAATGAAAATATTAACACGTAATAATATTTAAATCTCAAGACTCCAATCTCTGCTTGTAGGAGACTAGAAATATAGAAACTAATCATTCTAGTTCATAATATGGTAGTTAAGTAAACCTCGATTGTTTTGTTTATTTATCTTTGCGTCCTCTCATCTTATCCTAAGTAATATCTGTGTTTAATAAGTATAGCCCGTGTTTTATTACCCTGTGATAACACTTCCTAATATTTATTCGTCACAACTTAGTATTTACTGTTAACAAACAATTAAGTGATTACTTTGAGAGCTAATGTTGGTTTGATTGTAGTTAAGCGTTAAGTTAGACAAAAGGCTAACTGTGCTCTGCCAATCGCGAGTATCGAAATCCAATTTCTAGCATTGACGGTCCAAAGACATTCCGTTATACCAATGAGAGGGAAGGCCCATTGTTGAATAAATCAGCTACGAAACAATGCATAAGTATACGCACAAAATACTATAGTATGTTTCGTGAAATCCAGGAGTTACTATGATCTAATACTCATGTTTTAAGCCACACATTTAGAGAGATAAAAAAGACAGATTCTAATAACATAACTCTGAGTACAAAAGCTTAAATAATATGACAGTGGTAGTTCTTTCTCTTAAATACAAGATGAATAGATTTTAAGCGTTATCTCAAAACAACATTGTATTTATTTTAACTACTGGTTTTGCACTTGGAGTTCCTTTTGGTGATATTTTGTTTGTCGATCACAGAATGTTATTGTCGTCATATCTTCTAAACGATGCGTCCTCTTCTTCAACACCAGATTTCAATGTGGAAGCTATGTTATACTGACTGTTTTGTTGATTAAATTTTAATACAAAAAAATTGCAAACATTCAGTTTTTCTGTATGTTGGGACATTGAAAAATCCTAATGACAACCGACAGAGAATTATTAAAAAACAAAAACCGAGCTTTGATTAAGTAATTGTTACATTATTCACCTGTAGGTTTGGTTTGTTTTGAATTTCGCGCAAAACTACACGAGGGCTATCTTCGCTAGCCATCTCTAATTTTCCAGTATAAGACTAGAGGGAAGGCAGCTAGTTACCACAACCCACCGCCAACTCTTAGGCTACTCTTTTACCAACGAATAGAGGAATTCACAGTTACATCATAACGCTCTCACGGCTGAAAGGACAAGCATGTTTGGTGTGACGGGGTTCAAACCCTCAACCCTCAGATTACGAGTCGAGTGTTTTATACACCTGGCCATGCTGGGCCTCATCTGTAGGTGAAAATAGCGCCGAAGTTATGTAGTTCAGTATGCTTTTCCCTCATGATTCTGAATTTAAATGTATTTATACCACTCTATTCTACAATCAGCAGAATCATTCATTTGTTTACAAGAAGCTGGCATTAAGTAGGTTTTGGTAAGAATATATTTCTTAGTTACTGTTTGCTTTTCCTTTTGCAAACATTTCTAAAACAAAGGGGATATTTTATTACATTTTTTAGATTGAGATATAAATGTTTAAAGACCAAATTTAAAACTTTGTGATATTTATATAAAAAAAAAGGTAGGGGATTTTGTTCCATTTTCAAGATTGAAATATAAATGTTTAAAGACCAAACATCTGAACGCTGTCAGTTATTTAACATACGTCTCGGGTTATACTGCCAAAAGGAGAGAGACTTTTATTGGTGGAGTTAAGCGTCACTAAAGGAACTAATCACATTCTTGAAGCAAGCACGTTCCTCCACACGAACCATTAAGAACAACAGGGCTAATAAGAATGAAAGGTGGTTGAAAATGACGTCGATCTGTTTCATTTGGTCAGAGTGAGAGCCACAGGAGGCACAATTACCAACTGTTTCTCAATCACGAATGTTTCTTATTATTTGTTTTCCAACAGAAGCTCCAACTACACCAAAGGCTATTAGAATCTGAAAAAAAATGTCATTCTGTCAATTGTCATTTTTGTTTGTTTGTTTTTTTGAAGTTAAGCACAAAATTACACAATGCGCTATCTATGCTCTGCCCAACATGGGTATCAATACCCGGTTTCTGGTATTGTAAGTTCGCAGACGTGAAGCTGTGCCACTGAGGGGGGGGTGTAACTTTGTAATTATTGATCCATATTTCAAGAATATAGTACACAAAGTAAGACGACATTATAAGATTATTTTCTGTTGCTTTTTTTCTGTCTTTCAGCACAAAACTTTACAACGAGTTGGTTTTCTGTACTCTGTCTTTTCTCTCTATCGAGCACAGCATTGCCAGGTGGTTAGGGTACTCGACTCGTACTATGAGAGTCGCAGGTTCGAATCCCTGTCACAACAAAATGCTCACCCTTTTATCCGTGGGGGCGTTATAAGTAATGGTCAATCCCACTATTCGTTGGTAGAAGAATAGCCCAAAGGTTGGCGGTGGGTGGTGATGACAACCAGCCTTTCCTTTAATCTTACACTGCTAAATTAGGGTCGGCTAGCGCAAATAGCCCTCCTGTAGCTTTGCGCGAAATTCAAAAAACAAACAAGACTAAACTGGGATTGTTAGAACAGAGTTACTAGAGATTAGCCCTTGTGTATCGTTCTTGTTTCCACTCTTCGCTCACCATATCGATTCGACTGGTAGAACCACGATATTTTCGCATCTACTAACTTTAGATTATTGAGATGTTGGTAGTGTGGCGCAAAAATGAATATCTGGAAATACTTTATCTTCCTTGGGTTTGAATAAGAAAGACAGAGGCACTATTAAAATGCTAAGTTGTTTACTTGGATTATTATTATTTTTTAAGTCAATATAGTTGTAAAAATAAAACAGTAATAAATGTGTCTGCTGTGATGACACGATGTAACACAAATTTTGTTCCTGGACAGTTTGTGTTATTTCTTAGTTGCTTATGTTGTAAAAGTACAGAAAATGGCCATTATTCCTTTCAAACTTTGCTTTTGTGACCCGGATAATGAAATTTAGAAATTAACCTATTTTATATGTAAAAACGGGCAAATTTGCACATTTTCATTTACATAAGGTCTGAATAAAACAACATATGAATCAAGATTTACATGTATTTATGCTAAAGTTATACAAAAATGTTTAGAAGTGAGTAGTTTTTCGAGATTTGCTACTGTAATGTAAATCACTTTCACGTATCAACCCCCAAATACAGTCTCCCATCATGTTTTCGTTATACGCTCCTTGGTAGCGGCATTCAAAGTCCAGTATATCTTGGTGGAAGCACTCGCCTTGCTCGTCTGAGTATGCTCCATGTTCTTCTTGAATTTATCAAGATAAGCGTCAAAGATATGAAATTTCAGGGATATCCTGCAGCCCATTTTGCCGTAGTTCTTCACTAGAGCCTTAATCAGTTCCACATAATTTTCGGCCTTGAACCACTGAGACAAAGCTGCTCCAAACTGTTTTTTTCCTTCCTACTAAGCTTCTTGGGGAATTCTGTGCACTCCAGGATCTTCTTTATTTGTGGTCCAACGAAGACACCAGCTTTGACCTTTGCCTCAGACAGCTTAGGGAAGAAGTCTCAAAAGTATTTGAAGGCTGCAGATTCCTTATCAAGAGCTGTGACAAATTGTTTCATAAGACCCAGTTTTATGTGCAATGGTGGGAACAACACCTTCTGGAGGTCCACTAGTGGATCACACTGGATCACACTTGACATTGTGCCTCCCCACAGAGAACTCGATCCGTTGTGGCCAGTGCTTCCTGTTGTAGTGCGCTGTTGTCTCTGCTGTCCCAAAGGTAAAGATAACAGGGAAACTTGGTAAAGGCTCCATGGATAAGTCTATGTGTTTACTTAGGCAGCTAGAACTAAACTGAAGTAGTGAATGGTGAGCCCCTGCACATATATTACTATGGATAGTTCCAGAAAATTCTAAAAGGTTTTTGAAAAATTTTTCAAAAACATATTCGAGAGAAACTACAAAACTAATGGTTTAGATTCTGGACGGAAAATTATTTGTTCCCAATACTACGATAAAAAAAATTGGGATCTTTAAGTGGAGAAATTAATTTCGAGATCGACTTCGGCAGCTTTGATTGTTTCACGTAGTAAGCATACAAAAAACACTGCAAGTAACCTAGCAACCAACTAAACCTCATCCCAGGTGATTCTAGAATCGTTACTACCAGTTCAACTGAAGAGTTAACTAACATATTCAGATTTTTTTCGAAACTTTCGTTAAACTTATCAATAACGTGCAAACAACCAATCCGCGAATTTCAACCAAAAATTTTATTTCTACTTCTGCTAGAATCCATATTTTACACAGGATATTAATAAAACTATAAAAATATGGATTAATCTGTGCCTTTGTTCTTACAGGTATAATTTATTAAAGAACAATATACTTTTAATGTGAGCTAGTCTGTTTCAAATACGGATACGTTTCAGTCATCCATTTATTGGAACCGAAACGTACAATTTACATATAACTTTTCACATCATTAATCCAATAAAGACAATAACTTCGGTCTCGCATTTTATACCTTCAACTCTTTGTTACTTATAAGGACATCCTAATGCAGCTGGTTGATAATAAAAAAAATCGTTTTTAAAGTAGCATCATACGAGACGAAGTAAAATTGCAAACTCTATTTTAATGCTTTGTTTGTTTTTTGAATTTCGCGCAAAGCTGCACGAGGGCCATCTGCGCTAGCCGTCCCTAATTTACCAGTGTAAGACTAGAGGGAAGGTAAATATTCATCACCACCCACCGCCATCTCTTGGGCTACTCTTTTACCAACGAATAGTGGGATTGACCGTCACATTATAATACACCCACGGCTGAAAGGGCGAGCATATTTGGTGTGACGGGGATTCTAACTCGCGACCCTCAGTTTGTGAGTCGAGCGTCTGACCATCGTGGACCCCCCGCTAGTACAGCGGTATGTCTCCGGATTTACAACGCTAAAATCAGGGGTTCGATTCCCCTCGGTGGGCTGAGCAGATAGCCTTTGTGGCTTTGCTAAAAGAAAAACACAAACACACCCATCGTGGACCTAGTTAAGTTCTCATGAGATATATTAAATTAGGCTGTTGTTTACAAAAATCATATTATTTTATAATTTTTATCTCAGTTTTACAAATAACAACAACAATAAAAAGGGTATGTTCACTGTATTGATTGAAACAGAAGAAAATACTATTAGTATATCCTAAATCTGAATTAGATATGTGATTTATTTTTGTCTTTTTCTTAAAGCCACTCATTGGTTCAGCAGTAAATCGGATTTCGATACAATGGTAAACACGGCACAGCTTTTTGCAGCTTTTTATTTTACCAATAGAAACAATAAATAAATTAGCTCACAACTTAAATATTATTTGTTCGCAGTCTCTTAGCAGGATCATCAGTGATTAGAGCTTTAATTAAGAGAAGGCATGCTGTTATACACGCACGTATGAAGCACATCAGGATGATACATTCAATATCAGTAACGGTTTCGTTGGGTTGTTTTGTTGTTAATAAAACAATGTATATAAAACAACAAGAACAATGGGAAAAGCACAATAATTACTCAACCATAAGACCTAATGCAGAATATTGTGATGTAAAAACATTCAGGGGAACAACTCTGAAATTCAAAGTGATACTGGGCTTAGTTCAAAATGAAGACAAAGGAAAGACATGGAAGAACGTTGAAGCTACAACGTTACGTGTCAAAGAATGTGCCCAACAAGGTATCAGTTTGTTATTCCGTGTACTAGAGACATGAATACTTGATTCCTGTGTTGTGAAGCAAAATAGAAATCCATTGACCGTTATTTTATTTTTACCCAGTTCATATCAGAATATAGAGCAAATTCTCTTCTACTGTGGAGACAATATTTCTTTCTTTTGTACCTAAACAAAACGTTACGAACGCAAATTACCTCTAAAACGGCTCTATAGTCCCTTGAAAAAATTTACTGCTTTTGTCTATTTCCTCCGTCTTGGTATGTTTTGTTTTGAATTTCGCGCAAAGCTACAAAGGGCTATCTGCGCTAGCCGTCCCTAATTTAGCAGTGTAGGACTAGAGGAAAAGCAGCTAGTCATCACCACCCACCGCCAACTCTTGGGCTACTCTTTTACCAACGAATAGTGGGATTGACCGTCACATTATAACGCCCCACGGCTGAAATGGCGAGCAAGTTTGGTACGGCGGGGATTCGACTCAACCCGCGACCCTCTGATTACGAGTCGAGAACCTTAACCATCTAGTCTTACACTGCCAAATTAGGGACGTCTAGCGCAGATAGCCCTCGTGTCGTTTTGCGCGAAATTCAAGACAAACAAACAAAGTCTTATTTTTTTTGCTGTACAATGCTGTCTCGATTTTTTTTTTAATGATTCCCCGTGATGGCTCAGCAGTAAAACTGGGAGCTTATAATGCAAAAAAAAAAAAAACAGGTTTCGATACCATCGGCAGGCACAGTACAAATAACAAAATGTGTAACTTTTTGCTTAAAACAGCAAACAAACTAATATTCAATAAATAAATATGCTTCTTTGTTTTCTGTGTTGAAATTCAAAGCAAGATAAAAAGTTTTGTGGCATTACAAGTTACCAAAGTTTCATTAATTGTGGAAATACTGTACCTAACTACGAAATAGTGGATTACATAAACCATGCAGTTCTTTAGGGTACATAATACATCATAGTAGCATCAGCGTTTATACAATAAGTAAAAATAAAATGTTTAATTTCGCACAAAGCTACTCGAGAGCTATCTGTCCCAAATTTAGCAGTGTAAGACTAGAGAGAAGCAATTAGTCACCACCACCTACCACCAATTCTTAGGTTACTCTTTTACCAACGACCGTCACATTATAACGCCCCCACGGTTGAAAGGATGAGCATGTTTGGTGCGACTGGTATTCGAACCCGCGACCCTTCAATTACGAGTCGAACGCCTTAACACACTTGGCAAAACCGAACCTAAAATAAAATGCTGTGAAAAAAACTTATTATTTTAGGTTAGTTAATTCCTCAGAACACATTAAAATGTTTTAATAAACTAAACTTCTGCCTGGATTGTATTAACAGGTCTATTAATTTGTAGAAATTCGCGAAAAACAAAACTCCTTCTCTCGTTCTGATAATAAGATATAAATTTACGCAAATGATGTCGTAATCGGTTTAAAAGTAGCTCGCTAAGTGATTGGTTTTCGGGGCGTGGATAGTCTAGTTGCTTTGCGCCAATAAACGCCAACCCTCTAACTGGTTGGTCTTCAGAAGATGCAGAATGGGAACAGTAGGGCAAGCGACATTAAATAAATAGTTTGGCTGTAACTAAACACGTATGGTTTTATATGGTTATTAGCAATTTCATCTTCTCAGAAGAAGGTGTGTGTATTATCTGATCTTCTATCAATAAAGGCCTTATGTTAATTATACCATCATAATCTGTTCACAAACTGCCAAGTGCTAACTAAGCATGGGAAGTCACTATTATAATAATTTTAATGACATTCTCGCTAGTCCTAACCAGCCTAAGGGACGTTGTACAATGTTACTAATGTTCAAAGATGGTTATTCGTTTTATGCAGAAGAGTGTGTGTGTTTTTTTTTTCTTATAGCAAAGCCACATCAGGCTATCTGCTCAGCCCACCGAGGGAATATGTAGAAGAGATTGAGACCTAGAGGCAATAACTCTGGTCATGAACCAGATACTTTATGAACCAAACGCCTAATTTCAGTCTTAACTCCACTGATTGACGGAATTTTGGTTTACATTCGATTGGTCTGGAAAACTTAGAATTTTCTTTATTGTTAATTAATTCGGTTGTGGAAATCTCTAGTTTCGTTTCAAAGTGTAGGAATGTAAGAGAAGGGTGCACTGCCCTGTCACGATAAATATTTTCTGAGCTGAAACATGAGACTATGTGGAATTTGAACCATAAGTGAGTTTATATTTTGAGAAGTCACAGCAGTCTCTGTTTCATGTGTGACTGGTTTAATTAACTTTAAGTAAGCAAAATGAAGACCACCTGAAAATTTGAATTGGTTTAAAATGCCTCATTTCCTCATTCTTAAAATCTCCCCAATTTTTAATATAAGTAGATTTTGTATATACTTTCAACGGTGTTGAAATGACTTCCTACCTTGGTTTTACAATGACACAACACGCGAGAGTCCACTTCTTAATATTGCGTTAACACGCGAGAGTTCACCTCTTAATATCGCTTTACTCTCGTGTACAGTGCAAATTAACAGTTTTCGTGAAGTACTTGACCCACGCCGAAGAAAATAATGGTTCAATTTACTCGAAATCAGAGACGAAAATTAACAAAAGTTGTTTTTTATTCGAATATTATTGAACCAGACGAACTAATTATTAGGGCTGCGACGATTACGGACTTTTGTAACCGGTTAATCTTAGCCTCGTAACCGAACCGTAACCGGTTAATCACAGCCCTACCAATTACGTAAGTTAAGTAACTAATTATATGTAGAAGGGAAATAAAGAACAGGTATCCTTTTGACAATCATGTGTTTTCTCTAAATGTCAGATTCTCTATAGGATCAGCTAAATGACATCATAGGATAAACTTTGTGTCATTATGTACCACCAGGGGAATTTAATATCGGCATCAAGCGATTGGATATATTGAAGAGACGCTTTTAAAGATTAAATATTAACATGCAAGATTTATAAAATTAGTCATTAAGACAAATGGAAGTTTCTGGTAATACATGTTTACGGGCTGATCTCGTGAATTCACAAGGAATATGAATCTGTAAAATCAGGTTAAGACATCATTTGTTGGCAAACTTCTATAAGCAGAGGAAAGAGACGAGCAGTTTCTGTCAGATGTTCACGAAGAACCTCAGGACATTCACCACGAAAGTTTGTAGTCCAATAAAGACATGGAAAATTCGATGAAAGAATAATAAAAAAAAAAACATGGTTACGTGTATGTGTAACATGAAGTAACGAAATAAAGGCCATATCTCTGGTTGCCTCTATAGTGTGTAAGTCAAGTTTTAGTTTTACCAGAAAAGTGGTTTTGTGTGTATAGTTTCCGGATAGTTTTGCCCAGTCTTAACTAAAAAATAAAATTGTGTTCATGTACTTTAAAAGAAATAAGGAAGAAATATAAATCACCAAGAATGCCAAAGAACCCTTTGGTACTACAAGCTTTCACTCTTTTTTTTTTTTTAAATAATAGTCCAAAGTTCTACATGTGCTCATATATTAATTCACATGTATAGAGACTTTCTTAGGATGTGTTTATAGAATTAACACTTGTAATCATCTTTTGTTTGTTGTCCAAAGATTTAGAATGAGGCCGTATTTATGATAGTTTAAGCCTTTAAACATTAAAACATTAAACAGTGTTTGTATTTTTCAAGTGCATTGATGTTTTAGCTTCGTCATGTTTCTTGTCACGTGCTCCAGCATTTTAACACAAGTGCAATGTCCTAACTCCTCCTGGAGGTTGTTTGCCCGATTTACTTTTGTTCTACACACTGTCAATTTTAATTTTCCGTTGAAGATAACGGAAAAACAGTGGCAGTTGCTTACAGTACTATACGTATGTGGTGTTCTCAACAGTTATCGTTGTATATAACATTTAGTCATGGTCAAGGGTAAGGAATGATTGTCCCTCCGCTAGATGGCAAGTCAATGACCTCGAATAATTATTCTATGCTCACTGAATAGTGCTGTACAAGCTAAATCAAAAACTAAATGAAAAGTTGTTTTATGTTGCAAACACGATAACAGTTCTGAGACCGCATATGCGTATCATTTTTTATTATGCGTTACATAACGTTATCTTAGGAATGAAACGTGTCTAGGAATCTAGAAATTTAATGTTCCGCTGTCTTACCTTAATAAATGTCATTCACAAATTTAGGCAACACCTTTCTGCATTTGTTACCATCTATAGATGCAGTCATAAGAAGATTTAGAATTGTGTAAGAACAAAATTATTAATTAAGATAAAACAAACACGTTTTTGTGTACTACAAAACAGTGAGCCCGATATGGCCAGGTGGTTAAGGCACTAGACTCATAATCCGAGGGTCGGTGGTTTGAATCCCCGTCGCACAAAACATGCTCGCTCTTTCAGCCGTGGGGGCGTTATAATGTTACGGTCAACCCCACTATTCGTTGGTAAAAGAGTAGCCCAAGAGTTGGCGGTGGGTGGTGATGACTAGAGCTGCCTTCCCTCTAGTCGTACACTGCTAAATTAGGAACGGCTAGTGCAGATAGCCTTCCTATAGCTTTGCGCGAGATTCAAACCAAAACAAAACAGTGATTTATCGCTGTCCAAATTGAAATACATCTTTATATGTTGCAATAACATTTTCATTCACTAAAGCTAAATTTTACTCAACCCCATTATGTTTGTGATTTTGTGTTAAGACGATATAGGTGTTGTTGTTTTTCTAGCTATAACATTTCAAAAATATTCTCTTATTACTTTTAAAAATGTTGTAATATTAGGCCTGCCCTCAATAAACAGATATCATCGAAGGAACTCGGTCATGTATCATATTCTACATCTACAGTTGACGTTCATTCCAAGTTGGAGTTACACTTAGCTCACTGATCACGAGTTAATTAGGCCAGTATTGTCACTCTATTTTTCTAGTTCTGTACACCAACTGGAAAATAATATATATCAACATCTCATTATATATAAGATTACAAATTATAAGTTCCCGTCGGTGGACTCAGTAGATAGCCCAATGTGGCTTTGCTAAAAGAAAACACAGACATTCATAAATTAAAAGTAACGGTATTGTGCCTAATCTTTTCATTGGGTACCCTAACGTACAATAATCAGACGACCTGAAAAATAATATAAATCAACGTCTCATTATTTAAAAGATTATAAATTAAAAGTAACGCAGGGATAGAAATAATGAAATAAAATTGGATTCCCTCAGGTGAAGTTGCTCGTGATTTCCTCGTGATTTTTTTTTTTTTTTACTTAATCCGCGTTGTATTTTCGCTCTCATTAGTTAGAACCAAAAGAATATGGGTGTACCGTGAATCCCAGTCAGAAAAGCCAAGTAAAAAAGACGAAATTCCTCAAGCTAAGATAATTTCCTCGGGAATGCGAGAAAATATTTCGATCCATGTAACGGCTTACTGGTTGATCTGTTCACTGTGTCTGTCGCAATATACAATAACCAGACCATTAGAACTTAAGGCCCTGAAATACACATATGAGCAACTGTGTAGCTAGCAACATAAACGAACAGACATAGGGTAAGGTTAATATCTGAATAGATTATAGTTTATTTTAAGAAGTATGTTCAGAACCGCAAATTCTCCTTTTCAAAAGTAAGATGGAAGTTATAAGACGATTCCTTCTGCCGTAAAATTAATGTTGGGAACCGCAGTTGATTTTCTCAACGTTTTAAAAACGTTGTGTTGGTTTTTATGTGAATCTTAACCGTTCGGCTACTGTAATTAAAGAATTAGCGCACATTTCTTCTCGAGAAAGTTTAAAGTTGAACGGACATATTATCTTTATATATTTTAAAAACAATATAAATACGAGGCTAATAATGTTATTTTTTAACTTAATTGTAAGCTTATTGTTTAATACTTTGGGAGAAAAATTCTTTGATGTTTAGGGACAAAGTATTAAACTTAATAAACTAATTTTCTTAGTTAATGGTAAGCTTACTACTTAATACATTGGGGAAAAGTTATTTAATGTTTTGGGACAAAGTATTAAGTCTGATAAACTTATTTTTTGTAGTTAATGGTAAGCTTACTACTTAGTACATTGGGCAAAAGTTCTTTAATGTTTTGAGACAAAGTGTTTGTTCTTTACATCAGATGGTGTTGAAATTGATTGGTCCGTTATTTTTATTTGGTCTTTACATCAGATGGTGTTTATATTGATTGGTCCATTATTTTTATTTGGTCTTTATATCAGATGGTGTTTATATTGATTGGTCCGTTATTTTGTAAACACTTTTTATCAACATATATTTTGAAACAGTTGAATTAGACTACAGAATGATCTAACAGAATACAAACTCGATTCCCAAATCCGCCAAATAACTAACATGACTAACATAACATATTAAAATAACAGTTTTCTATTTGAAATATTTCTTTATTTTCAACTTCTCTTAATATATTCCTCTATATAAGTATTCGTATTTATGGCAAAGCTACTAAGACTATTTGCACTAACTGTCCCTAATTTTTGAATCACATTTTAAAATTAGAGACGAGTAGAACAGATAGCTCTCGACTAGAGTTGTGCGTATTTGAACAAATATTTGTTGACTCGGGAAGATTGTCACAACAAGGATACTTGTTTTCAAAGTCTGATTTTTAAAGCACTCAGTTCACGACCTGTGAGTTCGAATCCCATCACAAAACATATTCACCCTTTCAGCTGTGGGAACGTTACAGTATGACTGTCAGTTAGCGGTCGGTGGTTAATGTCGAATTTCCTCTGGTCTAGCCTACCATTTGTAAAGTAAGAACGTCTAGCCAGTGGCGTAGCTAGGGTTTTCAGCGCCCGGGAACAAAGTCATATTTCGCGCCCCCTCGTGACAGAATGTAAGCCATAATTCCTAATTATGTAACATCAATTTGGCGCCCCCCCCCGATGCTGCGCCCGGGGACAGATGTACCCCCTTGCCCCCCCCACTTACGCCACTGCGTCTAGCGCTGATATCCCTCGACTAGCTTTGCACAAAATTCAACAAACAAATAACGGGTTCGAATCTAAGTCATACCAAACATACTTGCTCTTTTAGCTGTGGGGACGTTATAATGTTACGTTCAATTCCATTATTCGTTGGTAAAAGAGTAGCCCAAGAGTTGGCGGTGGGTCGTGATGACTAGCTACCTTCTCTCTCGTCTTACACTGCTAATTTAAAGACAGCTAGCACATATAGCCTCGAGTAGCTTTGCGCGAAATTAAAAAACAAACAAACAAATGCAAATGGTATTAGTCGTTCATTCGTTGGTTTGTTTTTCATTTACGCAGTAAAAGAACGAATTAAGAAACCTCCTGGTCGCCCTATAATTTTAACTGAAAAAATCAGCCATTTAAATATATGATTGTTTTCTACAGGAATAAAAATATGTTCAGACGGGACTGTTGCAGCAGACAATTCAACGTACTAACTTCTCTCAATCTGCTGTTCACGAATAGCCGGTCTCGTGAGTTCACGTGGGTTTGGCGCGAACTTGTAGATACAGGAAATCAAGTGGATTAACGACTGATTTTGTTTTGTTCAGAAATGTGGTGAAAGCGGTAGCAGTTTCATAGGTTTTCCTGTTGTTGAGGTGGCGCAAATTATCTGTCCTTTGCAGTTGCTAATTTCTAAGTTCTGTTTTGAGAATACTTATCCTGCTAATGTACAAATTATATCTGTAAAGATACTTTTCTCCTGAGATATATGTAGAATACGATAACAAGTGTGTGTGTGTGTTTTCTTATAGCGAAGCCACATCGGACTCAACGATAAAAAGAAAAAAAAGTTAGTGCCAATTACTAAGTTCACTTGATCAATCTTTGTTAAATAGTTAATAAGTTATATGTCAATGTTAACATTGCTTTTATTCTATGTGATCCCTCTGGCGTAAGTATTGACGAATTAAGATATCCCCTCCCCTCAGTGATACAGCGCTATGTCTACGAACTTACAACACCAGAAACTGGATTTCGATACCCATGATGAGCAGGGCACACATAGCTCATTGTGCAGCTTTGTTATTAATTACAAGCAAGCAAACTGAGATATTAGTGAGATAACTGAGTTAAAGTACTTGATACGTGAAATGAGAAGCTTATATAAACTATGCTGTAGAAACAGAGAAGTACAAGAATTTATTTGATAACAAGAAAACGAAACCAAAACTTGTGTTACTAGCAGAGTGTTGATGTTCTGGAAACTGGTTTTGAAAAGATACGATGAAAGAAGACAGCGAACGATAAAAAATTAATGCCTTAAAGCAAAATGTGACAATAAAAACGTATAGAGGGCGCTTTTTGCAAACTGCCAGTTTTTTTATGTCCATATAACTTTTAACCCTCGACAATGTCGTATTTTGATTACTGAATTTCCTTTATTCAACTTTTTATTCTTAATATAATATATAATGTAATATATGTAATTATGAAAGGTTCAAGTAGCTTCATCTTTTTGTGTAAGCACGTTTGTTTGTTTGTTTGTTTGATGAATTTCGCGCAAAGCTATCTGCGCTAGCCGTCCCTAATTTAGCAGTGTAAGATTAGAGGGAAGGCAGCTAGTCAGCACCACCCACCGCCAACTCTTGGGCTACTCTTTTACCAACGAATACTGAGATTACCCGTCACATTATAACGGCCCTACGGCTGAAAGGCCAAGCATGTTTGTAAATCCCTTTTTAATCTGCTAATTTTGATTTTTAAAGACTTGTAACGACTTGTACCGGTGTATATGTATGTGTGTACGTATATATATATATCAATGATACGGTTATTGATAATTTCCCTAACAGAACTGTATGAATATATTAAAACAAACAGTTAATTTACGTTTACTTTAGACCAACGCTTAAGGTCTAACTGCTATTGGGTTCTCATAGTCAGAAGGGGTCTTCCAGTAAAGACTCGTTTGTGTTGACTGACTCTGTGATCTTTTACACAAAGTGTGACACAGCGTTTGGTCTGAAACAAAACTGAAGCCAGTTGGCGACCCTCTCCGAAGCTCGCGCTGTGTGACTCGTGAGTGAAACTATGCATACTCGTATTTCACGAAAGGCATTTTGAAATCGTAGTTAAGTTATGTCGTGAATCACATAACAGAAACGGTATTAAGCAGCAACACGTAATGTTAATTACACTAAACACTAAATAAATATGAACTTTTTGTTTCCATTAAAATTATATAATTATAGAGTATAATATTACAGTGTATAAATCTAAAAAAATTAGATACTCACTTGTATCGTATAGCCAGACGTGCCATTTTAGGCCACTTTGCTGCAGTCACGTGCCGCGTGCTTTATAATAATCGCACGCACTTCACCCTAGAGTGTCCAGCTTTCTTCTTGACTGGAAAAAAAAATTACCTGCTTATATGTGGTTTCTTCCAAGTGGCGAACAATACGTTTTGGTATAGAGACAAATCTTGGATAAAAAGACAGTATTTTGGTTGATAAGAAGAAAGTGGGGTTGGTTCCCCGTTAATTTACAAGGTCAAAAACCACAGGGGAGGAATAGTAAAACCGAAACAGGAGAGCTCTTGATGCTGAGGTCCACTTACAGTTACCCTAGTGGTCGCTCTGAAGATATACGATTAATTGAATGCTTTGAAGCTTGTTCACAACTTCCAGGATCTTCCGTCAGCCAATAACAAGAGACAACACCATCAGCCAATGAAAATGAGTAATACACTAGATGCAACAAAAACTGCAACGGTCTGGTATCAGTCTTTGTATGATGTTCCACTGATAATGTTTTTGAGTTTAGAAAAAGTGAAATTCTTTGCTCCAGACTGAAAGTAAGAACAACAAGCAACATATAGTTTTCTTGGCTCAGGTAATGAAATGTTTCCATCGTTGCTTTAGACCAAAGCCACATCAGGTAAACTGCTATCTTCACAGAAGGGACTCGAACATTTTGCTTTAACGATGTAAATCTTTAAACTTGCCTCTTTCCTGCAAGGGTCTCGACTTTATGATGGAAAAAAAACAACGTATTAAAATGTGAAAACCCAAAAAGCAATTATATTTAATATCCCGATCCACGTTATTGTAACATTTCTACAGGTTTAAAAAGAAACATTACAACTGTAGAATTGACCATGATCTTTAAAGCATTAGTTTAGCTGTTTTACATGTATGTATACCTACTGAAAAGCAGTGATAACATCATTTATACCTACTGAGAGTAGTGATAAACATCATGTATACCTACTGAAAAGCAATGATAAACATCACGTATACATACTAAGAAGAAGTGATAAACATCACTTATACATACTGAGAAGTAGTGATAAACATTATGTATACATACTTAGAGTAGTGGTACACATCATGTATAGATACTGAGAAGTAGTGATAAACGTCATGTATACATAATGAAGTAGTTATAAACATCATGTATACCTACTGAAAAGCAATGATAAACATTATGTATACATACTGAAGAGTAGTGGTAAACATCACGTATACATACTAAGAAGAAGTGATAAACATCACTTATACATACTGAGAAGTAGTGATAAACATTATGTATACATACTGAGACGTAGTGGTACACATCATGTATAGATACTGAGAAGTAGTGATAAACGTCATGTATACATACTTAAAAGCAATGATAAACGTTATGTATACATACTGAGACGCAGTGATAAACATCATATACACATACTGAAAAGCAATGATAAACGTTATGAATACATACTGAGAGGTAGTGATAAACATCATGTACACAAACTGAGAAGTAGTGATAAACATTATGTATACATACTGAGAGGTAGTGGTAAATATCATGAAAACATACTGAAAAGCAGTGATAAACATCATGTGTACACACTGAGAAGTAGTGATAAACATCATATATACATACTGAAAAGCAGTAATAAACATCATGTGTACATACTGAGAAGTAGTGGTAAACATCATGTATACATACTGAGAAGTGGTGGTAAACATCATGTATACATACTGAAAAACAGCGATAAACATTGTGTATACATACTGAGAAGTAGTGGTAAACATAATGTATACATACGGAGAAGTAGTGATAAACATGATGTATACCTACTGAGAAGTAGTGGTAAACATGATGTATACCTACTGAGAAGTAGTGGTAAACATCATGTATACATACGGAGAAGTAGTGATAAACATCATGTATACATACTAAAAAGCAGTGATAAACATTATCTATACATACTGACAAGTAGTTATAAAAATTATGTATACCTACTGAGAAAAAGTGATAAACGTCATGTACACATAATGGGAAGTTGTGGTAAACATCATGTATACATACTGAAAAGTAGTGGTAAAAATCATGTACACATACTGAAAAGCAGCGATATACATTATGTATAAATACTGAGAAGTAGTGGTAAACATCATGTATACATCCTGAAAAGTAGTGATAAACATCATGTATACATACTGAGAAGTAGTGGTAAACAAAGGTATACATACTTAGATGTAGTGATAAACATTATTTATACATTCTGAAAAGTAGTGGTAAATATCATGTACACATACTGAAAAGCAATGATAAACATTATGAATACATACTGAGATGTAGTGGGAAAAATCATGTATACATACTAAGAAGTAGTTGTAAAAATCATGTATACATACTGAAAAGCAGTGATAAACATCATGTATACATACTGAAGGCAGTGATAAACATTATATATACATACTAAGAGTAGTGATAAACATCATGTATACATACTGAGAAGTAGTGGTCAACACCCTGTATACATACTGAGAAGTAGTGGTAAACATCATGTATAGATACTGAAAAGTAGTGATAAACATCCTGTATACATACTGAGAAGTAGTGGTAAACATCATGTATAGATACTGAGAAGTAGTGATAAACATCATGTATAGATACTGAGAAGTAGTGAAAAACATCATGTTCAAATACTGAAAAGCACTGATAAATATCATGTATACATAGTGAAAAGCAGTGATAAACATCATGTACACATACTAAAAAATAGTTATAAACATTATGTATACATACTGAGAAGTAGCGGTAAACATCATGTACAAATAGTGAAAAGAACTGATAAACATCATGTATACATAGTGAAAAGCAGTGATAAACATTATGTACACATACTGAGAAACAGTTATAAACATTATGTATACATACTGAGAAGTAGTGGTAAACATCATGTATACATACTGAAAAGTGGTGGTAAACATCATGATCACATACTGATAAGCAGCGATAAACATTGTGTGGACATACTGAGAAGTAGTGGTAAACATTATGTATACATACTGAGAAGTAGTGATAAACATGATGTATACATACTGAGAAGTAGTGATAAACATCATGTACACTTACTCAAAAGAAGTGATAAATATCATGTATACATAGTGAAAAGCAGTGATAAACATCATGTACACATACTGAGAAATAGTTATAAACATTATGTATACATACTGAGAATTAGTGGTAAACATCATGTACAAATACTGAAAAGCACTGATAAACATCATGTATACATAGTGAAAAGCAGTGATACAAGTTATGTACATATACTGAGAAATAGTTATAAACATTATGTATACATACTGAGAAGTATTGGTAAACATCATGTATTCATATTGAAAAGTAGTGATAAACATCATGTATACATACTGAGAAGTAGTGATAAACATCATGTACACTTACTGAAAAGAAGTGATAAACATTATGTATACATACTGAAAAGCAATGACAAACATTATGTATACATACTGAGATGTAGTGGAACACATCATGTATGCATACTAAGAAGTAGTTGTAAACATCATGTATACATACTGAAAAGCAGTGATAAACATTATATATACATACTGAGAAATAGTGATAAACATCACGAATACGAGTAAATACTGAAAATTAGTGGTAAATATTATGTATACATACTGAGAAGTAGCGATAAACATCATGTATACATATTAAGAAGTAGTGGTAAACATCATGTATACATACTGAAAAACAGTGATGAGCATTATGTATACAAACTGAGAAGTAATGATAAACGTCATGTATACATAATGAGAATTAGTGCTAAACATCATGTATACATACTGAGAAGTAGTGGTAAACATTATGTACACATACAGAAAACCAGGGATAGACATTATGTATACATACTTAGAAGTAGTGGTAAACATCACGTATAAATACTGAGAAGTAGTGGTCAACATCCTGTATACATACTGAGAAGTAATGATAAACATCATGTATACGTACTGAGAAGTAGTGATAAACATCATGTATACATACTGAAAAACAATGATAAACATTATGTATACATACTGAGAAGTAGTGATAAACATAGTGTATACATACTAAGAAGTAGTGGTCAACATCCTGTATACATACTGAGAAGTAGGGCTAAACATCACGTATACATACCGAGAAGTAGTGATAAACATCATGTTCAAATACTGTAAAGCAAAGATAAATAACATGTATACATAGTGAAAAGCAGTGATAAACATCATGTACACATACTGAGAAATAGTTATAAACATTATGTATACATACTGAGAAGTAGTGGTAAACATCATGTACACATACGGAAAAGCAGTGATAAACATTATCTATACATACTGAGAAGTAGTTATAAACATTATGTATACATACTAATATGTCGTGGTAAACATCATGTATACGTAGTGAAAAGGAGTGATAAACATCATGTATACGTACTGAGAAGTAGTGATAAACATCATGTATACATACTAATATGTCGTGGTAAACATCATGTATACATACTAATATGTCGTGGTAAACATCATGTATACATACTGAAAAACAATGATAAACATTATGTATACATACTGAGAAGTAGTGATAAACATCATGTATACATACTGAGAAGTAGTGGTCAACATCCTACATACATACTGAGAACTAGTCGAAAACATCATGTATAGATACTGAGAAGTAGTGACAAACATCATGTTCAAATGCTGTAAAGCAAAGATAAATAACATGTATACATAGTGAAAAGCAGTGATAAACATCATGTACACATACTGAGAAATAGTTATAAACATTATGTATACATACTGAGAAGTAGTGGTAAACATCATGTACACATACGGAAAAGCAGTGATAAACATTATCTATACATACTGAGAAGTAGTTATAAACATTATGTATACATACTGAGAAGTAGTGGTAAACATCATGTATAAATACTGAAAAGCACTGATAAACATTATGTACACATACTGAGAAATAGTTATAAACATTATGTATACATACTGAGAAGTAGTGGTAAACATCATGTATACATACTGAGAAAAGGTGGTAAACATAATGTATACATACTGAGAAGTAGTGGTAAACATCATGTATACATACTGAAAAGCACTGATAAATATCATGTATACATAGTGAAAAGCAGTGATAAACATCATGTACACATACTGAGAAGTAGTTATAAACATTAGGTATACATACTGAGAAGTAGTGGTAAACATCATGTACAAATACTGAAAAGCACTGATAAACATCATGTATACATGGTATAAAGCAGTGATAAACATTATGTACACATACTGAGAAATAGTTATAAACATTATGTTTACATACTGAGAAGTAGTGGTAAACATCATGCATACATACTTAGAAGTGGTGGTAAACATAATATATACATACTGAGAAGTAGTGATAAACATGATATATACATACTGAGAAGTAGTGATAAACATTATGTATACATACTGAAAAGTAGTGGTAAAAATCATGTTTACATACTGAGAAGTAGTGGTAAACATCATGTTTACATACTGAGAAGTAGTGGTAAACATCATGTTTACATATTGAGAAGTAGTGATAAACATCATGTATACATACTAATATGTCGTGGTAAACATCATGTATACATACTGAAAAAGAATGATAAACATAATGTATACATACTGAGAATTAGTGATAAACATCATGTATACATACTGAGAAGTAGTGGTCAACATCCCGTATACATACTGAGAAGTAGTGATAAACATGATGTATACATACTGAGAACTAGTGATAAACGTCATGTACACTAAATGGGAAGTTGTGGTAAACATCATGTATACATACTGAGAAATAGTTATAAACATTAGGTATAGATACTGAGAAGTAGTGGTAAACATCATGTATACATACTGAAAAGCAGGGATAGACATTATGTATACATACTCAGAAGTAGTGGTAAACATCACGTACACATACTGAAAAGCACTGATGAACATAATGTATACATACTGAGAAATAGTTATAAACATTATGTATACATACTGAGAAGTAGTGGTAAACATCATATATACATACTGAGAAGTGGTGGTAAACATCATGTAGACTTACTGAAAAGCAGTGATAAACAGTAGTGACAAACATCATGTATACATACTGAGAAGTAGTAATAAACATCATGCATAAATACTAATATGTCGTGGTAAACATCATGTAATCATACTGAAAAACAATGATAAACATTATGTACACATACTGAGAAGTAGTGATAAACATCATGTATACATCCTGAGAAGTAGTGGTAAACATCATGTATACATACTAAAAAATAGTGGTAAACAAATGTATACATACTGAGAAGTAGTTATAAACATTATGTATACATACTTAAAAATAGTGATAAACATCATGTACACTAAATGGAAAGTTGTGGTAAACATATTGTATACATACTAAAAAGATGGTGGTTAAAATCATGTACAAATACAGAAAAGCAGCGATAAACATTATGTATAAATACTGAGAAGTAGTGGTAAACATCATGTATACATCCTGAGAAGTAGTGATAAACATCATGTATACATGCTGAGTAGTGGTAAACAAATGTATACATATTGAGAAGTAGTGATAAAGATCATGTACACATACTGAAAAGCACTGATCAACATCATGTATACGTAGTGGAAAGCAGTGATAAACATTATGTATACATACTGAGAAATAGTTATAAAAATTATGTATACATACTGAGAAATAGTTATAAAAATTATGTATACATACTGAGAAGTAGTGGTAAACATCATGTATACATACTGAGAAATAGTGGTAAACATCATGTACACAAACTGAAAAGGAGCGATAAACATTATGTATACATACTGAAAAGTAGTTATAAACATTATGTATACATTCTGAAAAGTAGTGTTAAAGATCATGTACACATACTGAAAAGCAGCAATAAACATTATGTATAGATACTGAGAAGTAGTGGTAAACATCATGTATACATACTGAAAAGCAGTGATAAACATCATGTATATATACTGAAAAGCAGGGATAGACATTATTTTTTCATACTGAGAAGTATTGATAAACATCATGTATACATACTGAGAAGCAGTGGTCAACATTCTGTATATATCACGAGAAGTAGTGACAAACATCATGTATACATACTGAGAAGTAGTGATAAACATCATGTATACATATTGAGAAGTAGTGTTCAACATCCTGTATATATAGTGAGAAGTAGTGGTAAACATCATGTATACATACTGATATGTCGTGGTAAACATCATGTATACATACTGAATAACAATGATAAACATCATGTATACATAATAATATGTCGTGGTAAACATCATGCATACGTAGTGAAAAGGAGTGATAAATATTATGTATACATACTGAGAAGTAGTGATAAACATTATGTACACATCCTAAAAAGCAGTGATAAACATTACGTATATATACTGAGAAGTAGTTATAAACATCATGTATAAAAACTGAGAAGTAAAGGTAAACATCATGTACATAGACTGAAAAGCAGCGATAAACATTATGTATACATCTGAGAAGTGTGGTAAACATCATGTATACATACTGAGAAGTAGTGGTAAACAAATGTACACATACTAAAAAGTAGTTATAAACATTATGTATACATACTGAGAAATAGTGATAAACGTCATGTACACTAAATGGGAAGTTGTGGTAAACATCATGTATACATACTGAAAGGTAGTGGTAAACATCATGTATACATACTGAAAGGTAGTGGTAAACATCATGTACACATACTGAAAAGCAGCGACAAACATTATGTATAAATTCTGAGAAGTAGTGGTGAACATCATGTATACATCCTGAGAAGTAGTAATAAACATCATGTATACATGCTGAGAAGTAGTGGTAAACAAATGTATACATACTAAGAAGTAGTGATAAACATCATGTACACATACTGAAAAGCAGTGATAAACATCATGTATACATACTGAGAAGTAGTGATAAATATCATGTATATATAACGAGAAGTAGTGGTAAACATCATTTATAAATACTAATATTTCGTGGTAAAGATCATGTATACATACTGAAAAACAATGAAAAACATTATGTATACATACTGAGAAGTAGTGACAAACATCATGTATACATATTGAGAAGTAGTGTTCAACATCCTGTATACATAGTGAGAAGTAGTGGTAAACATCATCTATACATACTAATATGTCGTGGTAAACATCATGTATACATTTTGAATAACAATGATAAACATCATGTATACATACTAATATGTCGTGGTAAACATCATGTATACGTAGTGAAAAGGAGTGATAAACATTATGTATACATACTGAGAAGTAGTGATAAACATTATGTACACATCCTAAAAAGCAGTGATAAACATCACGTATACGAGTACATACTTAAATATAGTGGTAGATATTATGTATACATACTGAGAAGTAGCGATAAACATTTTGTATACATACTGAGAAGTAGTGGTAAACATCATGTATACATACTGAGAAGTTGTGGTAAACATCATGTATACATACTGAAAAACAGTGATAAGCATTATGTATACATATTGAGAAGTAGTGGTAAAATTCATGTATACATCCTGAGAAGTAGTAATAAACTTCATGTATACATGCTGAGAAGTAGTGGTAAACAAATGTATACATACTGAGAAGTAGTGATAAACATCATGTACACATACTGAAAAGCACTGATAAACATCATGTATACCGAGAGAAAAGCAGCGATAAACATTATGTATAAATACTGAGAAGCAGTGGTCAACATCCTGTATACATACCGAGAAGTAGTGACAAACATCATGTATACATACTGAGAAGTAGTGATAAACATCATTTATAAATACTAATATTTCGTGGTAAAGATCATGTATACATACTGAAAAACAATGAAAAACATTATGTATACATACTGAGAAGTAGTGATAAACGTGATGTATACATTATGAGAAGTGGTGATAAAGATTATGTATAGATACTGAGAAATAGTGGTAAACATGATCTATACATACTAATATTTCGTGTTAAACATCATGTATACATACTGAATAACAATGATAAACATCATGTATATATACTAATATGTCGTGGTAAACATCATGTATACATACTGAAAAAGAATGAGAAACATTATGTATACATACTGAGAAGTAGTGATAAACATCATGTACATATCCTGAGAAGTAGTGATAAACATCGTGTATACATACTGAGGAGTAGTGGTAAACAAATGTATACATACTGAGAAGAAGTTATAAACATTATGTATACATACTGAGAAATAGTGATAAACGTCACGTACACTAAATGGGAAGTTGTGGTAAACATCATGTATACATAATGACAGATAGTGGTAAACAGCATGTACACATACTAAAAAGCAGCGATAAACATTATGTATAAATACTGTGAAGTAGTGGTAAAATTCATGTATACATCCTGAGAAGTAGTAATAAACTTCATGTATACATGCTGAGAAGTAGTGGTAAACAAATGTATACATACTGAGAAGTAGTGATAAACATCATGTACACATACTGAAAAGCACTGATAAACATCATGTATACCGAGAGAAAAGCAGCGATAAACATTATGTATAAATACTGAGAAGCAGTGGTCAACATCCTGTATACATACCGAGAAGTAGTGACAAACATCATGTATACATTCTGAGAAGTAGTGATAAACATTATGTATAAATACTAATATGTCGTGGATAACATCATGTACACATACTCAAAAAGAATGAAAAACATTATGTATACATACTGAGAAGTAGTGTTCAATATCCTGTATACATACTGAGAAGTAGTGGTAAACATCATGTACACATACTGAAAAGCAGCGATAAACATTATGTATAAATACTGAGAAGTAGTGGTAAACAAATGTATACATACTGAGAAGTAGTGATAAACATCATGTACACATACTGAAAAGCACTGATAAACATCATGTATACGTAGTGGAGAGCAGTGATAAACATTATGTATACATACTGAGAAGTAGTTATAAACATTATGTTTGCATACTGAGAAATAGTTATAAACATTATGTATACATACTGAGAAGTAGTGGTAAACATCATCTATACATTCTGAGAAATAGTGGTAAACATCATGTACACATAATGAAGAGCAGTGATAAACATTATGTATACATACTGAAAAGCAATGATAAACATTATGTATACATACTGAGATGTAGTGGGAAACATCATGTATACATACTAAAAAGTAGTTGTAAAAATGATGTATACATACTGAAAAGCAGTGATAAACATCATGTATACATACTGAAAAGCAGTGATAAACATTGTATATATATACTGAGAAATAGTGATAAACATCACGTATACGAGTACATACTGAAAAGTAGTGGTAGATATTATGTATACATACTGAGAAGTAGCGATAAACATTTTGTATACATACTGAGAAGTAGTGGTAAACATCATGTATACATACTGAGAAGTAGTGGTAAACATCATGTATACATACTGAAAAATACTGATAAGCATTATGTATACATACTGAGAAGTAGTGATAAACGTCATGTATACATACTGAGAAATAGTTATAAACATTATGTATACATACTGAGAAGTAGTGGTAAACATCATGTACACATACTGAAAAGCAGGGAAGGACATTATGTATACATACTGAAAAGCAGTGATAAACATCATGTATACATACTGAAAAGCAGGGATAGACATTATGTATACATACTGAGAAGTAGTGGTGAACATCACGTACACATACTGAAAAGCACTGATAAACATAATGTATACATACTGAGAAATAATTATAAACATTATGTATACATACTGAGAAGTAGTGGTAAACATCATATATACATACTAAAAAGCACTGATAAACATAATGTATACATACTGAGAAATAATTATAAACATTATGTATACATACCGAGAAGTGGTGGTAAACATCATGTATACATACTAAAAAGCAGTGATAAACATTATGTATAGATACTGAAAAGAAGAAATAAACATTATGTATACATACTGAAAAGCAGGGATAGACATTATGTTTACATACTGAGAAGTAGTGGTAAACATCACGTATACATACTGAGAAGTATTGATAAACATCATGTATACATACTGATAAGTAGTGGTCAACATCGTGGATACAAACTGAGAAGTAGTAATAAACATCATGCATAAATACTAATATGTCGTGGTAAACATCATGTATACATACTGAAAAACAATGAAAAACACTATGTATACATACTAATATGTCGTGGTAAACATCATGTAATCCTACTGAAAAACAATGATAAACATTATGTACACATACTGAGAAGTAGTGATAAACATCATGTATACATCCTGAGAAGTAGTGGTAAACATCATGTATACATACTGAGAAGTAGTGGTAAACAAATGTATACATACTGAGAATTAGTTATAAACATTATGTATACATACTTAAAAATAGTGATAAACGTCATGTACACAAAATGGAAAGTTGTGGTAAACATAATGTATACATACTAAAAAGATGGGGGTAAACATCATGTATACATACTAAAAAGATGGGGGTAAACATCATGTACACATACTGAAAAGCAGCGACAAACATTATGTATAAATTCTGAGAAGTAGTGGTGAACATCATGTATACATCCTGAGAAGTAGTAATAAACATCATGTATACATGCTGAAAAGTAGTGGTAAACAAATGTATACATACTGAGAAGTAGTTATAAACATTATGTATCGATACTAAGAAGTAGTGGTAAACATCATGTATAGACAGTGAAAAGCAGTGATAAACATCATGTATACATACTGAAAAGCAGGGATAGACATCATGTATACATACTGAGAAGTAGTTTTCAATATCCTGTATACATATTGAGAAGTAGTGTTCAACATCCTGTATACATAGTGAGAAGTAGTGGTAAACATCATGTATACATACTAATATGTCGTGGTAAACATCATGTATACATACTAATATGTCGTGGTAAACATCATGTATTCATAGTGAAAAGGAGTGATAAAAATTATGTTTACATGCTGAGAAGTAGTGATAAACATTATGTACACATCCTAAAAAGGAGTGATAAACGTCACGTATACGAGTACATACTTGAATATAGTGGTAGATATTATGTATACATACTGAGAAGTAGCGATAAACATTTTGTATACATACTGAGAAGTAGTGGTAAACATCATGTATACATACTGAGAAGTTGTGGTAAACATCACGTATAGATACTAAGATGTAGTGGTAAACATTATGTATACATACTGAAAAACAGTGATAAGCATTATGTATACATATCGAGAAGTAGTGATAAGCATTATGTATAAATACTGAAAAGTAGTGGTAAACATCATCTATACATACTAATATTTCTAGTTAAACATCATGTATACATACTGAATAACAATGATAAACATCATGTATATATACTAATATGTCGTGGTAAACATCATGTATACATGCTGAAAAAGAATGATAAACATTATGTATACATACTGAGAAGTAGTGATAAACATCATGTATAAATACAGAGAAGTAGTGGTAAACATCATGTATACATGCTGAGAAGTAGTGGTAAACAAATATATACATACTGAGAAGTAGTGATAAACATCATATACACATACTGAAAAGCACTGATAAAAATCATGTATACCGAGTGAAAAACAGCGATAAACATTATGTATAAATACTGAGAAGCAGTGGTCAACATCCTGTATACATACCGAGAAGTAGTGACGAACATCATGTACACATAATGAAGAGCAGTTATAAACATCATGTGTTCATACTGAAAAGCAATTATAAGCATTATGTATACATACTGAGAAGTAGGGATAAACGTCATTATACATAATGAGAAGTAGTGATAAATGTCATGTATACATAACGAGAAGTAGTGGTAAACATCATTTCTACATTCTGAGAAGTAGTGGTAAACATCATGTATACATACTGAAAAATACTGATAAGCATTATGTATACATACTGAGAAGTAGTGATAAACGTCATGTATACATACTGAGAAATAGTTATAAACATTATGTATACATACTGAGAAATAGTTATAAACATTATGTATACATACTGAGAAGTAGTGGTAAACATCATGTATACATACTGAAAAACAGGGAAAACATTATGTATACATACTGAAAAGCAGTGATAAACATCATGTATACATACTGAAAAGCAGGGATAGACATTATGTATACATACTGAGAAGTAGTGGTGAACATCACGTACACATACTGAAAAGCACTGATAAACATAATGTATACATACTGAGAAATAATTATAAACATTATGTATACATACTGAGAAGTAGTGGTAAACATCATATATACATACTAAAAAGCAGTGATAAACATCATGTATACATACTGAGAAATAATTATAAACATTATGTATACATACTGAGAAGTGGTGGTAAACATCATGTATACATACTAAAAAGCAGTGATAAACATTATGTATAGATACTGAAAAGAAGAAATAAACATTATGTATACATACTGAAAAGCAGGGATAGACATTATGTTTACATACTGAGAAGTAGTGGTAAACATCATGTATACATACTGAGAAGTAGTGATAAACATCATGTATACATACTGAGAAGTAGTGGTAAACATCATGTATACATACTAAGAAGTAGTGATAAACATCATGTATACATACTAAGATGTAGTGGTAAACATCATGTATACATACTGAAAAAACAATGAAAACATATGTATACATACTAATATGTAGTGGTAAACATCATGTAATACATACTGAAAAACAATGATAAACATTATGTATACATACCTGAGAAGTAGTGATAAACATCATGTATACATCCTGAGAAGTAGTGGTAAACATCATGTATACATACTGAGAAGTAGTGGTAAACATCATGTATACATACTGAGAAGTAGTGATAAACATTATGTATACATATACTGAAAATAGTGATAAACATCATGTACACAAAATGGAAAGTTGTGGTAAACATAATGTATACATACTAAAAAGATGGGGGTAAACATCATGTATACATACTAAAAAGATGGGGGTAAACATCATGTACACATACTGAAAAGCAGCGATAAACATTATGTATACATACTGAGAAGTAGTGGTAAACATCATGTATACATACTGAGAAGTAGTGATAAACATCATGTATACATACTGAAAAGTAGTGGTAAAACAAATGTATACATACTGAGAAGTAGTGATAAACATTATGTATACATACTAAGAAGTAGTGGTAAACATCATGTATACACAGTGAAAGCAGTGATAAACATCATGTATACATACTGAAAAGCAGGGATAGACATCATGTATACATACTGAGAAGTAGTTTTCAATATCCTGTATACATATTGAGAAGTAGTGTAAACATCCTGTATACATAGTGAGAAGTAGTGGTAAACATCATGTATACATACTAATATAAGTGGTAAACATCATGTATACATACTAATATGTCGTGGTAAACATCATGTATTGATAGTGAAAAGGAGTGATAAAAATTATGTTTACATGCTGAGAAGTAGTGATAAACATTATGTACACATCCTAAAAAGGAGTGATAAACGTCACGTATACGAGTACATACTTGAATATAGTGGTAGATATTATGTATACATACTGAGAAGTAGCGATAAACATTTTGTATACATACTGAGAAGTAGTGGTAAACATCATGTATACATACTGAGAAGTAGTGGTAAACATCATGTATACATACTAAGATGTAGTGGTAAACATTATGTATACATACTGAAAAACAGTGATAAGCATTATGTATACATATCGAGAAGTAGTGATAAGCATTATGTATAAATACTGAAAAGTAGTGGTAAACATCATCTATACATACTAATATTTCTAGTTAAACATCATGTATACATACTGAATAACAATGATAAACATCATGTATATATACTAATATGTCGTGGTAAACATCATGTATACATGCTGAAAAAGAATGATAAACATTATGTATACATACTGAGAAGTAGTGATAAACATCATGTATAAATACAGAGAAGTAGTGGTAAACATCATGTATACATGCTGAGAAGTAGTGGTAAACAAATATATACATACTGAGAAGTAGTGATAAACATCATATACACATACTGAAAAGCACTGATAAAAATCATGTATACCGAGTGAAAAACAGCGATAAACATTATGTATAAATACTGAGAAGTAGTGGTAAACATCATGTATACATACTGAGAAGTAGTGATAAACATCATGTACACATAATGAAGAGCAGTTATAAACATCATGTGTTCATACTGAAAAGCAATTATAAGCATTATGTATACATACTGAGAAGTAGTGATAAACGTCATGTATACATAATGAGAAGTAGTGATAAATGTCATGTATACATGACGAGAAGTAGTGGTAAACATCATTTCTACATTCTGAGAAATAGTGGTAAACATCATGTATACATACTGAAAAGCAATGATAAACATTATGTATACATACTGAGATGTAGTGGTAAACATCATGTATACATACTAAGAAGTAGTTTAAACATCATGTATACATACTGAAAAGCAGTGATAAACATCATGTATACATACTGAAAGCAGTGATAAACATTATGTATACATACTGAGAAATAGTGATAAACATCATGTATACGAGTACATACTGAAAATGTAGTGGTAGATATTATGTATACATACTGAGAAGTAGTGATAAACATTTTGTATACATACTGAGAAGTAGTGGTAAACATCATGTATACATACTAAGATGTAGTGGTAAACATCATGTATATATACTGAAAAGCAGGGATAGACATTATGTATACATACTGAGAAGTGGTGGTAAACATCACGTATACATACTGAGAAGTAGTGATAAACGTCATGTATACATAATGAGAAGTAGTGGTAAACATATATACATACTGAGAAGTTGTGGTCAACATCCTGTATACATACTGAGAAATGGTGATAAACATCATTTATACATACTGAGAAGTAGTGATAAACATCATGTACACATACAGAAAAACAATGATAAACATCATGTATACATGCTGAAGAACAATGATAAACATTATGTATACATACTCAAAAACAATGATAAACATTATGTATACATACTGAGAAGTAGTGGTAAACATCATATACACAGACTGAAAAGCAGCGATAAACATTATGTATACATACTGAAAAGTAGTGGTAAACATTACGTATACATTCTGAAAATTAGTGGTAAACATTATGTATACATACTGAAAAGCAATGATAAACATTATATATACATACTGAGATGTAGTGGGAAACGTCATGTATACGAGTACATACTGAAAAGTAGTGGTAGATATTATGTATACATACTGAGAAGTAGCGATAAACATTTTGTATACATACTGAGAAGTAGTGGTAAACATCATGTATACATACTAAAAAACAGTGATAAGCATTATGTATACATACTGAGAAGTAGTGATAAACGTCATGTATACATAATGAGAAGTAGTGATAAATGTCATGTATACATAATGAGAAGTAGTGGTAAACATCATGTCTACATTCTGAGAAGTAGTGGTAAACATCATGTATACATACTGAAAAGTAGTGGTAAACATCATGTACACATACTGAAAAACAGTGATAGGTATTATGTATGCATACTGAGAAGTAGTAATAAACGTTATGTATACATTATGAGAAGTAGTGGTAAACATCATGTATACATACTGAGAAGTAGTGGTAAACATCATGTATACATACTGAGAAGTAGTGATAAACATCATGTATACATACTGAGAAGTAGCGGTCAACATCGCGTATACATACTGAAAAACAATGATAAACATCATGTGTACATACTAATATGTCGTGGTAAACATCATGTATACATATTGAAAAACAATGATCAACATTATGTATACATACTGAGAAGTTGTGATAAACATCATGTATACATCCTGAGAAGTAGTGATAAACATCATGTATACATACTGAGAAGTAGTGGTAAACAAATGTAAACACACTGAGAAGTAGTGATAAACATCATACACACATACTGAGAAGCACTGATAAACATCATGTATACCTGGTGAAAAGCAGTGATAAACATTATGTATACATACTGAGAAGTAGTTATAAACATTATGTATACATACTGAGAAGTAGTGGCAAACATCATGTATACATACTGAGAAATAGTGGTAAACATCATGTACACAGACTGAAAAGCAGCGATAAACATTATGTATACATACTGAGAAGTAGTGGTAAACATCATGTGTACATACTGAGAAGTAGTTATAATCATTATGTATACATTCTGAAAAGGAGTGGTAAACATCATGTACACATACTGAAAAGCAATGATAAACATTATGTATACATAGTGAAAAGTAGTGGTAAACATCATGTTTACATACTGAGAAGTAGTGGTAAACATTATGTATACATAGTAAGAAGTAGTGATAAACATCATGTATACATACTGAAAAACAATGATAAACATCATGTATACATACTGAAAAGCAGTGATAAACATCATGTATACATACCGAAAAGCAGTGATAAACATTATATATACATACTGAGAAATAGTGATAAACATCACGTATACGAGTACATACTGAAAAGTAGTGGTAGATATTATGTATACATACTGAGAAGTAGTGGTAAACATCATGTATACATACTAAGATGTAGTGGTAAACGTCATGTATACATTATGAGATGTAGTGGTAAACATCATGTCTACATTCTGAGAAGTATTGGTAAACATCATGTGTACATACTGAAAAGTAGTGGTAAACATCATGTACACATACTGAAAAGCAGGGATAGACAGTATGTATACATACTGAGAAGTAGTGGTAAACATCATGTATACATACTGAAAAGTAGTGGTAAACATCATGTACACATACTGAAAAGCAGGGATAGACAGTATGTATACATACTGAGAAGTAGTGGTAAACATTATATATACATACTGAGAAGTAGTGATAAACGTCATGTATACATAATGAGAAGTAGTGGTAAACATATATACATACTGAGAAGTTGTGGTCAACATCCTGTATACATACTGAGAAATGGTGATAAACATCATTTATACATACTGAGAAGTAGTGATAAACATCATGTACACATACAGAAAAAGAATGATAAACATCATGTATACATACTGAAGAACAATGATAAACATTATGTATACATACTCCAAAAAAAATGATAAACATTATGTATACATACTGAGAAGTAGTGGTAAACATCATGTATACATACTGAAAAGCAGTGATAAACATTATGTATACATACTGAAAAGTAGTGGTAAACATTATGTATACATACCTGAAAAGTAGTGGTAAACATCATGTATACATACCGAAAAGCAATGATAAACATTATATATACATACTGAGAAGTAGTGGTAAACATCATGTATACATACATACTGAAAAAGTAGTGGTAAACATTATGTATACATACTGAGAAGTAGCGATAAACATTTTGTATACATACTGAGAAGTAGTGGTAAACATCATGTATACATACTGAAAAACAGTGATAAGCATTATGTATACATACTGAGAAGTAGTGATAAACGTCATGTATACATAATGAGAAGTAGTGATAAACATCATGTATACATACTGAGAAGTAGTGGTAAACATCATGTATACATACTGAGAAGTAGTGGTGAACATCATGTATAAATACTGAAAAGTAGTGGTAAACATCATGTATACATACTGAAAAACAGTGATAGGTATTATGTATGCATACTGAGAAGTAGTAATAAACGTTATGTATACATAATGAGAAGTAGTGGTAAACATCATGTATACATACTGAGAAGTAGTGGTAAACATCATGTATACATACTGAGAAGTAGTGATAAACATCATGTATACATACTGAGAAGTAGCGGTCAACATCATGTATACATACTGAAAAACAATGATAAACATCATGTATACATACTAATATGTCGTGGTAAACATCATGTATACATACTGAAAAACAATGATAAACATTATGTATACATACTGAGAAGTTGTGATAAACATCATGTATACATCCTGAGAAGTAGTGATAAACATCATGTATACATACTGAGAAGTAATGGTAAACAAATGTAAACACACTGAGAAGTAGTGATAAACATCATACACACATACTGAGAAGTAGTGATAAACATCATACACACATACTGAGAAGCACTGATAAACATCATGTATACCTGGTGAAAAGCAGTGATAAACATTATGTATACATACTGAGAAGTAGTTATAAACATTATGTATACATACTGAGAAGTAGTGGCAAACATCATGTATACATACTGAGAAATAGTGGTAAACATCATGTACACAGACTGAAAAGCAGCGATAAACATTATGTATACATACTGAGAAGTAGTGGTAAACATCATGTGTACATACTGAGAAGTAGTTATAATCATTATGTATACATTCTGAAAAGGAGTGGTAAACATCATGTACACATACTGAAAAGCAATGATAAACATTATGTATACATAGTGAAAAGTAGTGGTAAACATCATGTTTACATACTGAGAAGTAGTGGTAAACATTATGTATACATAGTAAGAAGTAGTGATAAACATCGTGTATACATACTGAAAAACAATGATAAACATCATGTATACATACTGAAAAAGAATGATAAACATCATGTATACATACTGAAAAGCAGTGATAAACATTATATATACATACTGAGAAATAGTGATAAACATCACGTATACGAGTACATACTGAAAAGTAGTGGTAGATATTATGTATACATACTGAGAAGTAGTGGTAAACATCATGTATACATACTAAGATGTAGTGGTAAACGTCATGTATACATTCTGAGAAGTATTGGTAAACATCATGTGTACATACTGAGAAAGTAGTGGTAAACATCATGTACACATACTGAAAGAGGGATAGACAGTATGTATACATACTGAGAAGTAGTGGTAAACATCATGTATACATACTGAAAAGTAGTGGTAAACATCATGTACACATACTGAAAGCAGGGATAGACAGTATGTATACATACTGAGAAGTAGTGGTAAACATATATATATACATACTGAGAAATAGTGATAAACATCATGTATACATATTAAGAGTAGTGGTAAACATCATGAATACATACTAAAAAAAAACAGCGATAAACATTTTAAATACATACTGAGAAGTATTGGTAAACATCATGTATACATACTGAGAAGTAGTGATAAACATCGTGTATACATACTGAAAAACAATGATAAACATCATGTATACATAGTGAAAAGCAGTGATAAACATTATGTATACATACTGAGAAATAGTTATAAACATTATGTATACATACTGAGAAGTAGTGGCAAACATCATGTATACATACTGAGAAATAGTGGTAAACATCATGTACACAGACTGAAAAGCAGCAATAAACATTATGTATACATACTGAGAAGTAGTGGTAAACATATATACATACTGAGAAGTTGTCGTCAACATCATGTATACATACTGAGAAGTAGTGACAAACATCATGTATACATACTGAAAAGCAGTGATAAACATTATATATACATACTGAGAAATAGTGATAAACATCACTTATACGAGTACATACTGAAAAGTGGTGGTAGATATTATGTATACATACTGAGAAATAGCGATAAACATTTTGTATACATACTGGAAGTAGTGGTAAACATCATGTATACATACTGAGAAGTAGTGGTGAACATCATGTATACATACTGAAAAGATACGATAAATATTATGTATACATACTGAGATGTAGTGGTAAACATTTTGTATATATACTGAAAAGTAGTGGTAAACATCATGTTTACATATTGAGAAGTAGTGGTGAACATCATGTATACATACTGAAAAGTAGTGGTCAACATCCTGTATACATACTGAGAAGTAGTGACAAACATCATGTATACATACTGAGAAGTAGTGATAAACATCATGTATAGATACCAATATGTCGTGGTAAACATCATGTATACATACTGAAAAACAATGATAAACATTATGTATACATAGTGAAAAGTAGTGATAAACATGATGTATACATACTGAGAAGTAGTGTTCAACATCCTGTATACATACTGAGAAGTAGTGGTAAACATCATGTATACATACTGAAAAGCAGTGATAAACATTATGTATACATACTGAGAAGAAGTTATGAACATTATGTATACATTCTGAAAAGTAGTGGTAAACATCATGTATACATAATAAAAAGCAGTGATAAACATCATGTATACATACTGAAAAGTAGCGATAAATATTATGTATACATACTGAAAAGTAGTGGTAAACATCATGTACACATACTGAAAAGCAGGGATAGACATTATGTATACATACTGAGAAGAATTGATAAACATCATGTATACATACTGAGAAGTAGTGGTAAACAAATGTAAACACACTGAGAAGTAGTGATAAACATGATACACACATACTGAGAAGCACTGATAAACATCATGTATACATACTGAAAAGCAGTGATAAACATTATGTATACATACTGAGAAGTAGCGGTCAACATCATGTATAGATACTGAAAAACAATGATAAACATCATGTATACATACTAATATGTCGTGGTAAACATCATGTATACATACTGAAAAACAATGATAAACATTATGTATACATACTGAAAAACAATGATAAACATTATGTATACATACTGAGAAGTTGTGATAAACATCATGTATACATCCTGAGAAGTAGTGATAAACATCATGTATACATACTGAGAAGTAGTGGTAAACAAATGTAAACACACTGAGAAGTAGTGATAAACATGATACACACATACTGAGAAGCACTGATAAACATCATGTATACCTGGTGAAAAGCAGTGATAAACATTATGTATACATACTGAGAAGTAGTTATAAACATTATGTATACATACTGAGAAGTAGTTATAAACATTATGTATACATACTGAGAAGTAGTGGCAAACATCATGTATACATACTGAGAAATAGTGGTAAACATCATGTACACAGACTGAAAAGCAGCGATAAACATTATGTATACATACTGAGAAGTAGTGGTAAACATCATGTAATACATACTGAGAAGTAGTTATAATCATTATGTATACATTCTGAAAAGGAGTGGTAAACATCATGTACACATACTGAAAAGCAATGATAAACATTATGTATACATACTGAAAAGTAGTGGTAAACATCATGTATACATACCGAGAAGTAGTGGTAAACATTATGTATACATAGTAAGAAGTAGTGATAAACATCATGTATACATACTGAAAAACAATGATAAACATCATGTATACATACTGAAAAGAATGATAAACATCATGTATACATACTGAAAAGCAGTGATAAACATTATATATACATACTGAGAAATAGTGATAAACATCATGTATACGAGTATATATACTGAAAAGTAGTGGTAGATATTATGTATACATACTGAGGAAGTAGTGGTAAACATCATGTATACATACTAAGATGTAGTGGTAAACATCATGTATACATTATGAGATGTAGTGGTAAACATCATGTATACATACTGAAGTATTAGTAAACAACATCATGTACATACTGAAGAAGTAGTGGTAAACATCATGTACACATACTGAAAAGCAGGGATAGACATTATGTATACATACTGAGAAGTAGTGGTAAAAATCACGTATACATACTGAGAAGAATTGATAAACATCATGTATACATACTGAGATGTAGTGGTAAACATCGTGTATACATACTAAGAAGTAGTGGTAAACATCATGTATACATATTAAAGGCAGTGATAAACATTATATATATACATACTGAGAAATAGTGATAAACATCACTTATACAGTACATACTGAAAAGTAGTGGTTAGATATTATGTATACATACTGAGAAGTAGCGATAAACATCATGTATACATACTAAGAAGTAGTGATAAACATCATGTATACATACTGAAAAACAGTGATAAACATTATGTATACATACTGAGAGAGTAGTGGTAAACATCATGTATACATACTGAAAAGTAGTGGTAAACATCATGTAAACATACTAAGATGTAGTGGTAAACATCATGTATACATACTGAGAAGTAGTGGTACACCTCATGTATATATACTGAGAAGTAGTGGTAAACATCATGTATACATACTGAGAAGTAGCGGTCAACATCATGTATAGATACTGAAAAACAATGATAAACATCATGTATACATACATACTATAATGTAGTGGTAAACATCATGTATACATACTGAAAAACAATGATAAACATTATGTATACATACTGAAAAACAGTGATAAACATTATGTATACATACTGAAGAAGTAGTGATAAACATCATGTATACATACTGAGAAGTAGTGATAAACATCATGTATACATACTGAAGTAGTGGTAAACAAATGTAAACATACTGAGAAGTAGTGATAAACATCATGTATACACACTGAGGAAGCAGTGATAAACATCATGTATACATGGTGAAAAGCAGTGATAAACATTATGTATACATACTACTGAAGTAGTTATAAACATTATGTATACATACTGAGAAGTAGTGGCAAAACATCATGTATACATACTGAGAAATAGTGGTAAACATCATGTATACATACTGAAGAAGCAGTGATAAACATTATGTATACATACTGAGAAGTAGTGGTAAACATCATGTATACATACTGAAAAGCAATGATAAACATTATGTGTATACATACTGAAAAGTAGTGGTAAACATCATGTATACATACTGAGAAGTAGTGGTAAACATTATGTATACATACTGAAGTAGTGATAAACATCATGTATACATACTGAAAAACAATGATAAACATTATGTATACATACTGAAAGTAAGTGATAAACATCATGTATACATACTGAGAAGTAGTGGTAAACATCATGTATACATACTAAGAAGTAGTGTAAACATCATGTATACATATGAGATGTAGTGATAAACATCATGTATACATACTGAGAAGTAGTGGTAAAACATCATATTGTACATACTGAAAAGTAGTGGTAAACATCATGTATACATACTGAAAAGTAGGGATAAACATATGTATACATACTGAGAAGTAGTGGTAAACATCATGTATACATACTGAAAAGTAGTGGTAAACATCATGTATACATACTGAAAAGTAGGGATAAACATATGTATACATACTGAGAAGTAGTGGTAAACATCATGTATACATACTGAAAAACAGTGATAAACATTTTGTATACATACTGAGAAGTAGTGGTAAACATCATGTATACATACTGAGAGAAGTGAGTGATAAACATCATGTAATATGCAT